>NC_135232.1:679418795-680025840 GCF_051348905.1 Ranitomeya variabilis | reverse complement strand
AGGTTATATAGCGACACCCAGATCTAATCAGAACAGGTGAACAGGGAAGATGATGTCACAAGTTCAATTCCACCAGTAGCCACCGGGGGAGCCCAGAATCCAAATTCACAACAGTACCCCCCCCTCAAGGAGGGGGCACCGAACCCTCACCAGAACCACCAGGGCGATCAGGATGGGCCCTATGAAAGGCACGAACCAGATCAGAGGCATGAACATCAGATGCAGTGACCCAAGAATTATCCTCCTGGCCGTATCCCTTCCACTTGACCAGATACTGGAGTCTCCGTCTGGAAACACGGGAGTCTAGGATTTTTTCCACAACGTACTCCAACTCACCCTCAACCAACACCGGAGCAGGAGGCTCAACGGAAGGCACAACCGGTGCCTCATACCTGCGCAATAACGACCGATGAAAAACGTTATGAATAGAAAAGGATGCAGGGAGGTCCAAACGGAAGGAAACAGGGTTAAGAATCTCCAATATTTTATACGGACCGATGAACCGAGGCTTAAACTTAGGAGATGAGACCCTCATAGGGACAAAACGAGAAGACAACCACACCAAATCTCCAACACAAAGCCGAGGACCAACACGACGGTGACGGTTGGCAAAAAGCTGAGTCTTCTCCTGGGACAACTTTAAATTGTCCATCACCTGCCCCCAGATATGATGCAATCTCTCCACCACCGCATCCACTCCAGGACAATCCGAGGATTCCATCTGACCGGAGGAAAATCGAGGGTGGAACCCCGAATTACAGAAAAACGGGGACACCAAAGTGGCAGAGCTGGCCCGATTATTGAGGGCGAACTCCGCCAATGGCAAAAAAGCAACCCAATCATCCTGGTCAGCAGACACAAAACACCTCAGATATGTCTCCAGGGTCTGATTAGTCCGCTCGGTCTGGCCATTAGTCTGAGGGTGAAAAGCAGACGAAAAAGACAAATCTATGCCCATCCTAGCACAGAATGCCCGCCAAAATCTAGACACAAATTGGGTTCCTCTGTCAGAAACGATATTCTCAGGAATACCATGCAAACGAACAACATTTTGAAAAAACAGGGGCACCAACTCGGAAGAAGAAGGCAATTTGGGCAGGGGAACCAAATGGACCATCTTAGAAAAACGGTCACACACCACCCAGATGACAGACATCTTCTGAGAAACAGGCAGATCTGAAATAAAATCCATCGAGATGTGTGTCCAAGGCCTCTTAGGAATAGGCAAGGGCAACAATAATCCACTAGCCCGAGAACAACAAGGCTTGGCCCGAGCACAAACGTCACAAGACTGCACAAAGCCTCGCACATCTCGTGACAGGGAAGGCCACCAGAAGGATCTTGCCACCAAATCCCTGGTACCAAAAATTCCAGGATGACCTGCCAATGCAGAAGAATGTACCTCAGAGATGACTCTACTGGTCCAATCATCAGGAACAAACAACCTATCAGGCGGACAACGATCCGGTCTATCCGCCTGAAACTCCTGCAAGGCCCGCCGCAGGTCTGGAGAAACGGCTGACAAGATAACTCCCTCCTTAAGAATACCTGTGGGGTCAGAGTTGCCGGGTGAATCAGGCTCAAAACTCCTAGAAAGGGCATCCGCCTTAACATTCTTAGAACCCGGTAGGTACGATACCACAAAATTAAACCGAGAGAAAAATAATGACCAGCGCGCCTGTCTAGGATTCAGGCGCCTGGCGGTCTCAAGATAGATCAAATTTTTGTGGTCAGTCAATACCACCACCTGATGTCTGGCCCCCTCGAGCCAATGGCGCCACTCCTCAAACGCCCACTTCATGGCCAAAAGCTCCCGATTCCCAACATCATAATTCCGCTCAGCGGGCGAAAATTTACGGGAAAAGAAGGCACAAGGCCTCATCACGGCGCAGTCAGAACTTTTCTGCGACAACACTGCCCCAGCCCCGATCTCAGAAGCGTCGACCTCAACCTGAAAAGGAAGAGTCACATCAGGCTGACGCAACACAGGGGCAGAAGAAAAACGGCGCTTAAGCTCCTGAAAGGCCTCCACAGCATCAGGGGACCAATTAGCAACATCAGCACCCTGTCTAGTCAAATCGGTCAATGGCTTAACGACATCCGAAAAACCAGAAATAAATCGACGATAAAAGTTGGCAAAGCCCAAAAATTTCTGAAGACTTTTAAGAGAAGAGGGCTGCGTCCAATCACAAATAGCTTGAACCTTGACAGGATCCATCTCAATGGAAGAGGGAGAAAAAATATATCCCAAAAAGGAAATTCTCTGAACCCCAAAAACGCACTTAGAACCCTTGACACACAGAGAATTAGACCGCAAAACCTGAAAAACCCTCTTAACTTGCCGGACATGAGAGTCCCAATCATCCGAAAAAATCAGAATATCATCCAGATACACTATCATAAATTTATCCAAAAAATCGCGGAAAATATCATGCATAAAGGACTGGAAGACTGAAGGGGCATTAGAAAGACCAAAAGGCATCACCAAATACTCAAAGTGGCCCTCGGGCGTATTAAATGCGGTTTTCCACTCATCCCCCTGCCTGATCCGCACCAAATTATACGCCCCACGGAGATCAATCTTAGAGAACCACTTGGCCCCCTTTATGCGAGCAAACAAATCAGTCAGCAACGGCAATGGGTATTGATATTTAACCGTGATTTTATTCAAAAGCTAATCAATACATGGTCTCAAAGAGCCGTCTTTTTTTGACACAAAGAAAAAACCGGCTCCTAAGGGAGATGACGATGGACGAATATGTCCCTTTTCCAAGGACTCCTTTATATATTCTCGCATAGCAGTATGTTCAGGCACAGACAGATTAAATAAACGACCCTTTGGGTATTTACTACCCGGAATTAAATCTATAGCACAATCGCACTCACGGTGCGGAGGTAGCGAACCCAGCTTGGGTTCTTCAAAGACGTCACGATAATCAGACAGGAACTCAGGGATTTCAGAGGGAATAGATGATGAAATGGACACCAAAGGTACGTCCCCATGAGTCCCCTTACATCCCCAGCTCAACACAGACATAGCTCTCCAGTCAAGGACTGGGTTGTGAGACTGCAGCCATGGCAATCCTAGCACCAAATCATCATGTAGATTATACAGCACCAGAAAACGAATAGTCTCCTGGTGATCCGGATTAATACACATAGTCACTTGTGTCCAGAATTGTGGTTTATTATTAGCCAATGGGGTGGAGTCAATCTCCTTCAGAGGAATAAGAGTCTCCAAAGGCTCTAAATCATACCCACAACGATTGGCAAAGGACCAATCCATAAGACTCAAAGCGGCGCCAGAGTCGATATAGGCGTCCGTAGTAATAGATGACAAAGAGCAAATCAGGGTCACAGACAAAATAAATTTAGACTGTAAAGTGCCAATGGGAACGGATTTATCAAGCTTTTTAGTACGCTTAGAGCATGCTGATATAACATGAGTAGAATCCCCACAATAGAAACACAACCCATTTTTCCGTCTAAAATTCTGCCGCTCGCTTCTGGACAGAATTCTATCACACTGCATGTTTTCTGGCGTCTTCTCAGTGGACACCGCCAGATGGTGCACTGGTTTGCGCTCCCGCAGACGCCTATCGATCTGAATGGCCATTGTCATGGACTCATTCAGACTTGCAGGCACAGGGAACCCCACCATAACATCCTTAATGGCATCAGAAAGACCCTCTCTGAAAGTAGCCGCCAAGGCACACTCATTCCACTGAGTAAGCACAGACCATTTACGGAATCTTTGGCAGTAAATTTCAGCTTCATCTTGCCCCTGAGATAGGGACATCAAAGTTTTTTCTGCCTGAAGCTCCAAATGAGGTTCGTCATAAAGCAACCCCAAGGCCAGAAAAAACGCATCCACATTGAGCAACGCAGGATCCCCTGGTGTCAATGAAAAAGCCCAGTCTTGAGGGTCGCCCCGGAGCAAGGAAATCACAATCCTGACCTGCTGTGCAGGATCTCCGGCAGAGCGAGATTTCAGGGACAAAAATAATTTGCAATTATTTCGAAAATTCTGAAACCCAGATCTATTCCCCGAGAAAAATTCCGGCAAAGGAATTCTCGGCTCAGATACAGGTGCATGACAAACAAAATCTTGCAAATTTTGTACCTTCGTGGCGAGATTATTCAAACCTGCAGTTACACTCTGAAGATCCATTGCAAACAGGTGGACACAGAGCCATTCAAAGGAGAGAAAAAAAAAAAAAAAATTTCAGCAGACTTCTTATTTCTCTCCTTTCTCAGCCAAGGATTTTAACCCTTTAGTGGGCCGGTCAAACTGTCATGATCTCCATGGCCAGAGAACTAGCATAAGCCTCAATAGGAACAAGCTCTTGGAAGATGTAACTGTACTGACCATGAACTAAACCTACCGCATCATCTAGAAGTAGCCAGGTAGCATGTCCTACTTTTTATCCCTATATGCCCAGCGCCGGCCGGAGAACTAAATAATGCTAGCAGAGGGAAATATAAGACCTGACTCACCTCTAGAGAAATGCCCAAAAAGGAGACAGAAGCCCCCCACATATATTGGCGGTGATATGAGATGAAACAACAAACGCAGCAGGAAAATAGTTTTAGCAAATTTGAGGTCCGCTTTCTAGATAGCAGAAGACAGAAAGCATACTTTCATGGTCAGTAGAAAACCCTAACAAAACACATCCAGAAATTACTTTAGGACTCTGGCATTAACTCATAATACCAGAGTGGCAATTCCTGATCAACAAGAGCTTTCCAGACACAGTAACGAAACTGCAGCTGTGAACTGGAACCAAAATACAAAAACAAAACATGGACGAATGTCCAACTTATCTAGTAGATGTCTGGGAGCAGGAACAAGCACAGAGAGGCTTCTGATAACATTGTTGACCGGCAAGCATCTAACAGAGAAGCCAGGTTATATAGCGACACCCAGATCTAATCAGAACAGGTGAACAGGGAAGATGATGTCACAAGTTCAATTCCACCAGTAGCCACCGGGGGAGCCCAGAATCCAAATTCACAACATAGGTCGTTGTTGCGGAGATATGTGGCTCCTATGGTTCCCTCCGTTGATCCTCCTGCCCCGGTCTTAGTTGAGGGGGAGTTGGAGTATGTGGTGGAGAAGATTTTGGATTCTCGTATTTCGAGACGGAAACTTCAGTACCTAGTCAAGTGGAAAGGTTATGGTCAGGAGGATAATTCCTGGGTAGTTGCCTCTGATGTTCATGCTGCCGATCTTGTTCGTGCCTTTCATTTGGCTCGTCCGGAGCGGCCTGGAGGCTCTGGTGAGGGTTCGGTGACCCCTCCTCAATGGGGGGGGTACTGTTGTGAATTCTGTTCTCGAGCTCCCTCCTGTGGTTATGAATGGTACTTCGGTGAGTTCTGTTCATGGACTCCCTCTGGTGGCGGCTGTGAGTGGAGCTGCTGGTTCTGAGATTCCTTCTCCAGCTGATCTCCTTCAGGCCTTGGCTGGCTGCTCTATTTAACTCCACTCGGAGCTTTACTTGATGCCAGCTGTCAATGTCCTAGTACTGGTTCAGTTCTTTTGGATCTTTCAGATGACCTGTTTATTTCAGCAATAGCTAAGTCCCTGCTAGCTTATTTGTTACCACTGTGTTTTTGTCCAGCTTGCTATTGTGATTTAATCTTGTTAGCTGGAAGCTCTGGGAGGCAGAGTGGCACCACCGCGCCGTGAGTTGGTGCGGTGGTTTCTTTTGCACACTCTGCGTGGTTTTTTGTTAGTTTTTTTATGCTGACCGCAAAGATACCTTTTCTATCTCTGTCTGTTTAGTTAGTCTGGCCTCCTATGCTGAAATCTATTTCATTCCTGTGTTTGTGATTTCCATCTTAACTCACAGTCAATATATGTGGGGGCTGCCTATTTCTTTGGGGAATTTCTCTGAGGCAAGGTAGGCTGTATTTTCTATCTTTAGGGGTAGTTAGCTCTTAGGTTGCGAACAGGCGTCTAGGCAGAGTCAGGAACGCTCCACGGCTATTTCTAGTTGTTGCGATAGGATTAGGGGTTGCGGTCAGCAGAGCTCCCACTTCCCAGAGCTTGTCCCGTATTGCTAGTTTACTCATCTGGTCATTTCTAGTGCTCCTAACCACCAGCCAAACATAACAGCCCACGCAGTATATAACACAGCCCAAACAGTATATAACACAGCCCACGCAGTATATAACATTGCCCACATAGTATATAACACAGCCCACGAAGTATATAGCAGCCATGTAGTATATAACGCAGCCCATGCAGTATATAGCAGCCATGTTGTATATAACATTGCCCACATAGTATATAGCACAGCCCACACAGTATATAGCAGCCATATAGTATATAACGCAGCCCACGCAGTATATAACACAGCCCTCATAGTATTTAGCAGTGTGGGCACCATATCCCTGTTAAAAAAAAAGTAAAATAAAAAGTAGTTATATACTCATCCGCAGGGATCCAGCGAAGCTCTGGCGATGCATGCGCGGTGTTATGATCCGGTGACTTTGGAGCCACATGAACTTTCTCTGGAGTAGGTGGAAACTGTACTGACCGCAACACCTGAACTAACACCGCAACTAGAAGTAGCCGTGGGGTGTGCCTAACAAACCCTAGACACCTCGACACAGCCGGAGGACTAAATACCCCTATAGATAGAAATAGGAATACTACCTTGCCTCAGAGCAGAACCCCAAAGGATAGGCAGCCCCCCACGAATATTGACTGTGAGTAGGAGAGGAAAGACACACGCAGGCAGAAAACAGGATTCAGCAAAAGAGGCCACTCTAGCTAAATAGGGAAAGATAGGACAGAATACTAAGCGGTCAGTATTAAAACCATTCCAAAAATATCCACAGCAGATAATACAAAAAGTTCCACAATCTAACTAAAGACATGGAATGTATATCTGCCACTCCAGAGAATCCAACAAGACTGAGAAAATACTGACACAATCTAAGCTGGACAAAAAACACTGAATAGCACAGAATTATTAAGCACACAGCATGTGTGCCACAGAAACAAAACCAGACACTTATCTTTGCTGATTTGGCAGAAGGCAGAAGGAACCAAACCAGGACCAAAACCTCCCAACAACCATGGACAACTGGCAAGGACTAATGAATCCTGCACGCCTAAATACCCCAGTCAGAACTGCAATCAGCAGATACACCTGACCAGGACTGCAACTCAGGAACAACTGCATTACCACCTACAACCACCGGAGGGAGCCCAAAAGCAGAATTCACAACAGTACCCCCCCTTGAGGAGGGGTCACCGAACCCTCACCAGGCCGATCAGGACGAGCCAGATGAAAAGCATGAACCAAATCAGCAGCATGGACATCAGAGGCAAAAACCCAAGAATTATCCTCCTGGCCATAACCCTTCCATTTGACAAGATACTGAAGTCTCCGCCTTGAAAAACGAGAATCCAAAATCTTCTCAACTACATACTCCAACTCCCCATCAACCAACACAGGGGCCGGAGGATCAACAGAGGGAACAACGGGTACCACATATTTCCGCAATAAAGATCTATGGAAGACATTATGGATAGCAAAAGATGCCGAAAGCGCCAATCGAAAAGACACCGGATTAATAATCCCAGAAATCCTATAAGGACCAATAAACCGAGGCTTAAACTTAGGAGAAGAAACCTTCATAGGAACATGACGGGAAGACAACCAGACCAGATCCCCAACCTGAAGCCGGGAACCAACACACCGACGACGGTTAGCAAAACGTTGAGCCTCCTCCTGAGACAACACCAAATTGTCCACCACATGAGCCCAAATCTGCTGCAACCTGTCAACCACCGAATCCACACCAGGACAGTCAGAAGGCTCAACCTGCCCAGAAGAAAAACGAGGATGAAAACCAAAAGTACAAAAAAAAGGCGAAACCAAAGTAGCCGACCTAGCCCGATTATTAAGGGCAAACTCGGCCAATGGCAAAAAGGCCACCCAATCATCCTGATCAGCAGACACAAAGCATCTCAAATAAGTCTCCAAGGTCTGATTAGTTCGCTCGGTTTGGCCATTTGTCTGAGGATGAAATGCAGAGGCAAAAGATAAATCAATGCCCAGCCTAGCACAAAAAGCCCGCCAAAACCTAGAAACAAACTGGGAACCTCTGTCAGACACAATATTCTCCGGAATACCAGGCAAACGAACCACATGCTGAAAAAACAACGAAACTAAATCTGAAGAGGAAGGTAATTTAGGCAAAGGCACCAAATGAACCATCTTAGAAAACCGGTCACAAACAACCCAGATAACCGACATCCTCTGGGAAACCGGAAGATCAGAAATAAAATCCATAGAAATATGCGTCCAGGGCCTCTCGGGGACCGGCAATGGCAAAAGCAACCCACTAGCACGGGAACAACAAGGCTTGGCCCGCGCACAAGTCCCACAGGACTGCACAAAAGAACGCACATCACGTGATAAAGAAGGCCACCAAAAGGACCTACCAACCAAGTCTCTGGTACCAAAAATACCAGGATGACCAGCCAACACAGAACAGTGAACCTCAGAAATCACTCTACTAGTCCATCTTTCAGGAACAAACAGTTTCCCCACTGAACAACGATCAGGTCTGTCAGCCTGAAATTCCTGAAGAACCCGTCGTAAATCAGGGGAAATAGCAGAAAGAACCACCCCTTCTTTCAAAATGCCGACCGGTTCGAGGACCTCAGGAGAATCAGGCAAAAAACTCCTAGAAAGGGCATCAGCCTTAATATTCTTGGAACCCGGAAGATACGAGACCACAAAATCAAAACGGGAAAAAAACAAGGACCATTGAGCCTGTCTAGGATTCAGCCGCTTGGCAGACTCGAGGTAAATCAAATTCTTATGATAGGTCAAGACCACAATACGTGCTTAGCTCCCTCAAGCCAATGTCGCCACTCCTCAAATGCCCACTTCATAGCCAACAACTCCCGATTGCCAACATCATAATTGCGTTCAGCAGGCGAAAATTTACGGGAAAAGAATGCACACGGTTTCGTCAAGGAACCAACATGATCCATCTGGGACAAAACGGCCCCTGCGCCCATCTCAGAAGCGTCAATCTCAACCTGAAACGGAAGGGAAACATCCGGTTGGCGCAATACCGGAGCAGAAGTAAATCGACGTTTAAGCTCCTGAAAGGCAGAAACAGCCGCAGAGGACCAGTTCGCCACATCAGCGCCTTTTTTCATCAAATCGGTCAAGGGTTTAACCACGCTGGAAAAGTTAGCAGTGAAACGGAGATAAAAATTAGCAAAACCCAAAAATTTCTGAAGGCTCTTTACGGACGTGGGTTGAATCCAATCATGAATGGCCTGAACCTTAACCGGATCCATCTCAATAGATGAAGGAGAAAAAATAGAACCCAAAAAAGAAACCTTCTGCACCCCAAAGAGACACTTAGACCCCTTTACAAACAAAGCATTGTCACGAAGGATCTGAAATACCATCCTGACCTGTTCCACATGAGACTCCCAATCATCAGAAAAAATCAAAATATCGTCCAAATATACAATCAAGAATTTATCAATATAAGTCCGGAAGATATCATGCATGAAAGATTGAAAAACAGATGGAGCATTAGTGAGCCCAAACGGCATCACAAGGTATTCAAAATGGCCTTCGGGCATATTGAACGCAGTTTTCCATTCATCACCCTGCTTAATACGAACAAGATTATACGCCCCCCGAAGGTCAATCTTCGTAAACCAACTAGCCCCCTTAATCCTAGCAAACAAATCGGAAAGCAAAGGTAAAGGTATTGAAACTTGACCGTGATCTTATTCAAGAGGCGATAATCAATACAGGGTCTCAAGGAGCCATCCTTCTTAGCAACAAAAAAAATCCCGCTCCCATCGGTGAAGAAGATGGCCGAATATGCCCTTTCTCCAAAGACTCCTTAACATAACTCCGCATAGCGGTATGTTCAGGCACAGACAGGTTGAAGAGTCGGCCCTTAGGAAACTTACAGCCTGGAGTCAAATCAATAGCATAATCACAGTCCCTGTGCGGTGGAAGAGAACTGGACTTGGGCTCATCGAATACATCCTGAAAATCAGACAAAAACTCTGGAATTTCAGAAGAGGAAGAAGAGGAGATGGACATTAAAGAAACATCATTATGAACCCCCTCACAACCCCAACTAGTCACAGACATAGACTTCCAATCCAACACAGGATTATGTACCTGCAACCACGGAAAACCCAACACGATAGCATCATGTAAATTATGCAATACCAGAAATCGACAATCTTCCTGATGGGCTGGCGCCATGCGCATGGTCACCTGTGTCCAAAACTGGGGCTTATTTTTAGCCAAAGGTGTAGCATCAATGCCCCTTAAAGGAATAAGGCGCTGCAAGGGGAAACCACAACGCCTGGCAAACTCAAGGTCCATTAAGTTCAAAGCGGCGCCTGAATCCACAAACGCCAAGACAGAAAATGATGACAATGAGCAGATCAAGGACACCGATAACAGAAATTTAGGTTGTACAGTACTGATGGTAAATGAACTAGCGATCCTCTTTGTCCGTTTAGGGCAGACTGAAATGACATGAGAAGCGTCGCCACAATAACACAACCTATTCTGACGTCTGAGTCCTTGTCGTTCTGTCCTAGACAGAATCCTATCACATTGCATTGGCTCAGGACTCTGCTCTGAGGACAACGCCACAGCGTGCACAGTTCTGCGCTCCCGCAAGCGCCGATCAATCTGAATGGCCAAATACATAGAATCACTCAGACCGACAGGCGTGGGAAACCCCACCATAACATCTTTAACGGGTTCAGAAAGACCCTTTCTGAAAATTGCAGCCAAAGCATAATTATTCCATTTAGTCAACACAGACCATTTTTTAAATTTCTGACAATACAATTCTGCCACCTCTTGACCCTGAGATAGGGCCAACAAGGTCTTCTCCGCTTGATCCACAGAATTAGGTTCATCATATAATAGTCCTAAAGCCTGAAAAAAGGAATCTACATTAAGCAAAGCCGGATTCCCAGATTCCAGGGAAAATGCCCAATCCTGTGGATCACCACGCAGCAGGGAAATGACGATTTTAACCTGCTGAATAGAATCCCCAGAGGATCGAGGTCTCAAAGCAAAAAACAGTTTACAGTTGTTTTTAAAACTCAAAAATTTGGACCTGTCACCAAAAAAACAAATCAGGAGTAGGAATCTTCGGCTCTAAAACAGGAGTCTGAACAATATAATCAGAAATTCCCTGTACCCTAGCAGCAAGCTGGTCTACACGAGAAGCTAATTCCTGAACATCCATGCTAACACAAGACTCCTTAGCCACCCAGAGAAAAAGAGGGAAAAAAAGGCAAAGCAAACTGCAGAAAAAAAATGACTCAACACCTTTCTTCCCTTCTTCTGAGATGCATTTAACTCATAGTGGGCCAGTTGTACTGTTATGATCCGGTGACTTTGGAGCCGCATGAACTTTCTCTGGAGTAGGTGGAAACTGTACTGACCGCAAAACCTGAACTAACACCGCAACTAGAAGTAGCCGTGGGGTGTGCCTAACAAACCCTAGACACCTCGACACAGCCGGAGGACTAAATACCCCTATAGATAGAAATAGGAATACTACCTTGCCTCAGAGCAGAACCCCAAAGGATAGGCAGCCCCCCACGAATATTGACTGTGAGTAGGAGAGGAAAGACACACGTAGGCAGAAAACAGGATTCAGCAAAAGAGGCCACTCTAGCTAAATAGGGAAAGATAGGACAGAATACTAAGCGGTCAGTATTAAAACCCTTCCAAAAATATCTACAGCAGATAATACAAAAAGTTCCACAATCTAACTAAAGACATGGAATGTATATCTGCCACTCCAGAGAATCCAACAAGACTGAGAAAATACTGACACAATCTAAGCTGGACAAAAAACACTGAATAGCACAGAATTATTAAGCACACAGCATGTGTGCCACAGAAACAAAACCAGACACTTATCTTTGCTGATTTGGCAGAAGGCAGAAGGAACCAAACCAGGACCAAAACCTCCCAACAACCATGGACAACTGGCAAGGACTAATGAATCCTGCACGCCTAAATACCCCAGTCAGAACTGCAATCAGCAGATACACCTGACCAGGACTGCAACTCAGGGGCAACTGCATTACCACCTACAACCACCGGAGGGAGCCCAAAAGCAGAATTCACAACAGCGCGGCTGCCGCCATCTTCTGTTCCCAGGACGCATTGCGAAATTACCCAGAAGACTTAGCGGTCTCGCGAGACCGCTAAGTCTTCTGGGTAATTTCGCAATGCTTCTCTGGGAACAGAAGATGGTGGCAGGCGCGAGCGCATTGTCCGACGACGGAAGGTGAGAATAGCATGTTTTTTGCTTTTTTATTATTTTTAACATTACATCTTTTTACTATTGATGCTGCCTATGCAGCACATAGGGTTAATAGCAGCGGTAACGGAGTGCGTTACCCGTGCCATAACGCGGTCCGTTACCGCTAACATTAACCCCGTGTTTGCGGTGACTGGAGGGGAGTATGCGGGCGCCAGGCACGGACTGCAGGGGAGTAGGGAGGGACTAATCGGACTGTGCCCGTCGCTGATTGGTCGCGGCAGCCATGACAGGCAGCTGGCGAGACCAGTCAGCGACGCGGGTTTCCATGATGGAAGTTGCAGACAGAAATACGGAAGTACCCCTTAGACAATTATATATATATATATATATATATATATATATATATATAATATAAGGTATTTCACTTCTTAATTATGTAGCAAGGGTTGGGGTAGCCCCCTCACAGAATATAATGTAGCCCCCTCATAAAATATAATGCAGTCCCTTCTCATAGAATATAATGCAGCACCCCACAAAATATAATGCAACCCCCTCAGGTATAACGCAGTGCCCACCATAGAATATAATGTAGCACCCTCATAGGGTATAATGCAGCCCCTCTCGTATAGTTAAATGCAGCCCACCACAGAATATAATGCAGCCCCCCATAGAGTATACTGTAGCCCCCTCATATAGTATGATATAGCCCCCATAATATAATGTAGTCCTGAGAGAATAATGCAGCCCCCATAGAGTATACTGTAACCCCTCATATAGTATGATGTAGCCCCCATAATATAATGTAGTACCCTGAGAATAATGCAGTCCCCCCACAGAATATACTGTAGCCCCCTCATAAAGTATAATGCAGCCCCCCTCCACCCCCATCATTGTCCTCATCACCACCTCCATCATTGCCTTCTCCCCCTCCACCCCTATCATTCTCCCCCACCACCTCCATCACTGCCCATTCCACCACCTGCATCATTGCTTCCTCCTCCACCATCATTGTCCATTTCAGCACCTCCTTTATCACATCCATAATCACCTCCATCATTGCCCATTTCATCACCTCCATCATTGCCTCCCCCCACCACCATCATTGACCATCACCTCCATCATTGCCTACCCACCATCATTGCCCATCACCTCCATCATTGTCTCCCCCCACCACCATCATTGCCCATCACCTCCATCATTGTCTCCACCCACCAATATCATTGTCCTTCACCACCACACACACACCTCACCGCAGCAGCAGCTCATCACACACACACACGCAGGCACACACTCTCATACACACGCAGGCACACACACTCTCTCACACACACACACACACTCACACACACACAGGCACACACACTCACACACACACAGGCGCACACGCACACACAGCACAGCTCACCTCCCCGCAGCAGCAGCTATTCCAGCAGCCTCTTCCTCACTGGAAGGTTTCTGACTGAGACAGCACGCTGGATGATGACGTCATCCAGCTGGGCTGTCTCAGACAGGAAGCAGGACGCTGGGAGGTGAGCTGCTCTGTGTGAGTCTGTGTGCCTGCATGTGTGTATGTAGTGCGATGCTGTGTGTTTGCGTGCGGTGGTGGGGCTTTACATGCGGGCAGTGTTAGGTAGCTGCACCCTGCAAATAATGCTGCCCGCTATTAAAGAGAAATGGTATTCACGCCTCTCCTCGCCCATAGGGGCGTGTGGAAGCGTGAATATTCCTTTTGCTTTAGCAGCGGGGACAGGATCCTGTCTCCAGCTGCTGCTACTGGCAAAGGGCGGGCCCCTGGAGCAGTAGGGGCCCTAGGCAGCTGCTGACCAGTATGCCAGCAGGTATCAGTGCCTGGGCCCATCGGAGAATCCTCCGCTTCTCCGGTGGTCCAGTCCGAGCCTGGCTACACAGTTGAAAGAGGTTACTGTAGTCTTACATGATCTGGGCTGGATGGTGAACACTCAGAAATCAAGACTACTACCCCTAAGAGTGCAAACCTCCCTGGGCCTTGTACTGAACTCCGAGCTGCAGACTTGTTTCTTGCCCGAAGACAAGGTAGAAAAGGTGGTGAACCTGACCTCGACAGCCATAGAGCTTCCAGAGATGTCCCTGAGGAAAATGATGTCCCTTTTGAGAACCCTAACATCCTGCATCCCAGTAGTCAGATGGGCCCAATTCCACACCAGGCAGCTGCAGTGGAAAATCCTGTCTGAACAGAAATTGCTAAAAGAGTGTTTGGAGGGGAAGATGGATCTTTCTTCAGATGTCTGAAACTCCCTCAGATGGTGGGCAGAGAGGGCGAATTTAACATCGAGGGTCCCATGGGTGAGGCCAGCAAACAACATAATTATACCAGACGCAAGCATCTCAGGTTGGTGGGCACACCTAAGGAGTCATGCAATTCAGTGGTCTTGGACACTTTTTTGAGAAAGGAAGGTCGTCAAATCTAAAAGAATTGTGCGCAGTGGAAAGGGCTTTAGAAAGCTTTCTTCCTCTTCTCCTGGGTCGCCACGTCCACATTATGCATAATGGAAACAGCAAACAACATCCTCCAGACAGCAGAACAGCATCTTTTGTCCCGTACAGCACTACACATAAGGGGAGCAGAAAACATCAAGGTAGACTTGATGTTTAAGCTGAAACAGGTAGAATAGGCCCTAAATCACATGGTGTTTCAGCAGATAGCTCATCTATGGGGATTGCCGGAAATAGATTTGTTTCTCGACAGACAACAGAAAGATAAAAAGGTTCTGTTCACTAGACACCAGGGAAAACACATTTGCAGTAGACTCCCTCCAGATTCCCTGGGACTTCAGGGTTGCTTACGCCTTTCTTCCCATAGCGATGATTCCAGCAGTCGTGAAAAAGATCAGGAAGGGTCAGGTGAGAGTGATAATGATTGCCCCTTTTTGGCCAGAAAGACCATGGTTTTCCCTGCTAAGGACAATGTCTCTGTCAGATCCATGGGTCCTGCTGGATATTCCGGACCTTCTTATGCAGGGGCCAATATTCCACACTCAAGTTAAGGGCTTCCATCTAGCAGAGCGGAATTTGAAAGGGCAGTACTGAATAACTGGGGTTTAATTGGGGTTAGTTTCCACCTTACTAAAAAGTAGAAAACCCATAACAACGCAAATTTACGGCAGGACATGGAAAAAATTCTTGGAGTTTTTAGAGAAGCCGTTAGGTCAAAAACTTCAAATCAGTTCCATCCTAGGGTTCCCTCAGACAGGGTTTGAACTGGGGTTGGCTACTAGTACCCTTGAGGTCCAAGTATCGGCTTTGGGCGCATTGTATTGTTGTAGCCTTGCGGCTAATATTTGTATAGCAAGATTCATAAAATCCTGTGATAGGTCCAGACCTGTCCCAATCCCGAGGGTTCCCCCATGGGATCTGTACCTGGTACTAGAAGCTTTGATCAAAGAACTGTTTGAACCCATGCAGGAATTGTAAGCAAAATATCTTACCCTCAAGGCAATCATATTAGTGGCTCTGACATCAGCCCGTAGGGTGTTTGATTTACAGGCCCTTTCTACACTGTGTGCATAGTTATTAGGCAAGTTGTATTTTGATCACGATACTTTTTATACATGTTGTCCTACTCCAAGCTGTTCAGGCTTGAGAGCCAGCTACCAATTAAGTAAATCAGGTGATGTGCATCTCTGTAATGAGGAGGGGTGTTGTCTAATGACATCAAAACCCTATATAAAGTGTGCTTAATTATAGGCAACTTCCTTTCCTTTGGCAAAATGGGTCAGAAGAGAGATTTGACGGGCTCTGAAAAGTCCAAAATTGTGAAATGTCTTGCAGAGGGATGCAGCAGTCTTGAAATTGCCACACTTTTGAAGCGTGATCACCGAACAATCAAGTGTTTCATGGCTAATAGCCAACAGGGTCGCAAGAAGCGCGTTGGGCAAAAAAGGCGCAAAAAATAACTGCCCATGAATTGAGGAAAATCAAGCATGAAGCTGCCAAGATGCCATTTCCCACCAGTTTTGCCATATTTCAGAGCTGCAACATTACTGGAGTAACAAAAAGCACAAGGTGTGCAATACTCGGGGACATGGCCGAGGTAAGGAAGGCTGAAAAATTACCACCTTTGAACAAGAAACATAAGATAAAACGTTAAGACTGAGCCAAGAAATATCTTAAGACTGACTTTTCAAAGGTTTTACGGACTGATGAAATGAGAGTGACTCTTGATGGGCCAGATGGATAGGCCAGAGGCTGGATCAGTAAAGGGCAGAGAGCTCCACTCTGACTCAGGCGCCAGCAAGGTGGAGGTGGGATACTGGTATGGGCTGGTATCATCAAAGATGAACTTGTGGGACCTTTTCGGGTTGAGGATGGAGTGAAGCTCAACTCCCAGACCTACTGCCAGTTTCTGGAAGACAACTTCTTCAAGCAGTGGTACAGGAAAAAGTCGGTATCGTTCAAGAAAAACATGATTTTCATGCAGGACAATGCTCCATCACATGCCTCCAACTATTCCACAGCGTGGCTGGCCAGTAAAGGTCTCAAAGAAGAAAAAATAATGACATGGCCCCCTTGTTCACCTGATCTGAACCCCATAGAGAGCCTGTGGTCCCTCATAAAATGTGAGATATACAGGGAGGGAAAACAGTACACCTCTAGGAACAGTGTCTGGGAGGCTGCGGTGGCTGCTGCACGCAATGTTGATCGTAAACAGATCAAGCAACTGACAGAATCTATGGATGGAAGGCTGTTGAGTGTCATCATAAAGAAAGGTGGCTATATTGGTCACTAATTTTTTGGGGTTTTGTTTCTGCGTGTCAGAAATGTTTATTTTCACCAGGTGAACCAATATAACTGCACAAAATGTAGAAATAAACAAGTGAGATAGGAATATATTTGGTTTTTATTAAGTTGCCTAATAATTCTGCACAGTAATAGTTACCTGCACAAACAGATATCCTCCTAACAGCCAAATCTAAAAAAAAAAACACCCCAACTTGCAAAAATATTAAGCTTTGATATTTATGAGTCTTTTGGGTTGCTTGAGAACATAGTTGTTGATCAATAATAAAAATAATCCTCTAAAATACAACTTGCCTAATAATTCTGCACACTGTGTATAAATCCTCCTTATACGCAAATATATGAGGATAGAGTCGAGTTAAGACCTGATCCAGCTTATCTTCCTAAGGTAGCATTGAAATTTCATCGAAGTCAAGAGATTGTCCTACCGTCCTTCTGTAATAACCCTAAGAATTCGGGGGAGAGGAAGTTTCATAATCCTGACTTTAGAAGGGCGCTGTTACAATACAGTATATATCCATGACTAGCCAGAGGAGGAAAGCCCAGTCCCTGCTTGTAGCCTTCCAGGGTAGTAGGAAGGGTTACGTGGTAACAAAAGGTACCATTGCCAGATGGATTAGGGAGGCAATTAGTTTGGCTTACTCTGCTAGTTGTGCTCCGAACCCTGACGGCATCAAGGCTCATTCCACCAGAGCCTTGGCGCCCTCCTGGGCAGAGAAAGCAGAGGTATCAATTGATCAGATGTGTAAGGCTGCTACCTGGTCCTCACCATCTACCTTCTTTAGGAACTATAGATTGGATCTATCCTCCTCTGTTGACTTAACCTTTTGTAGAAGGGTGCTGCAAGAGGTGGTCCCTCCCTAAGGTGTTTCAAATTCTCCAGAAATCTCTCAGGTGTGCTGTGCTGTCATGGGTGAAGGGAAAACACCAAGGTTACTAACCAGTAGCCGTTTTTTCCTGAACCCATGACAGCACCCGTATATTCCCCCCCTCCTACTTTTAACCTTATGGGTGTGCACCATAGCTTGGGTGTTTTATAATGTGGTGTTGGTCATCTGTGTAAATTAACCTGGAGGGCCTCTCATGTTTTGTAACCCAACTGAAACTGGGGAGAGGTACCGCCCTTTTATTTCAGTAGGTTTCCTGTCCTAGCTGGGCAGATCCTTCTCCCAGCTGTGCTGTCAGGTAAGTAAACTTGGGGTTTCTGATGGATTCCTTATAAATCCTACAGAAAATAAAATATGTAGTAATTGGGGGGAAGGGGTGGGGAACATAAACAGAAGAGGTTTCCTGTGCAAGAACATGATATGTGTCTTATGCCTCCTAATAATGTGTCTGTAACCGGAGCTGTTTTGGAGGTAAAAATGGGCGCCCTTAAAAGGGGTATCTGGGATTTTATAAAGCAAAAAATGTTCCTGTGCACTAACAAACAGATATTTAAACTTGCACAGCTCTTCCCCGGCACAGACCGCTTCTGCCGGGGTTTCAGAAGCCTCCGCTGATGTCACGTCTACAGAGTGGAGGCTTCATTTACGCTCTGCTTTGTCGATGTGGCGGGACTTCCAACGTCATTCTGACAGTCGGATTCCCGCTGCCTAACTGGGGGAGCCGCGTGTCAGTTAGAATGATGACAGAAGTCCTGCCCCGTCGCGTCAGCAGAGGTACCGGAATCCCCGGCATGAGCGGTATGTGACCGCTCTGTGCCAGGAAGAATGGCGCCGTACACAACAGGCAGATAAGTTGCAATTACTTGCCTGTTAGTGCTTATGCACATTTTTTTTATTAAGTCCCAGATATACCCTTTAACTTTTAGGCTGCTGATCAGTTGCATGAATGATATGACTGTTACGGAACTGCAGCACAGAACTAGGATAGAAAGGGGAAAACTGACCCTGCACTGAGACTAGGCTGATACCCTACGATGGAGTGGGCGACCCATTCCTTGCTAATAGACCCACCGACGATCCTAGGTTAAACTCAGCGAAGACCTATAGATAAGGGGAAGGAGGTCCCTAAACGATCTAAGGACTGGGTAAAAAAAAAAACAGGTCACCTCCTAATAGGAAACACAGAGAAGGCTGCAGAAACCAACTGAAAACAGAAACTAAAGATAGCCGCACCAGAGGTCCCAGAACTGCATAAAATCCAACACAGAAAGCTATCAAAGCACCTAGCCAGAACTCTAGTGGATTAACACTGTCGTCCAGCAAGGACTGGGAGGCAGGTGCTGGGTAATAAAGGGTGATACAATCACCTGACCTAAGACAACCCAGCAACAGGGGAAAAAGACCAGCAGCCAGAAAACCACAAGATTGCGGATGATCAAAGCAAAACAGATTCTTACAATGTCAGCATCTTGTTATATTACAAAGATTTTGTTCCCTAGGAGCATTGATTGGTGAATCAGCTACTTTTCAAGGAAAGCAAGCCGATTCATGCTGTCCAAACCACAGGAAGCATGAATTAGAGTTTGGCGGCACAATTGCAGCTCGGAATGTTTGTCTGACATTTCCGAGAAAACATAGTTTGAAGAGCTAGCCAGGAACTAGAGGGAGATACCTGACTAATCTGGCACAGTGCCAGGCCGGCTACTTCCCCATACGCTCCAGGTGATTAACAGGCCTCTATGTACACACATTGGAGAGATCTGTCAATCACCTAGAACAGAACTGTGAGAAGTCAGCCAGCAAGTGTTGCTGATTCCTATGGCTCCTGGATGGCTCTTCAAACTATGTTTTCCCTGAAACACTCTGAAAAACATACCATGCTACAATTATGCTGCAAGGCTCTGATTCATGTTGCCTGTGTTTTGTACAGTATGAACTAACTGACAGGTTCCCTTTAAATAGTTATAATTGTACAGTAAGTTTATATAATGCCCATTCATGTCAGTGAAGAGGAACTAAGAGTGTGTTGCAATCATCAGACTGGGGATCCTAAAGCTGGCCATACACATTAGAGGGCCATAAGATAGCTGTCGGACAAAAGATTGTTAGGCAAACATCCATCTCAGCCGATTCCCCCAAACACAGGAACGCTCATTTGGCCAAGCTCTCCCGTGTTCTCTATGAGAAAGCTGCCAACTGACATGTCGGCTGGTGACTTATCTCAGGGAGAACAATGCTATCAGAAGTCCACAATCAGACATTTCTGATTGACATCTCTTGAACATAGTTCGGCCAGTGCCCCCATACAAATTAGATCGTAAGCCAATACTGTCGATATTAGCTGGTTCAGCCAAAAAAAAGTGGCCAGCTTTAGTGCCACTAGAAGAAATGAGGTCCAATTAAAGGGCTTCAAAATCAACTCTAAATTTTATTGTCTTCTGTTGGATCTTTGCAGCCCTGCTTTATTAGGAACCCATTATTGTCAGTATGTAGATGCGCTGCAAGATCCTCTGGCTAACCAATCTGAGCCTTTGCACTGCCATCCCACCCTTATATCTGAGGCCTGGGCTTCCTAGTAGGGGTTCAAGCTGCCTGACGTCCAACGGCCCAGCTATTATGACATGTCAGTTATATGAAAAATTCTGTTTGAATGCAGATTGCACATTTTCTGTTAGTACAATAAACCTAATTTCAAGGCAGAAACATTACTGTGTCCAACAGTTATTAGATATATGAAACTGAAATAGCTGTTGCAAAAAAAACAATTTTTATAAAACATTAAGCTTAAGATTAATAGGGGTTCCCAAACTTTTTCATATAACTGTAAGTTATACATGTCCCTTAGGCCGGTTTCACATTTGCAGATGTGTCCGCAGCGTTTGTGCCGCAATTTTCCGCATGCGCTGTGTTTTCCTATCTTTAACATTAGGGACGCATGCGTCTGCGATTGGTTGCGTTTTGCCGCGTTTGACGACGCATGCGTCGTTTCGTCGTCTGCGGCTTGGCACGGTAAACGCTACATGTAGTAATTTTAGAGGCGTCAATTTGCCGCCTAGAAACGTATACAGTTGTTAGCGCAAGGAATGCAGCAAAAAAACGCATTACAGTCTATGGGAACGCATGCGTACACATGTCTTTGCGCACGCTTGCGTACTTCGGACTGCGCATGTCCAGGAACTGATTTAGACATGCCCATTAAAGACACACCCTCCTGGAAATATCAAGCGCATGCGCATAAAAAGCGCAAACATGTAAAAACGCATGCAAACGCTGCATTTTTTTTACCATCATGTGTAAGCTGATGCGGATAATAAACGCTGCTTTGTCAGATGTTTGCATGCGTTTTTGCATGCGTTTGCGGTTGGGGACAATACGCTGCTGACTTAACCGCAAATGTGAAAGTAGCCTTACAGGATTAAAGCTCCTGCAATTTAGGAGCATATGGGGTCCTCAGCTGTCAGACAGCCGGAGACCCTAGGAGAAAACTGACGTGTTTTATAATTGCTTCTATCTTTTTTTTTTTCCAGCTTGGGTAGCTCTGATTGTGTGAGTAGCGAATAGTGTAAGAAGCAGTGCGGAGTGCCCCCAGGTATGGCAGAGATGATGAGTCTTAGCTGGTCCAAATCAGCTCTGCCATAGACTTCTGTCTCGAGAGGGAGCTGTTTTTCCCTGTAACAGACTCCAGTGGATTCCTCATTTTCAATGAAAAGCAGAAAAAAATATATATATACTAGCTGTTTCCAGCCAGCTAACGCTCGGCATGCTCATTGCTATCTAATTAACGCTGCTAGTGATTAAACTAAAGTAAATAATGACAACATTCAATAGCACTTCCGCAGGTGGTAAATTAAGTTAAAATGAAGTTAATAACAATAATAATAATTAAAAATCAGAATAATACTAATACATTGTATTCACAGTGTTAAATCAAAAGCAAACTGGATTCGTGTGGTAATGTGTGGGGACAGAGCCTCGTGTGGTAATGTGTGGGGACGCAGCCTCATGTGGTAATGTGTGAGGACGGAGCCTCGTGTGGTAATGTGTGGGGACGGAGCCTCGTGTGGTAATGTGTGAGGACTGAGCCTCGTATGGTAATGTGTGGGGACAGAGCCTCGTGTGGTAATGTGTGAGGACGGAGCTTCGTTTGGTAATGTGTGGGGACGGAGCCTCGTGTGGTAATGTGTGAGGACGGAGCCTTGTATGGTAATGTGTGGGGACAGAGCCTCATGTGGTAATGTGAGGGGACGGAGCCTCGTGTGGTAATGTGTGGGGACGGATCCTCGTGTGGTAATGTGGGGGGGTGGAATTATGTGTGGTAATATGGTTGGGGGCGGGATTATGTGTGGCAATGTGGTGGGGGGCGGGATTGTGTGTGGTAATGTGGTGGGGGGGCAGGATTATGTGTGGTAATGTGGTCGGGGAGCGGCATTATGTGTAGTAATGTGGTGGGGGGCGGCATTATGTGTGGCAATGTGGTGGGGGGCGGCATTATGTGTGGTAATGTGGTGGGGGCGGGATTATGTGTGGTAATGTGGGGGGGTGGGATTATGTGTGGTGATGTGGGGGTCGAGATTATGTGTGGTAATGTGGTGGGGGGCGGCATTATGTGTGGTAATGTGGTGGGGGGCGGGATTGTGTGTGGTAATGTGGTGGGGGGTGGGATTGTGTGTGGTAATGTGGTGGGGGGCGGGATTGTGTGTGGTAATGTGGTGGGGGGCGGGATTGTGTGTGGTAATGTGGTGGGGGACGGGATTGTGTGTGGTAATATGGTGGGGGGCGGGATTGTGTGTGGTAATGTGGTGGGGGGCGGTGGTAACTGGGCTGACCATATATCTAATCCTAGCACCACAAATAGAAGTAGCCGGGGAACGTGCCTACGTTGGTTCTAGACGTCTCGCGCCAGCCGGAGAACTAACTAACCCTAGAAGGGAAAAGAAAGACCTTTCTTGCCTCCAGAGAAAAGACCCCAAAAGTTGGATACAAGCCCCCAACAAATAATAACGGTGAGGTAAGAGGAAAAGACAAACATAAGAATGAGCTAGGTATTTAGCAAAGAGAGGCCCACTAGCTAATAGCAGAATATAGTAAGATGACTTATATGGTCAGCAAAAACCCTATTAAAATATCCACGCTGGATATTCAAGAACCCCCGAACCGTCTAACGGCCGGGGGGAGAACACCAGCCCCCTAGAGCTTCCAGCAAGGTCAGAAATCACATTTAGTACAAGCTGGACAAAAATAGTAGCAAAGCAAGTAACTCAAAAAACAAAGAAGCAAGACTTAGCTTAATTTTGCAAGAGCCAGGACCAGCAGACAGGAGCTACAGAAGGATCTGATTACAACGATGCCAGGCACCGGACTAAGGATCCAGGAAGTTAATATAGCGACACCCCTGGACTAACGACCCAGGTGAGTGCCAAACAGAAAAAAGACAATCCCAGAGTCATACCACTAGTGACCACAAGAGGGAGCCAAAAAGTCTAATTCACAACAGGTGGGATTATGTGTGGTAATGTGGTGGGGGGGCGTTATCGTGTGTGGTACTGTGGTGGGATTATGTGTGGTAATGTGATGGGGCGGGATTGTGTGTGGTAATGTGGTGGGAGGGCGAGATTATGTGTGGTAATGTGGTGGGGGGCGGGATTCTGTGTGGTAATGTGGGGGGCGGAATTGTGTGTGGTAATGTGGGGGGGCGGGATTGTGTGTAATAATGGGGTGGGGGGTGGGATTGTGTGTGGTGATGTTGGGGGCGGAGCTACTGTGCAGGGGGTGGGATTAGCGAGTAATCACGATGCCTCTTATATATATAGATTTGTCCCCAAGAAGTGATATATATATGTGTATATATATGTGTATATGTGTATATATATATATATATATATATATATATATATATATATATATATATATATATATATATATATATATATATATATAAATACTAGCTGTACTACCCGGCTTCGCCCGGGTTAATGACTGCTGTTAGCAAAATAGAATGTGTTAACAAAAATTTATTCTGCACACAAAAACCACAAAACAAATAGATAGAAATGTAATTATTAAAAGGCAAAAACTAAGCAAATAGAAGCATTTCACAACATATATTAGCTTTGTTATACTGAGAATGTCTTTGTTGCCTATATTAACCAATCAGAGCTCAGGTTAATTAACTGTAGCAAAATAGAAGCTGAGCTGTGATTGGTTGCTATTGGCAGCCTGATAAATCCCCAGCCAACAGGAAGCCCTCCCCCCTGGCAGTATATATTAGCTCACACATACACATAATAGACAGGTCATGTGACTGACAGCTGCCGTATTTCCTATATGGTACATTTGTTGCTCTTGTAGTTTGCTTATTAATCAGATTTTTATTTTTGAAGGACAATACCAGACTTGTGTGTGTTTTAGGGCGAGTTTTATGTGTCAAGTTGTGTGTGTTGAGTTGCGTGTGGCGACATGCATGTAGCGACTTTTGTGAGATGAGTTTTGTGTGGCGACATGCGTGTAGCAACATTTTGTGTGTTGAGTTGCATGTGACAGGTTAGTGTAGCAAGTTGTGTGCAGCAAGATTTGTGCATGGCGAGTTTTGCGCGTGGCGAGTTTTATGTGTGGTGCATTTTGAGTATGTGCAAGTTTTGTGTGAGGCAACTTTTGCATGTGGTGCAACTTTTGTACATGTGGCAATTTTTCTGTGTGTGCAAGTTTTGCATGAGGTGAGTTTTCCATGAGGTGAGTTTTGCACGTGTGGCGAGTTTTGCGTGAGCCTAGTTTTGCATATGGCGAGTTTTGCATGTAGCGAGTTTTGAGTGGTGACTTTTGTGTTTCGACTTTTATGTGGCGAGGTTGGTGTGTGTGTGTGGTGAAATGTGTGCTGAGGGTGGTATATGTGTTCAAGCACGTGGTAGTGTGTGGCGCATTTTGTGTTTGTGTTCATATCCCCGTGTGTGGTGAGTATCCCATGTCGGGGCCCCACCTTAGCAACTGTACGGTATATACTCTTTGTCGCCATCGCTCTCATTCTTTAAGTCCTCATTGTTCACATCTGGCAGCTGTCAATTTTCCTCCAACACTTTTCCCTTCACTTTTTCCCCATTATGTAGATAGGAGCAAAATTGTTTGGTGAATTGGAACGCGCGGGGTTAAAATTTCACCTCACAACATAGCCTATGACGCTCTCGGGGTCCAGACGTGTGACTGTGCAAAATTTTGTGGCTGTAGCTGCGACGGTACAGATGCCAATCCCGGACATACACACATACATACATACACACATTCAGCTTTATATATTAGATATACCTGTATGTAATCTCCTGTATATAGTATATACCTGTGTGTCATCTCACCTATATATAGTATATATCTGTGTGTCATCTCCTGTATATAGTATATACCTGTATGTCATCTCCTCCTATACATAGCATATACCTGTGTCATCTCCTCCTGTATATACTATATACCTGTAGGTAATCTGCTCCTGTATATAGTATATACCTGTGTGTCATCTCCTCCTGTATATAGTATATACCTGTATGTCATCTCCTCCTGTATGTAGTATGTACCTGTATGTCATCTCCTCCTCTATATAGTATATACCTGTGTGTCATCTCTCCTGTATATAGTATATATCTGTGTGTCATCTCCTCCTGTATATAGTATATACCTGTGTGTCATCTCCCCTGTAAATAGTATATACCTGTGTGTCATCTCCTGTATATAGTATATAGCTGTATGCCATCTCCTCCTGTATTAGCCCTCGTTCACACGTTATTTGGTCAGTATTTTTACCTCAGTATTTGTAAGCTAAAATGGCAGCCTGATAAATCCCCAGCCAACAGTAAGCCCACCCCCTGGCAGTATATATTAGCTCACACATACACATAATAGACTGGTCATGTGACTGACAGCTGCCGGATTCCTATATGGTACATTTGTTGCTCTTGTAGTTTGTCTGCTTATTAATCAGATTTTTATTTTTGAAGGATACCAGACTTGTGTGTGTTTTAGGGCGAGTTTCGTGTGTCAAGTTGTGTGTGTTGAGTTGCGTGTGGCGACATGCATGTAGGGACTTTTGTGAGATGAGTTTTGTGTGGCGACATGCGTGTAGCAACTTTTTGTGTGTCGAGTTGCATGTGACAGGTTAGTGTAGCAAGTTGTGTGCAGCAAGTTTTGCGCATGGCGAGTTTTGCGCGTGGCGAGTTTTATGTGTGGTGCCTTTTGAGTATGTGCAAGTTTTGTGTGAGGCAACTTTTGCATGTGTTGCAACTTTTGTGCATGTGGCAATTTTTCTGCGTGTGGCAATTTTTCTGCGTGTGCAAGTTTTGCGTGTGGCGAGTTTTGCACGTGTGGCGAGTTTTGCATGTGGAGAGTTTTGCGCGTGGCGAGTTTTGAGCGGCGACTTTTGTGTTTCTACTTTTATGTGGCGAGGTTGGTGTATGTGTGGTGAAATGTGCACTGAGGGTGGTATATGTGTTCGAGCACGTGGTAGTGTGTGGCGCATTTTGTGTGTGTGTTCATATCCCCGTGGTGGTGTGATTATCCCATGTTGGGGCCCCACCTTAGCAACTGTACAGTATATACTCTTTGGTGCCATCGCTGTCATTCTTTAAGTCCCCCTTGTTCACATCTGGCAGCTGTTAATTTGCCTCCAACACTTTTCCTTTCATTTTTTCCCCATTATGTAGATAGGGGCAAAATTGTTTGGTGACTTGGAAAGCGCGGGGTTAAAATTTCACCTCACAATATAGCTTTGACGCTCTCAGGGTCCAGACGTGTGACTGTGCAAAATTTTGTGCCTGTAGCTGCGACGCCTCCAACACTTTTCCTTTCACTTTTTCCCCATTATGTAGATAGGGGCAAAATTGTTTGGTGAATTGGAAAGCGCGGGGTTAAAATTTCACCTCACAACATAGCCTATGACGCTCTCGGGGTCCAGACGTGTGACTGTGCAAAATTTTGTGGCTGTAGCTGCTACGGTTCAGATGCCAATCCCGGACATACATACATACATACATACATACACACACACACACATTCAGCTTTATATATTAGATAGTAACTTGAAGAAGTATTCATGCCACTCTGAACTTGCCCACATTTTTGACGATGCACCCGTGTTAAGATTAGAAGGAGATGATACATGGTTTTCTAATTATTTAATAAATATACTTTGCAATATCAGCAACTGCTGCTGCAGGTCTTTTGGGGTCTGTCTTTAACAGCTTAGCACATCGACAGTAGAGGCTGAAATGTTTACCTATTCTTCTTTGCAAACTAGCTCTAGCTCAGTGGTATTGGATGAAAAGTAATTACCCATTAATAACTGTATATGGTATTTATATTCATTTAGCCGTAATAAAAAAATATATATATTTAAAAAAACATTAAAAACAGACTTCTGCATTATGAAGAAAACATATCATTTTGGTAGTCCCCCCAACCCGTCACATTTTTAAAAAAAAGATAGAGTAACCGTCGTTTTAAATTATTATTTCACAAATCAAGACTGAACATGAAAATAAGAAACTTTGAAATAAATCTGCTTCTATCTCCTCCAGGACTGGAGTCATTTTCAAAATTCGCAATTCACTGATAAAATCTGTATTCAATGAAGACAGTCTTTCCCATTACTGAGATAAGAGATGACAGTTAGTGCTGAGAAGATTCTATGTTAATCTCAAGTGCAATGCGAGAAAAAAAAGCACATTGCACTCGCAACAATGTTATTCACTCCACAATAGACTACCTTAAAATGCGCAAGCTGGACGTTTTACAATGGCCCTCACAGTCTCCTGATCTGGACATCATTGAAAATCTGTGGCTAATCCTCAAAATAGCATTGCATGAAAGACAACCCAGGAATTTCACAGAACTGGAAGAATTTTCCAAGGAAGAATGGATGAAAATCCCTCAAACAAGATTTGAAAGACTCTTGCCTGGCTACAAAAATAATTTACAAGCTGTGATACTTGCAAATGGGGGTGATACTAGGTATTAACAGTGCCCAAACTTTTGCATTTTCCTTTTTGTAATTTTTAAAATGTAAAAGATAAAAATATTTTTTTTTTGCCTAAAATACAAAGGGAATGTGTCATCTTTAAATTTAGGCCTTTGGAAGATCATTTCATCTTCAACTTGCTTAACTGTTCACAATAAGAGTAATTTTGGACATAGGTGCCACAACTTTTACATGCCACTGTGTAGGAAGAACAGATAGATAGAAAGCTGTCAGTGAGATAGATAATTAGTGCAGTATGTGTAATTTAATGAACGTGTATTTAGCTAATAAATATAAAATTAAATGAAAAAAAAAATGGTGTGGGGTCTCCCTTATTTTTATTAAACAGCTGTCTGCATAGCCTTTACTGATTATTAAAAAGTGGAGACTCTTCAAAAAAATGATGTGGGGTTTCCCCCATTTTTAATAACCTGTAAAGGCTAGGCAGACAGCTGTGGGCTGATATTAATAAGCTGGGAAGAAGCCATGGAAAATGACCCCCCTCCCAGACTAATAACACCAGCTTTCAGCCGCCACAGAAATGGCGCATCCATTAGATGTTCCAATACTGGCGCTTAGCCTCAGCTCTTCTCGCTACCCTTGGTGCGGTGGTAAGTGGGGTAATGGTTTTGGGTTTGATGTCAGCTTTGTAATGTCAGCTGACATCAAACCCAGGGGTTAGTAATGGAGAGGAGTCTATAACATAAGACACCCTCATTAGAAACCCAGTAGTCGAAAGCAATAAACACACACACAAACACAGAATAGTCACAGAACTTCTTTTACCCATTTATTACCTTTAAAAAATAAAACAATCCAAAGGGGTCCGCCGTATATCCATCCCACGTCCCCGACGATCCCTGACTCTGCTACTTCCAGATGAAGTGCTCAGTGATGATGACCTCAGTAATGTGACCGCTCAGCCTGGCAGCCGGAACACTGTTGCTGTTGCGACGAGCACTGACATCAGAAGCACATTTCTCTGATAAGATGCATTACTAAGTTTCTTATTTTCATATATAGCATTGATTTATGAAATAATAATTAAAACATTGGTTACTCTTTAAGGTCGTCAAACCACCACGTGCCTAAAATCAAATGTCATTTTGGTTGTTTAGAAGATTCCGACAGCATAAATTCTATTATCTGATAATTGTTACAAAATAATCCAACTATAATAACTAAATATTCAATACACACAATGTCTTCTGTCAGTAAGGAGAATTAGTAATGTAAATATATCATAAATATTTTTTACTATTATTATTAGCCATCAGAGCATTAGAGAAAACCTTATACGTGTATTTTACAAAAAAGACAGCAGTCATGAAATAAACAAGTCGGGCAAACACCAGAACCTGGCGTGTACCATGTCTGTATCATGTGTAGAAATGGATGGATGATGCATTGTCCCTTCCGTGATGTAAAACCTGGGTTTATGATGGATTTTTGATGCCGTAAAGCTTCTAAGCAAATGCTTTTCGGTTCAAAGGCAACTGTGCATCCCTTTTCTAATGATACATCCCCAAGGCAATCACATCACCATGCTGATTTGCTGCAGTGAAGACTGCAGCGTCTCCAGTCTGCCCTCCCCCTTCTCTCCTTCTGCTTAGAGCATCAGTCTGTAGCTAGTGCATGTAAGCCACTCTGGTACCCGCCTCACCTATACATGCTTTGGAATGCTGTAGCGACAATACATTGCCTGTGAAGAAAGCCCTAGTGATCCACCGAGCCCCCAGCAATGCAGGCCAGCGCCGACTCCACCAGGATGGAATGTTTTTGGAGCAACTGGAAATGCCAGGGTAATGATGCCAGAACCATCGGTCGTGCCTGATATAATGACATGTACATCTACATCCATTTTGTTCAATTCATCCCTTTTTTGTATTTTTTTTTTCCTTTTCCGTTATCCATTTTTAGATTCTGCATCAATCTTTTGCATTGCATTTTAGCATTTTGCTATGTTTTGCTTCATCTCGTCTGTCCTGATTCGTTATGGCTGCCTGGGTTGTTAGCCGCGGTCTGGAAAATACTAGGTATTTGTAGAAACAATGGCCTGGGATTATATTTAAAGGGACTCCCTTTAGGGAAGTGTATGGGGAGGCACGCCCATTGTAATATCCCTGTCTGCCAGCTACACAAAGAAAACCTACATGTTAGTGGGTGAATTTCAAGGTTGGGTGATGTTCTAATTCTGTACAGAATAGGAAATAAAATGATTTATTGCAATAATATAGCATAAGGGTCATTAGCGTGAGGAGGATGAGAATGATATTCTTCATTTTTCGATTGAAGCAGAGGATTTAATGATTCTTAATATTGGGTGTGGCTTGGTAAGCTCTGTCTACCGTTCAGCCATATTTTTTTCTTTTTTTTTTTAGTATCACGTCCTTGCTTGCATCCTTTGTTGTGCTGCTGGAGAATCGGTGCCTAGCTTTGCTGGCAGCCTGGCGATGAATGTTTAATTCATTACCGGGAACTGAACAATTGTGTATTAACCTGTCAATGTAATGATCTAGATCTCCCCGGGCATATAGATCATGCAAAATGCATGCATTATGTACAAAAAAAAAATCTAATGTAATTATTGATAGATGTCGTGATAAATAACCTGTTTTTACGTCCATTAGGCTTTGCATGAAAGCACCAAGCCCTTGGTAACAATGGTGACAGCACTCATTCTCATTTTTCTCATGTAGTGATAATGCAAATTTACCCTTTACCTGCTGCAGAGGCCTAACCCGAGGCGAAACGCTGCCTGCAAGGCCGGCCATATGTGTACGCAATAGAAATATATGTGTGTATATAATGTTAATCTTCTGTATTGATTACTGCTTTTTCCACGTTTACAGCTTTTTTCACTATTCTTCGACCTCTGCTTTTCTAGAATGTACTAGAGCTCCACACCTACTCATGGTCTCGTTCCCAGGGCCTCCAGCTTTTCACATAGAAAATAGCAATAATACATATTCCATCACTAATAAATGGAATTTCCATTTCATTATATGACAATTTTTAGCATATTCTACTACTCTTGAATTTCATTCATGCATGTTGGTATATGCATGGCTGCGTATGTGACGATTTGCATTAGATTATGTACAATCCTGGTGGCATTGCCAGGGTAGGAGGACTGGTGCCCAAAGAAGGGGATCACCAGGTCTCTGTGCCTTGGCCAGGGTACCTAGATACAGAGATAGGGCAGTGACCTGAATATTTGAAGACTAGATAAACTAAAGTACATCTTTGTAGAATACTTTAAGAATAATCACTCAATATTCTGAATGAATTAGAAGGGAAACTTGGCCCATGAGCGATAAGGGCTGTCATGTATTATATCATTTGTATTGTTCTTTCTCCTTTATAGTAAATAGTATTTTAATACTAATAGTAAAGATTATGCTAGTTAGTACCAGCTAAAAAAAAATCTTTTTAGAAAAAGATGTGAAATTAGGGACATAACTATAGAGTCCAATGTTTTGATGCCCCCCCATCCTCCAGATATCACACGTATACCTCTCCTTCCTCCTGATTTATTTTGTTTTCTGGACAAGCTTCCGGACATCTGCATGGGCCGCGGTACTCAGCGTCTTGATGTTGACTACTGTGAAGACCTAAGTAGCCTGATGTGACAAGAAGTCCCCCTGATCTGTGGGGCCTGGTTCACTATAAAGATCCCTTTAGAGTAATATCAGTACTATGTTAAAAGACCAGTCCTTAAATATTCATATTGGTCTTTTTCATCGTTAGGCCTATACATAGGTATAATGCTTGTGCACTACAGGACAAGTAGGACTGATTGTAGTAGACACTTGTGTATGTGGATCCAGTGGGTCCAGGGCTTGTACTGGCAGCAAGAACCAGTGATCTTAACAACTAGTCCAAGGGATGTAAAAGTATATGTAGAAATAAATATGGCATGCAGCAAATGAATTAGATATAGAGAGATAAATATACTATTTTTGTTTAAAGTTTACCAAAATCCTAGATCACAGACCTGCTTTTTATGCTTTTCATATTAATAGAGTAATCTGCGATCAGATGGCATTATATGGGCTTCCATATTGCAACAAACTAGCTAAGTCATACCTTGTGACATCACTTCCTAGCTGTTGGTACACCAAATTTGTAAGGTCGTATCATTTGCCACCACTGCCTGTAGTATTTGTATCCAGACATCACTGCCTGTAAGTGACAGTACCCAGACATCACTGCCTGTGTCTGTACCCAGACATCACTGCCTGTAAGTGTCTGTACCCAGACATCACTGCCTGTAGTATTTGTACCCAGACATCACTGCCTGTAAGTGACAGTACCCAGACATCACTGCCTGTAAGTGTCTGTACCCAGACATCACTGCCTGTAAGCAACAATACCCAGACATCACTGCCTGTAAGTGACAGCACCTAGACATCATTGCTTGTTAGCACCGGTACCCAGACTTGACGGCCTGTAATTGACATCACTGCCTGTAAGTAACAGAACCCAGACATCACTTCATTTAAGTAACTGTACCCAGACATCACGGCCTATAAGTGACTGTACCCAAAACATCACAGCCTGTAAGTAGCAGAACCCAGACATCACAGCCTGTAAGTGACTGTACCCAAAACATCACAGCCTGTAAGTAGCAGAACCCAGACATCACAGCCTTTAAGTGACTGCACTCAGACATCACTGCCTGTAAGTAACAGTATCTAGACATCACTGCCTGTAAGGCTACTTTCACACTAGTCCGTCGGTACGGGCCGTCGCAAACCGTCAGCCTGACGGACAGTGTGTTAATGTAGCACAACGTGGGCAGCGGATGCAGTTTTACAATGCATCCGCTGCCCCATTGTGAGTTCCGGGGAGGAGGGGGCGGAGTTTCAGCTGCGCATGCGCTGTCGAAAATGGCGGACCCGACACACAAAAAAAGTAACTTTTTTTGTGCCGACGGTCCGCCAAAACACGACGCATCCGTCGCATGACAGATGTGACGTGTGGCCATGCGTCGCTAATGCAAGCCTATGGAGAAAAAACGCATCCTGTGGGCAACTTTGCAGGATGCATTTTTTCTCCAAAACGACACATTGCAACGTACAGCAAGCGACGCTAGTGTGAAAGTAGCCTAAGTGTCAGGACTTAGACATTACTGCCTGTAAGTGACCGTACCTAGACATTGCTGCCTGTAAGTGACTGTACCCAGACATCACAGTCTGTAAGTAACAGTACTCTGACATCACTGCCTGTAACAGTATCCAGACATTACTTCTTGTAAGCAACAGTACTCAAACATCACTGCCTGTAACTAACAATACCCAGACATCACTGCCTGTAAGTAATAGTACCCAAACATCACTGCCTGTAAGTGAGTGTACCCAGACAAAACGGTCTGTAAGTAACAGCATACCTCCCAACCGTCCCGATTTCAGCGTGACAGTCCCGCTTTGGCACCGGGGTCCCGCTGTCCCGCTTCGGGCATTTAAAATCCCGAATTTGCGGCCGCCGGTGAAGCCCCGCCCACTTCCGGGACGTAGAGAGAGCCCGATTAGGTTTGTGGCTGTTTTTTTTTTCTTATACATGCTGGGTCTCCTCCCGACCGATCCCTCCCCCGCCCCCGCCCCCTGTGTGTGCGCGGCGCTGCCACGCTGAGGAAGAGAGCCAGCAGCGATCAAGATGAGAGGTCAGCGACTCACTACCTGAGGTGTGTGCACAGAGCTCTGGCGTCTCCTGCTCTTAGCTGCTATCCCGGCAGAGAAGGAGAGACGGGGGAGGTGCCGGGACAGTGCAGAGCTGTGAGCAGCCGGAGAAACTGAAGAGCTGCACATGGACAGATCAGCCGCCCCTGCACCACAGAGGAGATTGTGTGTGTGTGTGATGTGTGTGTGTGTGTGAGATGTGTGATGCTGCATTTGTGTGTGTGTCATGTGTGTATGAGGTATCTGGTGTGTGTGATGGCTGGGTGTGTGTGATGGCTGGGTGTGTGATGGCTGGGTGTGTGTGTGTGATGGCTGAGTGTGTGTGTGTGATGGCTGAGTGTGTGTGTGTGTGTGTGATGGCTGGGTGTGTGTGTGTGTGATGGCTGGGTGTGTGTGATGGCTGGGTGTGTGTGATGGCTGGGTGTGTGTGATGGCTGCATGTGTGTGATGGCTGCATGTGTGTGATGGCTGCGTGTGTGTGTGATGGCTGCGTGTGTGTGTGTGTGTGATGGCTGCGTGTGTGTGTGATGGCTGCGTGTGTGTGTGATGGCTGCATGTGTGTGATGGCTGCGTGTGTGATGGCTGCGTGTGTGTGTGTGTGTGATGGCTGCGTGTGTGTGTGATGGCTGCATGTGTGTGTGATGGCTGCGTGTGTGTGTGTGATGGCTGCGTGTGTGTGATGACTGCGTGTGTGTGTGATGACTGCGTGTGTGTGATGACTGCGTGTGTGTGTGATGGCTGTGTGTGTGTGTGTGTGATGGCTGCGTGTGTGTGTGTGATGACTGCGTGTGTGTGTGATGGCTGTGTGTGTGTGTGATGGCTGCATGTGTGATGCATTTGTGTCAAAGCTGCATGTGTTTGTGAGCTGCGTTTGTGATGCTGCGTGTGTATGTGTGATACTGTGTGTGTGATGCTGCATGTGTGTGAGCTGCGTGCCTGTATGTCATTATACAGTATGGAGAACTGTGGCCATAATACAGTATGGAGCATCATGTGGGGTCATTATACAGTATGGAGCATCATGTGCAGTCATTATACAGTATGGAGCATCATGTGCGGTCATTATACAATATGGAGCATCATGTGCAGCCAGTATACAGTATGGAGCATCATGTGCGGTCATTATACAATATGGAGCATCATGTGCGGTCATTATACAGTATGGAGCATCATGTGCAGCCAGTATACAGTATGGAGCATCATGTGCGGTCATTATACAATATGGAGCATCATGTGCGGTCATTATACAGTATGGAGCATCATGTGCGTTCATTATACAGTATGGAGCATCATGTGCGGCCATTATACAGTATGCATGCGGTCATTATACAGTATGGAGCATCATGTGCGGTCATTATACAGTATGGAGCATCATGTGCGGCCATTATACAGTATGGAGCATCATGTGCGGTCATTATACAGTATGGAGCATCATGTGCGGCCATTATACAGTATGCATGCGGTCATTATACAGTATGGAGCGTCATGTGTGTTCATTATACAGTATGGAGCCTCATGTGTGGCCATTATACAGTATGGAGCACTGTGTGGCCATATTTTTTTGTTTATAACTATTGTATATGAAACAGTGTGATCAGCAGTGCTAAATGGGTGTGCTTGGGACGTGGATATGGGTGTGACTAATTATGAATGGGTGTGGTCAGAGGCGTGGCCTAAAATTTCCGCGCCGCAAACTTTGTCCCTCTTTCCCATCTTCAAAAGTTGGGAGGTATGAGTAACAGTACCCAGACATCACGGTCTGTAAGGAACAGTAGTCAGACATCACTAGCTGTAACTGTATTCAGACATCACTGCCTGTAAGTAACAGTACTCAAACATCACTACCTGTAAGAAACAGTACCCAGATATCACTGTCTGTAAGTAACAGTACTCGGACATTACTCCCTGTAAGTAACAGTACCCAAACATCACTGCCTGTAACAGTACCCAAACATCACTGCCTGTAACAGTACCCAGACATCACTGCCTGTAACAGTACCCAGACATCACTGCCTGTAAGTAACAGTAACCGAACATCACTATCTGTAAGTAACAGTACCGAAACATCACTGACTGTAAGTAACAGTACTAGGACATCACTACCTGTAAGTAACAGTACCCAAACATCGGTGCCTGTAACAGTACCCAAACATCACTGCCTGTAAGTAACAGTACCCATACGTCATTGCCTGTAAGTAACAGTACCCAAACATCGCTGCCTGTAACAGCGCTCAGACATCACTGCCTGTAAGTAACAGTACCCAGACGTCACTGCCTGTAAGTGACTGTACCCAGTCATCACGGCATGTAATTAACAGTACCCGAACATCATGGCTTGTAAGTAACAGTACCCAAATATCATTGCCCGTAAGTAACAGTACCAAGGTATCACTGCATGTAACAGTACACAGACATCACTGCCTGTAAGTAACAGTATCCAGATATCACTGCCTGTAAGTGCCTGTACCCAGACATCACAGCCTGTAACTAACATTACCCAAACATCACTGCCTGTAAGAAACAGTACCCAAACATCACTGCCTGTGACTGTACCCAGTCATCACGGCATGTAACTAACAGTACCCGAACATCACGGCCTGTAAGTAACAGTACAAAGGCATAACTGCACGTAAGTAACAGTACACAGACATCACTGTCTGTAAGTAACAGTACCCAGACATTACTGCCTGCAAATAACAGTACCCAGATATCACTGCCTGTAATTGACTGTACCCAGACATCATGGCCTGTATCTAACAGTACCCAGATATCACTGCTTGTAACAGTATCCAGAAATCACTGCCTGTAAATAACGGTACACAGATATCACCGCCTGTATGTGACTGTACCCAATCATCATTGCCTGTACGTAACAGTACCCAGACATCACTGCCTGTAAGAAACAGTACCTAGATATCACTGCCTGCAACAGTGCTCAGACATCACTGCCTGTAAGTAACAATACTCTGACATCACTCTCTGTTAGTAACAGTACTCGGACACCACTACCTGTAAGTAACAGTACCCAGACATCACTGCCTGCAACAGTGCTCAGACATTATTGCCTGTAAGTAACAGTACCCAAACATCGCTGCCTGTAACAGTGCTCAGACATCACTGCCTGTAAGTAACAGTACCCAGACGTCACTGCCTGTAAGTGACTGTACCCAGTCATCACGGCATGTAACTAACAGTACCCGAACATCACGGCCTGTAAGTAACAGTACCCAAATATCTCTGCCTGTAAGTAACAGTACAAAGGCATAACTGCACGTAAGTAACAGTACACAGATATCACTGCCTGTAAGTAACAGTACCCAGACATCACTACCTGTAATTAACAGTACCCGAACATCACGCCTGTAAATAACAGTACCCAGGTATCACTGCCTCTGACTGTACCTAGACATCATGGCCTGTAACTAACAGTACGCAGACACCACAGCCTGAAAGTAACAGTACCCAGATATCACTGCTTGTAACAGTTCCCAGACATCACTGCCTGTAACAGTACTTGAGCATCACTACCTGTAAGTACCAGTACCCGTACATCACTGCCTGTAAGTAACAGGACCCAAACATCACTACCTGTAAGAAACAGTACCCAGATCTCACTGCCTGCAACAGTGCTCAGACATCACTGCCTGTAAGTAACAGTATTCTGACATCACTGCCTGTAAGTAACAATACTCAGACATCACTACCTGTAAGTAACAGTACCTAAACATCACTGCCTGTAACAGTGCACAGACATCATGGCCTGTAACTAACAGTACCCTAACATCACAGCTGTAAGTAACAGTATCCAAATATCACTGTATCACTGCCCATAAGTAACAGTACCAAGACATCACTGCATGTAAGTAACAGCACCCAGACATCAATGCCTGTAAATAAGAGTACCCAGATATCACTGCCTGTAAGTACCAGGACCCAAACATCACTACCTGTAAGTAACAGTACCCAAACATCACTGCCTGTAACAGTGCTCAGACATCACTGCCTGTAAGTAACTGCCTGTAAGTGACTGTATCCAGTCATCACGGCCTGTAACTAACAGTACCCGAACATCACAGCCTGTAAGTAACAGTATCCAGATATCACTGCCTGTAAGTGACTGTACCCAGACATCACTGGCTGTAAGTGACTGTACCCAAACATTACAGCTTGTAACTAACAGTACCCAGACATCACTGCCTGTAAGTAACAGTGCCTAAATATCACTACCTGCAAGTGACTGTACCCAGGCATCAAATCCTGTAACCGTACCCAGTACCCAGACATCAGTTCCTGTAAGTAACAGTACCCAGATATCACTACCTGTAAGTAACACTACCCAGACATCACAGCCTGTAACAGTACTCAGATATCACTGCCTGTAAGTAACAGTTCCCAGATATCACACCTTGTAACAGTACCCAGACATCACTGCCTGTAAGTGACTGTACCCAGACATCACAGACTGTAACTAACAGTGCCCAAACATCACTGCCTGTAAGTAGCAGTACCCAATCATCACTGCCTGTAACAGTGCTCAGACATCACTACCTGTAAGTAACAGTACTCAGACATCACTGCCTGTGACTGCACCCAGTCATCACGGCCTGTACCTAACAGTACCCGAACATCAAGGTCAGTAAGTAACAGTACCCAGACAGCACTGCCTGTAAATAACAGTACCCTGATATTATTGCCTGTCAGTGACTGTACCCAGACATCACGGCCTATAACTATCAGTACCCAGATATCATGGCCTGTAGCTAAACGTACCCAAACATCACTGCCTGTAACGTGCTCAGACATCACTGCCTATAAGTAACAGTACCCAGACGTCACTGCCTATAAGTGACTGTACCCAGTCATCACGGCCTGTAACTAACAGTACTTAAACATCACGGCCTGTAAGTAACAGTACCCAAATATCAGTGTTTGTAACAGTATCCAGAAATCCCTGCCTGTTACAGTACCCAGACATCAATGCCTGTAACTAACAGTACCCGAACATCATGGCCTGTAAATAACAGTACCCACATATCACTGCCTGTGACTGTACCCAGACATCATGGCCTGTAACGGTACCCAGACATCACGGCCTGCTTCTAACAGTGTCCAGAAATCACTGCCTGTAAATAACAGTTCTCAGACATCACTGGCTGTAAGTGACTGTACCCAGACATCACATACTGTAACAGTACTCAGACATCACTGCCTGTAAGTAACATTTCCCAGATATTACTGCGTGTAAGTAATAGTATCCACAAATCACTGCTTCTAACAGTACCCAGACATCATTGCCTGTAAGTAACAGTACTCAGACATCACTCCCTCTAACAATATCCAGACATCGCTGCCTGTAACTAACAGTCCCAAGATATCATGCTTGTATGTAACAGTACTCAGACATCGCTGCTTGTAAGTAATAGTGACAAGCCCACAGGGCAGTGGGGTAGTCGGTACCAGGTCCGGTCGCAAAGGGGGATGTCACGGTGGCTGCGACCCGGTCCGTGGCCCTGGGAATCAACGTTAAAGGGGGTTAAATGTTCAAGGTTTGTCGTGACTCCACCTGTGGAGTTCGGTCAGTAGTGGGACCGACGCTGCATTAAAAGGGTCCCCTGGGGGATATTGCGGCAGCCCAGATGTTACACTTCCCACAGGTGAAGCGGGGTCCCAGGGGTCCTATGGTGTGTGGCGTAGATGGTGTAGCTGGTGAATAAATGGAGGAGACAAGTGATAAGTCTTTACCTGGTTTACTTGTGGTTGACAGGCCACAGTCCAGGGTACCAGGCACGAATTGATGGTGGTCTGGCCGGCTCAGAGGCAAGTTTAGAGTTCTCTTTTCCCAGTAGAGGTCCATGAGCCTTTCCTACTAGCGCCTTTCTAAGTGAGGTCCTTGCTGCTTTAAGCCTCCTACAAGGTCCTCCAGTTTTCCCCTGTCCTGGGACGGGTACCTGCACGACAGGCAGCTTGAGCCTTTTTACAGGGACTCTCAGATGCCCCAGGCTCCTCCAGTGCTGCTGTGTCTCAGGCGTGGTGCGGGCGGGTGACGTATAATGTAGTGCCCTCCGGTTCTGCTCCGTGTCCTAGAGTCCAAGAATGCCTCAGTTTCCCGGTACCCGGATTACTGCGCTTTAGCTCCGAGGGTGTCCTGCCACAGTTCCCCTCTGAGCTCTGCTTCTCTCCTGTGCTCCTTCCCTTCCTGCTGCTCCACAAGCAACCCAACAGGTTACTCCTTCCCAGAGGCTGCAGCTCCACGTGGCTGCCAGGCCTCTCATGTCTGCGTCAGACGACCTTCTCCTTCTGTGTCTCTCTACAACTGATCTCACTCCTCCAGGTCAGGAAACATAAAGCATAGGGAAGCTCCCCTGAATCTGGGTCTTGAGCTCCCCCTCCTAGCCTGGATTCAGAATGTGTTGCATGTAAGTGCTTTACCTGGTGAAGAGAACGCCTTTGCCTCTGAGCATGACATCACCTTCCCTGAAGGAAAAGCAACATCACTGCAGGAGCCGGTAACCTGGGGTGCTACAATAGTATCCAGAAATCACTGTCTGTAAATAACAATTAACTGTACTCAGACGTCACTGCCTGTAAGTAATAGTACTTGGACATCTATGCCTGTAACAGTACTCAGACATCTCTGCCTGTAAGTACGGTAATAGTATTCAGAAATCACTCTTGTAACTGACAGTATTCAGACTTCACTGCCTGTAAACAGGGCTGCCACCAATTTCAGGGACCCATACTTGCAAAATTTTCTGGCCCCCTTGAGACTCCGCCCAAGCTCAAGCCCAGCTTCGCCTCCACCCCTCGAACCTTCCAGAGTCCCACCGCTCACGCTTGGAAAAACTCCACTTCTGTACCACATCCTAACCAATCATACATTAACAGTTCCCATCAAACATCACATCACACACATAGCCATCAAATTTGTTTTGGCCAAAAGCCACCACCATGAAAAGGTAGGCTCTTCTGCCCTGGCCCTATTTTACACTATCCTCTTAAACATTTCTTAAAATATCCAATACTCTTTTAGGCATATTTTATTTTTCTTTAAGGGAATGTGTCACATACAGTACAGATCAAAAGTTTGGACACACCTTCTCATTTAAAGATTTTTCTGTATTTTCATGACTATGAAAATTGTAAATTCACACTGAAGGCATCAATACTATGAATTAACACATGTGGAATTATATACTTAACAAAAAAGTGTGAAACAACTGAAAATATGTCTTATATTTTAGGTTCTTCAAAGTAGCCACCTTTTGCTTTGATGACTGCTTTGCACACTCTTGGCATTCTCTTGATGAGGTTCAAGAGGTAGTCACCGGAAATGGTTTTCACTTCACAGGTGTGCTATGTCAGGTTTAGTAAGTGGAATTTCTTGCCTTATAAATGGGGTTGGGACCGAATTATACAATACTGATCATTAATTAAAAAAACGCAATACTAATATTACTATAAGTGACATTATACACAGGAGCTCTGTACATAGAATATAGTGTTTTGTGTCAGTGTACAGGTAACACACTAACTCACCAGTGACATCTCTAGTTGAAGTTTTTCATCTTCGCTTTTCTTCTTCATCCAGTACAGGCTGCCATAATTTCTTCCAGCCAGGACTCGTCTCTGCAGAAAATAACATAGTTATCTAGAGCACCGCTTCCAGTGCAAATGCTCTAATTTTTCCCCAACATCTACACTACACCAGATGAAGAAATGAAGAAAAAAGCGACATAGTGTTGCTTTGCACTGTAACAGGTCCCCCCCCCACTGAAAACATTATCCTTAAAATAAAATATATCACAGCAGTAATAATATCCCTTAATTAGCCCCAACAGTAATAATGCCCCACATCCAGGTCCCATATGTATTACATTCTGGACACCACATGTCTCATTCCTGGTCCCTTGTGTTCTCCCATTCCTGGCCCCATATGTCTCCATCCTGCCCCCCATATGTTCTGACATCCTGACCCCATATGTGCTACCATCATGGCCCCATGTGACTTCATCCTGCCTCCATGTTTCTCCATCCTGCTCCCATGTCTCCATTCTGCATCCATGTCTCCATTCTGTCCCCATGTGCCTCCATTCTGCCTCATGTGTCCGCATTCTGCCCCCATGTCTCTCTATTCTGCCCCATTTGTCTCCATTCTGCCCCACATCGTCTCGATTCTGCCCCATATCGTCTCCATTCTGACCCATGTCTCCATTCTGCCCCATGTCATCTCCATTCTGCTCCATGTCTCTATTGTGCCCCCATTTGTTTCCATTGTGCCCCATGTCTCCATTGTGCCCCCATTTGTCTCCATTCTGCCCCATGTCATCAACATGTCTCCATTCTGCCCCCATTTGTCTCCATTGTGCCCCCAAGTGTTTACATTCTGTCCCATGTCTCCATTCTGCCTCCATTTGTCTCCATTCTGCCTCCATTTGTCTCCATTTGTCTCCATTCTGCCAATGTCAGCTGCCGGCCTGCGATTGGCTGGCGGCTGTTAACTATTGATGTGCATGAAGCCACTGCCTTGGACGCATGTTCAGTTGCTGATTCGGCAAAATCCTTTTGCTTGGGCCCGGTGAGCAGAAGTAGGGTAAGGCAGCATTGCCCTGATGGTGGCTCTGCCTGTAAGTAACAGTACTCAGACATTCTATGTCTATCATATGGTATAATTAGAAAAATACGGATTTCAATAAAAAAGGAATTACTTTTTTTGCTTATTCTACATTTTTTGAATAAACTCCAGTGAGGTCTATATTCTATCTCTCAATATATATCAGCGACCCCTCTTTTAGGGCTCATGCTCATCTACGTTTAAAACGGACTGCACTCTATCGGATTTCACTCTGACTAATGTTAGTCAATGAATATTTGTTCATCTGAAATGTTTTTTTCTCAGCTGGAATCGGAGTGACAAAAAAATGGCAGCATGCTGTGAGTGGCCGCCAATGCATGTCAATGCAAGTCAATGGGTGCAAGAAAAAAATTGCATGTGTGGATCATGTGTGTGCCATCCGATTGTTACACACCCATCTCATAGGAAACCCGACATTTCATCAGCCAAGTACAGTAAAAATTCACACCGTGACCCGTTAGAATGGAATAGATAGAATAGATATATACATAGAATAGATAGAAAGATGTCAGTGACTTATAGAATTAGTGCAGTGCGTAGTGTGTGTAGTTTAATGTACATGTATTTAGTTAATAAATAAAAGAAAAAAACTGCGTGGGGTCACCCTAATTTTTTTTTTTTTTTTTTTAAACTTCATTTTTATTGAGATTTTCAGAAAATACATTACCACACCAGACTGTAGAAGAAAATCAAATGCCCATGCGCAGACGGGGCAGATGATACCGACTTTTGCAAATTAAGCTGGCATGACATAAACACAAAAATTAAAATCGTTAAACTATCATCAACTATTTGAACATGTGACTTAGGCCTCTTTCACACTAGCGTCGTGCACTGCACGTCGCTATGCGTCGTTTGGTTGAAAAAACGCATCCTGCAAAAGTGCTTGCAGGATGCGTTTTTTCACCATTGATTTGCATTAGCGTCGCATTGCGTGCGACGGTTGCGCCGTGTTGTAGCGGACCGTCGGCTGCAAAAAACGTTACATGTAACGTTTTTTGCTGCCGACGGACCGCCATTTCCGACCGCGCATGCGCGGCCAGAACTCCGCCCCCACCTCCCCGCACCTCCCCGCACCTCACAATAGAGCAGCGGATGCGTGGAGAAACAGCATCCGCTGCCCCCGTTGTGCGGCGCATTCACTGCTAGCGTCGGTACGTCGGCCCGACGCACTGCGACGGGCCGAGTACGACGCTAGTGTGAAAGTAGCCTCAGCTGACATTGAGTTTTATTGAATAACATCATGAAAAATTTTTTATTTTGTAATCAAATTATAAATTATAAACAATGCCCTAGAAATAATCTTCCCTACCTTAATTCAGCCGCAATAGCCCCCCCGGGCCATTTACGGCCCTTGATAACCTTTTATCAGGCCCGCGAGCAGATTCTCAGGGACCGCATTCTTGGGCAGGAAGGTGTATTTTGATTATAACCAGCTCATTAATTTCTTCTTGCTCTGTTAGCACACACACGCAGTGTTCACTACTGAACACTGAAGGGCATGAAATGAAAGATTATGTCCTGAAACCAGTGCCAGAGTCAGGATGTACTTTGTGGGCGGAATTTGTACGGCCCCCGAAGGATGGTATAAATATCCAAATGGCCCTTGGCAGAAAAACAGATTCCCCACCCCTGCTTTATTACATAATGCATCCCTTTGCTCCACCTCCATGAAATTCTTCATTTGTGCTGTCAATTCTACAATGATGTGTGTGTGGGGGGGGGGGGGGGAGTTTGGATATAGCCAATATTTAAGGAACAGTTTCTTTGCCAATATAAGCAAGGTATCCATCAGTATAGGAGGACCACCCACCTTTCTGCCACGATTATTAACATCACTCCAGAAGTGAAATAAGGCTAAATAAGGAGATAGGGTGTATCCGAAGCCCCAAATAGTGTTAACCAAGTTTGAAACTAGTCTCCAAAATGAAACTGACGCAAGACCAAAGGCCATGCATGAAATTCGAGTTAGTAAGGTGACATTTAGGACATGCAGTTAGTCTATTTAACAGAGGATCTTTTTTTATGTATATTGAAAGCATAGATGGCTGCATGCAGGGCTGATTTTAGACAAAGTGGGGCCCCAGGCAAAAGTTTAAAGTGGGGTCTCAAATGCTAACATATCGCACCATCAGACAAACATTTCTGTCGTATTTACAAGCGCTATGTTCAGGCCAGTAAACGAGTGCGATTGACAATATTGAAGTCGTTCAATGCTTGTTTCCCAGCCCTTTTAGGGTATGTGCACACGTTCAGTAATTGTCAGCGCTTTGGATGCAGCACATATCCGCTGCATCCAAAGCGCTGCCGGATATTGAACACAGGTAAATCCGCATGTGTTCATTGAACCGTGCGGATTCACTGCGTTCAATACATTGTACGGGTGAAATTTATCTTGCGAAGACAAATAAAAATAAATAGACATGCTGCGGTCTGGAAAGACGAGCCGCATGTCCGTCTCCGCAGGTGAGCTGCGGATGTCTGTGCACGCATAGTGGGCATGGGAACATCTGGCCGCTGCACAAGTACACAACGTCCAACCCCGCATCATTTAATGACCATGTGCAGCTACTGTTACTCCGGCTCCTTGGCCTATCTTTAGGAGGCATTACCCCTCCCAACTCATGAACAAATGTCATACTGTAGTATCCCTTAAATGTTGTGTCTTTTTCTTATTAATTTATTTGTAATCCTTCCTGAAGAAGGAGCCTCTGTGCTCTGAAAGCCTGCAAACATATATTATTTTCTGGTTAGCCAATAAGGTATCGCTCTGAGAATACTTTTGTCATCATTGGGCAGAAAAGTATTCACATCGATCCGGCTGAGGAAGAATGATTGGTACAGATAGTCCTCGATATAGTATAATGCAGGTCCCATATAGTACATAGTAAAATGCACTCTCCATGGTCCTTAGTAGAGTATAATGCAGCCCCCTCAGAGTATACTGCAACCCCCCTCATAGAGTATACTGCAGCCCCCTCATAGAGTATACTTCAGCCCCCCTCAGAATATAATGCATCCCCCTCAGAGTATAATGCAACCCCCCACACACAGTATAATGCTGCCCCCACACACAATATAATGCAGCCCCTTCAGAGCATAATACAGCTCTATACACACAGTATAATGCACGCCCCACCTCCACAAACACACACAGTATAGTGCAGCCCCCTTCATACACAGTGTAATGCAGCCCCCCACACACACAGTATAATGCAGCCCTCCAGAGTATGATGCAGCTCCACACACAGTATAATGCAGGCTCCACCCCCACACAGTATAATTCAGCCCCCCACAAACACACACAGTATAGTGCAGCCCCAGAGTAAAAAGCAGCCCCATACACACACAGTATAATGCAGCCCCATACACACAGTATAATGCAGCTCCTTCAGAGTATAAAGCAACCCCCTCAGAGTATACTGCAACCCTACACACTGTATAATGCAGCCCCCACAAACACACACAGTACAGTGCAGCCCCCCACACAGTATAATGTAGCCCCCACACACAGTATAGCGCAGTCCCCCAACACACACAGTGCAGCCCTCACGCACAGTATAGTGCAGTCCCCACACACAGTACAATGCAGCCCACCATATACACAGTATAGTGCAGCCCTCCACACACAGTATAGTGCAGCCCCCACACACAGTACAATGCAGGCCCCCATATACACAGTATAGTGCAGTGCCCCACACACAGTATAGTGCAGTCCCCCCCACACACTATCGTGCAGCAGACACACACAAACATGCATACACTATAATGCAGACACATACACTATAATGCAGACACAGACAAACCCACACTATGAAATACACAATACTTACCTCTCCTCCTCATTCCCCTGCTGCTCTTTCTGCAGAGCATTTCATCCGCTCCACTGCTGAAGCATGCTGAGTCACAGGCAGAGAGGGAGTAATGGGAGAGGGAGCGTCACATGACACTCCTCCATCACTGCTTTCAACTTTATCGGCATCTATGATGCCAATAAGTTGAATGCGGGGAAGGGGCAGCGTTGGGCCCCTCTTACTCAGGGACCCCAGAGCGGCCACTGGCTGGAGGCCCCTGGAAGAGCGGGGGCCCTAGATGGCTGCCTGGTCTGCCTTCCCCTAATGCCGGCCCTGGCTCCATGCATAGTTTTATATTGGTTTTCTCCACACGCTTCATTTATAATGTGTTTCCTGAACATGCTGCATCCTGCCCTGATATTACTATGAATCTCCACATCATCCAACTGCTTTTTCCAATATTTAACAGCAATGTCCGGGTGAACCTCCCAATAAATTGGACCTCATTACAGAGTACAAAACCAATATTGAGGGAGTACCCATTGGGGATAACAGAATGACATCCAACTCGTTCTGGGCAACCTCAAAAGAAAAGTCTTTTAGGTTGACCATAATGGAGACTTTGATTTGTTCAAACTGAAAATAATGTTGAAGAGATAGATTATATTTCTCCAGACACTGTGCATGTCAGACATCTCTGCTCAATTGGGTGTAGAAGATGTGAGATGTTATTAACCTCTGCCTGGTGCCATTTAAGAAATTTATTTATTTATTTTCACTGCATTGGGGAAATTCAGGATTACGTCATAGTGGAAGGTGATTTGAGACTGTAAACGATAGGTGAAATTTTTTCCTAACTACCTTCCAAGTGGAAATAGTATACCTAAAAATGACTAATCTTTTAATGGGGTTACCCTAATTTTTATTAACCAGTTGAGGGAATGCTGACAGCTGGGGGCTGATGTTTATAGTCTGGGAAGAGGGTAAGAAACATGGAGCTTTCCAGGCTATTAATCTAAGCTTGCACCTATCTACTTAGCCTTTACTGGTTATTAACAAGGGGTGACCCTGCAAAAAAATGTGGAGTCCCCCCCCTATAATTAATAACCAGCAGGGGCTAGGCAGACCGCTTCGGGCAGATAGAAATAGCCTAGGAAGGGGCCATGAATATTGGCCCCCCTCCCAGACTAAGAACATCAGGCCGCAGGAGGCCCAGAAATGACACACCCATTAGATGTGCCAATTCTGGTGCTTAACCTCCACTCTTCCCACTTGTCCTGGTGCGGTAGCAAGTGGGGTAATAGTATTGGGGTTAATGAAGCCAGCCAGAACACACAGAGACAGGAGCTCCTGCAGGGTCTAGCGCTGACATAGGCCGGCCTCACACTAGCGAGTTTTACGGACGTATGAGCGCATAAACTATGTCCGTAAAATTCGCATTACACACGGCCCAATGAATCTCTATGGCCCAGCTCCTATCTGCCGTATATTACGCATCCGTAATATACGGTCTTGTACGGCCGTAGAAAATCGCAGCATGCTGCGTTTGTCACCGTATTGCGCAAAAAAATCGCCAATGAAAGTCTATGGGGGGGAGAAAAATACGGATTCCACACGGACCAGCAGTGTGACTTGCGAGAAATACGCAGCGGTGTTAGTGAAAAGCCGGTAATTCAATTGCCGGCTTTTCATTTCTCCTTCACAAACCCGACATGATATGAGACATGGTTTACATACAGTAAACCATCTCATATCCCCCTTTTTTTTGCATATTCCACACTACTAATGTTAGTAGTGTGTATGTGCAAAATTTGGGCGGTGTAGCTGCTAAAATAAAGGGTTAAATGGCGGAAAAAATTGGCGTGGGCTCCCGCCAGAGTGGTAAAGCCAGTGACTGAGGGCAGATATTAATAGCCTAGAGAGGGTCCATGGTTATTGCCCCCCCTGGCTACAAACATCTGCCCCCAGCCACCCCAGAAAAGGCACATCTGGAAGATGCTCCTATTCTGGCACTTGGCCACTCTCTTCCCACTCCCTGTAGCGGTGGGATATGGGGTAATGAAGGGTTAATGCCACCTTGCTATTGTAGGTGACATTAAGCCAGATTAATAATGGAGAGGCGTCAATTATGTCACCTATCCATTATTAATCCAATTATATGAAAGGGTTAAAAAACACACACACACACATTATTAAAAATTATTTTAATGAAATAAACACACAGGTTGTTTTAATATTTTATTGCTCTCGCAATCCACCTGAAGACCCTCGCTTGGCAAAATAATAAACCAACAATATACATACCTTCTGATGAACTGTCACGTCCCACGAAGTAAATCCATCTGAAGGGGTTAAATCAATTTACAGGCAGGAGCTGTGCTAAAGCACTCGCTCGTACCTGTAAACCCCGGGTGCTGAAAGGAAAGCTGGGTGATCTGTACTTACATTGAGTCGCGGTGAGGCGCCATCTGCTGGATGAACTCATATGAACTCGAGGTGGTAACTTGGTAACTTTTCCAAGGCTCCAGTTCATGAGTTCATCCAGCAGATGGCGCCTCACCGCGACTCAATGTAAGTACAGATCACTCTGCTTTCCCTTCAGCACCCGGGGTTTACAGGCACGAGCGAGTGCTTTAGCACAGCTCCTGCCTGTAAATTGATTTAACCCCTTCAGATGGATTTACTTTGTGGGACGTGACAGTTCATCAGAAGGTATGTATATTGTTGGTTTATTATTTTGCCAAGCGAGGGTCTTCAGGTGGATTGAGAGAGCAATAAAATATTAAAACAACCTGTGTGTTTATTTCATTAAAATAATTTTTAATGTGTGTGTTTTTTAACCCTTTCATACAATTGGATTAACAATGGATAGGTGACATAATTGACGCCTCTCCATTATTAATCTGGCTTAATGTCACCTTACAATAGCAAGGTGACATTAACCCTTCATTACCCCATATCCCACCGCTACATGGGAGTGGGAAGAGAGTGGCCAAGTGCCAGAATAGGCGCATCTTCCAGATGTGCCTTTTCTGGGGTGGCTGGGGGCAGATGTTTGTAGCCAGGGGGGGCCAATAACCATGGACTCTCTCTAGGCTATTAATATCTGCCCTCAGTCACTGGCTTTACCACTCTGACGGAGAAAATTGCGCGGGAGCCCACGCCAATTTTTTCCGCCATTTAACCCTTTATTTTACAAGCTACAGCGCCCAAATTTTGCACATACACACTACTAACATTAGTAGTGTGGAATATGCAAAAAAAAGGGGGATATGAGATGGTTTACTGTATGTAAACCATGTCTCATATCCTGTCGGGTTTGTGAAGGAAAAATGAAAAGCCGGCAATTGAATTACCGGCTTTTCACATATATCGCGCTGAATTAAATATAAATACAGAATATATATATATGTGTCTCAATGACATATATATATATATATATATATATATATATATATATATATATACTGTATATATTTTTTAACGAACATTTGAGCACATAAATCCATTAGGCTATGTGCACACTCTGCGGCGTGCTCTGCGGGTTCTCCCGCAGCGGAATTGATAAATCTGCAGGGCAAAACCGCTGCGGTTATCCCTGCAGATTTATCGCGGTTTGTTTTGCGATTTCCGCTGCGGGATTACTCCTATACTATTGATGCTGCATATGCAGCAATATGCAGCATCAATAGTAATGGTAAAAATAATAAAAATTGGTTTATACTCACCCTCTGATGTCCGGATCTCCTCGGCGCTGCACCCGGCGCTCCGGTTCCAAAGATGCTGTGCCGAGAAGGACCTTCGTGACGCCACGGTCATGTGACCGCGGCGTCATCACGGTCATGTGACCGCGACGTCACCGCAGGTCCTGCTCGCACAGCAACCAGACCGGACGGCCGCGTGCAGCGCTGAGAGGTGAGTATATCATTATTTTTTATTTTAATTCTTTTTTTTTACACTATTTATGCTTCCCAGGGCCTGGAGGAGAGTCTCCTCTCCTCCATCCCGGGTAGCAACCGCACATTATCCGCTTACTTCCCGCATCGTGGGCACAGCCCCATGCGGGAAGTAAGCGGATCAATGCATTTCTATGGGTGCAGAATCGCTGCGATTCTGCACAAAGAAGTGACATGCTGCGGGTTGTAAACCGCTGCGTTTCTGCGCGGTTTTTCCTGCAGCATGTGCACTGCGGTTTGCGGTTTCCATAGGGTTTACATGTTAATGTAAACGCTATGGAAACTGCTGCAGACCCGCAGCATCAAAATCGCCGCGGATCCGCGGTAAAAGTGTGAACATGGCCTTAGATGTCGGTTTTGCAAGCCTGCGAGAAAATATCGCAGTACGGATGCCATACGGATTACATACGGAGGATGCCATGCGCAAAATACGCTGACACACCCTGCCTACGGATGACATACGGACCACTATTTTGGGGATTTTTCTGCGTATTACGGCCGTAAAAAACGGACCGTATTTTTATACGCTGAGTGTGAGCCCGGCCATAAGGTCACCGAGTTCATAGCCGATGAACCTCGGTCACCTTACTGACGTCACCACTTGCATCTCAATCTTTCGATTTTAATGCTTCATCAGAGGGAGATCCAGTGTCTACAACCCCAAAATTGTCCACTTAAATACACTTAGCATTACTCAGAACTTTAGCTTGCAGCCAATGTAGCTGAGCAGAACGGCGCATGCGCACTCGAAACTGCCCACCCCCTGAGCGTCATACGAAGCGTCACAGCTAGACCATCTGTCCACGGGAGAAGAGGCGCGTCACCATGGCTCCTGCACAGATGCCATTAAAGATGCCTGTTGATACCAGGGGGCGAGTGACAGAGCGCGCACATGCACCATGGCAAATACCGGCACTTATTGTGATTGTGAGTTATTGAAAGATTTCAAACACAGTGACTGCAAACCAATTACCTAAACAACATATGAAACTACAGATCATCAAAACGCACAAACAAATGAACAGGCCTCCATTGTAGTCCAAATATGCGTACAGTAGATGAGTCGCCCCGCCAGGGCCGTGGGGTACTCGGTACCGGGTCCAGAGTTTCACAAGGGGATGTCACGGTGGCAACCTGGTCCATGGACCTGGGCGCTCATGTGAAAGGGGAAAGGTCTTTAAAGGGAATAAAGTTTATGTTCGTGACGCCACCTCTGGTATTCAGTCAGTGGTGACCGACGCTGCTTTAAGGGGTCCTCTGGGGTGATGTTATGGCAGCTAGATGGTATAATTTCCCACAGGTGAAGTATGTCCCCAGGGCTCCCGATGTGTAGATGGAAGATGGTGAATGGCGCAGTAAAGAATGAGGACACAGGTTTGCAGTCTCTTTACCTTGTTTACTGAAGTCTTCAGGCAGCCACAGTCCAGGGCACCAGATCACAGGGCAGGCAGGGTCCGGCCGGCTTGGAGGCAAGTTAGGAGTTCCCTTACCCAGGTGGAAATCAAAGCCTTCCTCTGGCGCCGTGGTGTTGTAATCCCTTACTGCCTACGGCTTCAAATAAGGTCCTCACAGGTGTTCTATCTGTCCCCCATATAGGATAGGACATGACCCGTATGACTGGTGACTTGAGGCAGTTTATAGGGACTCTAGCACGCCCCGGCCTCTAAGGGTGTCACCGTGCCTCCTGGGTGTTAGGTCGGACAGGTAACGTAGAGTTCAGCTGTCCTGCTGGTCTCTGATGTAAGTCGTGGGAGGGCCTTACAACCTCTGTGTTCCGGCTACTGGTTTCTGCGCCTCAGAAGGAGGAAGCCTGCTCGGGCCTGGTCTCCCACTGGTATCCTCTCCTGTGCTTTGCTCTCCTGCACGTTCACTGCAATGTACTCGGCTTTCTGAATGTCTCCTTCCGGGAACTGCTGCACTGCCGCTACACAGCTCCGTAAACCCTCTGCTGCCTCAGACTGATCCAGTCTGTTTCCTGGCAAGAACTCACTAACTTTCCCTACAGACTACCATATATATATGGGGAGTCACCTAGGAAGTAGGATCAAAAGCTCCCTCTGGTGGCCTGGAGTGTGAATGTGTTGCATGCTTGTGTTACCTGGTTACAGTTATCACTTCTTGCCTTCAAGCGTAACATCACTCTCCCCGTGAGGAAAGCAATGCTACTGTGACGACCAGGACCCTGGGGCGCCACATATACAAATGAGGTACTGATGTCTGTGTCCAGAAGCATACATTCAATTTTGTTTGCAGTATATCCCAAAGGGGTGGTTGCAATGATTGTTCGATCATCACTGGTAATGTGTTACGGTATCTGTATTTTAGCCACAGACCATGCTGAAAAAATAGAACAATGGGAGGAGACACTGGTTAGAGTTGCATATCTAAAAGAAGATAAAACTAATTAAAATAAGATATTTAACAATTGTACATGTAAAGAAGGAAAAAGACAAAATAATGGGAGTGGAATACCTACCGGAAGGACGAGAAGCTAAATGTTTTGTTTAATCCTATTGGTGTTATAGTGCCCAAGGTAACTGTCCACCTTGCCTGACACTGACCCAATCATTTCTTAATATTGCCTCCTCTGACACCGCCATGGATGACATCCATACCCCTTATTTTTAATGATTTGGCAGTGTATCCATGGTGTTCGTTAAAGTGACGTGTCAAGGTTTTCAAAAGGGACTCATCTGTTGCTGTGTAGGTCGCGCCAATGTCCCGCACAAATCCCTAATTCTCTCGAAGTCAAACACAGAAATCCTGGGACTCCTGCACATTGCATAGTAAATAACATTTGTCGTGCAACAGGAAATGTGGCTGCATTACTAAAGGTATCAAACATTGTGATATGAGAGTGGCCACACCATGTGTGCAACCTGTGCAGCTTTACAGGCCAAGAGATAAGGCACACATGTTTTTGTGGCCTACTTAACGTATTTGTTTGCATTCCAAAAAAAAAAAGCGTTTGACTGGATACAAACGTATACAGTTGTGCTCAAAAGTTTACATACCCAAAACACCAAAACTTTTTCTCCACTCATGGTTAGTGGTTGGGTGTTTAAGGGGCTGGGTGGTGGGACCACTGTGCCAAACACCAATGAAGACCTGGAGGGGCGTGAATAGGATCCTCACCTATTCCGACCACGGACACGCAGCAGCTAATGACACCGCAGTCCGTGGAAAGACAAGGAAGGCAGTCCAGATGCTACTCTTGCGGCGACTCAAACATAATCTCCGAGCAGGCCCAAAATACTCGGAGAACACCCGAGCATGCTCGGAAATCTCGAGTAACCAGCACACTCACTGGACGTATTTAGCCTTAGCTAAAGAGCTATCAGATATCCAAGGGATAGGCGATGACTTGTCGATTGGGGGGTTTCAACTACTGAGGCCTTTACCGATCCCGAGAACGGTGCTCTAAAATATCCTCTTGGAAATGTAGCTGAGTTTGTAAATTCTCTGTGGCTGGAGATAACCAAATACATTGCTAAACTTCTTTCAGCAGTTCCTTAGACAATGAATAGAGTCATGTGACGCAAGCGTGGCCTCTCTTTTATTCAAGAATCATATCAGAGCCCCATTCACGAGATCCTTTGTATAGGTGATAGATTTTCTTTAGATGGTTATGACCATAATTAAAAGTTATCTCCAGATTTTTGCTATGTGATCTGAGAGCGACATGATGTGGGGGCAGGGAGCCTGATTTCAGCAATGTGTTACTTCCTGGACTGCTTGGTGCAATTTTGCTAGAATCTCTTTTTATTTCACTGTAGCAGAGCTCTGAATGCAGAGCTAAGTGTAACCCCACCCACACCACTGATTGGCAACTTACTGTGTACACTGTCGGCAAGTGACAAATCAGTTGTGAGGGAAGACTTTCACAGATTAGCTGGACTAGTTGGCATGATACACCTAGTCCTGCAGTGATAATTTCCTGCTAATAAAACACTGATTGTATTCAAGCTACAGCAAGTTGCTGAACAAGTGACACATCCCTAGAATCAAGCTCTCTGCCCCTACATCATGCTGCTTTCAGATTAAATAGCAAAAATCTGCTGACAGATTCACTTTAATATTCCCAGTAACTTTACCGTTTTCTTAATTTAAACCCATCCAATACGTTTATACTTATAGACACCTATGGTACATCAGAGAAGGCTACATACGGTACTTCCTAAATACTGTGTTCCTTCTAGAGATACCACGTTAGGAGGCCGAGTACAGTTCTATAAGACATTGGCCAGTTTAAGGCTGTTGTCACACTAGCAGTATTTGGTCAGTATTTTACATCAGTATTTGTAAGCCAAAACCAGGAGTGGAACAATCAGAGGAAAAGTATAATAGAAACATATGCACCACTTCTGTATTTATCACCCACTCCTGGTTTTGGCCTACAAATACTGATGTAAAATACTGACCAAATACTGCTAGTGTGACGGCAGCCTAAGGCTATGTGCACACGTTGCGGATTTTGCTGCGGATCCGCAGCGGATCTGCAGCTGTGGGTCCGCAGCAATTTTCCATGCGTTTACAGTACAATGTAAACCTATGGAAACCGCAATCCACAGTGCCCATGCTGTGGAAAAAAAAGCGCGGAAACGCTGCGGTTTACATTCCGCAGCATGTCAATTCTTTCTGTGGATTCCGCTGCAGTTCACACCTGCTCCTCAATAGGAATCCGCAGGTGTAAAACCGCAGGTGGAATCCGCATAAAAACCGTGGTACATCTGCGGTGAATCCGAAGGTAAAACGCAGTGCCTTTTAGCTATGGATTTCTAAAATCCGCTGCGGAAAAATCCGCAGAGCTCAATTCTACATGTGCACATACCCTAAGAGCTCCTTCTCACTTGCGAGAAATAAGTCCGAGTCTCGCAGGTTAAAACCCTGCTCTGGCGCCGGCACTCCGGAGCGGAGCGTGTGGCTGCACAGCAATACATGGAGCTGCATGCTCCGCTCCGGAGTGCCGGCGCCAGAGCAGGGTTTTAACCTGTGAGACTCGGACGTATTTTTCGCAAGTGAGAAGGAGCCCTAAGGCTTTTAGAATATCCAACTTCTTTAGTTTGCAAACATGAACTCTTGTGGAAAAGTAACAAGGAGATTTGACATCTCACTTCCAAACACCATTCAAAGTACGAAATAAAGAAATAGCTTTAGTAATGTTAGGAAACCATGGAGTGTTTAGGAAGAAAGCTGTGTGCGTCCTGTTACGAGTAGGCAAGGCTTATGGTGAGCTATGCTGATGGTGATCGGCTGCTTTCTCACAAAGGGTAAGATCAATGGATAAAGATATTTTCCAATAAACTTCCAACTATCTGTCCTTGGCCTATACAGAGCCAGCACACCCACTGACTAAGGACACCTAATACGTAGGCAATCTGTGTGCCACCTTGTTGGGTCCATGCATAGAAAAGTACTGTAAGCAATAACAGTAGGTGATGGAAGCCATGTTACTATTTTAGGTATGTACATGCGAAAGAACCATTTTTATTGGCTAAAGGCAACCAGGTAAACACATAGGATAAAAAGGGTCCTTAGGTGGTAATCAAGTCCTATCTTTTTTTAACAAATGTTGTATCTTTTTTTTCTCCTTGTACAAAACCTTTTATGTTGTGTTTATGTGGAGGTCATTTTATACAATGAGCAGCATGAATCATTTTTTACAAATGTGTCATGTGAGGATTCAGTGGTCAGCTTTAGTCCTTCATAAGAGCTTTCATTTTGGGAAAAAAAAAGGAAAACCTTCCAACGTTTGATTTATAGATTCTCTAGGAAACTACAGCAAAAATTGCATGTTGAAAGGATTAGGCTATGTGCACATGTTGCGGATTGGACGCTGCAGATCCGCAGCAGTTTTCCATGTGTTGTACAGTACCATGTAAACCTATGGAAAACAAAATCCGCAGTGCACATGCTGCGGAAAATACCACGCGGTTTATTTTCCGCAGCATGTTAATTCTTTGCGTGGATTCCGCAGCGTTTTACACCTTCTCCTCAATAGGAATTCGCAGGTGTAAAAATGCAGGTGAAATCCGCACAAAAAACCGCAGGAAATCCGCGGGTAATCTGCAGGTAAAAGGCAGTGCATTTTAGCTGCAGATTTTTCAAAAACTGAGCGGAAAAATCCACACAGAAATCCGCAACTTGGGCACATAGCCTTATTCCAGCCAGAAACATTTATCATATTTATCCACTGTAAAAGTGCTAAAGGCGATAATGGTTTGAGGTCCATCTCTCCAAATTCTAAAGAAATGGAAACCTAGAAGGAGAAGCAAAGCATTGCGGTTGGGTTTGCACCCAGGCTCCACTGGCACTGTAGGAATTAGCCAAGCACAGTGCTCCATTCAGATTGCACCAAGCCGAGGTCTTGGGGTAACTGGTGGGGATGGATGGGTGAGCCACTGATAAATGCTTCTAGGACTAATCAATTAGAAAGTGAAGGAATCAAGCTCAATGATCAGGTTCTTCCTTATTTAGATAAAATTCATACAAAGGACGTCTGGTAAGATGATAGCCAGTAAGTTGGCGCTAACATAATGCTGGCATCTATGCACTTCTACCACTTCTCTATGTTACCCCTTTATAAATCACTGGTGAGGCTACATCTAGAATATGGGATCAAGTTTTGGGCTCCACATTTTAAAAAGGATATTCAGAAATAAGAGTCAGTCCAAAGACAGACAACTAGATTATTACAAGAGATGGAAGGCCTCTCATATGATGAGAGGTTGGAACAGTTGGGCTTGTTTAGCTTAGAAAAAAACATCTGCATTCTGCAGACTTCAGAGCATTGCTTGTTCAGTGTCTCCACTGATCCTGCACTAGTAATTTCCATTCAGTAAAGTCACAATTTACCAGCTGTAGCTTCTGATCAGTACATGAGAAGGCTTGTAGTGTTAGGAGGCTACTGTTGGCCATGTGGGCCTAAGGGCTTGTTTCCACTTGCGAGAAACACGTCCGTGTCTCGCATGTGGAAACCAAGCTCTGGCGCCGGCACTCCAGAGCGGAGCGTGCGACCGCATAGGAACATATAGAGCTTCACGCTCCGCTCCAATGTGCCGGCGCCAGAGCTTGGTTTCCACATGTGAGACAGGGATGTGTTTCTCGCAAGTGGAAACAAGCCCTAAGACAACATCTCCAGTTTCAGTGATGAGGAGTAGAAGGCCAATAAAGGAGTGTTTGTAGGGCTGATAATTGGTTCTTGTAAACATGGCAGTGATTCGCTCACTTATCGTATCATTTATGCAGCCTAAAAAATAATCGCTGTCAGCAGCAAATCTCCCCATGTCAACACGGGATGTGCTGCAAATATGCAAACTATATAATAATAATCTTTATTTTTATATAGCGCGAACATATTCCACAGCGCTTTACAGTTTTGCACATATTATCTATATGGGGACTAAGCATTGGCCACCTCCAAAGGGAATGTGTCATCACAAAATTGCCTATTATTTAAGGCTAGCTTCACACTAGGCGTTTATACTGTGTGTTTTTTATCTGCAGGAAAGATGCTGCAACAAAAACCCAGGTTTTGCAGCGTTTTTTTTTGTGCTGCGTTTTTGCTGAAGTTTTTGTGTTTTTTTCCTGTGGTTTTGGCATGTTACATTTACCTTTTGTGCATGATGATAAAGTTTAATGCAAAAAAATCTCATTCTATTTAATTAGGTTTTGGCATAAAAAAACCTGCAAAAGCTGATACCTGCGTTTTTTGGGTCGGATTTTCAGCGTTTTTTCACCACCCATTACTTTCAATGGGTGAAAGACGCTGAAAGAAGTGACATGCTATGTTTTGCAAAAAAAACATGCAAAGCACAAAGCACTGATGACAAAAAACCCAAGGTGTGTGCATGAGATTGCTTTTTTTTTCCTTGACGATTTGTAGCAGATTCTCATTTGTAAAATATTGATTCTTACAACGTTTTTGCAGCTTATCTCACCGATATTAATGAGTGGAGAAAAATCTGCAACAAAAACACGCATATTGTTTTGGGCCTATAAACTGCGGCCACCGCCATCAGGGGCTCATCTACAGCATTCTGTAATGCTGTAGATAAGCCCCCGATGTAACCTGAAAGAGGAGAAAAAGAGGTTAGATTATACTCACCCAGGGGCGGTCCCGCTGCGGTCTGGTCCGATGGGCGACGCAGGTCCGGTCCGGTGCCTCCCATCTTCTTACAATGACGTCCTCTTCTTTGCTTCCTGCCGCGGCTCCTGCGCAGGCGTACTTTGCATTCCCTGCTGAGGGCAGAGCAAAGTACTGCAGTGTGCAGGTGCCGGGCCTCTCTGACCTTTTCCGGCGCCTGCCTGTTACAATAATGAGACGTCTAAAAAGTCTTTTGTACAGAACAGGAAGTGTGAGTCTAGCATGAGAACTTGTTGCCGGTGTGAAAATTGCTCATTTTTTTATGTTGGGCAGCATGGTGGCTCAGTGGTTAGCACTGTCTCTTTGCAGCGCTGGGGTCCTGAGTTCAAATCCACCAAGGAAAACATCTGCAAGGAGTTTGTATGTTCTCCCCGAGTTTGCGTGGGTTTCTTCGAACACTCCAAAGACAGAGTGATAGGGAATGTAGATTGTGAGTCCCAGTATGGACAGTGATTATAATATCTGTAAAAGTAATTGGAATTAAGTGAGTAAAAAAACACATAGTGATACAGAAAATTAAAAAGAAATTATGAAAAATGTTTCAAAACAAATTTAACATATAAAAACCTTTTAATTTAAACAATTGGTAATTTTCTTGTAAAAATTTCTCTTTGAATGAGTTCCAATAAGTTGTTAAATAGGCGATTGGCATTTACTCGGACAGTGTAAATCTACCAGTGTAAATGCACCTTAACCCTATCTGCCAGGGACTCACAACATGGATAAAAGGGTTTTCCAGAAATGCAAGTAAAATGCTTTCTTTTTACATTTAATGATGTTTTGTTTAGTGGTCAGAATACCCTTTTTAAAGTTATAGGATAATATGGGTTAAAAATCATTATAATAGGTCACTAAATATAAATGATATGATCTCTGCATGAGCATTACAGTAAGTAGGAAAATCATCTGTAGAACAAAACGCCTACATAATAAGAGATACATTTTCTCCCTGCATGAATACTGATTTGCTTTTTAAATATACCGTATATAAAAAAATAATGGTGTCACTTGTATGAAACATAAAATGTTATGTACAGTATGTGCTGGAGTCATTTCTCCCTTTTACATAAAAGTGGTATGGCAATGTACAAATGTGAGAAGCCCATTCCAGCCTCTCAAGACATTTTTTCCTTCTTTAATTGTGACTGATGCGTATAGCAAACGACAGTACCGGAGGTAAATCTGAAAATGTCCAATATTAAGAAAAATACCATTCTCTTCTCTTCCTTTATTTGTTATCTTAGGTTTTACTTACTTCCTAATGGAAGGGTGCTTTCATTTGGCTTTTAATATTACAACATCTAATCTAGGAGATGGCTTTTTAGAGCTGTCCTCACAGTCCTAGTAAATAAATCTAATGCTTTGCCACTGTGCAAGGAAAGTTGGGTGCAAAAGGCTTAGTTTGAAGGATATTCTCATATGAGAATCCCTTTCCAATTGCCCATCTAGGACACATGACTTTATGGAAGGGAGTCCGTTCTCTGGGCCTACAAGCCAGAATTTAGAGCTGTTTTTAGAGCTCACTGGAGAACGCAACCCATCCATATATTACATGGACAGTCATTCATCTAAATGGCAACCATGTGCTGCTAGTTAACCCTCTAATGGCCCCTCTCTACGACAGTTCTGAATCTGTCATTTTCTGGGGGATTTCAGAACAGGAATGGTGCGAAGTGTGTTATAGCCACTCTAAACTTTGGGGTCCTGAACAGAGCAGGGGATTGTCCGCTCTTATTTTCACCAAATTTTCTTATGTGATATTTGAAACATTTTTCTAAACTACTGCTAAAAATATAGAAGTATTCAAGTCTTTTTACGTATTATTTTACTTTAAAAAGGCTGAAATTTCCTAAAGAAAAAAACAGGAGAGAGTGGTGAAAGGTAAAAAAATGGAAGGGAAGATTTAAAGGATCTTTATACCCTCACAGAAAATTTGTTTTATTGCTCATCGTTAAGCAACTTTCTAAATGGGCTTCATTAAAAATGTGCTACATTTTTTCTGCTGAATATGCCTGCAATTTATTATCTAGTTGAATCCTTTTACAAATCTATCAGAACTTGTGGTTCTGAGTACTCCTTTGCCTCCTCCCTTCTCTCAGTGTTAGAGATAACTAGAGGAAAGATGAGTGGATGTATACAGATCTGCACAGCATGGAGAGGGGAGAAAGTATCTCAGGGAGGGCAAATATAACAGGTTACTAAAGAGTAGGACAGCATGTGAAGAGGAAATAAGTGCAGGACGGAAGCTGTGCTGATAGAGGAGCTAATATATCCACAGACCACACATCCAGCCTATATTCCTGGGATACACACTCCCACAAGAGAATAATCTGAAACTTGGATCAGGATAAAAACTGCATATCAGAGAGTCTGAAAATGAATAAAGGAATGAAGATTGTAGCCTGAAATGTTAAAATATGGTTATATAATTTTGTCAAATGTTCCATAACCTTTAAAGAAGCATGCAGAGTGTAGATTGAAGAACCACTTTAGACAAAACCGGCCCATCCAAATTTCCACACAATCTGTGTACTTAGCTCCCAGTGGGCTAATACCACTGGAAAACCCATTTAAAGTAGTTGTCATGGTGGACTTTTTTTCCAATTTTTGTTTGTTAAGAGCTGGTTACTTGATGAGAAAAGATGACTGTGTGAAACATGTCTGTGTATGAGATGTGCATTCAGGAATTGCATTGTAACCTCTGTATGTTGTTTCAGCCATCTGACCTTATGCTCTTCCTCCGCAGCTATAGACTTATTATACTGGCGAGATGTGAAGCAGACTGGGATTGTCTTTGGAAGTGTCCTTTTGATGCTTTTCTCATTGACTCAGTTCAGCGTGGTCAGTGTCATCGCCTACCTAGCACTCGCAGCTCTCTCAGCCACAATCAGCTTCAGAATCTACAAGTCAGTCTTACAAGCTGTACAGAAAACCGATGAAGGACATCCATTCAAGTAAGTGGTATCTTACCAGTCTGCCAAGACCAGTGCTTGACCTACTATACGATAATGTCAGATAACCCCAATGCCACTTGTTTAAAAAACAAACTGTGCTTTACTCGCCCTCCCCTAGTACGACACTGAGTCTCCGCCACTGCTCCCAATGTCCACTATTGTTTGCAGTGCTGAGGTCACGTAGACAGCGTAGACAGCACTGAAACCAAGCAGCTTTGCCCAAGTTGATGGAGAAAGCCACTCCGAACCGCAGACCTCACTGATTGGCTGCAGTGCTGTCGACGCGACGTCAGTGCTACAGAAAATAACAGACACCAGGTGCAGCGGCGGAGCGTTGGACCCAGGGAGGTTGAGTAAAGCAAATTTGTTTTTTAAATAAAGTGCACCAATTGAGAGGGTTTTTTACAATACCAGAAAGCTCATTTAATGGATTAAATTCTATTTTATCTAGAACCCGGCATATAGTTGTCAATTAATCTGCACTGCCACTACAGGGGAAGTGAAACATGGCACTATACCCAAAAAGCCATATAGTTTTAGAGATGCTTTTGGAAAACCTCTCTACTATAGAAAATAGGTTAGAGGGCCAAGTCCAGGATGACTGAGAGGGTTGGGGGGAGAGATAACCACTACCAGTGGGGGGCAGAATTTAATCTGGTACAATCCCCTCTCTCCTGTAGGTATGCCTGTGGTGGAAAGTCAGAGGAATTGTAACATGAATCTCACTTTATGTCTGATCTTCATTTGGCAAATAGCGTTTCTCTATTTGTTGTGTGAGAGGAGAAAAGAGTCTCCTTTTGTACCATAACAGCTCCACTCTTGTCAATGGGATATGTTTGGTTTTGCAGCAGCTGTATTCCATGTGAATGAGGATGGGCTGGAGCACAACCCATGGACAAAAGTGGCGCTATTTTTTCTTATACAAACTTTATGTCACCTCTGCTGACCACCTTCACATCTAACATTCATCGCCCTAAAAAGGGCTTCACTTAGATGTAAAAATATGATGTGCAGCCACTAATATGCTGAGAACTTTCATATTACTGCATTTTAAGTCACCGTACACCAACTCCATCAATTGTAAAATTGAGCTGTGATTTCTACCGAAAGTTAATGGAAACAGCACTTGACATTTTGCAGGAACTACTTGGATATTGAGATCTCCCTCTCGCAAGAACAGATCCAGAAGTACACAGACTGCCTTCAAGTGTACTCCAACAGCATAGTCCGAGAGCTCAGGAGACTCTTCCTAGTGCAGGACCTGGTGGATTCACTGAAGGTAGGAGTGATATACCCCCGGTCTGTCACCTCCATATATCACATGCTGATCAATGCCATGAATATTCTTGGTGGTTAGTATCAATAATCAATACTTTTATCATTAAAAGTATCATCATAGACCCCTTTGAAATAAGAGTTGCAGTGGTGTCAAATTCTGTATTTCCCTCTTCAGACCCCCGGCGGGAGGGGAACCCATGCTCAATTGTACTGCAACGTTGCTGTAAGGAAATGTAGTATCATATGTGACCATGGAATGACCATAAATGTAGTAAACGGGCAGGAAAACATCCTGGCGAGCAAAAGCCATCTTTTAGGATCTCCTTTTATAAAAACACCCACTGAAATGTATTTATCATATGTAAAATATTAATGGCACCAAAATGGCATTACAGGGAACTCAGACATTTGAGGCCAGCATGCTTGGCTATTTTAGGAACTCCTACTTAGGCCGTGGTCACACTTGCGAGTGTGATGCGAGAAACTTGCGTGAGTCTCTCGCGTCAATACCCGGAGAATGCGGCTGCATAGAAATACATGTAGCTGAACGCTCTGGTCCCTTTGGGCACATATAATACTACATTTCCTTGCAGCAACGTTGCAGGACAATTGAGCATGGGTTCCCCTCCCGCCGGGGGTCTGAAGAGGGAAATACAGAATTTGACACCACTGCAACTCTATGATACCACTGCAAGCGTTCAGCTACATGTATTTCTATGCAGCCGCACGCGCCGGTCTAAGTGCCGGCAGCAGTGCCGGGTATTGATGCAAGAGACTCACGCAACTTTCTTGCATCACACTCGCAAGTGTGACCCCGGCCTTAAAGAGAACCTGTCACCAGGTCAAAAGAGTCCATATGTTGTTCTTGTGTTTTCCTCGTATTCTGTTTTAATTCGCCACATGGCAGAGATATGGGGTATGTTATTTAAGGCCAATTTTTATGGTTTTCACCAGGGGGTTGAGGGGAGCAGCAGGAATATAATAGGAATATGATAAAATAAAAAACGGACCATTTTTTACATGGTGAAAAGTCCTCTTTAAATGGGTTATTCAGAACTATTATTAATTTTTTAATTTGGGCCTAAGAACTTACATTTAGCTAGTTACTAACGATGAAACGTTATCAGAGTTGAGGCTTCTCTTCCGCTCTTCTCTGTTGATGAGGCATGACTGCTGATGTCATGCTGGTTGACAGCCAGCTCTCTGCAGTTAGGCTGTGGGGAGCCGGCTGTCAATCAGAATGATATTGGCAGTCACACCTCATCAACAGAGCAGCTTGGAAGAGCTGCACTGTTGACATGAAGCAGCTGAATTGACCACTCTGAACCAACACAGGATAGAACAGGCAGGTAGAGGGTAACAAGTTAGTCACTACCTGTCCGTCATTTTTTTTGGCTCATTGTTAAAAAAATTAGTCATTTGGCTCATTGTTAAATAAATTATTTAGTCACAGATAACCCTTTTAAGAGAATGGAGAGAGTCGCATATCCACCGCTGTCTCTCCATTCATGCCAGCATAAGATAAGCCTCTGCTCTTGGGCAAGATGATGGATCAACAGATGGGAACTGTATCTATCAGACATTTCTGGAGTGTCCTGTTGATATGCCATGAATATATGGGATGAGAATACTCTTTAAAGGGATCCATATAAAATCCTAGTAACATTACAGCAAGAGGGAACTATAGAAGAACACCCATCATGTGTGTCATGGGGATACAGGAGAGCCATTGGCTATGCATATGATCCAATCGCCCATTTATTTGTCAATGAGCATAGAGGAAACAAGATGCCATGAGTGACATTGTAGAAGAAAGTCTCTGGGACACTATGCAATGTCTTGTGCAGGACGGTGCCTGGCAGAGGTTCTCGCCTTGTGCATCCCGGCGTTATACTAAACTAGTCTGCATCTGAGAACCTGTACATGGATTTAACCTGATTATGTATTTGCTTTTTCCTCTCTAGTTTGCTGTACTAATGTGGCTGCTGACATATGTCGGAGCGCTGTTCAATGGACTGACGCTCCTTATCATGGGTAAGGAACACAACTGCAACGTGAAGTCGGTACATTTATACACGTGGATAGCACATATCTACAGAATTTGTATATATATATATGTATATTGTTATGACCCCAATGGCGAGGGTCTCAGAGATATCAGCAAGTCTGCGAAGTACAAAAATCCAGCTCATAGGGCAGTGGTAACTGGGTTGACCATATATCTACTCCTAACGCCAACACTAGAAGTAGCCGGGGAACATGCCTACGTTGGTCGCTAGATGTCTCGCGCCAGCCGGAGGACTAACTACCCCTAGAAGAGGAAAACAAAGACCTCTCTTGCCTCCAGAGAATAGACCCCAAAAGTTGGATACAAGCCCCCCACAAATAATAACGGTGAGGTAAGAGGAAATGACAAACACAGAGATGAACTAGGTTTAGCAAAGAGAGGCCCACTCACTAATAGCAGAATGTAGTAAGATAACTTATATGGTCAACAAAAACCCTACAAAAATCCACACTGGAGATTCAAGAACCCCCGAACCGTCTAACGGCCCGGGGGGAGAACTCCAGCCTCCCTAGAGCTTCCAGCAAGGATAGGATACAGATTATGTACAAGCTGGACAAAAATGCAAACAAAAACAAAAGCAAAAAGCAAGAAAGCAGACTTAGCTTAATCAAGCAGGAACCAGGATCAGTAGACAAGAGCACTACAGATTAGCTCTGATATCAACGTTGCCAGGCATTGAACTGAAGGTCCAGGGAGCTAATATAGCAACACCCCTGACCTAACGACCCAGGTGAGCATACAAGGGATGATAGACATACCCAGAGTAAAAACACTAGTAGCCACTAGAGGGAGCCAAAAGGTAAATTCACAACAGTACCCCCCCCTTAGTGAGGGGTCACCGAACCCTCACCAAGACCACCAGGGCGATCAGGATGAGCGGCGTGAAAGGCGCGAACTAAATCGGCCGCATGCACATCAGAGGCGACCACCCAGGAATTATCCTCCTGACCATAGCCCTTCCACTTGACCAGGTACTGAAGCCTCCGCCTGGAGAGACGAGAATCTAAGATCTTCTCCACCACGTACTCCAACTCGCCCTCAACCAACACCGGAGCAGGAGGCTCAGCAGAAGGAACCACAGGCACAACGTACCGCCGCAACAAGGACCTATGAAATACGTTGTGAATGGCAAACGACACCGGAAGATCCAGGCGAAAGGATACAGGATTAAGGATCTCCAATATCTTGTAAGGACCAATGAATCGAGGCTTAAATTTGGGAGAGGAGACCTTCATAGGAACAAATCGAGAAGACAGCCATACCAAATCCCCAACACGAAGTCGGGGACCCACACCGCGGCGGCGATTGGCAAAACGCTGAGCCTTCTCCTGTGACAACTTCAAGTTGTCCACCACATGATTCCAGATCCGCTGCAACCTATCCACCACAGAATCCACTCCAGGACAGTCAGAAGGCTCCACATGTCCCGAGGAAAAACGAGGATGGAAACCGGAGTTGCAGAAAAATGGCGAAACCAAGGTGGCAGAACTAGCCCGATTATTAAGGGCAAATTCAGCCAACGGCAAGAAGGTCACCCAATCATCCTGATCAGAAGAGACAAAACACCTCAAATACGCCTCCAGAGTCTGATTAGTTCGTTCCGTTTGTCCGTTAGTCTGTGGATGAAAAGCGGACGAAAACGACAAATCAATGCCCATCCTACCACAAAAGGATCGCCAGAACCTGGAAACAAACTGGGATCCTCTGTCCGACACAATATTCTCAGGAATGCCGTGCAAACGAACCACGTTCTGGAAGAACACAGGAACCAGATCAGCAGAGGAAGGCAGCTTAGGCAAAGGAACCAGATGGACCATCTTGGAGAAACGATCACATATCACCCAGATGACAGACATGCCTTTAGACACCGGGAGATCCGAAATGAAATCCATAGAGATGTGTGTCCAAGGTCTCTTCGGGACAGGCAAGGGCAAGAGCAACCCGCTGGCACGAGAACAGCAAGGCTTAGCTCGAGCACAAGTACCGCAGGACTGCACAAATGACCGCACATCCCTTGACAAGGAAGGCCACCAAAAGGACCTGGCCACCAGATCTCTGGTGCCAAAAATTCCCGGGTGCCCTGCCAACACTGAGGAATGAACCTCGGAAATGACTCTGCTGGTCCATTTAGCAGGCACAAACAATCTGTCAGGTGGACAAGAGTCAGGCCTATCAGCCTGAAATCTCTGCAACACACGTCGCAGATCTGGAGAAATCGCTGACAAGATAACTCCTTCCTTAAGAATACCCTCAGGTTCAGCGACTCCAGGAGCATCAGGCACAAAGCTCCTAGACAGAGCATCGGCCTTCACATTCTTAGAACCTGGTAAATACGAGACCACAAAGTCAAAACGGGAGAAAAACAATGACCAGCGGGCCTGTCTAGGATTCAGGCGTTTAGCAGACTCGAGATACATCAAATTTTTGTGATCAGTCAAGACCACCACCCGATGCTTAGCACCCTCGAGCCAATGACGCCACTCCTCAAATGCCCACTTCATGGCCAATAACTCCCGATTGCCCACATCATAATTTCGCTCTGCCGGCGAAAACTTCCTAGAGAAAAAGGCACAAGGTCTCATAGTAGAGCAACCAGGGCCTCTCTGCGACAAAACGGCCCCTGCCCCAATCTCCGAAGCATCCACCTCAACCTGAAAGGGAAGTGAGACATCAGGCTGGCACAAAACAGGCGCCGAAGTAAACCGGCGTTTCAACTCCTGGAAAGCCTCCACGGCAGCAGGAGCCCAGTTAGCTACATCAGAGCCTTTCTTGGTCATATCCGTCAGCGGTTTAACAACGCTAGAGAAATTTGCGATAAAACGACGGTAGAAGTTAGCAAAACCCAAGAACTTCTGAAGACTCTTAACTGACGAGGGTTGAGTCCAATCATGAATAGCTCGGACCTTGACTGGATCCATCTCCACAGCAGAAGGGGAAAAAATGAACCCCAAAAAGGGAACCTTCTGTACACCAAAGAGACACTTTGAGCTTTTTACAAACAAAGAATTTTCACGCAAAATCTCAAAAACCATCCTGACCTGCTCCACATGCGAGTCCCAATCATCAGAAAAAAACAGAATATCATCCAGATAAACAATCAAAAATTTATCCAGATACTTCCGGAAAATGTCATGCATGAAGGACTGAAAAACTGAAGGTGCATTAGAGAGCCCAAATGGCATCACCAAGTACTCAAAATGACCTTCGGGCGTATTGAATGCGGTTTTCCATTCATCGCCCTGCCTAATGCGCACAAGGTTGTACGCACCACGAAGGTCTATCTTGGTGAACCACTTGGCACCTTTAATCCGGGCAAACAAATCTGACAACAACGGCAAAGGATACTGAAATTTGACAGTGATCTTATTTAAAAGCCGATAGTCAATACAAGGCCTCAAGGATCCGTCCTTTTTGGCCACAAAAAAGAATCCCGCACCAAGAGGGGAAGAAGAAGGACGGATATGCCCCTTCTCAAGAGACTCCTTGATATATGAACGCATTGCGGTATGTTCAGGTACCGACAGATTAAACAGTCTCCCCTTAGGAAACTTACTGCCAGGGATCAAATCTATTGCACAGTCACATTCCCTATGAGGAGGCAGTGCACTGGACTTAGACTCGCTGAAGACATCCTGATAATCAGACAAATACGCCGGAACTTCCGAAGGCGTAGAAGAAGCAATAGACAAGGGCAGGGAATCTCCATGAATTCCATGGCAGCCCCAACTTGACACTGACATAGCCTTCCAGTCCAAGACTGGATTATGGGTCTGTAACCATGGCAAACCCAAAACAACCAAATCATGCATTTTATGCAGAACAAGAAAACGTATTACCTCCCGATGTTCGGGAGTCATGCACATGGTAACCTGTGTCCAAAACTGCGGTTTATTTTTTGCCAATGGCGTAGAATCAATACCCCTAAGAGGGATAGGATTTTCCAATGGCTCAAGAACAAATCCGCAGCGCTTGGCAAATGACAGATCCATAAGGCTCAGGGCCGCACCTGAGTCCACAAACGCCATGACAGGATACGATGACAGTGAGCAAATCAAAGTTACAGATAGAATAAATTTAGGTTGCAAATTACCAATGACGACCGGATTAACAACCTTAGTAAGACGTTTAGAGCATGCTGAGATAACATGTGTAGAATCACCACAGTAGTAACACAAGCCATTCTGGCGTCTATGAATTTTCCGCTCATTTCTAGTCAGGATTCTATCACATTGCATTAATTCAGGTGCCTGTTCAGACAATACCATGAGGGAATTTGCGGTTCTGCGCTCCCGCAACCGCCGGTCGATTTGAATAGCCAGGGCCATAGAATCATTCAGACCTGTGGGAATGGGAAAACCCACCATCACATTCTTAATGGCTTCAGAAAGACCATTTCTAAAATTTGCAGCCAATGCACACTCGTTCCACTGGGTCAGCACGGACCATTTCCGAAATTTTTGGCAATACACTTCAGCCTCGGCCTGGCCCTGAGACATAGCCAGCAAGGCTTTTTCTGCCTGAATCTCAAGATTGGGTTCCTCATAAAGCAAACCGAGCGCCAGAAAAAACGCATCAATATCAGCCAATGCCGGATCTCCTGGCGCCAGCGAGAAAGCCCAATCCTGAGGGTCGCCCCGTAAAAAAGAAATAACAATCTTCACTTGCTGAGCGGAGTCTCCAGAGGAACAGGGTCTCAGGGACAAAAACAATTTACAATTATTCCTGAAATTTCTAAACTTAAATCGGTCTCCGGAAAACAGTTCAGGAATCGGTATCTTAGGTTCTGACATAGGATTTCTGGTAACATAATCTTGTATGCCCTGCACACGAGCAGCAAGCTGGTCCACACTTGTAATCAAGGTCTGGACATTCATGTCTGCAGCAATCACAAGCCACTCAGAGGTAAAGGGGAAAAGAAAAAAAAAATGAGAGAGAGAAAAAAAAAAAACTCGGAACTTTCTTTCTTATAATCCCGCTTCTGCAATGCATTTAACATTTAATACTGGCCTGGCAAACTGTTATGACCCCAATGGCGAGGGTCTCAGAGATATCAGCAAGTCTGCGAAGTACAAAAATCCAGCTCATAGGGCAGTGGTAACTGGGTTGACCATATATCTACTCCTAACGCCAACACTAGAAGTAGCCGGGGAACATGCCTACGTTGGTCGCTAGATGTCTCGCGCCAGCCGGAGGACTAACTACCCCTAGAAGAGGAAAACAAAGACCTCTCTTGCCTCCAGAGAATAGACCCCAAAAGTTGGATACAAGCCCCCCACAAATAATAACGGTGAGGTAAGAGGAAATGACAAACACAGAGATGAACTAGGTTTAGCAAAGAGAGGCCCACTCACTAATAGCAGAATGTAGTAAGATAACTTATATGGTCAACAAAAACCCTACAAAAATCCACACTGGAGATTCAAGAACCCCCGAACCGTCTAACGGCCCGGGGGGAGAACTCCAGCCTCCCTAGAGCTTCCAGCAAGGATAGGATACAGATTATGTACAAGCTGGACAAAAATGCAAACAAAAACAAAAGCAAAAAGCAAGAAAGCAGACTTAGCTTAATCAAGCAGGAACCAGGATCAGTAGACAAGAGCACTACAGATTAGCTCTGATATCAACGTTGCCAGGCATTGAACTGAAGGTCCAGGGAGCTAATATAGCAACACCCCTGACCTAACGACCCAGGTGAGCATACAAGGGATGATAGACATACCCAGAGTAAAAACACTAGTAGCCACTAGAGGGAGCCAAAAGGTAAATTCACAACAGTATATATACACTGCTCAAAAAAATAAAGGGAACACTTAAACAACAGAATCTAACTCCAAGTACATCAAACTTCTGTGAAATCAAACTGTCCACTTGGGAAGCAACACTGATTGACAATCAATTTCACATGCTGTTCTGCAAATGTCTTTATTCCATTATATATTATACACATATATATTTCTTACAATCATATACACATGTACCCTTATTTATGTTATTTACATTCATCTTTATTTTTTACTTATCACTTTTAGTATCCTCCTTTGTTTTTTTTTCACCATGTATCATGTATTTGCAATATAGCTACCCTCATTCCTTTTTGCACATACACATATTTATTCTCCACATTTTTACAATCTTTTATCTGCATTATCATTTTTATGCAGGATTGAGTTTCCTTTATAATCATTTTTTCCCATATACAGTGCCTTGCGAAAGTATTTGGCTCCCTGGAACTTTTCCACCTTTTCCCATATATCATGCTTCAAACATAAAAATACCAAATGTAAATTTTTGGTGAAGAATCAACAACAAGTGGAACACAATTGTGAAGTTGAACGAAATTTATTGGTTATTTTAAATTTTTGTGGAATTTCAAAAACTGAAAAGTGGGGCGTGCAATATTATTCGGCCCCTTTACTTTCAGTGCAGAAAACTCTCTCCGGAAGTTCATTGTGGATCTCTGAATGATCCAATGTTGTCCTAAAGGTCTAATGATGATAAATATAATCCACCTGGGTGTAATCAAGTCTCCGTATAAATGCACCTGCTCTGTGATAGTCTCAGGGTTCTGTTTGAAGCACAGAGAGCATCATGAAGACCAAGGAACACAACAGGCAGGTCCGTGATACTGTTGTGGAGAAGTTTAAAGCTGGATTTGGATACAAAATGATTTCCAAAGCTATAAATATCCCAAGGATCACTGTGCAAGCGATCATATTGAAATGGAAGGAGTATCATACCACTGCAAATCTACCAAGACCCGGCCATCCCTCTCAACTTTCATCTCAAACAAGGAGAAGACTGATCAGAGATGCAGCCAAGAGGCCCATGATCACTCTGGATGAACTGCAGAGATCTACAGCTGAGGTGGGACAGTCTGTCCATAGGACAACAATCAGTCGTACACTGCACAAATCTGTCCTTTATGGAAGAGAGGCAAGAAGAAAGGCATTTCTCAAAGATATTCATAAAAAGTGTAGTTTAAACTTTGCAACAAGCCACCTGGGAGACACTCCAAACATGTGGAAGAAGGTGCTCTGGTCAGATGAAACCAAAATCGAACTTTTTGGCAACAATGCCAAACGATATGTTTGGCGTTAAGGCAACACAGCTCATCACCCTGAATACACCATCCCCACTGTCAAACATGGTGGTGGCAGCATCATGGTTTGGGCCTGCTTTTTTTCAGCAGGGACAGGGAAGATGGTTACAATTGATGGGAAGATGGATGGAGCCAAATACAGGACCATTCTTGAAGAAAATCTGTTGGAGTCTTGCAAAAGACCTGAGACTGGGACGGAGATTTGTCTTCCGACAATGATCCCAAACATAAAGCAAAATCTACAATGGAATGGTTCACAAATAAACGTATCCAGGTGTTAGAATGGCGAAATCAAAATCTAGACCTCAGTCCAATCGAGAATCTGTGGAAAAAGCTGAAAACTGCTGTTCACAAACGATCTCCATCAAACCTCACTGAGCTCGAGCTGTTTGCCAAGCAAGAATGGGCAACAATTTCAGTCTCTCGATGTACAAAACTTATAAGAGACATACCACAAGTGACTTGCAGCTGTAATCGCAGCAAAAGGTGGCGCAATAAAGTATTAAGTTAAAGGAGTCGAATAATATTGCACTTTTCAGTTTTTGAATTTCCACAAAAATTTTAAATAACCAATAAATTTCATTCAACTTCACAAGTGTGTTCCACTTGTTGTTGATTCTTCACCAAAAATTTACATTTGGTATCTTTATGTTTGAAGCACGATATGTGGGAAAAGGTTGAAAAGTTCCAGGGGCCGAATACTTTCGCAAGGCACTGTGTATATATATATATATATATATATATATATATATATATATATATACTGAATAAGGATGCGTTTACACTGGCCAACCGCAGCCAATAAACGACAGCTGATCGGATACATGTAAGCCATTTCTGTCAGCTATACAATTTTTCTGTGTGCACAGAATATTATCGCTCTCGACAGCATATATCTTGTTTAAGCCCTTTGTGACCTCGGATGCGATAGTACATCCGAGGTCAGAACCCCCGCTTTGATGCGGGCTCTGGCGGTGAGCCCGCATCAAAGCCAAGACATGTCAGCTGTTTTGAACAGCTGACATGTGCCCGCAATAGCGGCGGGTGGAATCGCGATCCACCCACCGCTATTAACTAGTTAAATGCCGCCGTCACATGATCAGGGGTCAGCGATGTGCCGGCATAGCAACCAGAGGCCTCCTTGAGACCTCTATGGTTGTTGATGCCGGCTTGCTATGAGCACCACCCTGTGGTCGGCGCTCATAGCAATGCAGTAATTCAGCTACATAGGAGCGATCTATGCATCACTCCTATGTAGCAGAGCTGATCGAGTTGTGCCTGCTTCTAGCCTCCTATGAGGCTATTAAAGCATGGCAAAAGTAAAAAAAAAGTTTTAAAAAATATGAAAAAAATAAAAAAAATATAAAAGTTTAAATCACCCCCCTTTCGCCCCATTCAAAATAAAACTATAAAAAAATGAAACCTACACATATTTGGTATCGCCGTGTTCACAATTGCCCGATCTATCAATAATAAAAAGGATTAACCTGATCGCTAAATGGCGTAGCGATAAAAAAATTTGAAACGCCAGAATTACGTTTTTTTTGGTCACCACGACATTGCATTAAAATGCAATAACGGGCGATCAAAAGAACGTATCTGCGCCAAAATGGTATCATTAGAAACATCAGCTTGGCACGCAAAAAATAAGCCCTCACCCGACCCCAGATCACGAAAAATGGAGACGCTACGGGTATTGGAAACTGGCGCAATTTATTTTGTTTTTGCAAAGTTTGGAATTTTTTTTTTACCACTTACATAAAAAAGAACCTAGACATGTTTGGTGTCTATGAACTCGTAATGACCTGGAGAATCATAATGGCAGGTCAGTTGTAGCATTCAGTGAAACTAGCAAAAAAGCCAAACAAAAAACCAGTGTGGAATTGCACTTTTTCGCAATTTCACCGCACTTGGAATTTGTTTCCCATTTACTAGTACACGACATGCTTAAACCAATGATGTCGTTCAAAAGTACAACTCGTCCCACAAAAAATAAGCCCTCACATGACCATATTGACGGAAAAATAAAAAAGTTAGAGCTCTGGGATGAAGGGGAGCGAAAAACGAAAATGCAAAACCGAAAAAAGCTAGGGTCATGAAAGAGTTAAACAGGGCGACGTGCTGGCAAGAATGAAGATTTGTAAGTGTTGTGCTTGTTCTTCAAGTCATCAGCAATAATTGTGAAATGGGCATTCCTAGGAGGAACATTCGTTCCAGAATATTAGCGAGTGTAAGGCTGTTGTCACACTAGCAGTATTTGGTCAGTATTTTACATCAGTATTTGTAAGCCAAAACCAGGAGTGGAACAATTAGAGGAAAAGTATAATAGAAACATAGGCACCACTTCTGTATTTATCACCCACTCCAGGTTTTGGCTTTCAAATACTGAGGTAAAATACTGACCAAATACTGCTAGTGTGACGGCAGCCTAAATGCGCATTAAGGCTCTGTTCACATTTGTGTCTGACTTGTGTTATTCTGTTCGCTTATTTTTACAGAAAAACATTGAGAAACGCCATCCTAAAATCTTACGTGTTATTGGTGCATTTAACTGGATTATTTAGATGTCAGATGCTATCATATGTCGGAACTTAACTTGTGTTAAAGGGAATCTGTCAGCAGGTTTTTGCTATTTCATCTGAGAGCAGCACAATTTAAGGCCCCGTCTCACACAGCGACGCTGCAGCGATACAGACAACGATGCTGATCGCTGCAGTGTCGCTGTGTGGTCGCTGGGGAGCTGTCACACAGACAGCTCTCTCCAGCAACCAACGATCAGGGGAACGACTTCGGCATCGTTGAAACTGTCTTGAACGATGCCGAAGTCCCCCTGCAGCACCCGGGTAACCAGGGTAAACATCGGGTTACTAAGCGCAGGGCCGCGCTTAGTAACCCGATGTTTACCCTGGTTACCAGCGTAAATGTAAAAAAAACAAACACTACATACTCACCATCTGATGTCCGTCAGGTCCCTTGGCGTCTGCTTCCTGCTCTGACTGAGATCCGGCCGTACAGTGAGAGCAGAGCGCAGCGGTGACGTCACCGCTGTGCTCTCACTTTACGGCGGCTCAGTCAGAGCAGGAAGCAGACGCCAAGGGACCTGACGGACATCAGATGGTGAGTATGTAGTGTTTTTTTTTTTTTTACATTTACGCTGGTAACCAGGGTAAACATCGGGTTACTAAGCGCGGCCCTGCGCTTAGTAACCCGATGTTTACCCTGGTTACCAGTGAAGACATCGCTGGATCGGTGTCACACACACCGATTCAGCGATGTCAGCGGGACCTCAACGACCAAAAAAAGGTCCAGGCCATTCTGACACGACCAGCGATCTCGCAGCAGGGGCCTGGTCGCTGGTACGTGTCACACATAGCGAGATCGCTACTGAGGTCGCTGTTGCGTCACAAAACTAGTGACTCAGCAGCGATCTCGCTAGCGATCTCGCTATGTGAGATGGGGCCTTTAGGGCTAGAAAGCCTGATTACAGGCATGTGTAACTGATTAGGCTGTGTGTTGTAGTTTCAGTACAATCAGTGTTTTTTTTCAGCAAGAGATTAGCACGTCTGGACTGGGTGTCACATGCAGACCAGTCAGGCTAATTTGTGTGACCCCACCCATGATTGTCAGCTTGCTGACAATGTACACAGGAAGCTGCCAATTAGGGATGTGGACGGGGTTATACAGATCTCAGCATATGAGCACTGCCACATATACAGCAGAGAAAACAGGAATTCTATCACAACTGCAGCAAGCAACCCAGTAAGTGACACATCTCTGGAATCAGGCTTTCTTACCCTATATTTTGCTTCTCTCAAAATTTATAGCAAAAACCTCAGATTCCAAGAAAGGGGTCTTACAGTCATCACTACTCCATCTGAAGTGATGACTTGTTCTTAATAGGGGCTAGTTATGGGCCGTGTTTGGTATTCAGAAATGTAGATAAAAATTAGACTGATGGTTGCATAATAGATGTGCGAGAAATGATAAGTAGCAGGTAGAGTTGAGCAAAAAGATTTGCAGAACCCTGGTCCGTCATCCATGTCTGTACTCCATCGCAGCCACACCATGACCGTGTGAACTTCCTCGGCCAGCATCTGAGTTCCGCTATCATGGGTACTGTGCCCATGATGTCACATGAGACCTAGTCACTCGGCCCCCACATGACGTTCATCATGTTGGGGCCTTGTAAACACCATAGGCACCAATGATAATGGCATTTCGGTGCTGGCTAATTAAGCATGCTCTGCCACGGAATACCGTCATGGATGCCAGAATGAAAATAGAAAATTTGGAAGAATGATAGGTAGAAAGATAGATAAGAAACAGTTAAAGGCTAGATAAAACATAGAAGGATAGGAAGAAAAAATAAATAAATAAAAAAATTCTATATTTTGAGTTATATCAATAATAACTTGTTATAATGATTATTTTTCATTAATCTGATGCTTCATCTCTTTCTCTTGTGTAGCTGTGGTGTCCATGTTCTCTCTCCCAGCCGTATATGATAAGTATCAGGTAAGAATTGTTTTAAGTTCATCCATCTAGTTGCAATGATAACTAATTAATAAGCGGATATTTTCCTCTTCTAGGCACAAATTGACCAGTATTTGGGACTGGTGAGAACAAACATGAACACAATTGTGGCAAAGTAAGTGGATATGATATGGTTCCTTCCTTCATGCCAAAGGTGATGACTTCTTGAGCGGTGTGGGTCTGACCGCTGGGACTGACAGAATGGGGCCGCTCCATTCTTTCCCAGAGCTTAACTCGTATTTTTCTGGCAGCTCCATAGAGAATGAATGGAGTGGTGGTCGGCCATCCAGCCTCCTTCTTCTTTTTAGAAAAGGTATAAAAGTGCCCCATTGGAGGATAATTTCCCGTTGGAAACCAGTTGGACCTCCACCGATTATCTGCGGATATAGGTGATAACTTGTATTAACGAGACAACCTCTTCAATAAAAAAATGGAGATTTACTCTACATTTTTGGCTTTACAGTACATTCACAATGTGTAGCATTTATATATAAGGAGAAATATTTTTACTCAAATATGTCTGTAAATAATATGGACACATTTGGATATTTTTATTTTTTAACTTAAATGCATAAAAATTTTTTGTCTACAAAACATTTTTTCAATCGGGTTTTCATTAAAAATGTCATCTGGCTTTTACTGAATGTTGAATGAGTTAACCGTTAATCCATCAGTGAGATCATTCTGCAAGGAGAGTTTGTAACTTATGTCTTTTTCTGAGCATCTCTCTGCTGATTTATGACCACAAAGTTCAGCTCAACTTTGATATAGTCTGTAGTCACAGATCAGCTCACAGAAGCTAATAAAAAGACAACACAGAGGATATAAAGGAAAGCAATGTAACTTTTTTAACAACACTGAATAGCAATAATTATTTTTAGCCCAAAATACATACATTTAAGTAAACAATCCATAATCTTTAAAGGATGTTGTAAAGGACTATTTTTATTTTTTTACTATGAGCCTAAAAACTAACAGGCAGGTAGTTTCTAACAGACGTAACTGCCTGGTGCCAGCCCAGAGTGGTCACCGACTGCTCCTGGTGGCGATTCGGCTGCTCCACCTCAACAGAACAGCTTTTCCTCTTCCAGGCTGCTCTGTCAACAGGGTGTGACTGCCGGTGTCATGCTGATTGACAGTTGCCTCCCTGCAGTTACTGTAGGTAGCGGGGAGCCGACTGTCAGCACTAACACTCCATCAACAGAGGAGAGTGGAAGAGAAGCCGCTGCTCTGTCGACGTGATGCAAGTGGAAGCCGCTGAATCACCGGCAAAAGCCGTCTGTGAGATCGGCGCTGGGCACCTTGTAAAAAACTGAAATAATTCCTGATAACCCTTTAAATGTGATCATATGTAAGTACCTATGCCATCTCCAAATTACTTGGTGCAAGTGCGCCCACTATGTATCTCTATTCCAGTAGGGGAGGGGGTGTAGTTATTGGAGGAACAGAGATGGGCCCTAATGTGTGAGGGGCCCAATGCACCACTACACTAGGTGCTGCTTTCTAGCTGAGTGTGCTGGTCAGTATAAAGGGTCTCAGTAATGCTAGGGGTAGAATAATTAAGGTATTTTCAAATAGAAGTGTAAATTTAATTAACTAAAATGTATTTTTTTTTAATTTGCAGAATTCAAGCTAAAATTCCTGGTGCAAAACAGAAGGAATAAATAGTCTATCTAGTCCAGTCGATTCTTGGTAAATTGTGGAGTCTAATGTGGAAACAGCTGTGTTCTACACTTTACTTACAGATTTATTGCACCATTCTCTTTTCCAACACTCTGTGTTTATCAAAACATCCAAAAAATAAAAAACGATCTAGGAGCAGAACCTGCTTCTACGCTATTAGAATACTTGCAATCAGCCGTGTCAAGCACTAAAGTATAGTGAAGAGATACAAAACGTGTTCTAGACGTGTTTCTTTTTTTGTGTTGCTTAAAAGTGCATGATGTTGGAAGCCTAAATAAAATATTTTGTTTTTTTATTTCTTATTTATTATTTTTTAGTGTTTTTTCTGCTATTCTCGGCAGCGCTTCTATAACTTAATGTGACGTGCGGCTAGGGCTTCATGCTTAGGGCAATTGATGCAATAGGACAGACTTGCTTCGTTGTCTCTAGGCCCGCTGGTTGGAGTTATTTCGATTATATAAATATATATATATACGTAGAACTGTAGACTAATGTTTCGTGTTTTCCAGCACAAGTGAAATCAGTGTGCGGTACTTCTCTCCGTTTTTGTATGAATTCAACTTGCAGTACTTCTGTTGTAAGGGATTGGGATGACAGATTTACATGTTACGGTAGCCGGGTCCAGCTCGTTCGGTTTATTACAATTTGTAATTCATTCTCTGTAGTTCCTAGCGGACTTATGGACTCTGAATATTTGCACTTATTATGTACTTGACACTGAATGCATAAATAAAATGTCACTAAATGTAAAAGATTCTGTTTTTGTTGAGCTTGTAAAACTTTGCCAAAACACATCCTGCCAGACCTGACCGATGAAACAACCCAGGAGACGTTCATTGATGGCGCAGATAACAACATATTCACTGTGTCTATGTGCTGGTTACCTAACCAAAATAATTCAGTACAAATGGGAATAAAATTTGATTCTTGCCAAGGTTTGGTGTTTTCCATTTGTATTCTCACTGTGTTTGTAAATTGGTTCTGATCTGTTGCATTTCAATGGGCTGCCAGCACAAGTCCAAGTATACATCCAAGTAAGTGTCATTCATAAAGGGATTTAATAGCTGTCAACAAATATCTGAAGGCCTGTCACAGTGTAGAGGGATCATCATTATTCTAATTTGCACAGGGAAAAATGAAAAGCAATGTAATGAAACTGAAAGAAGATACAGATTAGATATTAAAAAAAACAATGAGTGCATGTATACTAATGCTAGAAGCCTCGCCAACAAAATGGAGGAATTAGAATTAATGTTGTTGGAGCATAATTATGACATGGTGGGTGTTCTGATCCGGTGACCTTGGAGCCGCATGAGACTTTCTCAGGAGTAGGTGGAACCTGTACTGACCGCAAACCCTAAACTGTCACCGCAACTAGAAGTAGCCGTGGGGTGTAACTAACACATCCTAGACACCTCGACACAGCCGGAGGACTACATACCCCTATAGATGGAAATGGGAATTCTATCTTGCCTCAGAGCAGAACCCCAAAGGATAGGCAGCCCCCAACAAATATTGACTGTGAGTATTAGAGGAAAGACACACGCAGGCAGAAATCAGGATTTAGCAAAAGAGGCCACGCTAGCTAAATAGGAAAGGATAGGACAGAATACTAAGCGGTCAGTATTAAAACCCTAAAAATATCCACAGCAGATAATACAAAAATTCCACCATCTAACTAAAGACATGGAATGTATATCTGCATCTCCTGAGAATCCAACTTGACTGAAATATCCAAACACAGTCTAAGCTGGACAAGAAAAAACATTGAATAGTACTGAATTGTAAAGCACACAGCATGTGTGCTGCAGAAACAAAACCAGACACTTATCTTTGCTGGTTTGGCAGCAGGGCAGGAGGAACCAGACAGAGATGCAAAACCTCCAAGAACAATGGACAACTGGCAAGGGCTAATGAATCCTGCACACCTAAATATCCCAGTCAGAGCTGCAATCAGCAGGGACACCTGCCCAGGATTGCAACCCAGGGACAACTGCACTACCACCAACAACCACCGGAGGGAACCCAAGAGCAGAATTCACAACAGGTGGGGATATCTGAGACATGGCTGGATGAGAGCCATGACTGGGCTGTTAACTTGCAGGGCTATAGTCTGTTTAGAAATGACCGAACGGATAAGCGAGGGGGAGGTGTGTGTCTGTATGTAAAATCATCCTTAAAACCCACCTTGCGTGATAATATAGGTGAATCTAATGAAAATATAGAGTCCCTGTGGGTGGAGATAAGGGGAGGGGGAAAAATAATAAATTACTGATAGGGGTTTGTTATAAATCTCCAAAAATAAGGGAAGCATCCTAGTAAAGCAAATAGATGAAGCTTCGACTCAAGGAGAAGTCATTATTATGGGGGACTTCAACTACCCTGAAATAGATTGGGGAACAGAAACCTGCAGTTCCAGTAAAGGTAATCGGTTTTTGACAACTATGAAAGACAATTACCTTTCACAACTGGTTCAGGACCCAACAAGAAGGGGGGCACTGCTAGACCTAATATTAACCAACAGGCCAGACCGCGTAGCAAATATAAGGGTTGGGGGTCACTTGGGGAATAGTGATCACAAAATAATAAGTTTTCATGTATCCTTTAATAAGATGTGTAATAGAGGGGTGACAAGGACACTAAACTTCAGGAGGGCAAATTTCCAATGGATGAGAGATGATCTTAGTGCAATTAAATGGGATGATATCCTGAGACATAAAAATACACAAAGAAAATGGGAGATGTTTATTAGCATCCTGGATAGGACCTGTGCACAGTATATACCGTATGGGAATAAACATGCTAGAAATAGGAGGAAACCACTATGGCTAAATAGAGCTGTAGGGGGCGCAATAAGTGACAAAAAGAAAGCATTTAGAGAATTAAAGGAAGTAGTTAGTGATGAGGCATTGTCAGGGTGAAAAAGATATATCTTTATACACTTTTTGTACTGTTATATTCTTATACTGTGAAACAATAAGTTTTTCCTATGCTTGCAGATGTAACTGTATTTAAAATGGCTGCCAGTATTCACCTTTGCCCTACTTTTCGTCTCTGAGAAAAGAAGTATCATTTCTTCTGAAATTGAAACTTCAGGAATGTGAAGAAAGGAGGATTCACCAGGAGACATCAGGACAAATCAGAAAGACTGAATACTAGACATATACTGCTTAAACCCCGCCTATTGCATTCCTTTTCTTAAAATGATATAGTACTGCATATCCAGAAATAAAGTCAGTTGCTGTGATCGTTGCCGACACTTAAACAAGCATGAGCATGCACTGAGATTGAACCAGCTTTTTGTCTGACTCATTCTTACCCGGTACCACATGCTTATAATCTAATTTGGGATGACTGGTGAATGAGGGTTATTGTCGTGATGACCCAGACAATTTGGCGCCCAACGTGGGGCGTGGCCAGCGATCCGAGACCCCCTGGACCCATTCCTGGATGTCCGTGGACGACACCCATAGTGGCTGACCTCGAGGACTGATCACAATCCAAACACGGTAAGTGGAGATCATATACTTTGTATGTGTCACTCTTGCTAGTGCCTCAGCCGTTATTGGTTTGTCTGTGGTCTCCTTGGATCTGAGAGGTGACCGGTCGAGTGGTGAGACCGAGCGCGATCCTGTGCCACGCTCTGAACCAGCAACTGAGAGACGTCGCATCCTGCGCATCCTCGGGTACACCACACCTCCTCCACCGGTCATTGTACTCCATTCAACCACCCTACCCGTGACTATAGTAGTGAAGTGGAGTGAAAGATTGAGCAAGTTGTAGATTGCGGGGCGGCTTAGAGAAAGGGATAGGAGACGCAGCCTCTGTGATATTGTACTAACAGGTAATTAAGACGTCCTCGTACGGGACCACCAAAAACAGGTAATTAAGACGTCCCGAGACGGGACCACCAGAAATAGGTAATTAAGACGTCCCCGTACAGGACCACCAGAATTTTTGTGGAGGGCTCTCACAAGGAGACCGCCTCCCAACGGTTTAGAATATCGTGACAGGATAGTCTGTTAATCACTGTTGTTCAGGTTAGGGACAGGAAATATTGAGCGCGAGGCTCTTTTCCTAGTACGTTGAACGAGAGGTTCCGTGCTATAGGACACAGTGTTGATATCGCTGTCAGTGGCCTACTGCAGAAGGGCATAGTATTCTGTGAGTCATGCTGCGTCTCTTAAAGCAGAAGAAGTCCGTGCCCCACAAGTTAAATGAGGATGCTGTGGAAGTCAAGACAATAGTAGAGTCACGGGAGGGCAAGAAGGCAGTCAAGAATGTTGAGAGGTTGTACGAGTATGTAGGACTGCCCTCGTCAGGGAGATTGCAGCCGTCTACATGGCACAATCTCATAGAGAACAAAGGGGCATGTTGAAAGATAAAGGATTGCTAGAACAAGCGCAAGCTCATCTGCGAGTTGCGCGAGGCTTAAAGAACGAAGCATGGAAAGAGGTTGATGGAGAGGGAGGATCAGAGGAAGGTTTTGTAGAAATTAAGTCTGAGAACTGCTGTATTCCGTTTCTGTGTTTGTCTCTAAGATACCCGATGGGAGGGGTCACACAGCTGCGTTATTATTTTCTTCTTTCTCTGTGTTGAGGAATGCTGTGATTTTTCTTATCTCTGTGTCCTTGGAATGGACTGGGCACATACTGTAGCTGCATTCTCATTGTAACAAAAAGCCCATTCTGCATCAGCAGGGAAATTAAAGGTTAAATCAGCAGCCGCCGCGATTCTTACTCGCTCTCTAGCCCCCACCGCAGTACAAGGATGAAGCTTCATTCCTTATCAGTGGCCCAAGTAACAGATTCCAGCTCCTGCCCTCCTCCCACCGTACACAAATTCAGTTCTCCAATACTTCTTTTAACCCTGTATGGGAATCTCACTCCCTCTCAAGCCCCGTCATGTCAATTCTCAGACCAAGAGTTTGTTTTAATCGGTGTAGATGGCAGACCCCCCAGCCCGGAAAGGCCCCTAGACCTCCTCTTCCCGTGAAACCTTCACACCTACAAGGCCAGACTCCAAGAACCTGAAGTTTGGTTCCCCTGTCATACACGTTACTACATCACACCTCAGGGCTCCCAGGTTCTTTTCTCAGTAGGGTATGGGAATATAATTACCCACCAGGTGGGAGCCATAGTGAACCCAGCCAACTCTACCCTGTCACATAGAGGTGGTTTGACCCAACAGATAGCCAAAAAGGGAGGCCCAGTCATAGCCCAAGAGTGTCAGGCCTACCTTGTCGCTTATGGCCCCTTGCAACCAGGAGAAGCTATGGCCACCCCACACGATGTACATAGTATCCTTAACCAAGTACAACCTAGCCACATGTCTATGGCCAGACAGCTGCGACTTTAGTGTGCTATTCTCATGCCTACTAATGTGACTTTGAAAAGGTGCACTGTCCTAAACCCCGCTACTCTTCTCTAGTTCCTATGGATCCAAAGGGGGGAATGAGGAGTAGGTGACATGAAAAAGGACACTCTTTTTCTTTCTAGGATTCTAGAATGGATCCAGAGGAACAAGATCAGGTTTCCAAACCACATGATTGTCTAGAATTGATGTTTCAGGAAACGGCTGGTCTCCCTACTGTCTCTAGTGTGCCTATTCTAATGTTGATTTTGAGCTTTTTGTAGATGGATCCCGTCACCAAGATGACCAAGGACGCTTCTGTACCGGATATGCTGTGGTCTCAGAACATGAGGTAAACAAGGCAGAGTCAATGCCAGCTCATATGTGTGCACAAGAAGCAGAGCTCAAGGCGCTCATAGAAGCATGCAAACTAGCAGAAGGTAAGACTGTAAATATCTACACTGATTCCAGGTATGTCTTTGGCATTGCACACAATTATGGGCCTATCTGGAGAGCCAGGGCTTTCCTGAGAGCAAATGGCCACCCCATTAAACATGCTGAGGCAGTCCAGCAACTTATGAATGCACTACAGCTTCCCACCCAAGCAGGCATCATAAAGGTAAAGGCACATACTAAAGGCACTGATGGACGGACAAAGGGTAACGCACTGGCAGACCAGGCTGCCAAGAAAGCAGCAAGCACTCCTGTAGCCTCTAAAGTATGTCACCTAGACACCCCACCATCTCCACTTGTGTCAAAAGACATCTTAGCCCGGTTACAAGAACAGGCAAGTAAGGAGGAGAAAAATAGGTGGCAAGAGATAGGGGCTTGCTCTGATACCGTCACTGGACTATGGGGGAGGGGTGAAAAGGTCTGCCTACCACAGGTACTGTACCCAATGATGGCACAGGTTCTGCACGGGAATGTGCACCACTCGAAGATGGCCATGTGTGACACCCTACAGAAACAATGGATTGCCCCCGGGTTTTCCACCTGCGCAGAAAGGCAGGTACAGAGCTGCATGATATGTGCCACACATAATCAGGGTAGGAGAGTGAAAACTCCATCCAAACACACTCCCCGGCCCCTTTATCCTTTCCAGAGACTGCAGATTGATTATATTCAGTTGCCCAGGTTAGGGACGTATGAGTATGTGTTGGTCTGCATTGATTTATTTTAAGGTTGGCCAGAAGCCTACCCAGTTGCCAAAGCTACGGCTAAGACAACGGCAAAGAAACTGATGGCTGAGATCATATGCAGGTATGGAGTTCCTGAAGTCATTGAAAGCGATCGGGGTTCCCATTTTACTGGAGAGATCATGTCAGAGGTAATGGCAGCACTGGGGGTAAGTCAAGCATTGCATACTCCATACCATCCACAGAGCAGTGGGAAAGTGGAGAGACTAAATGGAACTCTTAAGCTTAAAATCCAGAAGGCAATGGCAGAGACTGGTAAACCATGAACAGAATGCCTTCCTCTGGCTTTGTTTTCAGTAAGATATACCCCAAAAGGAAGACAGGACTGTCACCGTATGAGATTCTGTATGGTAGGAGCCCCAATCTTGGATGTTTCTTTCCACAACAGTTGCAACTCAAGTACCAGGACTTGACTAGGGCCTTACATGGACACCTTGCCAAAGTGCATTTAACTGTTTTCAGTTCTCTTCCAGACCCAGACAAGGTTCCTGGACACCATCCCTTGGAGCCAGGAGACTGGGTAGTGATAAAGCGGCACGTCCGGAAGAGCCTGGAACCAAAATTTGACGGACCATACCAAGTGCTCCTGACTACAGCCACAGCTGTCAAGCTCGAAGGAAAACCTAGCTGGATCCACGCCTCACACTGTAAAAGAGACCGAACCGGTGTTTAGTCACAGTAGTGACTGAAGGGAAATGTTGCTGTTGTTTTTGGTCCTGGGGTTGGGGGCCATCCTCGCCCCTACCTCTTCGGCCCCTATTGTAAATAAGAATTCTGGTGCCACTATTCTCTGGGTAAACCTAACGGCCCCGGTAAATATCTGGAGATTTAATTTCTGTGATGTAGTCAAGTGCCCTGAGACTCAACGGGTGGTAGAGGGAATCATCCAGTTTTATATGTGTGTTACCAGAAATGACAACAATAATTGTTATTATTGGTCAGATGCTGCCTGGAATACGGGGGATGATTGGGGATATAAACCTAGTGAAGCCATGTTCCCTAAGGATGGGACAGGTAGGAGTCTTCGTGAGAGAATGCATCTAACAGCCCTTCTGCAACCACTTAGGGGCTGTAAATGGGGTAGAAACTGTCACCCCCTCCTCCTAAATCTTGAAAGCCCCCAATCTGCTGACCTGCAGACGTTTGTACTGGGAAGGCATTTTCATTATGTATTTAATAGTGGATACAATGGGAATTTAGGCCACATACAGCTCCAGGATATTAGCTTCAGACCAACCAAGGCTCCCGTCACCAGTACAGCTAAAACAGGCCCACGTGAGCATTTGCAAAATGTAGTTAACGAAGTAATCCCCATTCCAGGTCTCAGTTGGCAAGAAGTTTTCTCCATAGAAACACAAACAGCCCCAAGGAAAAACCTATGGTTAGAATGGGTGAGATACAATGTAAGAGTCCAGAATATCTCTGTAGGATGTGTTGCTTGTGCTGCTGCGAATACACATTTATACACACATGCATTGCTTTTTCCTGATGACAACACCACTGCCTGTGTCATGAATCTGTTGAAAGGTCTGAAGCCCACTGATTGCCCAGATTACGTCCCACTAATTCATGAGAAACCCAGACTAAGGTCCCAGGAGAAGTAACCGTATTAGCTGACAATTACACCTGCTATAATTCCCATGACACCACAGGTACACCAGTAGGGATCTTCGAGACAGGTTTCTGCAAAGAGAACAGTTCTCTAGATACTGACTTGCTAATTAAACATACACAATATATGTACGACATTTATTGGTTATGTGGAGATGGTAAGCTCCGTCCTAGGTTGCCTAATGCCTGGACAGGTCAATGCACCCTTGTTAAACTAGCCATGCAGTTCAAGATATTACCTTGGGATCCAGAGACACCTGATGAACCTACCAGAAAGAGGAGAAGCCTTGATCAGCTCCACATGAGTTATGAAGAAGATCCACTAGTATATATTGATGCCATTGGAGTGCCAAGGGGGGTGCCTGACCAGTTTAAAGCTCAGAACCAGATTTATGCCGGCTTTGCTTCTCTAATCCCACAGGTGCAGATTAATAAAAATGTTGATTGGATCAATTATATATATTACAGTGAACAAAGATTTGTCAATTTTAGCCAAGATGCCTTTCAGGGTATAATTGAGGAATTGGGCCCTAACACTAGAATGACCCTCCAAAACCGACTAGCCCTTGATATGATTTTAGCTGAGAAAGGAGGAGTCTGTGGGATGGTAGGAGAAGAATGTTGTACCTATATCCCTCAGAACTCTGGAGTAAATGGAAAAACCATGATAGCCCTTAAAAAGATAACTGGGTTAGCAACAGAATTGAAAACTAATGCTGGAGTAGACACATCTTTCTTTTCCGGCTGGTTGGGTGGGCTCAAGGGATTCCTTCAACAGGCCTGTCTGGTACTGATTGCCCTCCTTATAATTGGATCGATAATTCTCTGTTGTGTTATTCCCTTGTATAAAAAGGTTATTGCCAAAGCAATTCCAACTGGCACCTTCCTCAATCAAGAAGTAGACCCACTAGAGTACGATGGTACTGATCCAGGGGAGATCCCTAAGTACGTCCCCCTCAAGAAATTAGACAAAACCCCCTATTCTCAGATGACGCTAAGAGATCTAGTTTAGGGACAGTGGGAGAACTCCATGTGAGGTTAGTGAAGGGTTCAGCTGCCTGGAGGCCTCTCGCAAGGGGAGAGCTTCTGAGGTGTCTGGATGAAGAAATCCACCTCCCCTTTCCCCATCACATGGACAGTCTCGAAGGATCTTTCTTGAAGGGAAAAACTTAGTGTTTAGGGGGGATTGTCAGGGTGAAAAAGATATATCTTTATACACTTTTTGTACTGTTATATTCTTATACTGTGAAACAATAAGTTTTTCCTATGCTTGCAGATGTAACTGTATTTAAAATGGCTGCCAGTATTCACCTTTGCCCTACTTTTCGTCTCTGAGAAAAGAAGTATCATTTCTTCTGAAATTGAAACTTCAGGAATGTGAAGAAAGGAGGATTCACCAGGAGACATCAGGACAAATCAGAAAGACTGAATACTAGACATATACTGCTTAAACCCCGCCTATTGCATTCCTTTTCTTAAAATGATATAGTACTGCGTATCCGGAAATAAAGTCAGTTGCTGTGATCGTTGCCGACACTTAAACAAGCACGAGCATGCACTGAGATTGAACCAGCTTTTTGTCTGACTCATTCTTACCCGGTACCACATGCTTATAGTCTAATTTGGGATGACTGGTGAATGAGGGTTATTGTCGTGACGACCCTGACAGCATTAAATAAATACAGAAAATTACATAAATTCTGTAAAAAGCAAATCAAGGCAGCAAAGATTGAGACAGAGAGACTCATTGCCAGAGAGAGTCAAAATAATCCCAAAATATTCTTTAACTACGTCAATAGTAAGAAACTAAAAAATGATAGTGTTGGCCCCCTTCAAAAATAGTCTGGGTGAAATGGTGGATGAGGATGAGGAAAAAGCCAATATGCTAAATGACTTTTTTTCCATCAGTATTTACACAAGAAAATCCCATGGCAGACAATATGATCAGTGATAACAAAAATTCCCCATTAAATGTCACCTGCTTAACCCAGCAGGAAGTACGGCGGAATCTAAAAATCACTAAAATTGACAAATCTCCGGGCCCGGATGGGATCCACCCCCGAGTACTGCAGGAATTAAGTACAGTCATTGATAGACCATTATTTTTAATCTTTAAAGAGTCCATAATAACAGGGTCTGTACCACAGGACTGGCGTATAGCAAATGTGGTCCCAATATTCAAAAAGGGGACAAAAACTGAACTCGGAAATTATAGGCCAGTAAGCTTAACCTCTACTGTGGGTAAAATCCTGGAGGGCATTCTAAGGAATGCTATACTGGAATATCTAAAGAGGAATAACCTCATGACCCAGTATCAGCACGGGTTTACTAGGGACCGTTCCTGTCAGACTAATCTCATCAATTTCTATGAGGAGGTAAGTTCCGGACTGGACCAAGGGAACCCAGTAGATGTAGTGTATATGGACTTTTCAAAAGCTTTTGATACGGTGCCACACAAAAGGTTGATACATAAAATGAGAATAGTGTGGATAGGGGAAAATATGTGTAAGTGGGTTAAGAGCTGGCTCAGGGATAGGAAACAAAGGGTGGTTATTAATAGAGCACACTCGGACTGGGTCACGGTTAGCAGTGGGGTACCACAGGCATCAGTATTGGGCCCTCTTCTTTTTAACATATTTATTAATGACCTTGTAGGGGGCATGCAGAGCAGAATTTCAATATTTGCAGATGACACTAAACTGCAGGGTAATCAATACAGAGGAGGAGAATTTTATATTACAGGATGATTTATGTAAACTAGAAGCTTGGGCTGATAAATGGCAAATGAGCTTTAATGGGGATAAATGTAAGGTCATGCACTTGGGTAGAAGTAATAAGATGCATAACTATGTGCTTAATTGTAAAACAATGGGCAAAACTGTCAATGAAAAAGACCTGGGTGTATGGGTGGATGACAAACTCATATTCAGTGGCCAGTGTCAGGCAGCTGCTACAAAGGCAAATAAAATAATGGGATGCATTAAAAGAGGCATAGATACTCATGAGGAGAACGTAATTTTACCTCTATACAAGTCACTAGTTCGACCACACTTAGAATACTGTGTACAGTTCTGGTCTCCGGTGTATAAGAAAGACATAGCTGAACTGGAGCGGGTGCAGAGAAGAGCGACCAAGGTTATTAGAGGACTGGGGGGTCTGCAATACCAAGATAGGTTATTACACTTGGGGCTATTTAGTTTGGAAAAATGAAGGCTAAGTGGTGATCTGATTACAATGTATAAATATATGAGGGGACAGTACAAAGACCTTTCTGATGATCTTTTTAATCAGAGACCTGAGACAGGGACAAGGGGGCATCCTCTACGTCTGGAGGAAAGAAGGTTTAAGCATAATAACAAACGCGGATTCTTTACTGTAAGAGCAGTGAGACTATGGAACTCTCTGCCGTATGATGTTGTAATGAGTGATTCTTTACTTAAATTTAAGAGGGGACTGGATGCCTTTCTTGAAAAGTATAATGTTACAGGTTATATATACTAGATTCCTTGATAGGGTGTTGATCCAGGGAACTAGTCTGATTGCCGTATGTGGAGTTGGGAAGGAATTTTTTCCCCAATGTGGAGCTTACTCTTTGCCACATGGTTTTTTTTTGTCTTTCTCTTCCTCTTGATCAACATGTTAGGGCATGTTAGGTTAGGCTATGGGTTGAACTAGATGGACTTAAAGTCTTCCTTCAACCTTAATAACTATGTTACTATGTAATGAGGGTGATCAATGAGTGAAACAGGCAGCCACGAGAGGTGGCGAGTTCTCCTTCAATGGAAGTCTTAAAACAGAGGCTGGACAGACTTCTGTCTGAGATGGTTTAGTGAATCCTGCATTGAGCAGGGGGTTGGACACGATGACCCTGGGGGTCCCTTCCAACTCTAACATTCTATGATTTTATCATGTTCATCCACAGGAGTACACTGTTACCTTGACTTTCAATTTTCTGGGGAACTGTATGCTCCTGAGGATTGGCTGTTCAGACAAGCAGCATGGTTGCACCACTGGCCTGAACTTTTTGCTCTTCGCAAGCAAAGACAAATTTCCCTCTGCTTCATAGGAGGACTGTAGAAACACAATAGCTGGCTTGATTGTGCACTCCAGCCAACTTTAGATCAGAACTTACATGCTCTATTAAAAATAGCTTGCAAGCTCTGCTCATGTTCGGCTATAGATACAACACTGCAGAGGTGGATGTTAACCTACAGCAGTGGTCCCCAACCTTTCTGACCTTGAGAGCCACATTCAGCTTAGAGAGAGGGTCGCGAGCCACATCCAGCTCCCACCCCCTTCAAAGTAGGGCAACCAAAGCCCCCATTTCAGGTATAATGATAACAGGTGTAATGATAACCAAAGCTTTTCCACAGAAATCACTCCAAACCAGTAGACTGAGATCCAGGGGTTCCCGCAAATGCCCCCATTCAGTATTCTCCCAGCAAGGACTCTCAACACACTGTCACATCCAGCTTTGAGCACCTCCTCTAACAGGTAGTACCATCCTCCAGCGTACCATACCTAAAACATCTCTAAACCCCCAAAGACCAGTAAATGTGCATCCAGATTTGCACTTCTGTGCAGGGCTACTCACAAAATTCACCATTTTGAGATGTACTCTTCATACCTGTTTGCTAGACCTGGACCTGGTCGCGAGCCACAATTCATGGGGCCGCGAGCCACATGTGGCTCCCGAGCTACAGGTTGGGGAGCCCTGACCTACAGTATGCCATGGGCATTAAATAATAAAATAAAAAATCCCTCCTTTCTTGAGAAAAAAATAAATAGCATAAAAGCTTATTATTAGTGTTGTTGAGACTAAGGCCATAGTCACACGTTCAGTATTTGGTCAGTATTTTACATCAGTATCTGTAAGCCAAAACCAGGAGTGGGTGATAAATGCAGAAGTGGTGCATATGTTTCTATTATACTTTTCCTCTGATTTTTCCTCTCCTGATTTTGGCTTGAAATTCTATCTATCAATCAATCAACCAACCATCAGGCCTACAAAAAAAAAATTTGTTTTCAGGTTCCAAGGTTTTTTTTTTAATGGATTTAGGTTACCTTTTAGGGTGCTGAATCCAAAAATCCCATTAATTTTGCTGAATTGGTTCTAGTTTTTTAGATAATTCATCCATAAAAATAAGCAGAAAAAATTGGGTTTTCAGGTGGTGCATATAGCGCTGCCCAGAATCATCTGTGTCCAATCATGAGGCGAAAATTATTATTTTTAAAATACTGTATTTAAAATGTATTGCTACGCGTTATGGAGCAGTACCTGCTGCTTCAACAGGCAAGATACAAATATATCATATATACAATGATTCCAGATCATTATATACATTGTATAATGCATTCCCCCAATGTGACCTGTGTGTGATAAATGCAATAGCTTTTGCTCTTTTGACTCTTTAACAGTGTCTTTGGTAATGAAATATCCCATATACCTTATTTTGTATTTCAATTTGTAGGCTTAGAATGCCAGAAAAGTTATTTTTTGAAGCCAGAATTCTAGTGTAATTAACCCCTTTACCCCCAAGGGTGGTTTGCACGTTAATGACCAGGCCAATTTTTACAATTCTGACCACTGTCCCTTTATGAGGTTATAACTCTGGAACGCTTCAATGGATCCCGGTGATTCTGACATTGTTTTCTCGTGACATACTGTCCTTCATGATAGTGGTAAAAAAAATTTGATATTACCTGCGTTTATTTGTGAAAAAAATGGAAATTTGGCGAAAATTTTGAAAATTTCGCAATTTTCCAACTTTGAATTTTTATGCCCTTAAATCACAGAGATATGTCACGCAAAATACTTAATAAGTAACATTTCCCACATGTCTACTTTACATCAGCACAATTTTGGAACCAACATTTTTTTTTGTTAGGGAGTTATAAGGGTTAAAAGTTGACCAGAAATTTCTCATTTTTACAACACCATTTTTTTTTAGGGACATCTCATTTGAAGTCATTTTGAGGGGTCTATATGATAGAAAATACCCAAGTGTGACACCATTCTAAAAACTGCACCAGTCAAGGTGCTCAAAACCACATTCAAGAAGTTTATTAACCCTTCAGGTGTTTCACAGGAATTTTTAGAATGTTTAAATGAAATTGAACATTTAACTTTTTTTCACACAAAATTTATTTCAGCTCCAATTTGTTTTATTTTACCAAGCGTTTGGAGAGCCCCTGATGTGCCTAAACATTGAAACCCCCCACAGTGACACCATTTTGGAAAGTAGACCCCCTAAGGAACTTATCTAGATGTGTGGTGAGCACTTTGACCCACCAAGTGCTTCACAGAAGTTTATAATGCAGAGCTGTAAAAATAAAAAATCATATTTTTTCACAAAAATGATCTTTTCGCCCCCAATTTTTTATTTTCCCAAGGGTAAGAGAAGAAATTTGACCACAAAAGTTGTGCAATTTGTCCTGAGTACGACGATACCCCATATGTGGGGGTAAACCACTGTTTGGGTGCATAGCAGAGCTTGGAAGGGAAGGAGCGCCATTTTACTTTTCAATGCAAAATTGACTGGAATTAAGATGGGACGCCATGTTGCGCTTGGAGAGCCAGTTTTGTATTTTCACAAGGGTAACAGGATAAATTTGACCCCAATAGTTGTCCAATTTGTCCTGAGTACGCTGATACCCCATATGTGGGGGGGAACCACTGTTTGGGAGCATGGCAGAGCTCGGAATGGAAGGAGCGCCATTTGGAATGCAGACTTAGATGGATTGGTCTGCAGGCGTCACGTTGCATTTGCAGAGCCCCTGATGTACCCAAACAGTACAAACCCCCCACAAGTGACCCCATATTGGAAACTAGACCTCCCAAGGAACTTATCTAGATGTGTTGTGAGATCTTTGAACCCCCAAGTGTTTCACTACAGTTTATAACGCAGAGCCGTGAAAATAAAAATTATTTTTTTTTTTGCACAAAAATGATTTTTTAGCCCCCAGTTTTGTATTTTCCCAAGGGTAACAGGAGAAATTGGACCCCAAACGTTGTTGTCCAATTTGTCCTGAGTACGCTGATACCCCGTATGTGGGGGGGGAACCACTGTTTGGGTGCATGGCAGAGCTCGGAAGGGAAGGAGCGCCATTTGGAATGCAGACTGAGGTGGATTGGTCTGCAGGCGTCATGTTGCATTTGCAGAGCCCCTGATGTACCCAAACAGTACAAACCCCCCACAAGTGACCCCATATTGGAAACTAGACCTCCCAAGGAACTTATCTAGATGTGTTGTAAGAACTTTGAACCCCCAAGTGTTTCACTACAGTTTACAACGCAGAGCCGTGAAAACAAAAAATCTTTTTCCCACAAAAAATATATTTAGCCCCCCAAATTTTTATTTTTCCAAGGATAACAAGAGAACTTGGACCCCAAAAGTTGTTTTCCAATTTGTCCCGAGTACGCTGATACCCCATATGTTGGGGTAAACCCCTGTTTGGGCGCACGGGAGAGCTCGGAAGGGAAGGAGCACTGTTTTACTTTTTCAACACAGAATTGGCTGGAATTGAGAGCCCCTGATGTGCCTGAACAGTGGAAACTCCCCAATTCTACCTGAAACCCTAATCCAAACACACCCCTAACCCTAATCCCAATGGTAACCCTAACCACACCCCTAACCCTGACACACCCCTAGCTCTAATCCCAACCCTAATCCCAACCGTAAATGTAATCCAAACCCTAATCCTAACTTTAGCCCCAACCCTAACCCTAACTTTAGCCCCAACCCTAACCCTAACTTTAGCCCCAACCCTTACCCTAACTTTAGCTCCAACCCTAGCCCCAACCCTAACCCTAACCCTAGCCCTAACCCTAATGGGAAAATGGAAATAAATACATTTTTTTATTTTATTATTTTTCCCTAACTAAGGGGGTGATGAAGGGGGGTTTGATTTACTTTTATAGAGTTTTTTTTATAGCAGATTTTTATGATTGGCAGCTGTCACACACTAAAAGATGCTTTTTATAGCAAAAAAGTTTTTGCGTCTCCACATTTTGAGACCTATAATTTTTCCAAATTTTGGTCCAGAGTCATGTGAGGTCTTGTTTTTTGCGGGACGAGTTGACGTTTTTATTGGTAACATTTTCAGGAACGTGGTTGGCAGCCATCACACACTAAAAGACGCTTTTTATTGCAAAAAAATAGTTTTTGCATCACCACATTTTGAGAGCTATAATTTTTGCATATTTTGGTCCACAGAGTCATGTGAGATCTTGTTTTTTGCAGGACGAGTTGACGTTTTTACTGGTACCATTTTCGAGTACATGACATTTTTTGATCGCTTTTTATTCCGATTTTTGTGAGGCAGAATGACCAAAAACCAGCTATTCATGAATTTCTTTTGGGGGAGGCGTTTATACCGTTCCACGTTTGGTAAAATTGATAAAGCAGTTTTATTCTTCGGGTCAGTACGATTACAGCGATATCTCATTTTTTTATGTTTTGGCGCTTTTATACTATAAAAGCTATTTTATAGAAAAAATAATTATTTTGGCATCGCTTTATTCTGAGGACTATAACTTTTTTATTTTTTCGCTGATGATGCTGTATGGCGGCTCGTTTTTTTGCGGGACAAGATGGCGTTTTCAGTGGTACCATGGTTATTTATATCCGTCTTTTTAATCGCGTGTTATTCCACTTTTTGTTCGGCAGTATGATAATAAAGCGTTGTTTTTTGCCTCGTTTTTTTTTTCTTCGGTGTTCACTGAAGGGGTTAACTAGTGGGACAGTTTTATAGGTTGGGTCGTCACGGATGCGGCGATACTAAATATGTGTACTTTTATTGTTTTTTTAATTTAGATAAAGAGATGTATTTATGGGAATAATATATATATATATTTTCTTTATTTAGGAATTATTATTTATTTATTTTTTTACACGTGGATTTTTTTTTTTTACTTTGTCCCAGGGGGGGGGGGGACATCACAGATCGCTGATCTGACAGTTTGCACAGCACTCTGTCAGATCAGCGATCTGACTTACAGCGCTGCAGGCTTACCAGCGCCTGCTCTGGACCCGGAAGTAGTCCCTGCAGGACCCGGATGCAGCCCCGCGGCCATTTTGGATCCGGGGCCTGCAGGGATAGGAGGTAAGAGATGCTCGGAGCAACGCGATCACATGGCGTTGCTCCGGGGGTCTCAGGGAAGCCCGCAGGGAGCCCCCTCCCTGCGCGATGCTTCCTTATACCGCCGGAACACTGCGATCATGTTTGATCGCAGTGTGCCGGGGGTTAATGTGCCGGGGGCGGTCCGTGACCGCTCCTGGCACATAGTGCCGGATGTCAGCTGCGATAGCTGATACCCGGCCGCGATCACGCTGGACGTACTATCCCGTCGGTGGTCATACGGGCCCACCCCACCTCGACGGGATAGTATGTCCGATGTCAGAAAGGGGTTAATTAACTAGTAAGTATCTCGGAATCTAGAGCCAATCTGGCAAAACCAAAGTCATATTCATAATCGGCGCCATAAACTTAACATAACACCGTTCAGACATTGTTGGCACCAAAATCACTGTATACCAGTGTTATCTATCCATGTTCTATCTATAAATCTATATGGTGTAGGAAACATACAGATGCCATAACATCCATTAATTACCAAAATAATGAGCCTTGATATGTGATATAGACTTTTCAGGTATTTTCATAGTTATCACAGAACAAACAAGATGGTAAGAAAACATGACCTCGGCATTTAGGAGCTTAACTAGCTAGCACCGACTGCAGCCACTGTTGCATGTATCTGCTGACAGCCACTATTGATGGTGCGGGCTCAGCTCCAGAGCCTGCACTATAAGCATGCCGTAAGTGAATGGCAGAACTAATTAACTACTTTGTTGCTTCACCGTAAATATTAATTGTAGGGTGGGAAGTTATTAAAAACACTTTCTTTATGTCAATTATTGCGCCCCTTACACCTGTTTAGCCATGACGGTTTTCTCCTATTTCTATCTTGTGAACTCCTTTACTTTAGTTATGCACAGGACCAATTCATGAGGCTCATAGAGGTGTCCTATTTGTTTTGTGTACTTTTATTTTTTACAACATTATCCCAGTTTATGGCATTAAGATTATCTCTGATAAGTGACCTCAAACCAGTACATTTAATATTCTGTCTAGCCTACTGGTAAAAAAATTAAGTCTCAAGAGGTCAGTTGGATGATAATAAAATGTGTGCTGCTACATATTGAACCGACTGGAAACTATTTGATATCATACATTGGTGTTAAACAGTAGTGATGAGCAAACATGCTCAGATTTGGCTTTATCCGAGCATGAGAATGTCTTTGGCGCGTTTGAAAAATATGTTTGGTCCCCGTGGCTGCATGCCTCGCAGCTGTTCAACAGGCCAACACATGCAGGGATTACATGTTTGTTAGATAATCCCTGCACGTTTTGTGGCTGTCAAACAGCCACAAGACATGCAGCCACGGGGACTGAAACATATTTTTCGATCATGCCGAAGACACTCAGTTAGCTCCCGAGCATTGTCCGGTAACACCTTATCCGAGCACATTCACTTATCACTATTTTTCCAGATGATAGTCTCCTAAAATGATGTTACAATGTTAAGCTTTACCTAACGACCTGTCATGGGATTACCGCAACATAGAGGATCCAGAAGACTGCAGCGTCTGATTGCTCCTATTCCTGCGCTGAGAAGAAACACTTCCCCTTCCCTCCTCTACTTTGGTTTTACCCCCATCCTCCACTCCCCGATGCATTCCTGTTATATGTGAGTGAATATTTGAATGCTTGCTATTTTCTGTTACACTTGTTTGTGTAGCCGTATTTTTCAGGTTGGTGTACTGCGGTGCACAGTAGTGCCCCTCTTCCCTAGGGGAAGAGAATAGACGGAGAGCTGACTCAGGAGATAAGGCAAGGGTGGAGGCCCTGGCATCTTCACCTTCAGAAGAATACCGGGGAATAGGGCGAGCTAGGGTGCCCCCTAGTGGTAGGGACAGGGAAGGAGCCCCTAGTCCCAGGTCACCCAACTGAGTCATGACATGACCCTTCATTTTTGTTCAAATCATCCGCTTTGATAAATTTTAGACCGGCTGCAGACGAGCGTATGAAAAATTGTCAGAGTTTAATTCAGAAAGCTCATAGGATTTTCCTCCGATTTTCTTCCATACTTTCATCTGTATCTCTGTTTTTACATTTTCATACTTCTATACTCAAAAATGTACATGATGAAATACAGTTTCCTTGGTTAATAATAGAAATGTATGCCACGCATGTAGAATTCATGTGGGATCCGATTCTTTTTGTATGCACCCATAGACTTGAATGGTTGAGACTCGGAAGAGAATTGCGCATGCTGCGATTTTTTTTTTTTTTTCGCGTCCGATTTATACGCTCGTCTGGACAAGTCTTTAGACTAATGTGTCTGTCCACCATTATTGACTTTCAGAATCTATAAAAAAAAACTGGCCCAGTTTAAAGGGAACTTGACAACTGATACATGATGCCTGATCCACAGGCAGCATATATGAGACAGTGGCTGCACGATACTGGATATATGTATTTCACTCTCAAATGTTGTAGCGTTTGAGAATAATATAGTTTAAAAGCCGCCGGGTACTGAGCAGAGCTTATTCGACTAGTCTCCAGCACGGCTCGGTCCCCCAGCGCCTTTTAAACTATATTTTTCTCTGAAACTGTGCAACAAGTTAGATATACTGTATATGGCCAGAATCGTGCACTTATTGTCTCATACATGCTGCCAGAGGATCAGGCTGCATGTATCAGCTGTCAGGTTCCCTTTAAGTGTACAGGCGGAGACATTTTAGTAATATGGTGTCTGCAAACTAGGCTAAATTTTCAGATATCAGTAGAACATTCTGATTTATTGTAATAAATATTTATTCTTACAATTTAGGGGGTACAACATTAAAATAGATTTATGGTATCGCCTTTTGTGTGCAGCACATCCTAGAAACATACCCACTGAAATGAGCCCTAATAAATAGTGCAGAAGGGTTTTATCACAGTCACCATTGACCTCGAAATACCTACCTCTGGTAAGGTTACGTGCAGATTGCAATGCATTATTAATGCCGTAGATTAGGCAAAACAAATTTAATTACCCTAGTTTTCCTGATATCAACACAATGATTTCTTTACATGGCCTCAGGATGCATTTGTTAATTAAATCTGCAGAATGACAAGAATTTTTTTTATTGCTTCCCGTAAAAAAAATACATTGCAGTTGTTTGTGCCCGTATCTACATAATGGGGAAAAAATGAAAGGAAAAGTGTTGGAGGCAAATTGACAGCTGCCAGATGTGAACAAGGGGGACTTAAAGAATGAGAGCGATGGCGCCATAGAGTATATACTGTACAGTTGCTAATGTGGGGCCCCGACATGGGATACTCACCACACACGGGGATATGAACACACACACAACACATATATCACCCTCAGCACACATTTCACCACACATACACCAACCTCGCCACATAAAAGTCGGAACACAAAAGTCGCCGCTCAAAACTCGCCACGCGCAAAACTCGCCACAAGCAAAACTAGGCTCACGCAAAACTTGCCACATGTGCAAAACTCACCTCATGGAAAACTCGCCACACGCAAAACTTGCACACGCGGAAAAAATGCCACATGCACAAAAGTTGCAACACATGCAAAAGCTGCCTCACACAAAACTTGCACATACTCAAAACGCACCACACATAAAACTCGCCACGCGCAAAACTTGCTGCACACAACTTGCTACACTAACCTGTCACATGCAACTCAACACACAAAAAGTTGATACACGCATATCGCCACACGAAACTCATCTCACAAAAGTCGCTACATGCATGTCGCCACACGCAACTCAACGCACACAACTTGACACATGAAACTTGCCCTAAAACACACACAAGTCTGGTATTATCCTTCAAAAATAAAAATCTGATTAATAAGCAGACAAAGTACAAGAGCAACAAATGTACCATATGGGAAATCCGGCAGCTGTCAGTCACATGACCTGTCTATTATGTGTATGTGTGAGCTAATATATATTGCCAGGGAGGAGGGCTTCCTGTTGGCTGGGGATTTATCAGGCTGCCAATTTAGCTTACAAATAATGAGGTAAAAATACTGACCAAATAACGTGTGAACGAGGTCTAATACAGGAGGAGATGACACACAGATATACAGTATATACTATATACAGGAGGAGATGACATACAAGTACATACTATATACAGGAGGAGATGACATACAGGTATATACTATATACAGGGGAGATGACACAGGTATATACTATATACAGGAGCAGATGACATACAGGTATATACTATATACAGGAGATGACATACAGGTATATACTATATACAGGAGGAAGTGACACAGGTATATACTATATACAGGAGGAGATGACATACAGGTATATACTATATACAGGAGGAGATGACACACAGGTATATAATATCTAGAGGAGCAGATGACACACAGGTATATACTATATACAGGAGGAGATGACACACGTATATACTATATACAGGAGGAAATGACACAGGTATATACTATATAAAAGAGGAGATGACACATACGGTAGGTATATAGAGGAGGAGATGACATACAGCAGGTATATACTATATACAGGGGAGATGACATGCAGGTATATACTATATAGGAGATGACATACAGGTATATACTATATACAGAAGAGATGACATACAGGTATATACTATATACATGAGGAGATGACACATAGGTATATACAATATACAGGAGGAGATGACATACAGCAGGTATATACTATTTACAGGGGAGATGACATACAGGTATATACTATATACAGGAGATGACATACAGGTGTATACTATATATAAGGGAGATGACAAACATGTATATTCTGAGGGGAAAATGAGAGGTGTGAGGTGAAAAAGAGGTGTGAGGTGAAAATTAAAAGGTGTGAGTACAAAATGAGAGGAGTGAGGGAAAATAGTGGAGTGATCGGAAAATGACAGATGTGAGGTCGAAATGACAAGTGTTAGGGGGGAAAAAATGAGAGATGTCAGGGGGAAAATGAAACATGTGAGGGGGAAAATGAGAGGTGTGATGGGAAAATAAGACAAGTGAGGTGCTATAACCACAGATATTTACTATGCCCAGGCAATGCCAGGCTCTTCAGCCAGTGCTGTATATAAGCCCCCGATGTAACCTGAAAGATGAGAAATAAAGGTTATATTATACTCACCCAGGGGCGGTCCCGCTGCAGTCCGGGTCCGATGGGCGTCACAGTCCGGTCCAGCGCCTCCTATCTTCATCAGATGGCGTCCTCTTCTTGTCTTCTTGCCGCGGCTCCGGCGCCAGGCCTCTCTGACCTTTCCGGGCGCATGCGCACTGCAGTATTTTGCTCTGCCCTCAACAGGAAGACAAAGTACGCCTGCACCGGAGCTGCGGCAAGAAGAGGACGTCATCTAATGAAGATAGGAGGCGCTGGACGGGACCGTGACGCCCATTGGACCTGGACCGCCCTTGGGTGAGTATAATATAACCTTTATTTCTCATCTTTCAGGTTACATTGGGGGCTTATCTACAGCATTACAGAATGCTGTAGATAAGCCCCTGATGCCGGTGGCCACAGCTCAGATATGATTTTGGGGGTGACAGACTCCCTTTAATGTGTCCAGTTGTTTTTGCCTTCCTTTGGATCAACAGCTTTAATTCTAGAGAGCTCATAGTACTAGAGTAATGGTAATCATAATAAGTATTATAATATCGTAATGAAAGGATGTGATAAGAATAGTATATACACAATAATTAGGTTAGTGTAGGGCCCGGTCTGATGAGGTCATCTTGTCGTTGGCAGATGGGCTCGCACAGTTTGATCAAAGTCTGCACTAAGAACCTCAAATTTATAAGTACAGTAAATATGACAGTAATAATAAAAATCACAATACTTGAATTATCATTTGTTGTCATCTCCTTTATTTTCCCATAATTACGAAAAACAGAAAATCCAACACGTGTGGAAACATTTGTGGCTCTGTGTCAAAGTCCTGGTAAGTTGCAGGTCACAGTGCGACGCCATAGGAAATCATTGCATTCAATGTTGCAAATCAGACAGCCGATTTAAATTTCACTGGTCCCCTGGCCTTAACTCACAAATAGCATTGGCATTTGGAACCTCGATCGTCTGATTCAGGGGTGGGCAATTAATTTTCCAGAGGGGCCACATGAGAGACCATGACTGTTGTGGAGGGCCATTATCAGCAAATAATATATTAGAATTAATATTAATTATAACTCAACATTGAGCAGAATTAAGTATTCCGACATTACCCTATATACCGTTTGAACCCGAATACAGTCTCCCCCTGGCCAGCATATGAGGCCCGCACAGCCTCCCCCTGGCCAGCATATGAGGCCTGCACAGCCTACCCGTCCAGCATATGAGGCCTGCAAAGACACTCCCTGGCCAGCATATGAGGCCCGCACAGCCTACCCCTGTCCAGCATATGAGGCCCGCACAGCCTACTCCTGTCCAGCATATGAGGCCCGCACAGCTTCCCCCTGGCCAGCATATGAGGCCCGCACAGTCTCCCCCTGGCCAGCATATGAGGCCCACACAGCCTACCCCTGTCCAGCAAATGAGGCCCGCACAGCTTCCCCCTGGCCAGCATGAGGCCCGCACAGTCTCCCCCTGGCCAGCATATGAGGCCCACACAGCCTACCCCTGTCCAGCATATGAGGCCCACTCAGACTCTCCCTGGCCAGCATATGAGGCCCGCACAGCCTCCACCTGGCCAGCATATGAGGCCCGCACAGACACTCCCTGGCCAGCATATGAGGCCCGCACAGCCTCCCCCTGGCCAGCATATGAGGCCCGCACAGCCTCCCCCTGGCCAGCATATGAGGCCTGCACAGCCTACCCGTCCACAATACTTGAATTATCATTTGTTGTCATCTCCTTTATTTTCCCATAATTACGAAAAACAGAAAATCCAACACGTGTGGAAACATTTGTGGCTCTGTGTCAAAGTCCTGGTAAGTTGCAGGTCACAGTGCGACGCCATAGGAAATCATTGCATTCAATGTTGCAAATCAGACAGCCGATTTAAATTTCACTGGTCCCCTGGCCTTAACTCACAAATAGCATTGGCATTTGGAACCTCGATCGTCTGATTCAGGGGTGGGCAATTAATTTTCCAGAGGGGCCACATGAGAGACCATGACTGTTGTGGAGGGCCATTATCAGCAAATAATATATTAGAATTAATATTAATTATCACTCAACATTGAGCAGAATTAAGTATTCCGACATTACCCTATATACCGTTTGAACCCGAATACAGTCTCTCCCTGGCCAGCATATGAGGCCCGCACAGCCTCCACCTGGCCAGCATATGAGGCCCGCACAGACACTCCCTGGCCAGCATATGAGGCCCGCACAGCTTCCCCCTGGCCAGCATATGAGGTCGATCTGAGGCCCTCCTTCACCAATGCAGTCAGTGTCGATATAGACAGTGAGCGGACAAAGTGCAGACCATGGGCCACTGTTTTCAGCCCCTCGGCTGTCTTGGTCTGTGGGCCGAATTGAGACAGCCAGAGGCAACCCTACAGCACTCTGCAATGAAGCGTGCAGATCAGCAGAATGGTTTGCCCCAAAACAGTGTGCCTACGGCTACTTTCACACTTCCGTCTTTTTTCCTTCGTCGCAATCCGTCGTTATGGCAAAAAAACAGATCCTGCAAATGTGCCCGCCGGATGCGTTTTTTTGCCATTGACTTTAACTAACAACGGATTGCGACGGACACACGTTCCATACATCGTGCGACGGATGCATCGTGTTATTGCGGTCCGTCGTGATAAAAAAATGTAAAGTTTTTTTGTGCGTCGGCTCCGCCATTTCCGACCGCGCATGCGTGGCCGGAACTCCGCCCCCTCCTCCCCGCTCATCACACTGGGCAGCGGATGCGTTGTAAAACTGCATCCGCTGCCCACGTTGTGCACTATTGTGCACAACGTCCATCGGTACGTCGGGCCGACGGTTTGCAACGGCCCCATACCGACGGATGTGTGAAAGTAGCCTTAAAAGGGTAGTCCAGCCTTAGGGTATGTCTCCACGCTCAGGATGGCCGGCGGTATCGCCGCAGCGGCGAAGCCGCTCGGCGCTAAGCCCCGCCCCCTTTCTGGGACGCGATGGTGCCGGATGTGTACAGTACACATCCGGGATCATCGCACCCCTCGCCATAGGGCCCTGTGATATGCCTTGCGGGGACGCTGCGTCCCCGCAAGGTGTACGGACATGCTGCGATCTGAAAAGACGCGCAGCATGTCCGGAGTCGCAGGGCCGCCGCGTGCGGGTTTCCACGCATAGTGGAGACGGGATTTCATTAAATCCCCTCCACTATGCTGGAACATCTGGACGCTGCTTGTTTGACGCTGCAGCGTCAAACAAGCAGCGTTTACTTACCGTGGAAACATACCCTGAGGCTACAAGTCTGCAGTTACTTACAGAGCGCAATGTAAGGACTCCCAAATCTGCAGTCACATAGGCTACAAGTCTGCCAATTACTCTAAGGATGGACAATCACACGATGTCCTATGGACCTGGCCCGTGGACTTCACAGGAGCACCAAGACGACAACGTGGGAGCCATAAGAAGGCCTTTGGTTGCTATAGTAACCCATTGACAAAAATATTGAAAAAGGCAAATAGAAAAAAAAATATTGAAAAATTACATAGTATGCACAAAACTAAAAAACTGACCATTCACACATGGTGCAGACGTCCTGAGACTGGAAAGTAGACGAAACCTGACCGACCTCAAAATAAGTGATCGGGGTCTGTCAGGCACAGGTCCTATTAGAAATGGAGGTGACAGCGCGGTCAGATAGCGGATACGTCAAGGTCTCATGCACATATCCGGTGTCTTCAGAATTGTGGATTCATAAAGGTGGGATCAGAGCTCAGCATTTCCCCATAATAAAAAGGTATTACAAATATAAAATAATACCAGATTGTATAAATTAATCGGGTTTGGTTCATAATAAATATTCTAAGAACCCTGGAGGGATAAAAGGGTTAAGATGCAATGCAAGTAAAGAACTACAGGATATATGTAGCAGGGAAGAAGTTCTTTCTCCCCTTATACGACATTGGTAGCTCCCACTTTTGTTCACATGTCCTCTGTTAGACTGTTCCACTTCTATTACGTGGGTGTATGCCAAAGAAGGCGTCTGGTTTCCATAGTGACCTGACTGGTTCAAGCAATTAGGCCCTGATTTTTGGAGCGAATACTAACACTGAGAGCGAGAATGACTTCGGGGCTGTCGGTGCCGGACTGCAAGGCGGTGTCCGTGGTCTTGGAGCATTTCATGGAAGTAGGTAGGTGTCTGTGAGAGGAGCCGTCTGTCGCGGAGGCACATGCAGTGATTTACCCCGTGAAGTTCTGCGGCGGTAATGGTGTGTACACATGAAGTGGCGATGGAGACGCGTCCTGTGTGTGTACTGAGGAGGCTGCCCCACATATACTGCCCTGCTGTATCACTGCACCGCCATAACAGAGCCCCCCACAGCCTGCCCCACATATACTGCCCTGCTGTATCACTGCACCCCCATAATAACAGTGCCCCCCACAGCCTGCCCCACATATACTGCCCTGCTGTATCACTGCACCGCCATAATAACAGAGCCCCCCACAGCCTGCCCCACATATACTGCCCTGCTGTATCACTGCACCGCCATAATAACAGAGCCCCCCACAGCCTGCCCCACATATACTGCCCTGCTGTATCACTGCACCCCCATAATAACAGAGCCCCCCACAGCCTGCCCCACATATACTGCCCTGCTGTATCACTGCACCCCCATAACAGAGCCCCCCACAGCCTGCCCCACATATACTGCCCTGCTGTATCACTGCACCCCCATAATAACAGAGCCCCCCACAGCCTGCCCCACATATACTGCCCTGCTGTATCACTGCACCCCCATAATAACAGAGCCCCCCACAGCCTGCCCCACATATACTGCCCTGCTGTATCACTGCACCCCCATAATAACAGAGCCCCCCACAGCCTGCCCCACATATACTGCCCTGCTGTATCACTGCACCGCCATAATAACAGAGCCCCCCACAGCCTGCCCCACATATACTGCCCTGCTGTATCACTGCACCCCCATAATAACAGAGCCCCCCACAGCCTGCCCCACATATACTGCCCTGCTGTATCACTGCACCGCCATAATAACAGAGCCCCCCACAGCCTGCCCCACATATACTGCCCTGCTGTATCACTGCACCCCCATAATAACAGAGCCCCCCACAGCCTGCCCCACATATACTGCCCTGCTGTATCACTGCACCCCCATAATAACAGTGCCCCCCACAGCCTGCCCCACATATACTGCCCTGCTGTATCACTGCACCGCCATAATAACAGAGCCCCCCACAGCCTGCCCCACATATACTGCCCTGCTGTATCACTGCACCCCCATAATAACAGAGCCCCCCACAGCCTGCCCCACATATACTGCCCTGCTGTATCACTGCACCGCCATAATAACAGAGCCCCCCACAGCCTGCCCCACATATACTGCCCTGCTGTATCACTGCACCCCCATAATAACAGAGCCCCCCACAGCCTGCCCCACATATACTGCCCTGCTTTATCACTGCACCGCCATAATAACAGAGCCCCCCACAGCCTGCCCCACATATACTGCCCTGCTGTATCACTGCACCCCCATAATAACAGAGCCCCCCACAGCCTGCCCCACATATACTGCCCTGCTGTATCACTGCACCCCCATAATAACAGTGCCCCCCACAGCCTGCCCCACATATACTACCCTGCTGTATCACTGCACCCCCATAATAACAGTGCCCCCCACAGCCTGCCCCACATATACTGCCCTGCTGTATCACTGCACCGCCATAATAACAGAGCCCCCCACAGCCTGCCCCACATATACTGCCCTGCTGTATCACTGCACCCCCATAATAACAGAGCCCCCCACAGCCTGCCCCACATATACTGCCCTGCTGTATCACTGCACCGCCATAATAACAGAGCCCCCCACAGCCTGCCCCACATATACTGCCCTGCTGTATCACTGCACCCCCATAATAACAGAGCCCCCCACAGCCTGCCCCACATATACTGCCCTGCTGTATCACTGCACCGCCATAATAACAGAGCCCCCCACAGCCTGCCCCACATATACTGCCCTGCTGTATCACTGCACCCCCATAATAACAGAGCCCCCCACAGCCTGCCCCACATATACTGCCCTGCTGTATCACTGCACCCCCATAATAACAGTGCCCCCCACAGCCTGCCCCACATATACTGCCCTGCTGTATCACTGCACCGCCATAATAACAGAGCCCCCCACAGCCTGCCCCACATATACTGCCCTGCTGTATCACTGCACCCCCATAATAACAGAGCCCCCCACAGCCTGCCCCACATATACTGCCCTGCTGTATCACTGCACCGCCATAATAACAGAGCCCCCCACAGCCTGCCCCACATATACTGCCCTGCTGTATCACTGCACCCCCATAATAACAGAGCCCCCCACAGCCTGCCCCACATATACTGCCCTGCTGTATCACTGCACCGCCATAATAACAGAGCCCCCCACAGCCTGCCCCACATATACTGCCCTGCTGTATCACTGCACCCCCATAATAACAAAGCCCCCCACAGCCTGCCCCACATATACTGCCCTGCTGTATCACTGCACCCCCATAATAACAGTGCCCCCCACAGCCTGCCCCACATATACTGCCCTGCTGTATCACTGCACCGCCATAATAACAGAGCCCCCCACAGCCTGCCCCACATATACTGCCCTGCTGTATCACTGCACCCCCATAATAACAGAGCCCCCCACAGCCTGCCCCACATATACTGCCCTGCTGTATCACTGCACCGCCATAATAACAGAGCCCCCCACAGCCTGCCCCACATATACTGCCCTGCTGTATCACTGCACCCCCATAATAACAGAGCCCCCCACAGCCTGCCCCACATATACTGCCCTGCTGTATCACTGCACCGCCATAATAACAGAGCCCCCCACAGCCTGCCCCACATATACTGCCCTGCTGTATCACTGCACCCCCATAATAACAGAGCCCCCCACAGCCTGCCCCACATATACTGCCCTGCTGTATCACTGCACCGTCATAATAACAGTGCCCCCCACAGCCTGCCCCACATATACTGCCCTGCTGTATCACTGCACCGCCATAATAACAGAGCCCCCCACAGCCTGCCCCACATATACTGCCCTGCTGTATCACTGCACCCCCATAATAACAGAGCTCCCCCACAGCCTGCCCCACATATACTGCCCTGCTGTATCACTGCACCGCCATAATAACAGAGCCCCCCACAGCCTGCCCCACATATACTGCCCTGCTGTATCACTGCACCGCCATAATAACAGTGCCCCCCACAGCCTGCCCCACATATACTGCCCTGCTGTATCACTGAACCGCCATAATAACAGAGCCCCCCACAGCCTGCCCCACATATACTGCCCTGCTGTATCACTGCACCGCCATAATAACAGAGCCCCCCACAGCCTGCCCCACATATACTGCCCTGCTGTATCACTGAACCGCCATAATAACAGAGCCCCCCACAGCCTGCCCCACATATACTGCCCTGCTGTATCACTGCACCGCCATAATAACAGAGCCCCCCACAGCCTGCCCCACATATACTGCCCTGCTGTATCACTGCACCGCCATAACAGTGCCCCCCACAGCCTGCCCCACATATACTGCCCTGCTGTATCACTTCACCTCCATAAGTGTCCCCAGAGCCTGCCCCATATATCCTGCCCCTCCATAACAGTGCCCACCCCACAGCCTGCCCAACATATACTGCCCTGCTGTATCACTGCACAGAACAGCTCACCTCATACTCTGTCAGCAAAGAGTGTCACCCATAGTGTCTGGGACTTGCCTGCACTTTTCGGGGCTGTGGACCTGCACCTACAGTGATCACGAGAGAGAAATCTGTAAATCAAGCGTCTGATCCTGCTTGTTACCTCCATAGTGATAAGTTTGTGAGTTCTTATTAGTAATGATTATTATGTCCATGGACACCTGCAACTGGATCTGTTACATGAATCTCCTGGACCCCAGTGCAAACTGTGTAGCAGACTCTTCACTCTGCACCCCTACACTCTCTGCTTTTACCATTACATTAATGTCAATATCATGCACAATGCAAGGTGGGAATGTATTTAGTCAAAGAAATAAAGCAGCACTCTGTGGCGCCATAGCAGGCAAATATGAAATATGAAAATTGAATTGCATTACTGCTCTAGAAATATGAAAAATTGAGAATGCTTAGCGCATAAATTGGCCAATTCATGTTTACCTGGCAGCCTATTTTATGAGAGGATTGGCATTAAGTTAGGTCCTGGAAATGAGAATTACCTTAACGTGGCTTCCAGGTACATATGAATTGGCCAATTTATGCGCTAAGCATTCTCAATTTTTCATATTTCAAGAGCAGTAATGCAGTTCAATTTTCATGTTTCATATTTGCATGCTATGGCGCAACAGAGTGCTGCTTTATTTCTTTGATTGAATATGAGTGGGTGACTCTAGGTAAGCACCTGTTCAGACCTAGGGAATGTATTTAGGACCTGTTCACATGGAGAGGATTGTGCTGAGAATCTACAATAAGTCTGATGCAAAGTCTGAAAAAGGGATACGGATGGAGTATGCGGTGAAACCGCAGCAAATCCATAACGTATCCCGCAGGCTGCCGATACTCCGCTCTGTGCCCCCACATCTGCCACAGCTGTTATGTGCTGCATAACCCAACCTCACGTCCACTTTTTATTTTATCTAGAGAAACAAGTAAAAGGCAAAGATCCAGCATTGGATGATGATGTTTCACAGAACCTGATGGCAGTGGCAGAAGCTGTGAAGGAATTGGTAAGAATGGAGCCGCACATAAGACCTTAAAGGGAGTCTGTCATCCTTAAAATGGCAAATAAACTGTCTAAACATTAATATGGGAACCTAGCTTCTTTTTAAGTGACACTGGGCAAGTAGAGCTAAACTTAAGATTTTATTAAAAATCAACTTTTATTTGATTATACAAATGAGGTGGCTTTGGCACACCCCTGGTCTTGGTGCGCCGTCTAGCCCTCCTACTTGCATAATAAAACCTGTACTTTACATTGGCTGACTTGTCTCTAACGCCCAGAGCCTGTCTTCTGTCTGCGCCTGCACACTAACACTGAATGAGTGCGGCAGCACAATATCTACTCCCTTTATAGTAGACAAGTTTTATGTTTGATCCTATCAATATATAAGAGACGCTGTCACCTGTACAACAACATTCTTTATTACAAATATTTCTTAGGCCTGATGAGGCTGATGTATTTATTTTTAACATCTACATCAAAATGGAAGTAAAATCCTTTTTGAAAGTGAATATTCAAAGCTCTGTTTACTTAACTTGATGGACAGCTGATAATGTCTCTACTCACCTAGTCTGACTAACAGCTCCTCAGTGTCGCTCCTCTCTGCTGCTGCTGAGTCTCCACCCCCTAGTCTGACTGATAGCTCCTCAGTGCCCCTTCTTTTTGATACTACGGAGTTTCCACTCTCATAGTCTGACTGACCGGTCCTCTGTTCCCCTTCTTTCTGATATTGTTGAGTCTCCACCTGCTTAGCCTGAATGACAGCACCTCAGTGTCCCTCCTCCATGCTCCGGAGTGTCCACCAGCTTAGCCTGAATGACAGCTCCTCAGTGTCCCTCCTCCCTGCTGCTGAGTCTCCACCCGCTTAGCCTTAAAAACAGCACCTCAGTGTCCTCCCCATGCTGCTGAGTCTCCACCCGCTTAGCCTTAATGACAGCTTCTCAATGTCCCTCCTCCTCCTCCATGCTGCAGATTCTCCACTCGCTTAGCCTGAATAACAGCTCCTCAGTGTCCCTCCCCCTTGCTGCTGAGTCTCCACCCGCTTAGCCTTAATGACAGCTTCTCAGTGTCCCTCCTCCCTGCTGCTGAGTCTCCACCCGTTTAGCCTTAATGACAGCTTCTCAGTGTCCCTCCCCCATGCTACTGAGTCTCCACTCGCTTAGCCTGAATAACAGCTCCTCATTGTCCCTCCTCCCTGCTGCTGAGTTTCCACCCGCTTAGCCTTAATGACAGCTTCTCAGTGTCCCTCCTCTATGGTGCTGATTCTCCACTCGCTTAGCCTGAATGACAGCTCCTCAGTGTCCCTCCTCCATGCTCCTGAGTGTCAACCAGCTTAGCCTGAATGACAGCTCCACAGTGTCCTCCCACATGCTGCTGAGTCTCCACCCGCTTAGCCTTAATTACAGCTTCTCAGTGTCCCTCCTCCATGGTGCTGATTCTCCACTCGCTTAGCCTGAATGACAGCTTCTCAGTGTCCCTCCTCCATGGTGCTGATTCTCCACCCGCTTAGCCTTAATGACAGCTTCTCATTGTCCCTCCTCCCTGCTGCTGAGTCTCCACACGCTTAGCCTGAATGACAGCTCCACAGTGTCCTCCCCCATGCTGCTGAGTCTCCACCCTCTTAGCCTTAATGACAGCTCCTCAGTGTCCCTCCTCCCTGCTGCTGAGATCTCACTGCTTTGTACAAGCTGCAGCTGTCAGGCTTTGTGATAAGAGACTCAATACACTTGGACTTTATAGCTGGACTCTGAAAATACTCTTTATACCAGAATGTACTAGGCATTCTGATGTTGAGTTTCAAAGTAAGTACACCGGCCTGAAAAGAGTTTGTATTATGTGAGGTCAAAAAAGATAGGTTGTGTTTGCCCAAATTGCAAAAAAGGAAGGAATATTATGAGCTTCTGCATTTTGGATAGAAGATCAAATAAATCACATTCAAGTCCCTGGAATCACAAATCCGCTCTCTTATGTGTCATATGGGCCAATTGTATTTTCTTCTCCAATTAGGAAGACACAAGACGACACACGCGGGAGCTGCTGGAAGTAGAGACTATAGAAAACAGCAAATTGCGCTACAACATTATACATCTGCCCAGAATCATCACAAGAGAGATTGAAGGTGCGTGGTACAGAGGTTCTCTCCACATCAGGACCCTTTAGGTGGGGTATGTGTGGTGGGAATGTGTAAATCTACAGGACTTTATTGAAAGTCTCTACATTGTATAATACAGTTGCTTCTCACAAAATTAGAATATCATCAAAAAGTTAATTTATTTCAGTTCTTCAATACAAAAAGTGAATCTCATATATTATATAGTCATTACAAACAGAGTGATCTATTTCAAGTGTTTAATTCTGTTTTTGTTAATGATTATTGCTTACAGCCAATGAAAACCCAAAAGTCATTATCTCAGTAAATTAGAATACTTTATAACACCAGCTTGAAAAATGATTTTAAAATCCGAAATGTTGGCCTACTGAAATGTATGTTCAGTAAATGCACTCAATACTTGGTCGGGGCTCCTTTTGCATCAATGCGGCGTGGCATGGAGACGATCAGCCTGTGGCACTGCTGAGGTGTTATGGAAGCCCAGGTTGCTTTGATAGCAGCCTTCAGCTCGTCTGCATTGTTGAGTCTGGTGTCTCTCATATTCCTCTTGAAAATACCCCATAGATTCTCTATGAGGTTAAGGTCAGACGAGTTTGCTGGCCAATCATGCTCAGTGATGCTGTTGTTTTTAAACCAGGTACTGGTACTTTTGGCAGTGTGGACAGGTGCCAAGACCTGCGGGAGAATGAAATTTCCATTTCCAAAATTTTTGTTCGCAGAGAGAAGCATGAAGTGCTCTAAAATTTCCTGGTTGATGGCTGTGCTGACTTTGATCTTGATAAAACACAGTGGACCTACACTATTAGATGACATGGCTTCCCAAACCATGGTTTGCCCGGATGGTTGATTCTCTGATCTGATTGAGGCCGTCAACCAAACTCCGGCTCAGTGCCAGATCACGCGGTGTGCTTCAAAAAAGCTAAGCGCCTCATAGAACATTTGCCATTCACTCAGAGTTTCGGGATATAGTTAATTGGCACAGGGAGTGACCGAATATGCGCTTTACAGGACAAAAACCACTTGAGGCGAAGTATCCGTTCTCAGCTGATCTGAGAAAAGATTGGGCCGAGTCTCTTGTAGTAGACCTGCCAGTCTCTCGCCTGGCATCCAAAACCCTTCTATCCCTGCTGGACAGATCATCTATTAAAAATTCCACAGACCGCCGGATAGAAAATTTGGCTCGATCTGTCTTTGAAGTCTCAGTTGCGGCTCGAGGTCCTTCCTTCGCTGCAGAGTGGGTAGTTAAAGCAAAGGTTTCCTGGTCGGAAACCTTAGCTAATTCCAGAGCAGTAATCTTCCTCCGAAAGCAGTGCAGCTGGCTAGCCTAATTTCTCAGGCAGGAGATTACCTGGTACACTCTTCTTTTGATGCGGCCAACTGTGCGGCTCTATCGGCGGCAAATGCCATCACGATCAGAAGATCTTTATGGCTCAGAGAATGGAAGGCGGATTTTGTATCAAAGAAGTCTCTGACATCTCTTCCTTACCAGAGTGGGCGTTTGTGTGGAGAGAAGCTATATCAGCTTATCTCGGATGCTACAGGAGGAAAGAACAAATTTCTTCCCCAGTAGAGGCTTAGGCGTCCTTTTCGACATCAACAACAAATCCGTTTCCGATCCTTTTGCGCCAATCAGGGTTGGTCCACTAACACTACCTCTTCAGGATCAGGACGCTCTCCCTGCACGAACAGAAGACCCTAGGCATCCTTTAGGTTCAATCAGCAATGGAAGGGCCAGCCCAAACAGTCTGGATCTAAGGGATCTAGGTCCCACAGATTTTCCGTCGACACCAGCAGGGTAGGCGGTCGCCTACTTCTGTTTCACCAGGTCTGGCTCTCAGTCGTTCACGAATGAATCAGAGACCTGGTGTCTTCCTGATACAAAATAGATTTTGTTTCTTCGCGTCCCTCGTTTCATTCCTTTCCTTCCCAACTTCCAGCATCAAGGGCAAAGGCTTTTTCCCGAGCCATAGACTCTATGTGCCGCGATGGCGTCATTGTTCTGGTTCCGGAAAACAAAAGGTTGAAGGGATTCTACTTCAATCTATTTGTTGTCCCAAAAAAGGGCGGAAAAGTAAAACCCATACTAGAACTCAAAATTCTAAACAGGTTTGTCAAGGTTTGTCAAGGTCCGTCATTTCCGCATGTAGTCTCTGCATTCTGTCATTACCTCATTGGAAATAGTTTTTAGCATTCATCGATATTTGAGATGCTTACCTGCACATCCCGATTTCCCCCTCCCCCTCTCCCCCACCAAAAGTTCCTGCGTTTCTCCATTCGCAAAAGCATTTTCAGTTCACGGCCTTGCCCTTCGGCCTCGCTACCGTTCCCAGGGTTTTCACAAAGGTCATGGTGGCTGTCATGTCCATCCTGCACTCTCGGGGTGTTGTCGTCCTACCCTATCTGGACGACCTCCTGGGCAATGGTCTGTCTTTCCACGACTGTGCGGAATCCGTTCGTATCACTTGCGATCGACACCTCTTGAGGGTTGGTAATTGTCCTTCAAGACAAGGTCCTAGCCCTCTCAGTCATCCCCTCATTCCATCCGCTTTGCGATGAGGGTACTGGGGAAATGGTGGCAGCAATGGAAGCGGTTCCTTTCGCACAGATGCACCGCCGTCCCCTACAGCATGCTCTTCTAGTGGCTTGGGACAGGAACCCTTTTTCCCTTGACTGCTGGTGCCCCCTATCCCTGCTGGTCAGGCAAACTCACAGATGGTGGACATTGCGTTTCTCCCTCAACCAAGGAAAGTCCTTTCTCCCGGTTCAATGGCTAGTGGTGACTACCGATGCCAGTCTTCTGGGCTGGGGAGCAGTTTTTCGTCACCATGCTGCTCAGGGCCTCTGGTCATCTCAGGAATCGAAACTTCCAATCAATGTCTTGGAAATCCGAGCGATATGGCTAGCGCTTCTGCAGTTTCATTATCTCCTAGCGGGTCACCCCATCCAAATTCAATCGGACAACGCCACGGCTGTGGCATACATCAACCATCAAGGGATACCCGCAGCAGGGCGGCCATGCGTGAGGTAACTCATATTCTCCGGTGGGCAGAGAGGAACCACTCGGTAATCTCAGCAGTACACATACCAGGCGTGGAAAACTGTGCGGCAGATTTCCTCAACCGCCAGGGTCTCGCCTCGGGGGAGTGGGAACTTCATCCGGATGTTTTCCGACAGATCTGTCTTCGTTGGGGGACCCCAGATGTGGATCTAATAGTGTCCAGACTGAATGCCAAAGTCTCCAGGTTCATAGCTCGGTCACGAGATCCAAGAGCCATAGGAGTGGATGCTCTGGTTCTTTCGTGGCGACAGTTCTGTCTTCTGTACATTTTTCCCCTCTGCCGCTTCTTCCGAGAGACATCAGAAAGATCAAGGCGGGAGGGGTTCCAGTGATCCTGGTCGCTCTGGATTGGCCTTGCCGGGCGTGGTTTGCAGAGTTGGTGCGCCTCGTCGCCGATGTACCCTGGCGACTGCCATATCGTCCAGATGTGCTCTTCCAGGGGCCGATTTACCACCAAAACTCAGTGGCCCTGTGTTTAACGGCTTGGCTGTTGAATCCTGGATTCTAACCATGCTGGTTATTCACAACAGGTCACGTCCACAATGATTAGTGCTCGTAAGCCTGCGTCGGTACGCATTTATGCCTGTACCTGGAAGACATTTTTTTGCTTGGTGCAAAGCTCGTGGATGTCTCCCCCTCCTCTTCTCTATTCCCACCATTTTAGAGTTCCTACAGACCGGTCTGGACTCAGGCCTGGCGCTCAGCTCGCTCAAGGGCCAGCTACCTGCCTTATCGGTCTTATTCCAACGTAGGATTGCAACAAAACCTCAGGTGAAGGCGTTCATTCAGGGGGTTACACATTTCCCCCCCCCCATCACTTGCCTTTAGACTTACTTACTTACATACTTTCTTGAAGCACTATGTATAATGTTCATATCCAAGCTTCGGCCGATACGGGGGTATATGGGGGCTGGGCAGAAGAATTCTGCAGGCTGCGGTGGTGCACATCTAGGCAGTTGTTACGTGAAGCCTGATGGTAGCAGCATAACACCCATGGTCCTGTGTCCCACAATGAGTGGCTTGGAGAAAATGATTTTACGGTTAGTACACAAAAATCCCTGTTTTTTTTTTTGTTTGTTTTTTTGCTGGACATCCCCTTTAATTCTTCTAATGGTGTGAACAGAGGGGCCACTCTATATTAATCTGTGATGAGCGTCAGGAATATGTTTTTTCTGTTACTAGATGCAGTTACAAGTGCTCGTGAGTCCATTGCTTCGGAGAGACATCAGTTAGAACACAAACTGAAGAATATAACCCTGGAACTGGAGAAAACTGAAAGAAAAGGGAAAGAAACTGAAGAGATTAATGTATTTTTGAGGTGAATGTATCCATAGTCTCTAGAATAAAAAGCCATTAATCTTCATACAGTAGTGAAAAAAATATTATGTTGAGTGCAGCATGGAGTGTGAATCTCCTCTCAGAACATGCAGAATATTCTGTAGGGAATCCTCAATATCTGATGCTTAAAGGAATTGTCCACTACTCCGAAAATCTCCAGTAAAATTTGGTGCTGGCACCACTCCAGCAGTGTCAGCATTTGCTCTCCTGGGGCTCTCGTGACATTGGCCTCAGTGATCGCATGACCTAATCAGCGCTGGCTTCACTCCCTGAGGAAGGGAAAGCTGCAACTGCTCTCACGCCTCCTCTGGAAGCTAATTACATTCGAAGGAGAGGAAAGTGAAGCATATGGACATTTATTTCACTTACATATGTGTATTTTGAGATAAAAATCCTCTTAGCAATTGAATCTCATTGAACATTTTGCATCATTTTACTTTTACAGGCTCTGTTTCCTTGTATATTGCTGGCTGCGGATTGAATTGAGAATCTGCCTGTGAGCTGATTTTAAACAGGATAGTAAAAAAAAAAAAAAAAGAAGGAATGTCTTTTTTTCCCTTGAGATTCTCTCTACTAATTGATGACCACATCAAAGTTCAGATCAACTTTGATGTCATCTGTAATCCGTACAGAGAAGTTCAGAAAAAGAAAGAGATTACAATTTTTTTTCCATCAGAACGAGATCAATGATAGATTCTCAGTAAACTCACTCTGCAGTGGACTATGGTAAGAAAAGGTGCAAATAATAAAATGCCCCTGATGTGGATTTCTTTTTTCTATCTTCAATTCCCCAGTTCTGTAAATGCACCTGCTCGCCACTAAGGAGTGTATTGAAGGCTGTTATTTTATTGAGTTGAATATAGGATTTATACGCAAGGTATTAAATTGCTTTACTTAGCTAGGCAGTATGAAGATAAGCAAGTTTGCAATTGACTTGCTTTTTCTATCTGCTGTCATTTTCCTGCAATGAGCGCTTTTGTCTTATTTCTTATTTCTATACAGTAGTAGTTTGCACAACTCCCTCCCTCTCAGCTCCTGACAAGCTGCCATTATAAATCTTGTAAAATCATCAGCCCTGTAGCTTTTAAAGCAGGTCTTCTAAGGCTAGTTTCACACTAGCGTTTACCTGATCTGCGGCAGGCTGCGGACTTCCTCCGTGAAGCCCCGCCCTCGGCTGCGCCTCCACCGCTAGCTCCGCCTACTTCTGCATGCGGCCCGCATGCGACCTCCGTACCTATCTTTAACATTAGGTACACAGGTCGTGCGGCTGTATGCAGATGCTGCCGCATGCGTCGTTTTGACGATGCGGAAAAAAAGAAAATGCTACAGGCTGCGTCCTACGCTGGTCGCCGCATCGTCAAAACTGTGCATGCGGCAGCATCTGCATACAGCTGCACGACCTGCGTACCTAATGTTAAAGATAGGTACAGAGGTCGCATGCGGGCCGCATGCAGAAGTAGGCGGAGCTAGCGGCTGAGGTGCGGCCGAGGGCGGGGCTTCATGGAGGAAGTCCGCAGCCTGCCGCAGATCAGGTAAATGCTAGTGTGAAACTAGCCTTATCACTGCTCTCACTGTCCAAAACTGTGTGCTTGTTCAAATTCCCTGTTATCTCTATATGCAAATACATAGATAGTAATATAGCCTGCCCTGCCAGAAACCAGGCAGTATGGAAACTGCAGACCTATGAGCTGCTCAAGAGACTACTTAATAAGGGAAGCGGAGAATTATAGCTGCATATGAAAAATAAAACAGGGCTCTAACCGAAATAAATATATTTGACTATAAATCGGCACAGAAATGCTTTAATACATGACCACTGAATTGCTTTTTATTGGTCGGGTTTTATCATGGAGATGTTATTTGCTGACATGTACAATGAATTTCATTGTATTCATAGCCAACAGGGGGAAACCTTATGGGACAAACATCAAGAAGCAGTCGATCTCCTAAACCAGCAGATGGCAGGCAAAGCCCATCAGAGCATTCGTGTAAATGAGACCCACAACAAGCGAAAAGAAGCTGAGGAAGCAGTCATCGAATATCAACACAGGACTGAAGACCTGGCAGAGGACATGGCTATAGAAAAGCTGCAGTTTATGGAGGAGAAGGAAAGACTAACTGCAGAGGTGCACATAGTCATCACATAGGACAATATTAATTTTAAAGCTTGGCAATTAAAACCAGCTTGATTCTTTAGTTGTCACTTCATGATTCCCAACACTACATTTACAAGTACTTGCATTATAGCTTTTGCTGCATTTCAAGTTGGAAACTTGTAATTATTACTAAATATTGCTCAAAATTAACAATGTTGACACTTTTTGCAGCAAATTCACAAAATCGTGCGGATCTTGCTACAGATTCCCCTGCAGACTAGCACAATCTCCTCTTAATAAAAAAGTACTCCGCTCTGCTAGGAATACCTCTGCTCATAGCAGGGCATTTATGCCGGGCATGGACTTCTATGGTGACTTTTCATTCCATGTGTCCACTACCACCGCATTTTAATGAATATTGCCCAAACTATATGTTGTGGAAGCACATAATAAAAAGAACCCTATGAAATAAAATGTGAGAATCATAAACACTTATTTATGAACATGATTGGCTGTCTAGATTGCAGAAACACAAAGACAGACTGAAATCCAAGATGCCAGAAATGCAGAAAAGAAAGTGTATCTCAGCCAGAGAAAGTCGGTGCTATATGAAGTGGAAGAGAAAATTAACATGGAAAAAGAGGTAAGATGCGGAAGTTAGAGATCAAAAAAAGTACAATATAATAGCTGATATGTATAGCAAATGGGAATGTATGTATCATTGTATAATCAGATTTATAGTATACCAAACCCATACTGTGCAACAAAAGAACTAATTAATGAAGTAGGAATATAAAAGGATCAGGCACCCGTACACGCAAGAGCAGGGGTGTTGGAATTAACGTATTCTCTTCTTTCCTAACATCTGAGGAAAGTCGGGAGGCCTCCTTACACATCAGAAGGACGGTCTGTCCTGTCAGGGTCAGCTGACTTTAGTCTAAAGTGTATGGGGGTCTTTAGTGTCATGTACTTCAGCACTGTTCCCCAACCATTGGCACAGGAGCCACGTGTGCCGCAGTATATCTATCAGTAGATGCTATGGCCACATGTCCTTCTGTCTGCTCACATCCTTGTCCCTGAATACAATAGTAGAATAAAAGATATCATATGAAGTAATATCATTGGTTAGCTCCGTACAGTCATCTGATGGCCGTGGACTAGTGATGAGCGAATGTGCTCTGATAAAGTGCTGTCCGAGTGTCTTCGGCATGCTTGAATAATACGTTCAAGTCTCGGCAGCGGCATGTCTCGCGGCTGTTCGACAGCTGCAACACATACAGAGATTGTCTAACAAACAGGAAATCCCTGCATGCGTTGCAGCTGTCAAATAGCTGCGAGACACTCAAAAGACTGCATGCTCAGCTAACACCTTATCCGATCACGTTCGCACATCACTACCGGGGACCTCAAATGCTGAGCTATGTATATATGGTCACTAGAAGTATTGTACACATTTTTATTTTTCTCCTTTTTTTTTTTTTCAGAATATATCTTCTATGAAGGGCAAAGTTTTACTTTTGGAAGCTTCACATGGACGACTGACCAATAAACTAGACCTGCAAAAGAAACAGTCAGCAGATACCAGAAACAAAATGTAAGTTGTAGCAAATACAACTATAGCAATAATAGATGTTCCTGCGCATCCGTAGGCAGAGGATCAATCTTCAGGAAATTTGTGAGACCGAAAGCATTGTCTGAATTGAAAATTATGTTAGGGAGAGTAAGAACCTTATTATATTAGATGACTGTACCCATTATAATCTATATTGAGGTGGGCTGACACAAGCTGAGGTTTTAGCACTTGAATTGGGACGTCCCAATGGATACACCTTGTCGCAGTGGCTTTTTTGCTTTTTTGATCAAAATGGTGTTAACGAAATCCCCTATGTTATTTACATGTACTATTTACTTATGCAGGGTATACGCTCATTTTGCTCTTAGGTTTAACCCATTAGATAGTTGGCTTTTCCTGCCAAAATTAGTGGGCTTGGACAGCATTTATCTACTGTGTATGGCGCCTTTAATATGTGAATATTGTGCTGCTATTTGCATAATCGATTGTCTTAACACTGATATTTCTAACAACTTGAATTCACAAATTGTCGTTTTAAACTTCTTAGAGATATTCTACAGCTGCACATTGCGAATAGGACAGAGATTTTTTACAATCAAAGCCACTCTTTGAAAGCTGAAATATCAAAGGTAAATGGCTTTAGTGTTAGAATTATGTTTATGGTTAACACTGATTCTTAGAATCTGAAATAATTTTTTTATTTATATTATTGTCAAAGGATCCAGTCTGATGTAAAAAAAAAATAAAATCAATAATACTCGCCCTACTGCCACTCTTCATAAATGGAAGCCGCAACATATATGCGGCTTTCTCTTCATTTGTATGGGAATTCTGAAAATGTCCTTGCAGGCTTATTCTGAAACAATTTTTGAGGCTCATACAAATTAATATTCAAACCAAATGGAGACTAGAGTATAATCCAAAATATTCAATTTTATTAGCAACAATCACATGGAAATATAAATAATGCAATCCAGAGTCTGGTTGGCTACACTATAAGGAGCATACTGGCTAGGTATTAAAACATGCAGTTATATGAAAAAGTTTGGGCACCCCTATTAATCTTAAGCTTAATGTCTTATAAAAATTGTTTTTTTTTTTGCAACAGCTATTTCAGTTTCATATATCTAATAACTGTTGGACACAGTAATGTTTCTGCCTTGAAATGAGGTTTATTGTACTAACAGAAAATGTGCAATCTGCATTCAAACAAAATTTGACAGGTGCATAAGTATGGGCACCCTTATCATTTTCTTGTTTTAAATACTCCTACCTACTTTTTACTGACTTACTAAAGCACTTTTTTTGGTTTTGTAACCTCGTTGAGCTTTGAACTTCATAGCCAGGTGTATGCAATCATTAGAAAAGCTACTTAAAGTGGCCACTTGCAAGTTGTTCTCCTGTTTGAATCTCCTCTGAAGAGTGGCATCATGGGCTCCTCAAAACAACTGTCAAATGATCTGAAAACAAAGATTATTCAACATAGTTGTTCAGGGGAAGGATTCAAAAAGCTGTCTCAGAGATTTAACCTGTCAATTTCCACTGTGAGGAACATAGTAAGGAAATGGAAGAACACAGGTACAGTTCTTGTTAAGGCCAGAAGTGGCAGGCCAAGAAAAACATCAGAAAGGCAGAGAAGAAGAATGGTGAGATCAGTCAAGGACAATCCTCAGACCACCTCCAGAGAGCTGCAGCATCAACTTGCTGCAGATGGTGTCACTGTGCATCGGTCAACTATACAACACACTTTGCACAAGGAGAAGCTGTATGGGAGAGTGATGCGAAAGAAGCCGTTTCTGCAAGCACGCCACAAACAGAGTCGGCTGAGGTATGCAAAAGCACATTTGGAGAAGCCTATTTCTTTTTGGAAGAAGGTCCTGTGGACTGATGAAACCAAGATTGAGTTGTTTGGTCATACAAAAAGGCGTTATGCATGGCGGCCAAAAAACACAGCATTCCAAGAAAAACCACTTGCTACCCACAGTAAAATTTGGTGGAGGTTCCATCATGCTTTGGGGCTGTGTGGCCAATGCCGGCAACGGGAATCTTGTTAAAGTTGAGGGACGCATGGATTCCTCTCAGGTATCAGCAGATTCTTGACAATAATGTTCATGAATCAGTGACAAAGTTGAAGTTACGCAGGGGATGGATCTTTCAGCAAGACAATGATCCAAAACACCGCTCCAAATCTACTCAGGCATTCATGCAGAGGAACAATTACACTGTTCTGGAATGGCCATCCCAGTCCCCAGACCTGAATATCATTGAACATCTGTGGGATCATTTGAAGAGGGCTGTCCATGCTCGGCGACCATCAAACTTAACTGAACTGGAATTGTTTTGTAAAGAGGAATGGTCAAAAATACCTTCATCCAGGATCCAGGAACTCATTAAAAACTACAGGAAGCGACTAGAGGCTGTTATTTTTGCAAAAGGAGGATCTACTAAATATTAATGTCACTTTTCTGGTGAGGTGCCCATACTTATGCACCTGTCAAATTTTGTTTGAATGCAGATTGCACATTTTCTGTTAGTACAATAAACCTCATTTCAAGGCAGAAACATTACTGTGTCCAACAGTTATTAGATACATGAAACTGAAATAGCTGTTGCAAAAAAAACAATTTTTATAAGACATTAAGCTTAAAATTAATAGGGGTGCCCAAACTTTTTCATATAACTGTATGTAAAGTGCATAGTTCAAATACATGTAAATAATCATTGTTCAAAAACAGCAAATTGGTTTGGAGTCCTTCAACAATCACCAAAAATATAAACAAGGAGACGCCTCCTGATGAAGTAACCACAAAACGTGCGTTAGGACGACGGGGTTCTACTGGCTTTTGAGTAAGTTTCCTTCATTATTAGTGATGAGCGAATGGCATTGTTGCTCGGGTGATCTCCGAGTATTTTGTAGTGCTCGGACATTTAGTTTTTGTCCCTCAGCTGCATGATTTACGGCTGCTAGCCAGGCTGAATACATATGAGGAATGCCTGTTTGTTAGGGAATTCCCACATGTATTCAGGCTGTCCAGCAGCTGTAAATCATGCAGCTGAGGCTACGAAAACGAAATCTCCGAGCACTACATATACTCAGAGATCACCCAAGTGTGCCCAGGCAGACCCGAGCAACAATACTATTCGCTCATCACTATTCATTATCCATTATAATGCCTTTTATGTAGATGTGACTACATAGTGCTGTTGCCCGCTGGCCACACTTAATTCACTTGGTATTTACACAGAAAGTTTTAGAGATTTAAGGTACCGTCACACTCAGCGACGCTGCAGCGATATAGACAACGAGCCGATCGCTGCAGCGTCGCTGTTTGGTCGCTGGAGAGCTGTCAAACACAGCAGCTCCACAACAATGCAGGAGCGATCCTGTGACGTAACGGTGACTCACTTATCGTTCTCACAGGTCGTTAGCTCCATGTTTAACATTGCTGACATCGTTGCTTTTGCTGTCAAACACGACGATACACGCCGATCTGACGACCAAATAAAGTTCTGGACTTCTAGCTCTGACCAGCGATATCACAGCGGGATCCAGATCGCTGCTGCGTGTCAAACACAACGAGATCGCTAACCAGGATGCTGCAACGTCACGGATCTTTGTCGTTCTCGTTGTAAAGTTGTTTAGTGTGAAGGTACCTTAAGGCTGGTTTCACACTTGTGTTTGGCTGGTCTGCGTATGGCTGTGTACATCCGCATCCGCATGTGTCGTCCTGCGTACCTATCTTTAACATTGGGTATTCAGGGAAATGCGTTGTATGCGGATGTGTCCACATGCGACGGGAACGCAACTTTTTGCAAAAACCTCACTTGTTGAATGTACATCTGGCAGTGGTCTGGGAGAAGCTGCTCAGTTAAATAGGCATGGCAATCATCCGGGATAGTGAACACTGGGAGACAGCTGATGCCTCCCAGTCACAGATTGGATAGTCAAGCTGTCAATCAACACACTGACGCTTCAGCATGCCCCTGTACCGAATTGGACGACTGAGCTGTCAGTAACTGCATCCCAGACACCCTGAGGGGTGGAACCGTGACACCAGCAAGTTCACCTCTGAATGGCATGAGAAAAACAAAACAAAGATTTTGGAGTAGCCTAGTCAAAGTCCTGACCTTAATCTGATTGAGATGCTGTGGCATGACATTAAGAAGACAGTCCATGCTCAGAATCCCTCCAATTTGACTGAATTACAACAATTCTGCAATGATCAGTGGGCCAAAATTCCTCCACAGCATTATAAAAGACTCATTGCCAATTATCTCAAACACTTAACTGCAGTTGTTGCTGCTAAGGGTGACCCAACAAGTTATTAGGTTTAGGGGGCAATCACTTTTTCACACATGGCCCTGTGGGTTTGGATTTCTTTTAGACCTTCATTTAAAAACTGCATTTTGTGTTTTACTTGTGTCATCTTTGACTAATATTTAAATTTGTTTGTTGATCAGAAACATTTAAGTGTGACAAACATGCAAAAGAATAGGAAATCAGGAAGGGTGCAAACACTTTTTCACTCAACTGTATGTGAGCTGTAACCTGACCATTAGATGCCCCACATATATAAATCATAACAAACCCTATAAAATACAAATTTTATTCCTTAATTTAAAATGCCACCAAAACTGTGGCTACCACCACACAAACTCAGAAACACCGTGAACCAAAAACTGATTTAAGGGATACTTTTTCCCTATTTTGGTGCCTACACTGATGCCTTCCTAGCTGCGGGGGTTGGCACCCTAGGGGGAGCGTTGTGGCGCCCACGCTCCACGATGGCCAGCCCTAGGGCCCCTAGATACACCCTGCCAAATCTATTGGGCCCCTCTACCCAGATAAGTAGCTAAATGATCCCCTAATATCTAAACAAAGGTCACACCTATAACTAAAGGTACCGTCACATTAAGCGACGCTGCAGCGATATCGACAACGATGCCGATCGCTGCAGCGTCGCTGTGTGGTCGCTGGAGAGCTGTCACACAGACAGCTCTCCAGCGACCAACGATGCCGAAGTCCCCGGGTAACTAGGGTAAACATCGGGTTACTAAGCGCAGGGCCGCACTTAGTAACCCGATGTTTACCCTGGTTACCAGTGTAAAATGTAAAAAAACCAAACACTACATACTTACATTGCCGTGTCTGTCGCGTCCCTCGCCTTCAGCTTCCCTGCACTGTGTAAGCGCCGGCCCTAAAGCACAGCGGTGACGTCACCGCTGTGCTTTGCTTTACGGCCGGCACTGACACAGTCAGTGCAGGAAGCTCTGAGCAGCAGCGCGGACGCCGGGGGTCATGACAGACATCAGAGGGTGAGTATGTAGTGTTTTTTTTTAACTTTTACAATGGTAACCAGGGTAAATATCGGGTTACTAAGCGCGGCCCTGCGCTTAGTAACCCGATATTTACCCTGGTTACCATTGTAAAACATTGCTGGCATCGTTGCTTTTGCTGTCAAACACGACGATACACGCCGATCTGACGACCAAATAAAGTTCTGGACTTTCAGCAACGACCAGCGATATCACAGCGGGATCCAGATCGCTGCTGCGTGTCAAACTCAAAGATATCTGTATCCAGGAAGCTGCAACGTCACGGATCGCTATCGTTATCGTTGTTAAGTCGCTCAGTGTGAAGGTACCTTTAGGAAATCCTGATCCCCAGACCATGTTTAAAAACAATAGAGAACATGTGTCTTGGCATAAGGCGGCAATATACATAGATTTGGCATGATACCAGTCTATACTTTTATATCCGTGTAGGCACCATAACAGGGAAAAAGTATCTCTTAAATCAGTTTTTGGTGTTTGTGAGTTTGTGTGGTGGTAGCAACAGTTTTGGTGTCATTTTAAATTAAGGAATACAATTTGTATTTTATAGGGTTTGTTATGATTTATATATTTGATAGGTACCCTGGATTACTAATCTAACTTTAAAATCATTAGATGCACCACATGCTGAAGATGTACCACGCTAGAGAGGAGATGCTGAACTGTTGTAGCAGAGCCGTAACAGCAATGGCTGATGAAGCTGAGCTGGAACAGCGATGACTGATAAAGCAGAGCCGGAACAGCAATGATTGATGCGTCAGAACCGGAACAGCAATGATTGATGCGTCGGAGCCGGAACAGCTGTGATTGATGTGTCGGAGCCGGAATAGCTATGATTGATGCATCGGAGCCGGAACAGCTGTGATTGATGTGTCGGAGCCGGAATAGCTATGATTGATGCGTCGGAGCCGGAACAGCTAATGGTTGATGCGTCGGAGCCGAGACAGCTATGATTGATGCGTCGGGGCCGGAACAGCTGTGATTGATGTGTCGGAGGCGGAACAGCTATGATTGATGCGTCGGAGCCGGAACAGCTATGATTGATGCGTCGGAGCCGAGACAGCTATGATTGATGCGTCGGAGCCGAGACAGCTATGATTGATGCGTTGGAGCCGGAACACCTATGATTGATGCGTCGGAGCCGGAACAGCTATGATTGATGCGTCAGAGCCGGAACAGCTATGATTGATGCGTCGGAGCCAGGACAGTGATGATGATTGATGCGGCAGTTGGGAGAGAGGGAGGGCTGATCTAGGAGAGTTGTAGCAACAGGGCAGTGCTGGAACAGTATAATATAGATGTTTCAGATGTTCTGCATAGTGTGGCGGCTGCCTGAGCTGGACTAATGATGTAATTGGAGGCCATTGGGTTGTTGGCAGTGGATGGCAGTGCTTGGTACTGGAAGCAGCACAAGTGACTGACTAGCATTTTCGTAGTATAATATTATATTTAATGTTGTCATTTATTTATAGATCGTGCCATCATGGGTTTTAAACTTTTTCTTTCCAAAATTGCAATGTCATTTTTTCCTTGAGGCAAATATCATCTTATAAACTTTTCAATGGATTCCCACTGAAATCTATGGGGAAAAAATCTTTTTTTTTTGTCTAAAATAAATAATTTTTGCAATAGGGTTTCATTTAACTTTTTAGGACTGTTTGGCTTACACTGTAGATTGTTATGGTTCTCAATGGCAAGAGAACATAGCCCAGCAAACATACGAACTAGCTCTTGGAAGGATGGAAACTAAACTGACCATGAACTAAACCTGCCGCACAACTAACAGTAGCCGGGTAGCGTAGCCTGCGTTTTATCCCTAGACGCCCAGCGCCGGCCGGAGGACTAACTAATCCTGGCAGAGGAAAATATAGTCCTGGCTCACCTCTAGAGAAATTTCCCCGAAAGGCAGACAGAGGCCCCCACAAATATTGGCGGTGATTTTAGATGAAATGACAAACGTAGTATGAAAATAGGTTTAGCAAAATTGAGGTCCGCTTACTAGATAGCAGGAAGACAGAAAGGGCACTTTCATGGTCAGCTGAAAACCCTATCAAAATACCATCCTGAAATTACTTTAAGACTCTAGTATTAACTCATAACATCAGAGTGGCAATTTCAGATCACAAGAGCTTTCCAGACACAGAAACGAAACTACAGCTGTGAACTGGAACAAAATGCAAAAACAAACAAGGACTAAGTCCAACTTAGCTGGGAGTTGTCTAGCAGCAGGAACATGCACAGAAAGGCTTCTGATTACAATGTTGACCGGCATGGAAGTGACAGAGGAGCAAGGCTAAATAGCGACTCCCACATCCTGATGGAAACAGGTGAACAGAGAGGATGATGCACACCAGTTCAATTCCACCAGTGGCCACCGGGGGAGCCCAAAATCCAATTTCACAACAGTACCCCCCCCTCAAGGAGGGGGCACCGAACCCTCACCAGAACCACCAGGGCGATCAGGATGAGCCCTATGAAAGGCACGGACCAAATCGGAGGCATGAACATCAGAGGCAGTCACCCAAGAATTATCCTCCTGACCGTATCCCTTCCATTTGACCAGATACTGGAGTTTCCGTCTGGAAACATGGGAGTCCAAGATTTTTTCCACAACGTACTCCAACTCGCCCTCAACCAACACCGGAGCAGGAGGCTCAACGGAAGGCACAACCGGTACCTCATACCTGCGCAATAATGACCGATGAAAAACATTATGAATAGAAAAAGATGCAGGGAGGTCCAAACGGAAGGACACAGGATTAAGAATCTCCAATATCTTGTACGGGCCGATGAACCGAGGCTTAAACTTGGGAGAAGAAACCCTCATAGGGACAAAACGAGAAGACAACCACACCAAGTCCCCAACACAAAGCCGAGGACCAACCCGACGCCGGCGGTTGGCAAAAAGCTGAGTCTTCTCCTGGGACAACTTCAAATTGTCCACTACCTGCCCCCAAATCTGATGCAACCTCTCCACCACAGCATCCACTCCAGGACAATCCGAAGATTCCACCTGACCAGAAGAAAATCGAGGATGAAACCCCGAATTACAGAAAAAGGGAGACACCAAGGTGGCAGAACTGGCCCGATTATTGAGGGCAAACTCCGCTAAAGGCAAAAAAGCAACCCAATCATCCTGATCTGCAGACACAAAACACCTCAAATATGTCTCCAAGGTCTGATTCGTCCGCTCGGTCTGGCCATTAGTCTGAGGATGGAAAGCAGACGAGAAAGACAAATCTATGCCCATCCTAGCACAGAATGCTCGCCAAAATCTAGACACGAATTGGGTACCTCTGTCAGAAACGATATTCTCCGGAATACCATGCAAACGGACCACATTTTGAAAAAACAGAGGAACCAACTCGGAAGAAGAAGGCAACTTAGGCAGGGGAACCAAATGGACCATCTTAGAGAAACGATCACACACCACCCAGATGACAGACATCTTCTGAGAAACAGGAAGATCCGAAATAAAATCCATCGAGATGTGCGTCCAGGGCCTCTTCGGGATAGGCAAGGGCAACAACAATCCACTAGCCCGAGAACAACAAGGCTTGGCCCGAGCACAAACGTCACAAGACTGCACGAAGCCTCACACATCTCGAGACAGGGAAGGCCACCAGAAGGACCTTGCCACCAAATCCCTGGTACCAAAGATTCCAGGATGACCTGCCAACGCAGAAGAATGAACCTCAGAAATGACTTTACTGGTCCAATCATCAGGAACAAACAGTCTACCAGGTGGGCAACGATCAGGTCTATCCACCTGAAACTCCTGCAAGGCCCGCCGCAGGTCTGGAGAAACGGCAGACAATATCACTCCATCCTTAAGGATACCTGTAGGTTCAGAATTACCAGGGGAGTCAGGCTCAAAACTCCTAGAAAGGGCATCCGCCTTAACATTCTTAGAACCCGGCAGGTAGGACACCACAAAATTAAACCGAGAGAAAAACAACGACCAGCGCGCCTGTCTAGGATTCAGGCGTCTGGCGGACTCAAGATAAATTAGATTTTTGTGGTCAGTCAATACCACCACCTGATGTCTAGCCCCCTCAAGCCAATGACGCCACTCCTCAAAAGCCCACTTCATGGCCAAAAGCTCCCGATTCCCAACATCATAATTCCGCTCGGCGGGCGAAAATTTACGCGAGAAAAAAGCACAAGGTCTCATCACGGAGCAATCGGAACTTCTCTGCGACAAAACCGCCCCAGCTCCGATTTCAGAAGCGTCGACCTCAACCTGAAAAGGAAGAGCAACATCAGGCTGACGCAACACAGGGGCGGAAGAAAAGCGGCGCTTAAGCTCCCGAAAGGCCTCCACAGCAGCAGGGGACCAATCAGCAACATCAGCACCCTTCTTAGTCAAATCAGTCAATGGTTTAACAACATCAGAAAAACCAGCAATAAATCGACGATAAAAGTTAGCAAAGCCCAAAAATTTCTGAAGACTCTTAAGAGAAGAGGGTTGCGTCCAATCACAAATAGCCTGAACCTTGACAGGATCCATCTCGATGGAAGAGGGGGGAAAAAATATATCCCAAAAAGGAAATCTTTTGAACCCCAAAAACGCACTTAGAACCCTTCACACACAAGGAATTAGACCGCAAAACCTGAAAAACCCTCCTGACCTGCTGGACATGAGAGTCCCAGTCATCCGAAAAAATCAAAATATCATCCAGATACACAATCATAAATTTATCCAAATAATCACGGAAAATGTCATGCATAAAGGACTGAAAGACTGAAGGGGCATTTGAAAGACCAAAAGGCATCACCAAATACTCAAAGTGGCCCTCGGGCGTATTAAATGCGGTTTTCCACTCATCCCCCTGCTTAATTCGCACCAAATTATACGCCCCACGAAGATCTATCTTAGAGAACCACTTGGCCCCCTTTATGCGAGCAAACAAATCAGTCAGCAGTGGCAACGGATATTGATATTTAACCGTGATTTTATTCAAAAGCCGATAATCAATGCACGGCCTCAAAGAGCCATCTTTCTTAGCCACAAAGAAAAAACCGGCTCCTAAGGGAGATGACGAAGGACGAATATGTCCCTTTTCCAAGGACTCCTTTATATATTCTCGCATAGCAGCATGTTCAGGCACAGACAGATTAAATAAACGACCCTTAGGGTATTTACTACCCGGAATCAAATCTATGGCACAATCGCACTCCCGGTGCGGAGGTAATGAACCAAGCTTAGGTTCTTCAAAAACGTCACGATATTCAGTCAAGAATTCAGGAATCTCAGAGGGAATAGATGATGAAATGGAAACCACAGGTACGTCCCCATGCGTCCCCTTACATCCCCAGCTTAACACAGACATAGCTTTCCAGTCAAGGACTGGGTTATGAGATTGCAGCCATGGCAATCCAAGCACCAACACATCATGTAGGTTATACAGCACAAGAAAGCGAATAATCTCCTGGTGATCCGGATTAATCCGCATAGTTACTTGTGTCCAGTATTGTGGTTTATTGCTAGCCAATGGGGTGGAGTCAATCCCCTTCAGGGGTATAGGAGTTTCAAGAGGCTCCAAATCATACCCACAGCGTTTGGCAAAGGACCAATCCATAAGACTCAAAGCGGCGCCAGAGTCGACATAGGCATCCGCGGTAATAGATGATAAAGAACAAATCAGGGTCACAGATAGAATAAACTTAGACTGTAAAGTGCCAATTGAAACAGACTTATCAAGCTTCTTAGTACGCTTAGAGCATGCTGATATAACATGAGTTGAATCACCGCAATAGAAGCACAACCCATTTTTTCGTCTAAAATTCTGCCGTTCACTTCTGGACAGAATTCTATCACATTGCATATTCTCTGGCGTCTTCTCAGTAGACACCGCCAAATGGTGCACAGGTTTGCGCTCCCGCAGACGCCTATCGATCTGGATAGCCATTGTCATGGACTCATTCAGACCCGCAGGCACAGGGAACCCCACCATAACATCCTTAATGGCATCAGAGAGACCCTCTCTGAAATTCGCCGCCAGGGCGCACTCATTCCACTGAGTAAGCACAGCCCATTTACGGAATTTCTGGCAGTATATTTCAGCTTCGTCTTGCCCCTGAGATAGGGACATCAAGGCCTTTTCCGCCTGAAGTTCTAACTGAGGTTCCTCATAAAGCAACCCCAAGGCCAGAAAAAACGCATCCACATTGAGCAACGCAGGATCCCCTGGAGCCAATGCAAAAGCCCAATCCTGAGGGTCGCCCCGGAGCAAAGAAATCACAATCCTGACCTGCTGAGCAGGATCTCCAGCAGAGCGAGATTTCAGGGACAAAAACAACTTGCAATTATTTTTTAAATTTTGAAAGCAAGATCTATTCCCCGAGAAAAATTCAGGCAAAGGAATTCTAGGTTCAGATATAGGAACATGAACAACAAAATCTTGTAAGTTTTGAACTTTCGTGGTGAGATTATTCAAACCTGCAGCTAAACTCTGAATATCCATTTTAAACAGGTGAACACAGAGCCATTCCAGGATTAGAAGGAGAGAGAGAGAGAAAGGCTGCAATATAGGCAGACTTGCAAGAGATTCAATTACAAGCACACTCAGAACTGAGAAAAAAAAAAAAAAAAAAAAAAAATCTTCAGCAGACTTCTCTTTTCTCTCCTTTCTCTGTCAATTAATTTAACCCTTTATGGCCGGTCAAACTGTTATGGTTCTCAATGGCAAGAGAACATAGCCCAGCAAACATACGAACTAGCTCTTGGAAGGATGGAAACTAAACTGACCATGAACTAAACCTGCCGCACAACTAACAGTAGCCGGGTAGCGTAGCCTGCGTTTTATCCCTAGACGCCCAGCGCCGGCCGGAGGACTAACTAATCCTGGCAGAGGAAAATATAGTCCTGGCTCACCTCCAGAGAAATTTCCCCGAAAGGCAGACAGAGGCCCCCACAAATATTGGCGGTGATTTTAGATGAAATGACAAACGTAGTATGAAAATAGGTTTAGCAAAATTGAGGTCCGCTTACTAGATAGCAGGAAGACAGAAAGGGCACTTTCATGGTCAGCTGAAAACCCTATCAAAATACCATCCTGAAATTACTTTAAGACTCTAGTATTAACTCATAACATCAGAGTGGCAATTTCAGATCACAAGAGCTTTCCAGACACAGAAACGAAACTACAGCTGTGAACTGGAACAAAATGCAAAAACAAACAAGGACTAAGTCCAACTTAGCTGGGAGTTGTCTAGCAGCAGGAACATGCACAGAAAGGCTTCTGATTACAATGTTGACCGGCATGGAAGTGACAGAGGAGCAAGGCTAAATAGCGACTCCCACATCCTGATGGAAACAGGTGAACAGAGAGGATGATGCACACCAGTTCAATTCCACCAGTGGCCACCGGGGGAGCCCAAAATCCAATTTCACAACAGTAGATCCTTGCTGTCTGAACAATGGTCAGCATGAATCGGACATTGGCTGCTTTTATTGCAGCCATGTATGTTTTATTTTGAATCGCTGCCGTGTTTCATTGAAAAGATTGCGCGACTCTGATCACAAGTCCGAGTGATTAGTGGGGAGAGACCTGTTGGTGTAGGGCAGCGGGATGAGCAGGGACGCTGCCTTGGACTAGTCATCTGAGATGCATGACCCTTCAGTCAGCTTTTCTAAGTATGGTTTCTCTGAAATGCCGCAGTGAAGCATACACAACTGCAATAGACCATGGTTCGGGCAGCATAAATCTACTGTCAGAACCCCTTTTACGTGTCAATTCACCAGTGGGCTCCTTCTCACAGAAGAATCTGAAACCCTTACCTTTTTTTTTTTTAAATACTTTCTTCAAAGCTGATTTATAAGCAAAGGATCAGCTATCAACTGGAAAATCAGCTTAAAGGAAAGTTAAAGAAGAAGTAAGATCAGTGTAAACTTACTGACGGATTCGCCATTAACTCATTCTGTAGCATGCTATGTACGGTGATGCATATTGTGCCAAATTTTTAGTGAAACCCTATTGCAAAAAATGTTGTTAATTAAACCCAAAACACATGGATTTAGGTGAAATTAAAATTACCCTTGAATATATCCTTATCAATCTCTATGTGAAAAATGGTTGATGACATTTTATGAGTTTTTTTTTTAATCCAATATGGAAGTACGAACTCCCCTTGCCCCAAACTATTGGCTATGTAGTATTGGCAGAAATTACTGATCATGAAATCAATACTTGTGTATGGCCACCATGATGGGTAACAAGCTGGCTAATCCTCTGCTAGTACAGTGGAGAAAAAAGTATTTAGTCAGCGACCAATTGTGCAAGTTCCCCCACTTAAAGGGAACCTGTCACCCAGTTTTTTCAGTATGAGATAAAAATACCGTTAAATAGGGCCTGAGCTGTGCGTTACAATAGTGTATTTTGTGTACCCTGATTCCCCACCTATGCTGCCAAAATACCTTACCAAAGTCGCCGTTTTCGCCTGTCAATCCAGGTGGTCAGGTCAAATGAGCGTGGTGACATCTCTGTTTCTTCCCCCAGATCTTGCTTATTTTTCCGTTGATGCGAAAACGGCGACTTTGGTAAGGTATTTCGGCAGCATAGGTGGGGAATCAGGGAACACAAAATACACTATTGTAACGCACAGCTCAGGCCCTATTTAACGGTATTTTTATCTCATACTGAAAAAAGGGGTGACAGGTTCCCTTTAAAAAAGATGAGAGACCTGTAACTGACATCATAGGGAGACCACAACTATGAGAGTCAAAATGAGAAAACAAATCCAGAAAATCACCTTGTCTGATTTGGCAAGGTTTATTTTGCAAATTATAGTGGAAAATAAGTATTTAGTCATTAACAAAAGTTCTTCTCAATATTTTGTTATATATCCTTTGTTGGCAATGGCAGAGGTCAAACGTTTTCTGTAAGTCTTCATAAGGTTGGCACACTCTGTTGGTGATATGTTGGCCCCTTTCTCCATGCAGATCTCCTCTAGAGAAGTCATGTTTTGGGCCTGTCGCTGGGCAACACGGAGTTTCAACTCCCTGCAAAGGTTTTTTTATGGGGTCGAGATCTGGAGACTAGCTAGGCCACTCCAGGACATATATATTACAGCATGGTCAACCTCAATAAATACTAAAACATAACATTTAATAAGCTTTTTTAAAAAATACACAAACAGCATAAAGAAATCTAAGTGCTCAAAATAACCAGTGCTCAAGTAAAAAAGGGTTTTGGTTCAATCTCACCCATATGAGTATTTCCTTCTCATTTCTTTTTGGCTTATTCTTTTAGAAATAAACCGCATCAGCAGGATGAAGAAGATATAAATATATAGTTATGGGGGGGGGAGCTTAGGGTCTAAATCTCCTTGTCGTGCCCCTGTATATCTCCCGCCCTAACAAGGGCAGTACCCGAATGTCGTCCTGCTCAAAAGGATACCCATGACAAATGTAGCCTCCCTATAGCATGTATACTCCCAACGCGTTTCCTTCCCCGTTACGGGGAATTCATCAGGGGAAATTTTTTGAATAGGCTCAGGAAGTTGCCTGCAATAGCACGTGCAACTTGAAAACCGACTGGTGTAGTCGGTGCCCCTCAATCGGGAAAGTGCTCTCTGTCTTTCCAGGATATGCTGTCCTTAAATAAGTGGTGGATAGTATTCCACTACCACGGCGTCTGACATCACTTCCCTTACTTCATTCATCAAACCCTCTCATTCGTCAGTCACCCACCATGTTTTCACATACCTGCTCATCAGGCGTCTATAGTGCAGGGGCTGCGGTCCGTAAATGATTACTACGCATGCGCTAATAGCGCTACATGTCCCGGTCACGTGACCGCAGGTCCTGTACTCGATCTGCTATTGATCACTGCGCATGCGTGTCTCACACTGCACCTCCCGGTCACCTGACCATAGGTCCTATAATCCAGGACCTTCACATGCTTCTTACGAATTAACTCCTTCGTTGCCCTGGCAGTGTGCTTGGGATCATTATCATGCTGAAAAACCCATCCACGTTTCATGTTCAATGCCCTTGCTGATGGAAGGAGGTTTGCACTCAATATTTCACTATACATGGCCCCATTCATTCTTTCATGTACACGGATCGGTCGTTCTGGTCCCTTTGCAGAGAAATGGCCCCAAAGCATGATGTTGCCACCCGCATGCTTCACAGAAGGTATGGTGTTCTTTGGATGCAACTCGGCATTCTGTCTCCTCCAAACACGATGAGTTTTGTTTCTACCAAACAGTTCTACTTTGGTTTCATCAGACCATATGACATTCTCCCAATACTCTTCTGGATAATCCAAATGCTGTCTAGCAAACTTCAGTCGGGTTCGGACATGTACAGTCTTAAGCAGGGGGGCACATCTGGCACTGCAGGATCAGAGTCCCTGGCTGCGTAGTGTGTTACTGATGGTAGCCTTTGTTACGGTGGCCCAGCTCTATGCAGGTCATTCACTAGGTTCCCCCGTGTGGTTCTGGGATTTTTGCTCACCGTTCTTGTGATCATTTTGACCCCACGGGTGAGATCTTGCATGGAGCACCCGATCGAGGGAGTTTATCAGTTGTCTTGTATGTCTTCCATTTTCTTTTTATTGCTCCCACAGTTGATTTCATCACACCAAGCTGCTTGTGTATTGCAGATTTAGTCTTCCCAGCCTGGTGCAGGGCTACAATTTTGTTTCTGGTGTCCTTCGACAGCTCTTTGGTCTTCACCATAGTGGAGTTTGGAGTGTGACTGTTTGAGGTTGTGGACAAGTGTCTTTTATACCGATAACAAGTTCAAACAGGTGCCATTACTACAGGTAATGAGTGGAGGACAGAGGAGCCTCTTAAAAAAGAAGTTACAGGTATGTGAGAGTCATAAAATCTTGCATGTTTTTAGGTGACCAAATATTTATTTTCCACTATAATTTGCAAAATAAATCTTGCCAAATCAGACAAGGTGATTTTCTGGATTTGTTTTCTCATTTTTGACTCTCATAGTTGTGGTCTACCTATGATGTCAATTACAGGCCTCTCTCATTTTTTTTAATTAGGAGAACTTGCACAATTGGTCGCTGACTAAATAATTTTTTTTTCCCCACTGTATAAACCTACTCATATTTGACGTTTTCTTTTCTGAATGCTGCTCATTTTGGATATTACTATATTTCATGATACATTGAATTATTTGGAAATTATTCTTGCATAGATTTACATTGGGTGTAAGGTATTTTTTTTTTTTTTATTTTGTATTTTTTTTACTAGTTAGATGAGCAAATGAATTCTGCTGAAATATTACACGAGTCTCTGACAGAGAAGCATAAAGATCTGAAGCTGAAATACCAGACGGCATCCGAGGACGAAGACAGGCAGCAAGCGATAAAGAAGGACGTGGCTAAACGGTGAGATTGCGCTTGTTTCATATCAAACATCTATGAATATAAAATCTAGATCCATCAGAATGGACACCGTGCAGGATCCATATGATATGACGACGGGCGTGACACCTAAGGTTTTCTGTGAATAATATACACAGGTGCGTCTCACAAAATTAGAATATCATCAAAAAGTTAATTTATTTCAGTTCTTCAATATAAAAAGTGAAACTCATATTTTATATAGAGTCATTACTAGAGATGAGCAAATATTTCAATGTTCGGTTCGGATTACGTTCGCCAAATTTGCAATATTCGCCGATTAATTTGCTGAACATAGCCAAATGCCATTCATGTCAATGGGAGGCAAAAACAAATGCATGCACAACACCTTATAGCAGCCCCAAATGCTGACAAAACACATCAAATGAGGGACAAACACCAGGAAAGTGGCCTCAATTCACCCTGTGATGCCGCGATCACTAGCAAGTTGGGGAATACTCGCTTGGCAACAGGATAAACGTAGACAGGCACTGTTTTCCACATAAACAGTCTATTTTGGTTTATTCATTAATGTTTATGGAACACAACAGGCACCAATCCACGACATTAGGTTGCAGACTCTAAACATGCTGGACCTTATTCCGTCCAGTTACCATGGATGACTGCACAGTTCATTAACTGACCATCGTCAGTGCTTGCCATCCCCCATCTCTGGGTTACTTTCCTGGAGCTCCTGCTCCACACGCTGACCTCCTGTCAGTGCTCTCTCCTGGGGAAACTCCCCCATATGCAGTGCCATCACTGACTCTGCACATACGGCCTCTCTGTGTTCTGTTCAGGATGTCCATCCCCACTTGGAACTGTCCAACACACAGGCCACCAAATCCATGGCCTCACCATGTGCTCTTCAAGATGTCCGTCCCCACCCAGGACCGTCCAACACACAGGCCTTCCAGGAACTTATGCACGGACCAATCAGGTCCATACATTCTCTAACATGTGACCACACCATGGTCACTTTACGTACTAGTAACCACTCCCATAGGTGGGAGGTGTGTGTGGTTAGTCAGACCCGCCCAGCTCTCGACTAACCCTGTAAGCCTTCCTTTAAAGCTACACAACAATACTTGTGGGACTACAGGTCCCAGAACAACATTATCGTCTTACGGCGCAGAGGATTCTCCTCTGCGACTCATACTGGCCATTTACAATAATGCCGGATGTTGTCTCATCATCACAGTTATGCCTGCGACTGCCATGCATTCTCATGGCCTCAATACGCCTCTGTTCTCATTCTGAGGAGAACATGCAGTGCCCCCTAGCTGTAACAGGGGTCACTGCATCACAACCTACAGTATAAATTGTAGAATGGCACTGCAGCAATCAGCCAGGCATGAGGTTTCGGGGTCTGGGACAGCATTTACAGCCTTCAATTGAACATCACAGTAAGATGAGGTGGGTGAGGGATCGGTGTAGGCCCCCTTTGCTGGTAGCCCTGATACCACATGCAACACCTCTACCTGCTTTCATGCTGAGCCACACTCAGGTGGCACAAATATCCATTTTCTAGAATACCATTGTCAGAAAAATTAAAGCTTAGTAACATGTGTAGTTGAGTCCAAGGAAGTGGAGGCCTGACGGTCTCGGAGGCCTACTGCTACAGGCAACATGCATGAAGGAGACCCAACCAGGAGTGTTCACATTGCCAAAAATTATTGGCAGACATCACCAAAGTGGCATCAATTTCACCACAGTAGAAATAGTATAATAGTGACTGACAGGTCTTCCACTACACCCAATCCAACAGATGGACACCCAACAAGGCGTGTTCACATTTTAAAAAATGAGTGCCTGACACCACCGAAGTGGAATAACTGTCACGAGAATAGAAATAGTATAATTGGGACCGAGACATCTTCCAGTACAGCTAACCCAGCAGATGTAGACCAACCATGACTGTTCACATTTCCACAAATTTGTGTTAGCAGCAGCAGCCACAGCAGCCACACTAAAGATATCACATAGTGCAGTTACATAACATTAATGCATCACACTAAAAAATGCAATATCACCCAGTTGCGTACCTAGGGGGGGGCACCCGGGGCAAGTGCCCCTGGCGCAGTCGGCAGGAGGGCGCAGTCGGGCCACCTAATTCGGCAGTCCGTAATGTCTCCCACGGCGGCTGCATTCTGCCGCCCCCCCGGATTGAGAGTCGGCTGTTCTGTGCCGACTGTCAAGCTGACAGCCGGCACAGAGAAGCTACAGCGCGCCGGCTCCCAACATGTGTGGACATACCGCATGTGTAGCCTGTGCGGCTGCACCGGGGTCCAGCGGAGATGGAGGGGGCCCTTGCAGGGAGGCTGCGGCAGGCAGGGAGAAATCCCTGCAGCTCCGCTGCCTACAAGAGAAAATAGCAGCTGAGCTACAGCGATCTGTCTTCCTGCCCGCGCTTCCTCTCACACAGGCAGCGCCGCTGGATGACGACATCATTCAGCAGCCGGCTGTGTCAGAGGAAGGCGATGAGATGCTGTGGCAGAGTGCGAGGAGAGGTGAGAGGTTGTGTGTGTGTGTGTGTGTGTGTATATATAGAGGTGCTGTGTGTGTTGTGTCTGTGTGTCTGTATAGAGAGGTGAGAGGTGCTGTGTGTGTGTATATATAGAGGTGAGAGGTGCTGTGTGTGTGTGTCTGTATAGGTGAGAGGTGTTGTGTGTGTGTATGTGTATAGGTGAGAGGTGCTGAGTGTGTATTTATGTTGTGTGTGTGTGTATAGGTGAGAGGTGCTGTGTGTGTGTTGTGTGTGTGCATGCGTGCATGCCTAGCGCTGCAGGTAAATGCAGAGGTAAATGGTTTTGTGTGTGTGTGTACGGGGAGGAGAGGCGAGGGCAATGATGGGGCTGAAGGGGAGAGGGCAATAATTGGGATGGAGGGGGAGGAGGAAATGATGGATGTGGTGGAATGAGCAATGATGGAGGTGGCAATGATGGAGGTGGAATGGGCAATGATGGGGGTGGGGGGGAGGAAATGATGGAGGTGGTGGAATGGGCAATGATGGGGGTGGGGGGAGGCAATGATGGAGGTGGAAATTGGAAAGGGCAATGATGGTGGTGGGGGAGAATGCAATGATGGTGGGGGAGGAGGAAATCATGGAGGTGGTGGAAAGGGCAATAATAAGGGGGGAAGAAATGATGGAGGTAGTAGAATGGACAGGGATGGTGGTGGTGGAAAGCACACTGATGATATTGGAGGGGGAGAAAATGATGGAGGTGGTGGAATGGGCAAGGATGGTGATGGCGACGGAAAGGACAATGATGATGGTGGTGGAAAGGGCAATGATGGGGATGGTGAGGGAAGAGAAAATTATGGATGTGGTGGAAAAGGCAATGGAGGAAATGATGGAGGTGGTGGAATGGGCAATGATGGGAGTGCTGGGGAAGGAGGAAATGATGGAGGTTGTGGAATGGGAAATTATGGGGTGGTGGGGAAGAAAGCAATGATAGTGGTGGTGGAAAAGGCAAAGATGGAGGTGGTGAAGAGAGCAATGATGGGGTGGGGTAGAGGAAAATAATGGGCATATATGAGGAAACAGTACGGGGGAATTTGGGGCATGTATAAGGAAACAATACTGGGGAATAGGGGGCATGTATGAGGAAACAGTACTGAGGAATGGGGGGCATATCTGAGGAAACAGTATGGGGGAATGGGGGGCATATCTGAGGAAACACTATGGGGGATGGGTGCAGACAGTATGAGGAGCGAACGGGGGAATGTATCTGGACACAGTATGAGTAGCGTTGTGAAAAATGTATGTGGACAGAATACGGGGAGCGAGGGTGATGGGATGTGTGCAGACACAGTATGGGGAATCAGGTGAGCAGGCAGTGTAGAAAGTGAGGGGGTAAATTATATGAGGAGACAGTATGGTGAACAGGGGGATGTGAGAGGAGACAGTATGAAGAGGGAGGGGAATATTGTGAGGACACAGTATGGGGGGAGAAAAGTGATTGGGCACAGAATAGAAACTGAGTAGTGGGGGCGTAGCATGGAGGGTCAGTGTAAGGGCACAGCCAGTAGGGGACAGTATACCAGGGAGGGGGAGTGTGATGACAGTACAGTATAAATACTGAGCCCTATAGGGGGACACAGTATGAGAGGACAGTGTGAAGAGGGGCCAGTATGGAAAGGAGAGGTCAGTGTGAAGAGCATGTACCATAAGAGGGACAGTGTGGGGGTCATATTTTGTGCAGACAATATAGTGAGGGGCAATTTTTATTCAGGAGCATTATAATGACACTTATATCTTTAACCCCTTCCCGACCCATGACGCCACGTAGGCGTCATGAAAGTCGGTGCCAATCCGACCCATGACGCCTATGTGGCGTCATGGAATGATCGCATCCCTGCAGATCGGGTGAAAGGGTTAACTCCAATTTCACCCGATCTGCAGGGACAGGGGGAGTGGTACTTAAGCCCAGGGGGGTGGCTTCACCCCCCCGTGGCTACGATCTCTCTGATTGGCTGTTGAAAGTGAAACAGCCAATCAGCGATTTGTAATATTTCACTATGAAAACTGGTGAAATATTACAATCCAGCCATAGCCGATACTGTATTATCATCGGCCATGGCTGGAAACCCTGATCTGCCCCCCCACCGATCTCCTCCCCAGTCCTCCATCCTGTGCTCCGCTCCCCTCCGTCCTCCTGTCCGCTCCCCCGTCCTCCTGTCCGCTCCCCCCGTGCTCCGATCCCACCCCCATGCTCCGATCACCCCCCCGTGCTCCGATCCCCCCCCCTCATACTTACCGAGCCTCCCGGTGTCCGTCCGTCTTCTCCACGGGCGCCGCCATCTTCCAAAATTGCGGGCGCATGCGCAGTGCGCCCGCCGAATCTGCCGGCCGGCAGATTCGTTCCAGCTACATTTTGATCACTGTGATAAAACCTATCACAGTGATCAAAATTAAAAAAATTGTAAATTAACCCCCCCTTTATCACCCCCATAGGTAGGGACAATAATAAAATAAAGAAAATATTTTTTTTTTCCACTAGGGTTAGAACTAGGGTTAGGGTTAGGGGTAGGGTTAGGGGTAGGGTTAGGGGTAGGGTTAGAACTAGGGTTAGCGTTAGAATTAGGCTATGTGCACACGGTGCGGATTTGGCTACGGATCCACAGCGGATTGGCCGCTGCGGATTCGTAGCAGTGTTCCATCAGGTTTACAGTACCATGTAGACCTATGGAAAACCAAATCCGCTGTGCCCACGGTGCGGAAAATACAGCGTGGAAACGCTGCGTTGTATTTTCCGCAGCATGTCAATTCTTTGTGCGGATTTCGCAGCGTTTTACACCTGTTCCTCAATAGGAATCCGCAGGTGAAATCCGCATAAAAAACACTGGAAATCCGCGGTAAATCCACAGGTAAAACGCAGTGCCTTTTACCTGCGGATTTTTCAAAAATGGTGCGGAAAAATCTCACACGAATCCGCAATGTGGGCACATAGCCTTAGGGTTGGAATTAGAGTTAGGGTTGGAATTAGGGCTAGGGTTGGAAATAGGGTTAAGAATAGGCTTGTGGTTAGGGTTATGGTTAGGGGTGTGTTGGGGTTAAAGTTGTGGTTAGGGTTGGGGTTAGGGTTAGGGTTAGGGTTGGGATTAGGGGTGTGTTGGGGTTAGGGTTGTGATTAGGGTTATGGCTAGAGTAGGGATTAGGGTTAGGGGTGTGTTGGGGTTAGTGTTAGAGTTAGAATTGAGGGGTTTCCACTGTTTAGGCACATCAGGGGTCTCCAAACGCAACATGGCGCCACCATTGATTCCAGCCAATCTTGCGTTCAAAAAGTCAAATGGTGCTCCCTCCCTTCCGAGCCCTGACGTGCGCCCCAAACAGTGGTTTACCCCCACATATGGGGTACCAGCATACTCAGGACAAACTGGGCAACAATTATCGGGGTCCAATTTCTCCTGATACCCTTGCGAAAATAAAAAATTCAAAGGGAAAATAAACTCCAAGTAAATGTGGCGCTAAGCACCTACGGATTTTTTGAATGCATCCACTTCAAGTGAAAAATGTTAATAAAAATTCATTTATTTTCTCAAAATAATAATAAAAAAAGATAAAATATATTTGTAAAATATTTTTAAAATACAGTACTGTATTTTAAAAATATTTTACAAATATATTTTATCTTTTTTTATTATTATTTTGAGAAAATAAATGAATTTTTATTAACATTTTTCACTTGAAGTGGATGCATTCAAAAAATCCGTAGGTGCTTAGCGCCACATTTGCTTGGAGTTTATTTTCCCTTTGAATTTGCCACCTATGTGGATCCGAAGCAGGATCAACACATAGTTCTCCAAAGTGAGCTGCACACCTTATTGGATTATCCAACATACGGAGAAGAGTTGCCTAAAGAATTGATTCCTTGAGAATCTCAACGTGCATTTCTTACCGATAGAAGGTGAGCATAACCACAACTAAAATAATTTTTTAACTGTTGGTAAAATTGTATTACACTCAGAGGAAGCACCGCACTTGTCTCTTTTTTTCCCTCTTTCCCTATACCAGGGTATTTCTAAAGAAAATACAAAATTGCTTGCTAAAACATAATTTTAGAGGAATGAAAAATTATTTTTTATTTTCACGGCTCTGCGTTATAAACTTCTGTGAAGCACTTGGGGGTTCAAAGTGCTCACCACACATCTAGATAAGTTCCTTGGGGGGTCTGGTTACCAAAATGGGGTCACTTGGGGGGGGGGGGGGTTCTACTGTTTAGGCACATCAGGGGCTCTGCAAATGGAATGTGATGCCTGCAGACCACTCCATCAAAGTCTGCATTTCAAAACGTCACTACTTCCCTTCCGAGCCCCGACTTGTGCCCAAACAGTGGTTTACCCCCACATATGGGGTATCAGTGTACTCAGGACAAACTGGGCAACAACTATTGGGGTCCAATATCTCCTGTTACCCTTGTGAAAATAAAAAATTGCTTGCTAAAACATCATTTTTGAGGAAAGAAAAATGATTTTTTATTTTCACGGCTCTGCGTTGTAAACTTCTGTGAGGCACTTGGGGGTTCAAAGTGCTCACCACATATCTAGATAAGTTCCTTGGGGGGACTAGTTTCCAAAATGGGGTCACTTGTGGGGGTTTCTACTGTTTAGGCACATCAGGGGCTCTGCAAATGGAATGTGACGCCCGCAGACCACTCCATCAAAGTCTGCATTTCAAAACGTCACTACTTCCCTTCCGAGCCCCGACTTGTGCCCAAATAGTGGTTTACCCCCACATATGGGGTATCAGTGTACTCAGGACAAACTGGGCAACAACTATTGGGGTCCAATTTCTCCTGTTACCCTTGTGAAAATAAAAAATTGCTTGCTAAAACATCATTTTTGAGGAAAGAAAAATGATTTTTTATTTTCATGGCTCTGCGTTATAAACTTCTGTGAAGCACTTGGGGGTTTAAAGTGCTCACACATATCTAGATAAGTTCCTTTGGGGGGTCTAGTTTCCAAAATGGGGTCACTTGTGGGGGGTTTCTACTGTTTAGGCACATCAGGGGCTCTGCAAATGGAATGTGACGCCCGCAGACCACTCCATCAAAGTCTGCATTTCAAAACATCACTACTTCCCTTCCAAGCCCCGACTTGTGCCCAAACAGTGGTTTACCCCCACATATGGGGTATCAGTGTACTCAGGACAAACTGGGCAACAACTATTGGGGTCCAATTTCTCCTGTTACCCTTGTGAAAATAAAAAATTGCTTGCTAAAACATCATTTTTGAGGAAAGAAAAATGATTTTTTATTTTCATGGCTCTGCGTTGTAAACTTCTGTGAAGCACTTGGGGGTTCAAAGTGCTCACCACATATCTAGATAAGTTCCTTGGGGGGTCTAGTTTCCAAAATGGGGTCACTTGTGGGGGTTTCTACTGTTTAGGCACATCAGGGGCTCTGCAAATGGAATGTGATGGCCGCAGACCACTCCATCAAAGTCTGCATTTCAAAACGTCGCTACTTCCCTTTCGAGCCCCGACTTGTGCCCAAACAGTGGTTTACCCCCACATATGGGGTATCAGTGTACTCAGGACAAACTGGGCAACAACTATTGGGGTCCAATTTCTCCTGTTACCCTTGTGAAAATAAAAAATTGCTTTCTAAAACATCATTTTTGAGGAAAGAAAAATGATTTTTTATTTTCATGGCTCTGCGTTGTAAACTTCTGTGAAGCACTTGGGTGTTCAAAGTGCTCACCACATATCTAGATAAGTTCCTTGGTGGATCTAGTTTCCAAAATGGGGTCACTTGTGGGGGGTTTCTACTGTTTAGGCACATCAGGGGCTCTGCAAACGTAACATGTACCCGCAGACCATTCCAACAAAGTCTGCATTCCAAAACGTCACTACTTCCCTTCCGAGCCCCGGCATGTGCCCAAACAGTGGTTTTCCCCCACATATGGGATATCAGCGTACTCAGGAGAAACTGGACAACAACTCTTGGGGTCAAATTTCTCCTGTTACCCTTGGGAAAATTAAAAAATTCTGGGCTAAAAAAATATTTTTGAGGAAAGAAAACACATTTATTATTTTTACGGCTCTGCGTTATAAACTTCTGTGAAGCACTTGGGGGTTCAAAGTGCTCACCACACATCTAGATAAGTTCCCTTGGGGTTCTAGTTTCCAAAATGGGGTCACTTGTGGGGAGTTTCTACTGTTTAGGCACATCAGGGGCTCTGCAAGTGCAACGTGACGCCCGCAGAGCATTCCATCAAAGTCTGCATTTCAAAACATCACTACTTCCCTTCCGAACCCCGACGTGTGCCCAAACAGTGGTTTACTCCCACATATGGGGTATCAACGTACTCAGGAGACACTGGACAACAACTTTTGGGGTCCAATTTCTCCTGTTACCCTTGGGAAAATAAAAAATTGTGGGCTAAAAAATAATTTTTGAGAAAAGAAAAATTATTTTTTATTTTCATGGCTCTGCGTTATAAACTTCTGTGAAGCACTTGGGGGTTCAAAGTGCTCACTACACATCTAGATTAGATCCTTGGGAGGTCTAGTTTCCAAAATGGGGTCACTTGTGGGGGAGCTCCAATGTTTAGGCACACAGGGGCTCTCCAAACGCGACATGGTGTCCGCTAAAGATTGGAGCCAATTTTTCATTCAAAAAGTCAAATGGCGCTCCTTCCCTTCCGAGCACTGCCGTGCGCCCAAACAGTGGTTTACCCCCATATATGAGGTATCAGCGTACTCAGGACAAATTGGACAACAACGTTCGTGGTCCAGTTTCTCCTTTTACCCTTGGGAAAATAAAAAAAATTGTTGCTAAAAGATAATTTTTGTGACTAAAAAGTTAAATGTTCATTTTTTTTCCTTCCATGTTGCTTCTGCTGCTGTGAAACACCTGAAGGGTTAATAAACTTCTTGAATGTGGTTTTGAGCACCTTGAGGGGTGCAGTTTTTAGAATGGTGTCACTTTGGGGTATTTTCAGCCATATAGAACCCTCAAACTGACTTCAAATGTGAGGTGGTCCCTAAAAAAAATGGTTTTGTAAATTTTGTTGTAAAAATGAGAAATCACTGGTCAAATTTTAACCCTTATAACTTCCTAGCAAAAATAAATTTTGTTTCCAAAATTGTGCTGATGTAATTAGTAAACTGTGAGAGGCCAAATGAAGAAGTTAGAGAAAGAAGATGAGAGGCAGATTGGGAGAGGGGATCATTGATGGGGATGTTAAAGTCTCCCATGAAGAGGGTAGGGATGTTACAGGATAGAAAGTGAGTAAGCCAGGTGGCAAAGTGGTCTAGAAACAGGCGGGAGGAGCCAGGAGGGCGATAAACAACCGCCACCCGCAAGGAGAAGGGCTTAAAGAGTCTGATGGCGTGGACTTCAAAGGAAGGAAATGTAAGTGAGGGAACCGGGGGGATGACGTGGAAAGCACATTGTGATGAAAGGAGCAAACCAACACTCCCCCCTGTCTGTTCTCAGGTCTGGTGGTATGTGAAAATTTCAGCCCACCAAACGAGAGAGCGGCAGCGGCGGTGGTGTCTGAGTGCTTGATCCAGGTTTCTGTAATAGCCAGAAGGTTAAGGGAATTAGAGAGGAAAAGATCGTGAATGTAAGTTAGTTTGTTACACACAGACCATGCATTCCAGAGAGCACAGTGGAAAGCGATAGAAGGCATGCACTGGATGTTAATAAGATTAGCAGGATTTCTATATGCAGCTGGAGGAGAGTAATGTATGCTGGTGGAGGGGGGCCAGGGTTGGGGGAAATGTCACCTGCAACTAGTAAAAGGAGAAAAAACTGCGGAACTGTGGGCTGGCTGCAGTGCTGTGAGAGGGCGGAGTACGGTGAACTGGACAAACTGCTGGACCATGAGAGAGGTGCAGGTTGAGAAGTTACTGTGGATTGAGAAACTTGTGATGTGATCGTTCTCTGAGATCAGTGAAAAACAGTAGGCATGTCTCCTTCCGTTACAGCTGAAGGTGGCCTCTTAGGCTACTTTCACACTAGCGTCGGTACTGGGCCGTCGCCATGCGTCAACCCGACGTACCGACGCACGTTTTTCAACGCATCCACTGCCCATTGTAATGTCCGGGGAGGAGGGGGCAGAGTTTAGGCTGCGCATGCGTGGTCGAAAATGGCGGAGACGACGCACAAAAAAAGTTACATGGAACTTTTTTTGTGCCGACGGTCCGCCAAAACACGACGAATCTGTCGCACGACGGATGCGACGCGTGGCATTCCATCGCAAAGCGTCGCTAATGCAAGTGTATGGAGAAAAAACGCATCCTGCGGGCAACTTTGCAGGATGCGTTTTTTCTCCTAAACGAAGCATTGCGACGTGTGTCACACGACGCAAGTGTGAAAGTAGCCTAAGTCAGCATGACTGGAGTAGGTAAAGAACCCGAGGGTCTGCGGTTGAAGACCTGCATCTCAATAGTTGGCACTGTAACAGAGGAGAAAGAAGCAGCAGATGCGATTGATGGGGAGGCTGATGATTGTTGAGGTCTGCTGGTCAGCATTTTTTGCGCAGTGGGATTCCCACAGTAAAGCATGTTGATTGCGCATGTGAAGATTCATACATGTAATAGTCAAATTATTGCACTTTTTACCTCAACTCGTTTTTTTGGGCAAGGTTGGCAGATTACGTGAGTTGGCTCATCCTTTGCAGTGTCAAAAATAACACAGTCTAGGCAACCCTTGCCACCCCTGTGAGCTGCAGACCTGCAGATGCTGCTGGTCAGAGGCACAGTTGTGGCTGAGGATGCATCACCTGTGATGGCTGCCTCGCTACTTCTCTGCGATGTATGGCGCAATGTAACCTCCTCCTCAGATGACCTACTCAGCTGTGTGCCTCTATGTTCACGCCAACTGCGTTCTAATGGACCGTACTTCGTCCTGCTCCGGATCCAAGCTAAAAAAATTTGGGGCATCGGTGCAGATTTCCCCCTCTTGACTCTGCAAAGCTTTTGAGTACACTTCTGATGAACATGGCATAGAGTGTGTGAACAGCTCTTCAGAATCACCCATCTGTGATTGGGTGCAGTCAGTTGAACGTTTGGATAGTTGGGACGGGGGAAGCAAGGGGAATTTGGGTGCCACATCTGTGGACTGTACTGGGTGTGATGTTGAGGTGGAGGAAGAGGAGCAGAGGCCACTTGAGCTGCACTTTCCAATTACTCGAGTACATGCTCTTTCTGGGCATCATCAACAAGGCGTACCGCTGTGCGGCTGCCAAAGAAAAGTGGTGGTGTAGCCTGTTCAGTAACATAAGTTGTCAGTTGTCTTTCCATAGGATGTGACGTTGCTTCACTAGTGTTTTCACCAACATTACTACCTACCCCACGTACACCTTGAACACCAAGCCTAATTCCCCTTCCACCACAGCCTCACTTTTTTCTAGTCATGTTGCTCAGATAGTGTGGTAGGAGCACAGTATTAACAGCCAAAAATTAGATTTTAAATTCTGCACCACCTCTGCAAACAGCTGAATTTCAACGACCGTAAATTCAAAGTTGAATTATGGCGTGCTGTAGTGTTAGTCACAGAAAAAAAAATTGTTTGAGTGTGGATGAGGCCTGCATGACAAAGTTATGCTACAAACAATTTTAAAGTCAGGTCCCTTACTGTATGACGCTAATAACAGAAGACTTTTTTTATGGCCTATGGATCAGGCCTCTACAGCTTAATTTCAACCCAAACAAATGACAAAGTGTGATACGGCAGGTTTTGCAACTGAAAACTGATATATATATATATATATATATATATATATATATATATATATATATATATATATATATACATATATATATTATGTGCCTTAGGTCTGCAGACAGTTTTGTACAGCAGGCTGTTTTTAATATTTTTTTTTCACTAGCTACATGTGAATTAGAATGCTAAACTCGTGCATGGATCACAATAGAAGCAGTGCTGGTAGGTAAATTTAAGAGCCACACTGGACAGTAGCTCGCTACACTATCTGACTGATTTAGAACCACCTATCTAACTAGCTAAAATGTGGGATACAGCTTGCTTTTTCACATTTAGCTGCTGAAAAAAATATTATTTGGAATGCTATACTCGTGCATGGAGCACTATAGAAGCAGTGCACAACACACTTGTAGGACATGTGCCCTGCTGGCTTTGTCTGTGGACCTCTGTAATGGCCCAAATAAAATGCGGGAAGGTACATTTTACAGCCAAACTGGACAGTATCTAGCTACACTATCAGACTGATATACAATTGCCTAACTAACTAGGTAAAATCTTGTTGTTAACAGTGGCAATGTCAGGAGCAGCCTCTCTGCACTGTTACAGTGTCAATATGGCGCTAAAACAAGATGCCCGCTATTTATATGGAGAGGGACATGTGATTTCGGCGGCCAATGACACAAACCGTAGTGTCAGGACATTGTGGGTGTTTCCTGCGCCCTGATTGGCTAGTTGCAATGTGCACACATAAAGTTAGGAAAAAATAAATAAAAATTACTTACTAATAACTGGTACCGCGCTTAGGTTATACAGGTGGCCTATGCCTGATCATCGGAGTACAATAAACCTGAATATGTTGGTGAGTGTACCTCCCCCTATAAACAACAGTGCACTATAGGTGCTACTAGAGGCCACCAATGCGACCTAGAAGTACTGTATCACACACCCTACACCTGCCAACCCCGTGTGTGCGGGTGGATTCAACACAGGTACATGCGACGACCAAAAAACACAAGTGGACCGAAATCCCTTACCATGTGCTGTAACTGTTTGGGCTCTCTGCTGTTCCTGGTAAGTATCCCTGGGGATGTGTGATGTTCCGCAAGTGCTGCGGTGGGTACGACCAGGAAGTATTCTTGGGAGTGGTGGCCAAGGAGTGGGGTCCACAGGCGTACGGGCAAACGGGGCTAGGATTGGATGCCGCTACTGAGTGCAGAGCCAGGTAACGTCCCGGCCGGAGGCGCTCCTGGTTGCACTAGGAAGTAAAGATGGCCGACGCTGACAAGCAGCGTGTGACGTCACAGGCCTATGGAGCCTCACTAGGATCAAAAAGACAAACCTACGCGTTTCGAAGGGTTAACGCCCTTCTTCATCAGGGTTACAGTTCCTGTTGAGAGCTCCTATGCTATATATACCTTTACCAGCCCTATAAGTCCGCCCCCTGCAATGAACTGACCACTTCAGTTAAAATAATGATCGGTAGCACAAAATGACACCACATTAGTGTATCCTACCACCCATATATTTATAGTTCTGGGCTGTCAGATATTAATCCTTATTGGAGATGTTTTCTTGCATGCAATTACGTATGCCCCAAGAGAATATACTATGTGCAAAAGAAAAAACTTTTTATATAAATACACACATATGTAAAAATGTGTACATATACACATACGCACAACCATAAATAAAAAATGTTTAAAAAATATAACTTTATTATTAAAACCTATTAAAATATGCTACAATACCCTAGCACAACTACAAAAATTTTAAAAAAGCTTAAAAAATGTAAATATCACGCCCTGTCCTCATAATACTAAAAATACTACACGATTTATGAGTATAGAACATATATAAGCCTGTATGCGTGGTTACAATCTTGCACACCCCTATCTCCATTATACGTGCGTTTAACTGCACAGAGATTGTGTATAGCATTTAGCAGTATGTACTATATTACCCTCCCTGAGAGGGGATACCATCCATCGTTATATTTGAAACCTCAAAAGGCATTTTATAGCTATATGATACATATAATGTTCCACCTATCCCATTAAAATGCATATAATTCAAAATCATGGTTCAGGCCCCTAGGGGTAAGGCAGTCTAGTCTGAATATCCATTCCGACTCTACTTTAGACATTTGTTTCAGGAAGTTTCCCCCCCTCAGATTTTGCCGTACTTTTTGTATTCCACAAAATTGTACATCCTTTATATTCCCATTATGTACCTCTTTAAAATGGCGGGATAGGGGATGACCCAGGAATCCCTTATGAATGTTCTTTAGGTGCTCCTTGATACGTACCATTAATTTTCTCTTTGTTCTGCCCACAGAACATTCATAAGGGATTCCTGGGTCATCCCCTATCCCGCCATTTTAAAGAGGTACATAATGGGAATATAAAGGATGTACAATTTTGTGGAATACAAAAAGTACGGCAAAATCTGAGGGGGGGAAACTTCCTGAAACAAATGTCTAAAGTAGAGTCGGAATGGATATTCAGACTAGACTGCCTTACCCCTAGGGGCCTGAACCATGATTTTGAATTATATGCATTTTAATGGGATAGGTGGAACATTATATGTATCATATAGCTATAAAATGCCTTTTGAGGTTTCAAATATAACGATGGATGGTATCCCCTCTCAGGGAGGGTAATATAGTACATACTGCTAAATGCTATACACAATCTCTGTGCAGTTAAACGCACGTATAATGGAGATAGGGGTGTGCAAGATTGTAACCACGCATACAGGCTTATATATGTTCTATACTCATAAATCGTGTAGTATTTTTAGTATTATGAGGACAGGGCGTGATATTTACATTTTTTAAGCTTTTTTTAAATTTTTGTAGTTGTGCTAGGGTATTGTAGCATATTTTAATAGGTTTTAATAATAAAGTTATATTTTTTAAACATTTTTTATTTATGGTTGTGCGTATGTGTATATGTACACATTTTTACATATGTGTGTATTTATATAAAAAGTTTTTTCTTTTGCACATAGTATATTCTCTTGGGGCATACGTAATTGCATGCAAGAAAACATCTCCAATAAGGATTAATATCTGACAGCCCAGAACTATAAATATATGGGTGGTAGGATACACTAATGTGGTGTCATTTTGTGCTACCGATCATTATTTTAACTGAAGTGGTCAGTTCATTGCAGGGGGCGGACTTATAGGGCTGGTAAAGGTATATATAGCATAGGAGCTCTCAACAGGAACTGTAACCCTGATGAAGAAGGGCGTTAACCCTTCGAAACGCGTAGGTTTGTCTTTTTGATCCTAGTGAGGCTCCATAGGCCTGTGACGTCACACGCTGCTTGTCAGCGTCGGCCATCTTTACTTCCTAGTGCAACCAGGAGCGCCTCCGGCCGGGACGTTACCTGGCTCTGCACTCAGTAGCGGCATCCAATCCTAGCCCCGTTTGCCCGTACGCCTGTGGACCCCACTCCTTGGCCACCACTCCCAAGAATACTTCCTGGTCGTACCCACCGCAGCACTTGCGGAACATCACACATCCCCAGGGATACTTACCAGGAACAGCGGAGAGCGCAAACAGTTACAGCACATGGTAAGGGATTTCGGTCCACTTGTGTTTTTTGGTCGTCGCATGTACCTGTGTTGAATCCACCCGCACACACGGGGTTGGCAGGTGTAGGGTGTGTGATACAGTACTTCTAGGTCGCATTGGTGGCCTCTAGTAGCACCTATAGTGCACTGTTGTTTATAGGGGGAGGTACACTCACCAACATATTCAGGTTTATTGTACTCCGATGATCAGGCATAGGCCACCTGTATAACCTAAGCGCGGTACCAGTTATTAGTATATATTTGTCTCTCACAGAATTGGCACATGTTCTGAGGTTACCAGCAGCTGGGTTATTACGATAGGCATCCATTTAGACGCCATAGTCATTAGTGTAGAGCGCCGGTGACAATATTTGTTTATAAATAAAAATTACTGTTTACATGAACGCCGCTTCTCTGAGCTCTGCAAACCCCCACCCCTCATCAAACACGTGCCAAACGCTCATGATACACCACCTTTATCGTTGCTAAAGTGCGGAAAATATTTTTGTGGCAATGCAAATATTTTCCCGCACTTTTACTGAATGTTACGGATTTTTACAGATTTTATAAAATTTTGCTCGGCTTTCCGATGACAAATCCGAACGTGCCATATTCGTGCCGAATTTGTTTGGAGATCGTTTTCCGAACAAATTCGCTCATCACTAGTCATTACTAGTGAGTGATCTATTTCAAGTGTTTATTTCTGTTAATATTGATGATTATGGCTTACAGCCAATGAAAACTACAAAGTCATTATCTCAGTAAATTATTATAATTAACAAAAATACCTGCAAAGGCTTCCTAAGCATTTAGAAAGATCCCTTAGTCTGTTTCAATAGGCTCCATACTCATGGGGAAGACTGCTGACTTGCCAGATGTCCAGAAATCAGTCATTGACACACTCCACATCAGAGGTGTCAAACTGCATTCCTCGAGGGCCGCCAACAGGTCATGTTTTCAGGATTTCCTTGTATTGCACAGGTGATAATTTAATCACCTGCCCAGAATGATTCCAGCACCTTGTGGAATGCTAAGGAAATCCGGAAAACATGATCTGTTGGCGGCCCTCGAGGAATGCAGTTTGACACCTCTGCTCCACATGGAGGGTAAGCAACAAAAGCTCATTGCTAAAGAAGTTGGCTGTACAGTAAAGAAGCAGCGGTATAGTAAGCGCTGTTCCCCAGCGCCCGGTGCTGAAGACAGCTCTCGTCATTCTCCCCTGCTCAGCCAGAGATCAGCGCAGAATGATGAGAGTTGTATCGAAGTGAAAACAATGACACCAGGCAGCACTGATGGGACTATTACTCCCATCAGCCTACACCTGCTGCCGCTAATAACAGTAGCAGCAGGAGCAACTGATGGGAGTATTCATCAACCGGCTCCTGCGCTGTAAATAATTTTTTTTTTTTTTTTAAATCCATCTTGGGTTTGCCTCTATTTTCTATAACCCGCCAGGCAAAACTCACAGCTGGGGGCAACAACCCTCTGCTGTCACATTCAGCAAGGCTAATTATCAAGAATAGAGGGGTCCCCATGCTTTTTTTTTTAATTATTTAAATAAATAATTTAAAAAAAGGCGTGGGGTTCACTCCATTTTTGACAACCAGCCTTGCTAAAGCTAACAGCTGGTGGATGGTATTCTCAGGCTGGTAAGGGGCCATTGATATAGGCCCTCCAGCCTAAAAATAGCAATCAGCAGCTGCCCAGAAGAGGCGTATCTATTAGAAGAATAGAAGATCTTCCCTCTTGCCCTGTAGTAGTGGCAAGTGGGGTTCATATTTGTGGGGTTGATGTCACCTTTGTATTGTCAGGTGACGTCAAGCCCCCGGCTTAGTAATGGAGAGGTGTCTTTTATTAGCGGCAGCAGACATAGGCTCATGGGAATAATAGTCCCATCAGCCGACTGCTGTCATTGTTTTTTTTTTTTCACTTGAATACAACTCTCGTCATTCTCCTCTGAGCGCCGGCAGAGCAGGGGAGAATGATGAGAGCTCTTCAGCACCTGGGAAAAGTGCTTACTGTAGTGTTTCTTCCCTGGCGCCCGTCCATGTGGTACTGATGCCACACACATGTGCCGCAAGTATTACACATATGGACACTGACATATCCGCTACTGGAAAGAACAGGATGTGTGAAACCGGCCTTAGGGTTGATTTAGACATCAGCATATTGGACTACGGTGCATGGACTGGCCATGGGTCTCCCGACCCAAGAGTGACAGCTGCATGTATTTCTGCAATACTGTCACTCTCAGGTTGGGAGACCCGCAGCTAGTCCATGCTTTGCAATTCGTGCTTGGACCGTGCTGTATAGACATCTGAATTAGCCCATAAAGGGAGTCTCTGTTTCAAACCTTAAAAATATACGGAACCGTTTAAGCTAAGTAAGGCCTCTGTAATGAATAATTAAGACACAATGTGATACAAGGTGAAGGAAAAAACACAGGACTGATTTTCACATTATTATATTTTTTAAAGACTTGAAACATCCAGATCTGCTCTCGACGAGAAACAGGAACTTTTAGGAAAGTTAAAAATGGAACTAGCAGAGATGGAGCGTGACACTGAAACCCTGCTGGAAAGCATGAGGTATGTCATATGGTATTATTAGAAATCCATTTATATTGTCATACACTCGCGATGCATCATTATGTTACTGTATATTTGCAGGATTTCCACCGAGCAGCTCGCCACTCACGTGGAAGAATTCAAGGGAAATCTCACAAACGAACGTCAAAAAAGGTCTGATATGAATATTTTATTTAGATTTTTATATCTTTGCTCGCTTTTTAAAAAATGATTACTATGTATGGATGTTTTCAGTATTTGTATATATCTTGTCTTATAATGCATCTTTTGTAACAGAATGAGCATCCAGATTAAAAAAGATGAAATGACCAAAGAGATGGAGCTTTGGAAACTGTCTGAGGAAAGTTTTATGACTGAAATGAAGAAAAGAGTTCAGCATGGAAATAATAAGAAAGCTTTTTTAACACATGAGGTGAGACCTAAATCCAGGGAGCAAGTGGGATTCCAATTTGGATCTAGAAGCTGCATTGGAAGGCCTCAAATGGGGTTTTCCAGAAATCATGTTTCATAACATGTAAGGCAACAGGGAAATTCAGGTACCATTTTTTTTTATTTTTAAGGGCTATGTGTATAATCTGTGAATACAATGCAGACTACAGGCTGCCACATAACAAATGATTGTCTACATATCTTTTAGACTAACGGCTGGAATACTGTATTGAGCAGCATCCCTCCATAGGTATTGTTAGAAAAGTGAAGAATCTATATGACAGTAATTTTATATAAGAGAATTGCCAAATAATGCTGTAAACCTCACCTTCTGTAAACCTTCCAGTAACTACAGATAAGGCAGTACTGGAAAGGCTTTGTTCACTCTTGCACTTTAATTTTCGTTTATTAATTCAACTATGTCTCACAACCATCGCAAGACAGAACAAAAGAAAGGAAAAGTAAGTAAGTGATACTAAAAAAACAGCTGAAGGGTAAATTTTCAACTAAGTCACATGACTGTGTATACAAAGAGCATGTTAGAGAGGCACGGTCTCTCTGCAGCAAAGATGTTCGGAGGTTCGTCAATCTGAACAACCGCATCTAGAATTGTGGAACAATGTCTGCAAAATGTTCCTTATCGTAAAATTGCAAAGACTTTGAATATCCCATAATTTGCAGTACATAATGTCATCAAATGATTCAGAGATGTCATGTCGGACGCTGTTCAGACCAGGTCGTTCGACAGACAGCGGTAATTCCGCTTTTGACCACTATTTGCTCATTGGCGTCGGCTAGGTTTTGTCCAGCTGTTCCAGGGTTAATTTACCTGATCCTCGGATTGGAAGCTGGGCCATGCCCATGGCCTTTAAATAGTTCTCCGGATCATTGGGCGCCGCCGATTATAGCTTCTGTCTTGCGTTGTTATCTCGGTCTGGAGTGGAGAGCTGGTTGTTGGAGAATCGTTGCTGGTGGTGTATTTTCCTTTGTCTTATTTACTCCTTCCTATATTTGTGTTTATTTTGCCCTGCACATTTATAGTGTATTCCTGAGTGACTGCAGCGTGGTGTATATTTTCCTTTATCCTTGTCTGTGCTAACTGTGGGTATTGGTGTATTACATTCAAAAAAAAAAAAAAAGGGATTTCTTTGTGTTTTGTCATGGATCCCATGACTTCCATAACCCTCCAGTTGGAGGCGCTGTCCCTACAGGTCACGGAGTTGAGGGGGGCAGTACAGCAACAGGGACTAGCAGTATCTAATGTGCTAGCTAGAGCGACAGAAAGAGTTGCTGAGCCTAAATTTCCTTTGCCTGAAAAATTTGCTGGGGAACGCAGTAAATTTGTTTCTTTTCGTGAAGCTTGCAAACTATATTTCCGTATGCGCCCGATCTCCTCGGGTAATGAGGCTCAGCGTGTGGGCCTGGTGTTGTCATTGCTAAGCGGGGATCCCCAAGCATGGGCGTTTTCTTTGCCATCTGATTCTGCTGCATTTGACTCTGTGGAGAGTTTTTTTTCTTCTCTTGGGAAAATCTATGATGAACCTGACAGAATGGCTCTGGCAGAATCTAAGATACGCTCCATTCGCCAGGGGGAGCGAGTAGCAGAGGATTACTGTTCTGAATTCCGCCGCTGGGCGATCGATACCCAATGGAATGATCCAGCATTGCGGAGTCAGTTTATTCATGGGGTTTCTGGAAGGGTTAAAAAAGCCCTTCTGATGTACGAGACTCCTGCTTCTCTAGATTCCGCTATGAGTCTGGTTGTCCGCATTGATCGCCGTCTGCGTCAGGGGGAGCATGAGACACCGCCTGTGGGTGAAGGTTTAGGTTCACGTGAGGTTGCTGCAGGTGAGCCCACGGAGCCTATGCAAATCGCAGGGGTGTCACATGTAAAGCATCGAGCCCCAGAGATCAGGAAGCAGGGAGCCTGTTTTTACTGTGGTAAAGTTGGTCATTTTATTAACATCTGTCCTCTGCTGTCTAAGAAAAACGCAACAGCGGAAAACTTCTAAGCTCAGATGGTGTGGAGGAGACCAATCTGAGCTTATGTATATCCTCCATGGTGGTTTCTCAATGCATGCTCCCTGCTAAGGTTTTTATCGCTGGCAGTGAGCTGCCAATTACTGTTTTTGTGGATAGTGGTTCAGCCACAAATCTCATTGATGAGGAGTTTGCGCGCACAGCAGGTTTTAGGATTGAAAAACTGTCTCATCCTATCCGTGTGGTCACCATCAATGCTGCTCCTCTCTCTCAGGGGGAGATTACTGAATTTGTGGCTGAGGTGAAACTCCACATTGGGGTTCTACATTCCGAGCGGGTTACATGTAAGGTGCTCAGGAATCTTCCTGCTCAGGTGGTTTTGGGTTTTCCTTGGTTGTCCATGCACAACCCGGTAATTGACTGGAAAACTCAGGACATAATTCAGTGGAGCGAGTTCTGCCAGGAGAATTGCCTGGCTACTTGTGTGGCTGCGGTGACTTCAAGCGTTCCGGAGTCACTTCTGGATTTTGTGGATGTGTTCTCTGAAAAGGGTTGCTCAGAGTTGCCGCCACATCGTCCCTATGACTGTTCTATCAGGTTTAAACCAGGGGCCAAGTTGCCTAAAGCAAGGATGTTTAACATCTCCGGTCCGGAGAGACAAGCGTTAAAAGATTATATTGCTGAAAGCTTGAGAAAAGGGCACATCAGGCCGTCATCCTCGCCGGTGGCAGCAGGGTTCTTCTTCGTGAAGAAGAAAGATGGCGGATTACGCCCGTGTTTGGATTTCAGGGAGTGAACCAGATTACGGTTCGTGATCCATACCCGATGCCACTGATACCAGATTTGCTCAACCAGGTGGCGGGTGCTAAGTGGTTTACCAAGCTTGACCTCAGGGGGGCGTACAACCTCATAAGAGTCCGTCAAGGTGATGAGTGGAAAACGGCTTTTAATACCCCTGAGGGTCATTTTGAAAATTTGGTGATGCCTTTTGGGTTGACTAACGCACCTGCAGTGTTCTAACATTTCATCAATGATGTGTTCTCGCATGTTTTGGGGAAATTCGTTATCGTGTACCTAGATGACATCCTCATATATTCTTGCGACCGTGATGCTCATTTAGATCATGTCAGGCAGGTGTTACAGCTTCTCAGAGAGAATAAGCTGTATGCTAAACTTGAGAAATGTGTATTTTCTGTTCAAGAGTTGCCTTTCTTGGGTTATATTGTGTCTGCTTCTGGTTTTAAAATGGACGCCGCTAAGGTGCAAGCGGTGCTGCATTGGGAACGTCCTGATAACCTGAAAGCACTTCAGCGGTTCCTTGGGTTTTCTAACTACTATAGGAAATTTATCAAGGATTTTTCCATCATTGCTAAACCGCTAACTGACATGACTAAAAAGGGTACCAATTTCTCCGTTTGGCCTGAGGCTTTTTCTAAAAACAGTTGTTGCCTTCTCACCAAGCTGCTTGCCTATTGTCCTGTAGCCCATTCCAACCTTGTGCAGGTCTATAATTTTGTTCCTGTTGTCCTTAGACCCCTTTCCTACGTCTGTTTTTTTCTGGTAGCGAAAAAAACAGTATCGGAGATATCAATGTCCTTGTGTGTACTATGTGCGGCACACGTGTGGCAAACGTGTGCCACCCATGTGCTGCATCAGTACCAGACAGACAGCCGCTGGGGAAGTAGCGATACAGTAAGCGCTGTTCCCCAGCGGCTGGTGCTGAAGCCGGCTCTCATCCATTCTCCCCTGCTCTGCTGGGGAGAATGAATGAATGAATGAATGAATGAATGAATGAATGAAAAACCCGACGTGGGGTCCCCTTATGTTTTTAAACCAACCCAGGAAAACTCACAGGTGCGGGCTGCTATTCTCAGGCTGGTAAGGGGCCATGGCTAAGGGGCCTCCCCAGCCTAAAAACAGCAGCCCGCAGCTGCCCAAAAAAGGCGCATCTATTAGACTGTTACTATTACACTTGCCCTGTAGCGATGGCAAGTGGGGTGATGGGGGGTTAATGTCACCTTCCTATTGTAAGGGGACATTAAGCCTAGCTTAGTAATGGAGAGGTGTCAATAAGACACCTATCCATTACTAATGCTATAGTTGGTAAAGGGTTAAATAAACACCACACCGTAAGAATAAAGTATTTTAATGAAATCATACACCACACAGTTTTGCCATCTTTATTATACTGCTAATCCAAGTGACGCCCTTGATCTCCTGTAAAAATATAAAAATAATAGGCCAACAAACACCATATCTGTCCGGCTATCAGGACTCTGAACATATTTTATTACCTTTTTGTGCATTAGTGCCCTTTTCCAAGATGGCGTCTTTGGTCTCATGTGCACTGTGTCTTCCTGCTATAAAACTCCACCCCAGCCTTCAGTCTGTGCTACAGTATTCTGCCTTGCATCCAGCTCCTGACCTCTGGTACTCCCTGGCTATATACCTGCTCCTGTGAACCTGTGGGGTTATCCTGCTACTCTGCTCTGAGTTCCTGCTGCATACACCAGTTCCAGTAATCCTCCTTCATCTGCTGCTCGTGTTTACTTCCATTTGCATTTGCTGGACATGTAAGCTGTTTCTTCTCTGCAAGAACCTGAGACTATTACCCAGACCTCCCTGGTTGAGCTAAGATATTATTTGAACTGCCTTATAAGCATATCTAGCTGTGTTTTGGACTAAGCAAGGACTTATTCGTGTCAAGTATCTTCAAGAATAATTGTGCTTCATAGACTTTCTGCGTGATTGCATTTTCCTCTGAAGTTTCCTATAGACTGCTGAGCTGCATTTGATATTTGCACCAAGTCTTGTGGACTTGAGTTTCTCTCTGCACCTGTTTGAATCACCGTGTGATAATATAGACTTTACCACTTATAAAACTGTGTCCTGTAGTTGTCTTGTTCCACGCAAAGAGTATCCTGAGTTATCCCCTATAATTATTACACCGGCGTTCAGTTCCATGGCGTAATCCCTATCTGTGGAATGTACAGTTTACAACCGGAGCGGTGCTAAGATACAGGGAACTACTGGGGAATGAATGAGAAGCAGCGGGCACAGGCTCAGTAACTAGCGGTGACGTCACTGAGTCTGTGCTCGCTGCCAGCATGCACTCATGCATGAACTCATGTGAACTCATGTGACTGTGGGAGAATGCAAATGATGAGGTCACTGCGGGCTGCTGTTTTTAGGCTGGGAGGCCCATATCCACGCCGGCAGAGTAGGGGAGAATGGATGAAAGCCACGATCAGCACCAGCCGCCGGGGATCAGCAGCTTACATTGGTGATACTTCCCCGGCGGCAGTCCGTGCACACGGAGGACAGAGTGCACTGTTTTCCGTGTGCACGTGTATGGCACTTTTTGCGGCCCGTGTATCCGGGTGAAAACGGACATGTCTGCTTGTTTTGCACATGGACACACGGTTCGTGAAAACACGCTGACATGTGCATAGACCAATTCATTGGAATGGGTCTACGTGTATACGTGTCTCCGCTACGTGTGAAAACTGTCAATACACGTACCGGAGACACTGACGTGTGAAAGGGGGCTTAGACAACTCTTTGGTCTTGGCCATGGTGGAGAGGTTAGAGTGTGATTGATTGTGTGGACAGGTGTATTTTATATAGGTAAGGCTTCTTTTACACTTGTCACGGTTTTGCGGCAGTATAGATTTCTATGGGCCCACAAAAACGGGCTGCGAAAAATCGTAGAAGCGACGTATGGCCGTATTTACGGCCATGAAAAAATATCGAGCCTGCTCGATATTTTTCACGGCTTACGGACATGGCCCTCATTGTAAATTAATGGGGCCACAAAAAACAATGGAAGGTTGTTTTTGCGGTGCACAGTGACTTCCGGTTTTGCGACTGACGTGTTTTTTTCCAATATATTTGCCATAGTATTGGAAACACGAAAAACGGCGATCCGCAAGATTTTGGCGGTCCATTATTGCGGCAGACCGTGAAAATTGCGGCAATACGGCCCGCAATAACGGGCCGCAAAGAACACGGTAAGTGTAAAAAAAGCCGAACGAATGGGAAAATTTGCAAAATCGTCAGTGTATCAAATGCTTATTTTTTTTTCCACAGTATGAAAATGGGAATAACCTTATAAGCCAAATTAGGCCTGGGCCTTAAAGCGTTAATACCAGGATTATACAGACATGTATTTTTTTTTATTTTGTTTTTTTTTTAATACAGCAGCTTCATCATGTTTAAAAGATTTGTTTAACAATTCATGCAGTTTGTAATGCAAAATCTGGTGACAGATCCTCTTTATCGACCACCGATATGCCTTTTAACAGCGACAGTTAAGGGTACTTATGCCTCAGCGCCGCTATTTAACGGCACTGAGAAATAAGTGTATAGTATCCGCAGAGTTGGAATTTCTCCGGGGTCTCGGCGACCCCAGAGAACATGATTTGGGTTGGTTTTTACCGACCCCAGTGTTGCGATCGCCGTTATTAACAGTATAATGGCAACCGCAAAATAAAAAAGTCTGATTTTTTCCATTTATCTTCCCCTCTGATGTGATCGCACATCAGAGGAGGGAGAAATAGGGTACCCTGATTTCCCAAACCCCCCCCCCCTTTGGAACCTCTGTTGCTCCTGGACACCCACTTCCCCCCCCCCGCCCCCCCGTCAAGTCCCCCTGGGCTGCCAGTGTCTTTTTCCAGGAGAAAATGGCAGGCGTATGTGCAGTGCGCCCGCCGAGATCTGCCAGCCGGCATCTGGCAACAATAGGTAATTTTTCCTATTGGTTTTTGATCACTGTGATAGACTCTATCACAATGATCAAAATAAAAAGAAATAGTAAATCAATCCCCACTTTATCACCCCCTTAGGTAAAAATAATAAAATAAAAAATATATTTATTTCCATTTTTCCATTAGGGTTAGAGCTGGGCTAAAGTGAGTTGGGCTAAAGTTGGAATTAGGGTTGGGCTAAAGTTAGGGTTGTGGTTATGGTTGGGATTAGAGTTTAGGTACATCAGGGGGTCTCCTAACGCGACATCACGCCTCACATCAACAGGCTATTGATTCTATACGAGTGGACATGAACCAGCTGTCATACAGGATCTCAACAACTGAGGAAAACTTCAAAGGACCTTTCTAACCGAATCCACATGATAGAGAGCAAACAAGAGATTCTTAACTCCCAGATACAAAATCTGACCCTTCTCCTCAACAATCAAGAAAACAGGGGGCGGAGAAACAATATACATATTAAGGAGATGCCGGAGAATACAGGCCAGGAAAACCTTAAGACGCTTATCACTACCTTTTTCAATATGGTCACCAAGAAGCCTTAATGACAGCACAGCTCCTCGCTGTAAAATGATTTAACCCCTTCAGATGGATTTACTTCGTGGGGCGTGACAGATCATCTGAAGGTATGTATATTGTTGGTTTATTATTTTTCAGAGCGAGGGTCTTCAGGTGGATTGAGAGAGCAATAAAATATTAAAACAACCTGTGTGTTTATTTCATTAAAATACTTTTTAATAATGTGTGTTTTTTTAACCCTTTCATACAATTGGATTAATAATGGATAGGTGTCATAATTGACGCCTCTCCATTATTAATCTGGCTTAATGTCACCTTACAATAGCAAGGTGACATTAACCCTTCATTACCCCATATCCCACCGCTACACGGGAGTGGGAAGAGAGTGGCCAAGTGCCAGAATAGGCGCATCTTCCAGATGTGCCTTTTCTGGGGTGGCTGGGGGCAGATGTTTGTAGCCAGGGGGGGCCAATATCCATGGACCCTCTCTAGGCTATTAATATCTGCCCTCAGTCACTGGCTTTACCACTCTGGCGGAGAAAATTGCGCGGGAGCCCACGCCAATTTTTTCCGCTATTTAACCCTTTATTCTAGCAGCTACAGCGCCCAAATTTTGCACATACACACTACTAACATTAGTAGTGTGGAATATGCAAAAAAAAGGGGGATATGAGATGGTTTACTGTATGTAAACCATGTCTCATATCCTGTCGGGTTTGGGAAGGAGAAATGAAAAGCCGGCAATTGAATTACCGGCTTTTCACATATATCGCGCTGAATTAAATATAAATACAGAATATATATATATATGTGTCTCAATGACATATATATATTATATATATATATATATATATATATATATACTGTATATATGTTTTAACGAACATTTGAGCACATAAATCCATTAGATGTCGGTTTTGCAAGCCTGCGAGAAAATATCGCAGTACGGATGCCATACGGATTACATACGGAGGATGCCATGCGCAAAATACGCTGACACACCCTGCCTACGGATGACATACGGATCACTATTTTGGGGACTTTTCTGCGTATTACGGCCGTAAAAAACGGACCGTATTTACATACGCTGAGTGTGAGGCCGGCCTTACTGCTCTTTGTCCCCTCCTCTCGCGTCCAAGAGATTGGAGGCTGCCCAGGATTTTTGCATGGGTAATTAGTGATGGCTTTGTTCTTTTCTATGTTTGTCTTTCTATTTGTATAATCTACCACATAGTTGATGAGGTGTCTATTCTAATATTCTTTATTTTCTTACTCTCTTTTCTTCTTTCTTTCTCTCTATTTTTCCTCACTCCTACACCTTCATCTTCACCAGCGTTCCGGTGGTATAGGGAAGCATCGCGCAGGTCCTGCGTGTTTCCCTGAGACCCTCAGAACAACGCGATGTGATCACGTTGTTCCGAGGGTCTCCTCCATTCTCCTCCCTGCAGGCCCCGGATCCAAGATGGCAGCGGGGTTCCTTCCGGGTCCTGTAGGGAGGTGGCTTGTCAGTGCCTGCTGAGAGCAGGCTCCAGCAAGCCTCCAGCACTGCCTGTCAGATCGCTGATCTGACACAGTGCTCTGCAAAGTGTCAGATCAGCGATCTGACACTATACAGTGATGTCCCACCCTGGGACAAAGTAAAAAAGTTTAAAAAAAAAAATTACACTGTGTAAAAAATATATGAAAAAAAAAATCCTAAATAAAGGAAAAAAATATATACTGTTCCAATAAATACATTTCTTTATGTATAAAAAAATAAAACAATAAAAGTACACATTTAGTATCGCAGTGTCCGTAATGACCCGACCTATAAAACTGTCCCACTAGTTAGAGCCCTTCAGTGAACACCGTAAAAAAAAAAAAAGGCAAAAAACAATGCTTTATCATCATACCGCCGAACAAAAAGTGGTATAACACGCGATCAAAAAGACGTATATAAATATACATGGTACTGCTGAAAACGTCATCTTGTCCCGCAAAAAAATGAGCCGCCATACAGTGTCATCAGCAAAAAAATAAAGTTATAGCCCTTAGAATAAAGCGATGTAAAAATAATTATTTTTTATATAAAATAGTTTTTATTGTACCCAAACTGTGGTCCCCCCCCACATATAGGGTATCAGCGTACTCAGGACAAATTGAAAAACAACTTTTGGGATCCAATTTCTCCTGTTACCCTTGGGGAAATACAAAACTGGAGGCTAAAATATCATTTTCGTGGAAAAAAAAAAGATTTTTTTTTTCAAGGCTCTGCGTTCTAAACTGTAGTGAAACACTTGGGGGTTCAAAGTTCTCAACACACACCTAGATAAGTTCCTTAGGGGGTCTGCTTTCCAAAATCGTGTCACTTGTGGGGAGTTTCCACTGTTTAGGCACATCAGGGGCTCTCCAAACGCAACATGGCATCCTATCTCAATTCCAGTCAATTTTGCAATGAAAAGTCAAACGGCGCTCCTTCCCTTCCAAGCTCTGCCGTGCTCCCAAACAGTGGTTTTCCCCCACATATGAGGTATCTGTGTACTCAGGACAAATTGTTCAACAACTTTTGGGGTCCAATTTCTCCTTGGTAAAATAAAACAAATAGGATCTTAAGTAAATTTTTTGTGAAAAAAGTTAAATGTTCGTTTTTATTTCAACATTCCAAAAATTCCTGTTAAACACCTGAAGGGTTAATAAACTTATTGAATGTGGTTTTGAGCACCTTGAGGGGTGCAGTTTTTAGAATGGTGTCACACTTTGGTATTTTCTATCATATAGACCCCTCAAAGTGACTTCAAATGTGATGTGGTCCCTAAAAAAAAATGGTATTGTAAAAATGAGAAATTGCTTGTCAACTTTTAACCCGTATAACTCCCTAACAAAAAAAAAAAATTTGGTTCCAAGATTGTGCTAATGTAAAGTAGACATGTGGGAAATGTTACTTATTAAGTATTTTGTGTGACATATCTCTGTGATTTAAGGGCATGAAAATTCAAAGTTGGAAAATTGCAAAATTTTCGCCAAATTTTGTTTTTTTTCACAAATAAACGCAATTAATGTCAAGAAAATTTTACCACTAACATGAAATACAATATGTCATGAGAAAACAGTGTCAGAATCACCGGGATCCATGCAAGCGTTCCAGAGTTATAACCTCATAAAGGGACAGTGGTCAGAATTGTAAAAATGTGCCCAGTCATTAACATGCAACCACCCTTGGGGGTTAAGGGGTTAATGACCAAATACTTATTTTCCACAATAATTTGTAAAATAAACCTTGCCAAATCAGACAATGTGATTTTCTGGATTTGTTTTCTCATTTTGACTCTGATATCATAGGTTGACCACAACTATGAATTACCAGCCTCTCTCATCATTTAAGTGGGAGAACTTGTACAATTAGTGGCTGACTAATACTTTTTTTCCCCATTGTACTTTGTGCTTAATGCTGTGGAAGGAACGGACCCCTGTATTGTGTGAGAGGCGCACAAGTGTGTGATTAGGGGAATCCTCATTAAGCATGGTGCTCGTAAAAAGAGAGAGCGCGCTCGGATCACTGGTCTTTTGGGAGAGATTGCAAACCTAGAATGATCACATGCATCACCCGTCAGATGATATCAGAAAGTCATTAATAATAAAACGTGAATCCTTACGCTCCAAACTGATACATAAAGCAAAAGCCGATTTCACTAGATGCCGTCGTCATTATTATGAACATGGCAACAAAAGTGGGAAGTCCTTAAGCCAGAACCCTGAGAGCACAGAGAACACCTACATTATATCCCATCCATAATCAATCAATCACAACAATGCAAACACCTGCTGCCCGACATTGCAGATACGTTTAAAACCTTCTACGCTTCTCTGTACTCTGTAGACTCCACTAACCCCGCCACACAAAATAACTTCAAATCGCATATCCAGAAATTCATAAGCGTCTGGCTTTCTCTCCCTGTCTGACACTAATATAGCTTCCTTAGAGTTGCCCTTTACTATAGAGGAGCTGCGGGCCGCTGTAAAAGAAACCAAGTCTGGAAAGGCCCAGGTCCCAGACAGATTTTCACTGGCCTACTGTAAATTGCCCTTGGGATCTCTCTCTCCTCATCTGATTACTAGCCTTAATGCGATATCTAAAGGCTCTGCTCTCCCAGGAGACTCCCTGCGAGACCACATATCAGTGATACATAAGGAGGGTAAAGACCTAGCACAATAGGCCTATACCCCTGCTCAACGTGGATATTAAGCTGTTTGCAAAAATGTTTGCGTCCAGATTGTCTCCACTTTTGACAGGGATGATCCACCCTGATCAGGCGGGTTTCATGAGGGGGAGAGAAACCAGGGACAACACAAGCAAAGCATTGAACCTAATACATAGAGCCAGAATTAAATCAGCCTTTTATGCTACTGTCTACCAATGCGGAGAAGGCATTCGATAGAGTAAACTGGGTTTTTATAAATAAGACCCTTCAGAGACTAGGCCTAAAATCCAACATGTTACGATGGATATCAGCATTATACTCAAAGCCAATTGCTAATTTAAAAGTGAATGGGGTACTCTCCAAGGAGTTTGTTATACCTAGTGGTACTCGTCAGGGATGTCCATTATCTCTTCTGATCTTCATTCTTACACTGGAACCATTTTTGAGGAAAATACGGTCTAATAAGAATATTGAGGGTCCTTGTGTTCGGGGTTCTTCATGTAAAATTGCAGCCTATGCAGATGATCTGCTTTTTTCCCCTTAACAAACCAGACAAATCTTTGCCTACTCTAATGGCGGAGTTCAGTACATATACCGACCTCTCTAATTTTAAAATCAATTTTGCCAAATCGGAGGCCCTGAACATCAATAACCCTCAGTCTATAGTGCACCCCTAAAAGCAGCTTTTAGTTTTAAATGGGCCAAGACAGCAATAAAGTATCTAGGGAGATTACTACCAAGTGATACAAAATTGACTTATTCCCTTAATTTCCCTAAATTACTCAAATCCGTACAAGAGAATTGTTCAAGATGGACGAGAAGTGCCTTTACATGGTTTGGCAGAAATGCGATATTTAAAATGAACATTCTCCCATGAATCCTGTATGTTATCCAGGCCCTCCCAATTGTTGTCCGCTCGTCCTTCTTTAAAGATCTTGCCACAGCTCAGATGAAGTTTATCTGGTCTGGTAAGCCTCCCCGTGTAGCAAGGAATACATTGCGTCTTCCTAAGTCCTCTGGGGGTATTGCCTTGCCTGATTTCAGATCATATCATATTGCTGCCCACATTTTCTAGAATTTTGGACTGGTGCAGGAATGGAATGGAGAAGGCCTGGGTTGGGATTGAACAAAGTTTCACAAACGTCCCTCTAACCACTATTCCCTGGTTTGACCTTTCTGTAGTTAATGTTCTAAAGACATGCCCTACTATTGGAGCTACCCTTGTGTGTGGCAATGATCCTATAGTACGGTCATCGATCATACCACAGGCCTCCTCCATGTATCCTATGTTGGGCAATCTACTCTTTTCTCCCCAGGGATAAAGGACAAAGTATTCTGTTCTTGGTTTAATAATGGTTGTTTCAGAGTATCCCATTTTGGATTGGGAAACGAATGGCCGTTAAAGGAATTCCTTCAAGGTCTTTCCTCCCCCTCCTCTTTGGGTTTCTGGAGAGCCGGTCAGCTGTCTCATGAATTGCACTCTTCCATCTAGAGTCCACTACAAAAATGACAAAAATATGTTCGAAGAAGAGTGCACAAAAACAGAAAGCGTGAGGCACACCTTTTCTTTCTCCTACTCCCTACTGATCGATCCCATGGATCAACCCAAAACACTGTTCTAAACTCAATGGGAGAGTGGTTTAGACCAAACTCTGATGAAGAATCAGTGGAAACGTATGTGTAATTTAACACACAAATCGTCTATCTGTTCGCGTTTTCACGAGGCCGGTTACAAGCTGTTATAACGATCGTACTGAGTCTCAACCCGCCTGCTTGAGATATTCCCTGATGCCAGTCCTATGTGAAGGAGATGTGGGGAGGAAGAGGGCGACTTAATGCATATTTTCTGGTCTTGTAAGCTTCTTTCCCCTTACTGGGAAATCACAAATCTTATCACAGACCTAAATCCGGCTCTTGTCCTTCTTCATCACGGCGACATTACTTTTAAAACCTACAAAAATTCTATATTGAGACACTTAATTGCATCTGCTAGACACCACCCCAACAATTTCCCTATGGTTTGCTAAAATGATTGAGATAAAGCTGATGGAGGAATTAAACACGACAATAAGCAACTCATATGAAAAATTTTACAAATCATGGTATCATTGGATGGAATTTAAATCTTCCAATTAATATTTTACCACTAACATGAAGTACAATATGTCCTGAAAAAAACAGTCAATGACGTCCGCTTCAATGCTGAAGATCTTGCCTGACCTCCGACAGTATGCAACCAGAGCCCTGGGCAGAGTAGACAATAATAATAGATTATTTTATGCTTTATCTATTTTGGATTTACATTAATATATAACTACTAAGACATCGCTCGTCCACAATCGTTGGTAAATATACACTACTGTTCAAAAGTTTAGGGTCACCCAGACAATTTTGTGTTTTCCGTGAAAACTCATACTTTTTATTAATCAAATGAGTTGCCAAGTTAATTTAAAATCTAGTCCAGACATTGACAAGCTTCGAAAAAAAGATTTTTATTTGAAATACCGTATTTTCTGGTGTATAAGATGACTGGGCGTATAAGACGACCCCCAACTTTTCCATATAAAATATGGAATTTGGGATATGCCCGCTGTATAAGACTGGGGTCATCTTATACGCCCAGTCATCTTATACAGCGTGTGGTTCCCAGGGTCTGAAGGAGAGGAGACTCTCCTTCAGGCCCTGAGATCCATATTCATGTTAAAAATAAAGAATAAAAATAAAAAATATGTATATACTCACCCCTCCGAGAAGCCTGGCTCTCACCGGTGTAAGCGTCTGCCTCCGTTCCTAAGAATTGCAGCATGAAGGACCCTCGATGATGTCACGGTCAGGTGACTGGCCTGTGATTGGTCCGTGACCACTCATGTGACCATAATGTAAAAAAGAGGACAGCGCCACAACGGTCAGTGATAAGAAAAAAAACTTACAGCTTTAATCTGCCAACTGCGGCGACGTTTCGGTATAAACCTTTATCAAGCACCTGATCGTGACGTCATCGAAGGTCCTTCACGCTCTACAATTCTTAGGAACGGAGGCAGACGCTTACACCGGTGAGAGCCAGGCTTCTCGGAGGGGTGAGTATATACATATTTTTTATTTTTATTCTTTATTTTTAACATGAATATGGATCCCAGGGCCTGAAGGAGAGTCTCCTCTCCTTCAGACCCTGGGAACATCCAGGATCGCTCCCTGCACACACCGTACCCGGCGTATAAGACGACCCCCGACTTTTGGGACAATTTTTAGGGGTTAAAAAGTCGTCTTATACGCCGGAAAATACGGTAATAATTTTCTCCTTCAAACTTTGCTTTTGTCAAAGAATGCTCCCTTTGCAGCAATTACAGCATTGCAGACCTTTGGTATTCTAGCACTTAATTTGCTGAGGTAATCTGGAGAAATTTCATCCCATTCTTCCAGAAGCCCCTCCCACAAATTGGTTTGGCTTGATAGGCACTTTTTGCGTACCATATGGTCAAGCTGCTCCCACAACAGCTCAATGGGGCTGAGATCTGGTGACTGCGCTGGCCACTCCATTACACGTAGAATACCAGCTGCCTGCTTCTTCCCTAAATAGTTATTGCATAATTTGGAGGTGTGCTTTGGGTCATTGTCCTGTTGTAGGATGAAATTGGCTCCAATCAAGTGCTGTCCACAGGGTATGACATGGCGTTGCAAAATGGAGTGATAGCCTTTCTTATTCAAAATCCCTTTTACCTTGTACAAATCTCCCACTTTACCAGCACCAAAGCAACCCCAGACCATCACATTACCTCCACCATGCTTGACAGATGGTGTCAGGCACTCTTCCAGCATCTTTTCAGTTGTTCTGCGTCTCACAAATGTTCTTCTGTGTGATCCAAACACCTTAAACTTGGATTCGTCTGTCTATAACACTTTTTTCCAATCTTCCTCTGTCCAATGTCTGTATTCTTTTGCCCATATTAATCTTTTCCTTTTATTAGCCAGTGTCAGATATGGCTTTTTCTTTGCCACTCTGCCCTGAAGGCCAGCATCCCAGAGTCACCTCTTCAATGTAGATGTTGACACTGGCGTTTTGCATGTCCTATTTAATGAAGCTGCCAGTTGAGGACCTGTGAGGCGTCGATTTCTCAAACTACCGACTCTAATGTACTTGTCTTGTTGCTCAGTTGTGCAGCAACTTCTCTTTCTACTCTGGTTAGAGCCTGTTTGTGCTCTCATCTGAAGGGAGTAGTACACACCGTTATAGGAATCTTCAGTTTCTTAGCAATTTCTCGCATGGAATAGCCCTAGTTTTTAAGAACAAGAATAGACTGTCGAGTTTCACATGAAAGTTCTTTTTTTCTGGCCATTTTGAGAGTTTAATGGTACCAACAAATGTAATGCTTCAGATTCTAAACTAGATCAAAGGAAGGTCAGGGTTATAGGTTTTCTAATCAGCCAAACTGTTTTCAGCTGTGCTAACATACTTGCACAAGGGTTTTCAAGGGTATTCTAACGAACCATTAGTCTTCTTACACAGTTAGCAAACACAAAGTACCATAAGAACACTGGAGTGATGGTTGTTGAAAATGGGCCTCTATACACCTATGAAGATATTGCATTACAAACCAGACATTTGCAGCTAGAATAGTCATTTAGCACAATAACCATGTATAGCGTGTATTTCTGAATCATTTAATATTGGCTTCATTGGAAAAAAACTGCTTTTCTTTCAAAAATAAGGAAATTTCTAAGTGACCCTAAACTTTTGAACGGTAGTGTATAGTGGCCAAAAAAGATACATACCGTATATACTCGAGTATAAGCCGAGATTTTCAGCCCAAATTTTTGGGCTGAAAGTGCCCCTCTCGGCTTATACTCGAGTCATGATCGGTGGTGGGGTCGGCGGGTGAGCACTGTCATATACTTACCTAGTCCCGGCGATCCTGCCCGTCCCACGGTCTCCGGGTGCCGCAGCTCTTCCCCTGAGTGGTCACGTGGGACCGCTCATTAGAGAAATGAATAGGCGGCTCCACCTCCCATAGGGGCGGAGCCGCCTATTCATTTCTCTAATGAAGCGGTGCCGGTGACCGCTGATAGAGAAAGAGGCTGCGGCACCGAAGACCAGCTGTCCGGGGGAAGGAGCGGGACGCCGGGAGCAGGTAAGTATCGCATATTCACCTGTCCTCGTTCCACACGCCGGGCGTCGCGCCATCTTCCCGGCGTCTCTCTGCACTGACTGTGCAGGTCAGAGGGCGCGATGACGCATATAGTGTGCGCGCCGCCCTCTGCCTGATCAGTCAGTGCGGAGGGACGCCGGGAAGATGGCGCCGAGGAGCTGCAAGCAAGACAGGTGAGTATGTGTGTTTTTTTTTTTTTATTGCAGCAGCAGCAACAGCTATGGGGCAATAATGGACGGTGCAGAGCACTATATGGCACAGCTATGGGGCAACGGTGCAGAGCACTATATGGCACAGCTATGGGGCAACGGTGCAGAGCACTATATGGCACAGCTATGGGGCAATGGTGCAGAGCACTATATGGCACAGCTATGGGGCAATGGTGCAGAGCACTATATGGCACAGCTATGGGGCAACGGTGCAGAGCACTATATATATGGCACAGCTATGGGGCAACGGTGCAGAGCACTATATGGCACAGCTATGGGGCAATGGTGCAGAGCACTATATGGCACAGCTATGGGGCAATGGTGCAGAGCACTATATGGCACAGCTATGGGGCAATGGTGCAGAGCACTATATGGCACAGCTATGGGGCAATAATGGACGGTGCAGAGCACTATATGGCACAGCTATGGGGCAATGGTGCAGAGCACTATATGGCACAGCTATGGGGCAACGGTGCAGAGCACTATATGGCACAGCTATGGGGCAACGGTGCAGAGCATTATATATATGGCACAGCTATGGGGCAACGGTGCAGAGCATTGTATATATGGCACAGCTTTATGTGGAGCATCTATGGGGCCATAATGAACGGTGCAGAGCATTATATGTGGCACAGCTTTATGTGGAGCATCTATGGGGCCATAATGAACGGTATGGAGTATCTATTTTTAATTTTGAAATTCACCGGTACCTGCTGCATTTTCCACCCTAGGCTTATACTCGAGTCAATAAGTTTTCCCAGTTTTTTGTGGCAAAATTAGGGGGGTCGGCTTATACTCGGGTCGGCTTATACTCGAGTATATACGGTACTTTAAATACAGACCAGACTACACATTAAAATAACATTTAATGAGTAACCTGTAAAAGCATAGACTTAATATATTTATTAAAAACAAGGGAAAACCACAGATGGCAAAATCTGGTGGAAAGCACGGACCGGATAACAAGTACAATTAATGTAAAAAAGTGGCAAAGATGGTAAGTATAAATAACATAGTATAGCACTGGCAATCAAAACACAATGCACCATATGTAAATATTAATAATAAATTACAAGATATGAGTGAGAAATCCAGTAGTCAGTTAATAGACATAGTATTATACTGCTCACACATATCCAGTACAAGGTAATAGTAAAAGGTAATAAATAAATAAACCAGCTTGGTACAGTACCTGCCAAGCAAAATAAATGTTTGTGTATGTCTGTGTATATATGTATTTTTTCTATTATTATTTCTTTTTTCTATGGTTGTATTTCTATTCTTATCTGATTCTTTGTCCTTTTTACTTTCCCTGTATACATGTATATTTCTCACATACACTTTTTCCCATGTCTTTACTCCATTATATATTATTCACATATATATATTACTTACAATCATATACACTCTTATTTATGTAATTTCCATTCATCTTTATTTTTTACTTATCACTTTTAGTATCCTCGTTTGTTTTTTTCACCATGTATCTTGTATTTGCAATATATCTACACTCATTCCTTTTTGCACATACACATATTTATTCTCCTAATTTTTACTTTTTTTTTTTTTTAAATCTGCATTATCATTTTCATGCAGGACTGAGTTTCCTTTATAATAATTTTTTTCCCTATATATATCTCTATATTTATTCCACTTGACTGCCTCACTTGTTTTGATATACCTAACTGTGCAGACCTGAAGTTCAACAGTGTTTTTTCTCTATTAAATTCTGCAGTCATCGATGCCCTCTTCTTTAAAACACATGATTTTGATCCGACTCTGTGTTCTCTGTGAGCGTGTGATTGGGGTCCTCCTACTACGTCATTGGGCCATGTGACATTATGATCGCATGGCCTGATCTATCTATTCTGGGTACTGAAGGGCTGGGCACATGAAGCCCATCGGCGGTGAGTTCTTCCGAGGCCATGACCAATGACGTGATCTCACTGTACATGACGCAACCACGTACCCACTGCGAGGTGGACTGCCTTTCCTCTTCCTCCAGATGTGTGATTATTAGCTAGACAACGGCATAAACATTCCTATATGGCAGCATCCGGAATTCAATTCCCTTGTGGGAACTACACAACCTCCTTCATAATTGGTCGGCTGCACCATAAATAACCACCTGACCAGCGTCTAACCACCCCTTGACAAAGCATTTTCATGCGAAACGTACGTCGGGTGTGGGGGACACTCGGACCAGTGGCACCTATTGGGTAATAACTACATAATTTATGTGATCCCTATTTAATAAACAATGTATTTGGCACTGTACTGTGCACTTTATTGGCACAAGTGTTAAGGGTCGAGTTCCCGCCTCTGCACAGGGGGAATCTCGGGCCATCTCCACTGCAGTCTCCCATTCTTCTCCTGCCACAGTGGAGCCTGCTCAGCGGAGACGTCGGTCCCAGCATCTCGCTCACTCTGACTCTGTACAGAGAATTACTGCTGCTTTTCCTGCTTCTGCCATTGGAGTCAGTGCTGGGCAGCGGCGAGCAGACGCTTCTGGGATTAAGTCCTGCTTTTCTCATTCTGAGCATGCCCAGAGTAAGATCTCTCAGTGGAGATCGAGGGTCAGATGATCAGACACTGCAGCTAAGGCCATTGGTCCTTCAGGAAGGTCCTGTAGGTGCTCACGCTCTGTGGCAGCCTCTCATTGGTCCTTCTAGGAAGGTCCTGTACGTGCTGCAACTATTTAAGGCTCGCATGGCCGCACGGCCATGCGCTAGTATTGTTCTGTGTTGTACTTTGCGCCAGTGTGGTCACGTATGATTGTGTTCAGGGACCTGGCTGAAATAGGCCCTAGCATGCTGGCACCTCCGGCGAGTTTTGTGTGCATGCATGACCACTGACTGCTCTCATTTGGGTAGTTAGCCTGTGCCACTGTGAAGGTTAACAGGGCGCAGTGCTTTGAGTTCACGGCTACTTTGTGAAGTAACAGAGGTAGCTCATACCGCCATTTAGTTCCGCCATTTGCTAGCAGCAGGTTCTCCTGCACGGTGGACCCTGGGCTGCGAACGCATATATCATAATAAAGTCTTTATATCCATTTGGTGCATTCCGCTAGCCCTAACATAATACTAGCGCCAGGGTCTGGCTAGTATGGCGGACATTCAGCAATCTTTGCGGTATATCTAGCAGCTGGAGGGTAGGTTGGCAGCTCTCGAGAGCTCAACCTCAGCTGTGGATATTACCGCAGTTGCTGTACAGGCTGCTAGCGTGGCTGCAGCAACCTTGTCCACTGCCACCCCTGTTCCTACATTATCTCGCCTTCCGCTGCCAGAGAAATTTTCTGGAGACAGCAAGTCCTGTAGGGGATTCGGGAGTCAGTGCTCTATTCACCTCGAGCTCCTGGCTGCACGTTTTCCCACAGAGCGAGCTAAGGTGGGATTTATTGTGTCCCTCTTGTCAGACAGGGCGTTGGAGTGGGATACACCGCTGTGGGAGCGTGGCGATCATGTGGTGCAGAGTGCTCCGCTGTTCCTGAGCACTCTGAAACAGGTCTTTTTAGGACCTGGAGTCACCCATGACACGGCGCTCTAACTGCTGGCATTAACTCAGGGTGAGTCCTTGGTCAGCCAATTTGCCGTCCACTTCCGTACTTTAGCTTCTGAGCTGGAGTGGTCGGATAAAGCCCTTATCCCCATATTTTGGAGGGGGCTGGCTGGTCACGTTAAGGACGCTCTGGCCACTAGGGAGATTCCTGCCACACTGGAGGAGTTAATATCTGTCTCTACTCGTATTGACCTCCGTTTTAATGAGCGGAGGTTAAAGCGAGCTCAGTGTAGGCAGAGGTTTCGGCTGGCTCCCACCTTTGCCAAAACTCTGGAATCTCCGGTCCTGGTTCCTGAGTCACATGAGGGATCTAAGTCCCAGACCGCTTGTGCACACAAGCTCTGTCATGTTTGCCAGCAGTCAGGACATCTTGCCACCAGGTGTCCCCAGCGGTCGAGGAAACGTCAGCGTCTAGTGGTAGTAGGTGGAGGTACACTAGACATGGCGACGTTTGCCTCCAAATTGTCCTTTAAGGGGACAATAATTATTGGCTCATCCTCCCACTCGGTAGAGCTCTGCGTGGATTCTGGGGCGAAGGGCAACTTTATGTCTTCAGCCTTCGCCCAACGTCACGCAATACCCCTGGTTATGCTAGCTCAACCAGTAACGGTACGAGTGGTGAATGGGTCGACACTGCCCTCACAGATAACACACCAGACCATCCCTCTTATTCTGTCCATGTCGCCGTCCCATCAGGAGATTATATCTGCTTGTCATTCCTGAGGGAATTGATGAGGTCCTGTTGGGGATACCATGGCTACGGTACCACTCTCCTCATATCGAGTGGTCCTCAGGCAGAATTTTGGGTTGGGGTGAATCTTGTGGGGGTAGGTGTGAGAGGGAGTGCGTTCAGGTTGCTACAACAGAGGTACCCGCAGATCTATCCTCTCTCCCCAAGCAATATTGGTCTTATGCAGACGTGTTCTCCAAAAAGGCGGCAGAGACCCTTCCGCCCCATCGCCCCTATGACTGTCCTATTGATCTCTTGCCTGGTGCTGAGCCTCCCCGGGGTCGAGTTTATCCGTTATCTCTCCCGGAGACGGAGGCAATGTCTCAGTACATTCAAGAGAATCTGGCAAGAGGGTTCATCAGGAAGTCAGTGTCACCTGCTGGGGCTGGGTTCTTCTTCGTGCAGAGGAAGAGTGGGGAACTGCGTCCATGCATAGACTACAGGGGTCTTAACGCCATCACTGTTAAAAATACGTATCCTTTGCCCTTGATATCTGAGCTCTTCGATAGGCTTCGGGGAGCAAGGGTGTTTACTAAACTAGATCTGCGGGGTGCTTACAACCTGATTCGCATCCGTGAGGGGGACGAATGGAAGATGGCTTTTAACACCAGGGATGGGCACTATGAATATCTGGTGATGCCCTTCGGGCTCTGTAATGCCCCAGCCGTTTTCCAAGACTTTGTGAACGACATCTTCCGGGATATGCTCACCACCTTGGTCGTAGTCTATCTGGATGATATTCTCATCTACTCTCCAGATATTGACTCCCACCGGAGAGATGTTTGCAAAGTCTTCGACCTCCTACGGGCAAACTCCCTCTATGCCAAGTTGGAGAAGTGTATGTTCGAGCAGGAATCCTTACCTTTCCTAGGCTATATCATCTCCGCCCAGGGATTGGCTATGGATCCTGCCAAACTACAGGCTGTGATGGACTGGCAGGAACCCCACTCTCTTAAAGCGGTGCAGCGCTTTATGGGGTTCATTAATTATTATCGCCAGTTCATTCCGCACTTCTCAACTTTGGTAGCTCCCTTGGTTGCCCTCACCAAGAAGGGGGCAAATCCCAAATTGTGGTCTGAGGAGGTCTCTAAGGCCTTTAACTCCATAAAGTCACACTTCGCTAGCGCTCCCATCCTACATTGCCCCGATGTAGATATGCCATTTATCATGGAGGTGGATGCCTCATCTGTTGGTGCTGGAGCAGTCCTCTTCCAAAAGGATGCTCAAGGTCGGAAGCATCCTTGCTTCTTCTTTTCTAAGACCTTCTCACCAGCAGAGAGGAATTATTCCATCAGGGGCAGGGAGTTGCTAGCCATGAAGTTGGCCTTCTCGGAGTGGAGACATCTCTTGGAGGGAGCTCGTTTTCCATTCCAAGTCTTCACAGATCATAAAAATTTGGTGTACCTGCAGACAACCCAGCTGTTAAATTCTCGCCAGGCCAGATGGTCCTTGTTCTTCTCCCGCTTTCATTTCACCCTCCATTTTCTTTCTGGGGAGAAGAACATTCGTGCCGACGCTCTCTCTCACTCCGTTGTGTCATCTGTGGAGGAGGAAGAGGAGCCTCGGCTTATTGTCCCCACTGAGAGCCTGAGAACCGTGGCCCCGGTTTCGCTAGAGTCTGTGCCTCCGGGCAAGACTTTTGTACCATCCAGTTTGCGACCGGAGGTTCTCTCTTGGGCACATTCGTCCAGGGTGGGTGGACATTTTGGTTCCAAAAGGACATCTGAGTTACTGGCGAGGACATACTGGTGGCCGCATATGGCTCGTGATGTCGCAGACTATGTTCGGGCGTGTCTCTTGCGCCAAGAACAAGTCCCCTCGGCAACGGCCAGCTGGGTTGCTTTATCCTCTGCCGTTGGCGGACAGGCCCTGGGAGATGGTCGGGATGGACTTTGTGGTGGGCTTACCCAAGTCTCGTAACTGCACCATTATCTATGTGATCACCGACCATTTTTCCAAAATGGTTCATTTGGTGCCTCTTCCACGGCTACCGTCTGCACGGGCTCTGGCAGCCTTGTTCATCAAGCATATCTTTCGTTTACACGGTATGCCAGACAAGATTGTCAGTGACCGGGGTCCCCAGTTTGCATCTCGATTCTGGAGGGAGATTTGTCGTCTACTCAGTATTGAGTTAAATCTCTCCTCGGCTTATCATCCCGAGACGAATGGGTTGGTTGAGAGGACCAATCAGACTCTGGTCACTTATTTGCGACATTTTGTTTCTTACTTACACAGTATACCAGGAATAGGTGATTTTGAATATTGAGAGGATATATATTTTATTCCCTATATTGGTGGTATAACTGTGTGTTTAACATGACATTTTGTTTCTGCCAGGCAGGATGACTGGGCATCCTTGTTACCGTGGGCTGAGTTTGCCCTTAACAACGCTGTAGCCGACTCCACCGGTCAGACTCCTTTCCTCCTTAATTACGGCCAACATCCGTGGGTTCCTGTGCCTATGCCCGTGTCCTCCGCTGATTCCAGGGTGGCAGACTGGGCAGTGGAGGCACGAGACATTTGGGACCGCACTCAGGATGCTATCCAGGCCTCCAAGGAGAGAATGAGGTCCTCCGCCGAAGCACATCAGCGCCCTGCCCCGACCTTTGCTCCTGGCGACTTAGTGTGGCTCTCCGCCCCCGTAACATCAGGCTGCGTGTTGAGTCTACTAAGTTTGCACCTCGCTACTTAGGTCCCTTCAAGGTCCTCGAACAGGTTAACCCTGTGGTCTACCGTCTAGCCCTTCCTCCACGCCTTGGTATCACCGACACCTTTCATGTGTCCCTCCTTAAGCCCGTATACATGTCCCGGTTTTCTGAGTCATCTGCCGGGACATCGGGTTCGTCTACGGACAATTACGAGGTGAACACTATTTTGGGGTGCAAGGTGGTTCGTGGCAAAAAAATTTATTTGGTGGACTGGAAGGGTTACAGTCCTGAGAGCCTGCTGAGCACATTCGGGCTCCGCGGCTTTGCTGCCTTCGAACATAGCGAGGCCCAAGGAGGGGGGTAATGTTAGGGGTTGAGTTCCCGCCTCTGCACAGGGGGAATCTCGGGCCATCTCCGCTGCGGTCTCCCATTCTTCTCCTGCCACAGTGGAGCCTGCTCAGCGGAGACGTCGGTCCCAGCATCTCGCTCACTCTGACTCTGTACAGAGAGTTACTGCTGCTTTTCCTGCTTCTGCCATTGGAGTCAGTGCTGGGCAGCGGCGAGCAGACGCTTCTGGGACTAAGTCCTGCTTTTCTCATTCTGAGCATGCCCAGAGTAAGATCTCTCAGTGGAGATCGAGGGTCAGATGATCAGACACTGCAGCTAAGGCCATTGGTCCTTCAGGAAGGTCCTGTAGGTGCTCACGCTCTGTGGCAGCCTCTCATTGGTCCTTCTAGGAAGGTCCTGTACGTGCTGCAACTATTTAAGGCTCGCATGGCCATGCACTAGTATTGTTCTATGTTCTACTTTGCGCCAGTGTGGTCACCTATGATTGTGTTCAGGGACCCGGCTGAAATAAGCCCCTAGAATGCTGGCACCTCCGGCAAGGAGTTTTGTGTGCATGCATGACCACTGACTGCTCTCGTTTGGGTAGTTAGCCAGTGCCACTGTGAAGGTTAACAGGGCGCAGTGCTTTGAGTTCACGGCAACTTTGTGAAGTAACAGAGGTAGCTCATACCGCCATTTAGTTCCGCCATTTGCTAGCAGCAGGTTCTCCTGCACGGTGGACCCCGGGCTGCGAACGCATATATCATAATAAAGTCTTTATATCCATTTGGTGCGTTCCGCTAGCCCTAACAACAAGTGTTCTCTATCTTTGTCTATTTAATTTATTTTGTTTGGCAGCTACCAAGCTGGTTTATTTATTTATTCCCCTTTCATATTACCTTTTACTCCATATGTGTGAGCAGTATAATAATATGTTTATTAACTGACTACTGGATTTCTCATTCATATCCTGTAATTTATAAATTATTATTTATACATATGGTGCATTGTGTTTTGATTGCTAGTTTTATACTGTGTTATTTATACTTACCATCTTCCCCACTTTTGTACTTGTTATCTGGTCTGGGCTTTCCACCAAGTTTTTCCATAGGTGGTTTTTCCTTGTTTTTAATAAATATATTATGTCTATGCTTTTATAGTTTACTCAATAAAAAAATGTGATTTTTTATTTTTTAATGTGCAGTCTAGTCTGTATTTAAAGTATGTTCTTATTTGGTGATTACGGTATATTATTTATACTTTGAGACCTTAAACTATTTATAGGTGTATTTACTGGTAAAAATAGAAGAGCGACTTAGTTGCATTGTCTGACAAGGAGAGGATGGAGGCTCTTCATCATACATAATCTTAGAATTTTTGCCAACTATAATAGATATTTGTTATATCTGGGTGTGTACGAGGTGTAGACAATCCCTGTCCTTTCCTGATGTGTGGTTAGATTTGATTCCTTTAATGCATTTCACATTTTCCATCAATATTGCATTGTGCTTTTTACTCCATTTCTGTTCGTCGTATTATCTGTTTATTATTCTTATTTTAATCAGCTGAATTTGGAAGAAGAAAAAAAAAAGCAAAAAAAAAACCATGTATCTTTGTTCATTTTTAGGGTAGTCGTCTCCAGAGAGAAGTTGAGAAATGGGACGAGGAGATCTGCAGCATAAATGAAGAACAGGCAAAAGCAAGCCAGGAATATTCTAGTCAAGTACAAAGTCTGAAGGATCAAATACATGTTCTGGAGGTGAGCTGAAATATACAAGATTTATACACACAAAGTAACAAAAACAAAAATCTAAGGCCACTTGTAATTATTTCATTCCAAAAGAGGAAATACAACGGGTGAAATAAATATTGAACACATCATCAATTTTCTAAGTAAATATATTTCTAAAGGGGCTATTGACATGAAATTCTCCCCAGATGTCAGTAACAACAAATCCAATCCACACAGGCACAGAAGTCAAACCATAGATGTCCATAAATTAAGTTATGTGTAATAATGAGAGATAACAAAGGGAGAAAGTATTGAACAAGCTTACTGAAATTTATTTAAAGGGGTTGTCCGGTCTAAAAGGAAAAGTCTGCAGTCACTCTGTATGATGTTGACTTTTGATTTCCCTCAGTGCCATGCACTATGCACTGCAAGGATTCTGAGCCGGGAACAGCAGTGATCTACTGTATGCGTTATGCATACTCCAGGGCAGAAGCAGCCTAGTGGCATAGCTAGGTAGACCGCACTCACTAAAAGTCTTCTGCCCTCGTTCCCGGCTCAGAGTCCTTGCAGTGTACAGTGTGATTCAAAAGTCTGCAGTTACAAAGAGTGACTGCAGACTTTTCATTTTGGACTGGACAACCCCTTTAATATTTCATACAAAAGCCTTTGTTGGTGATCATCGCTTCAAGATGCATAGATGTATAGAGAAACTAGTTACAGGCATTGCTGAGGTGTGATTTTTCTTCCACACAAACACTTTTTTTTCAGTTTGCCAGTGCTGTATGCTGAAAAATAGCCCCACACCATGATGTTCCCACCTTCTAACTTCACTGTTGGTATGGTGTTTTTGGGGGTGATATCCAGTGCTTTTTGGCCTCCAAACATGTTGTGTATTATGGCATCCAAAGAGTTCAATTTTGGTCTCAACGGACCAGACTATATTGTCCCAGTATTTCACAGGCTTGTTTATATGTTGTTGAGCAATCTTTAAATGCGTTTGAACATGCTTTTTGTTCAGCAATGGAGTCTTGCATGGTAAGTGTGCATACAGTCCATGGAGGTTGTGTGGTGAGAATGTATACAGAGGTTGACTGCTTTACTTATGGTTATCTTTGAAACAAGTATGCTTTTTATGCCTTGTGTTTTAGGAGAAAATAAAGCATGCGATTTTAGACTTTGAAAATTGTCAAAAAAATCTGGCCAAGAACATTCCTATCATGGATTCAGCTGAGGACATATACAACAAGCAGCATGGAAATTATGAAGACCTAAAAAAGAAATCTAGTGGTAAGGCAGCAGACCAGAAAATGTGTGGGTTTATTCGTAAAATGGATGGATAGTTTGGGTTATGTTCACATCTGCTTTGAAACTTCCAATGCAGATAAAAAAAAAAGCCAAACAAATTCCATCATGATGGGACACTGATTATAGTGGGTCTCGTTTATAGGTGTCATCACCAACCAATGTCATGTTTGTACTTCTGTTCCAATAACGGAACAGAAATACTGAAATAATAGGAATGATGTGAACAAAGATAAATTATTCTGACAAATGCAAATTTTATTCAATAAGTGACTTAAAACATTTTCTTGTATATCACAGCCATGAAACGCAAACAGAAAGCCTTGGAGGGATCCATTAACACAATCTCCAGGGATATTGAAGCCAATCGTAATATAAAGGTAAAGTAATTGTTCCGATTTCTGGTGCTGAAGATGTGCCATGGGTGTGCAGCAGATCCGCACTAGACCTAGACCCATTATCATTTATTTGGGCACTTTTTTTTTCCAATTCTATAGAAGTAAGTGAGATGCTACAAGAAAATATGGATTTCTACATGAAAATGTTTGCTTTAGGCTGGTTTCACACTTGCGTTTTGATCTGCAGCGTTTAAAAAAAAAAACGCATGTGGTTAAAAAACGCATGTAAACGCAGCAAAACGCCGCGTTTTTTTAGACGCATGCGTTTTTGCATGCAGAAAAAAAAAGCGGCGTTTTGCGGCGTTTACATGCGTTTTTTCCTGCGTTTGCGTTTTTTAAACGCATGCTGAGAAGTGTGTGACAGCTGCCAATCATCCAAATCAACTAGAAAACCCACTATAAACAGAAATAGCTAGGGTTAGGGTTAGGATCCCTAGTAACCCTAGGGATCCTAACCCTACCCCTAACCCTGACAAGCCACCCCCCACCATCAAGGTGATAAAGGCATCCAAACCCTAACCCTAACCCTACCCTTAACCCTAACCCTGACAAGCCAACCCCAACCATCAAGGTGATAAAGGCATCCAAACCCTAACCCTACCCCTAACCCTAGGGATCCATAGGAATTGGCTATTATGTTGACCTGGTGACCAGGACATTCTTCTAATAAAAAGCTTTGTTCAATGTGGACACCCCAAGATATACGGTATTGCTATAGAGTACTAAAAATATAAACTCGTAGAGTATTGACTGTCATATAGGGTTAGGGTTTGGATCCCTTTATCACCTTGATGGTGGGGGGTGGCTTGTCAGGATTAGGGTTAGGGGTAGGGTTAGGGTTTTCTTGTTTTTTCTTGTGTTTAGGGTTTTCTTGTTTTTTCTTGTGTTTTCTTGTGTTTGTGTGCTTAAAAACGCATGCGTTTACATAGACAGCAATGCATTTTTTTGCCGCGAATAAACTCATGCTTTTTTTGCGGCAAAAAAACGCCGCTAGAAATTACTACAGGTTGCATTTCTGCAAATGAACGCACGCGTCAAAAAACGCATGCGTTGCTGAAAACGCGTCAAAACGTTTTTTAATGTTAAGTATAGAAAAAAACGCATGCGTTTTTTAGCGCTAAAACGCAGCGGACAAAAACGCAAGTGTGAAACCAGCCTTAGATGTGAAAGGAAAACCCCATTCACATTGATTAGCTCTGCATGAAACCCACATCCTTTTTTGAAAACTCCACGTATATGAACGTACCCTTTAACCACTTCACAGCCATAAGGCATACTTGTACATCCTACATCTGGTCTCGGTGAGCTGAGTCTGAACCATGTGTGGTAGATGCCAGCTGTGTTACACAGTCTGCAGCTGCCTGTAACAGTGGTGAGCGGAGCTAACTCAGAATGCTGCTGTTTCACCATTTAAATGCCGCTGTCAGTGATTGACAGTGACATTTAAATGGTGCTAATGTTGGTGAATACATGTAATGACTCCTATAGACCCCTGCAATGTGATCATGAGGTGTTGACGGGTTTTCACCATAGCTGGGGGCCTTCTTAAAATAGACACAAATGGATTAACATTTCTGTTTCTTCATCAGGACACAAAGAAGGCTTCTTTAAAATCTCTTAGAATATCTGCTTTTGAAAAACTTCAGGTTGATCTTGAAACTTTAAAGCTGATTGACAAAGAAATTTATGAAACAAACAGAAGACTGGAGCTGGTCATCATGGAGAACTGCAGGCTGAAATTGGTGAGTAAACTAAAGGGGCTGCCTAAGATTTTTTGTATTTTTCCCTAAGCTTCCCTTCAGCATTGCAGGCTTAGATGTAATATACTTATATTAAAAATTCTGTTCCTGTCTAATGTTATACAATGTGTTTTAAATTATTATGCAAATTGGATTTAAGTGTCATAAAGATTTAATTATTTTGTTTTTCAAATAAACTCGTGGATGGTATTGTGTCTCAGGGCTCAATTGATCACTGAAATCAATCTTAAACACATGTGATAATTAGTTTTCCAGGTGATTCTAATTAAAGGAAAAATGTTCCACATTATTAAGCAGGCCACAGTTTTCAAGTAACATGGGAAAGAAAAAGGATCTCTCTGCTGCCGAAAAGCATCAAATAGTGCAATGCCTTGGTCAAGGGATGAAAACATTAGATATTTCCTGAAAACTTAAGTGTGATCATCGTACTGTTAAGAGATTTTTGGCTGAATCTGAGCACAGACGTGTTCGTGCTGATTAAGGCAGAATGAGGAAGGTTTCTGCCAGGGAAGTTCATCGGATTAGGAGAGCAGCTGCTAAAAAGCCATTACAAACCAGCAAACAGATATTTGAAGCTGCTGGTGCCTCTGGAGTCCCTCGAACTTCAAGGTGTAGGATCCTTCAAAGGCTTGCTGTAGTTCATAAACTTACTATTCGGCCACCCCTAAACAGTGTTCACAAGCAGAGACCGTTGCAGTGGGCCAAGACATACATGAAGGCTAATTTTCAAACAGTCTTGTTTACTGATGACGAGTGTCGGGCAATCCTGGATGGTCCAGATGGATGGAGTAGTGGATGGTTGGTGGATGGCCACCAAGTCCCAAAAAGGCTTCGACGTCAGCAAGGAGGTGAAGGAGTCATGTTTTGGGCCAGAATCATGGGGAAACAGCTGGTAGGGCCCTTTAAAGTTCCTGAAGGTGTGAAAATGACCTCTGCAAAGTATATAGAGTTTCTGACTGACAACTTTCTTCCATGGTTTAAAAAGCATAAACGTGCCTTCAGGAGCAAAATCATCTTCATGCATGACAATGCACCATCTCATGTTGCAAAGAATACCTCTGAGTCATTGGCTGCTATGGGCATAAAAGGAGATAAACTCATGGTGTGGCCACCATCTTCCCCTGACCTCAACCCTATAGAGAACCTTTGGAGTATCATCAAGCAAAAGGTCTATGAGGGTGGGAGGCAGTTCACATCAAAACAGCAGCTCTGGGAGGCTATTCTGACTTCATGCAAAAAAATACAAGCAGAAACTCTCCAAAACTCACAAGTTCAATGGATGCAAGAATTGTGAAGGTGATATAAAAGAAGGGGTCCTATGATAACATGTAACTTGGCCTGTTAGGATGTTTTGGAGTTAAATAGCTTTTTTGCTTCAGTGAATGTGACCTCCTAATGCTGCAAATTCAACAAATGAGCATTTTCAGTTCTTTAAAACATATCAAATGTTTAGAAATTCTACTGTGCCTAATAATTTGGAACATATGGAAATAAACACCGTGTGCACTGCTATAGTCTGGTGCAGAGACTAGGTACCCAAACCATATAGTAAATCATGAAATAGTCTCGCACTCAACTTAAGTATTTACCTCTAGTACTAATAAATCCACAACTATAAATACTTAAGTTGAGTGCGAGACTTTTTTCATAATTTAATAATTTGGAACAGTGCATTTTGAGGTTTTATTCATTTTGGAGATTATACTGTTATCATTGGGAGGTTTCTTCAACAAAATTCGATGTATACTCTAACGGGTGATGACTTTTATTAGACTGACTGTCATTTGCTCTGACCATTTAGGAAAATCTGAGAAAAATGTCATTTGCATAATAATTTGGAACATGTTGTACAGCCCAGATGGATTTTCAGCTGAACTGCACTGTCCTGTATATAGAAATGCTGATGTAAGTTTAGAGGCAGTGCTGAAGTTCTAGGATCGTGCATGTTTCATCCCCGATTCCTCCACTAAACTCTCAAAAGTTCAGAAGTTGGATCGTATGTTCCCTATCCCTGCTGTCTCTACTCTATCCCTTGTCAGGTTGCGGGGATTGCTGACAAACGAGTGACGATCGTGTTCCCTGCATTCTCTCTTCCCAGTAATCAGGACTCCTGATTGTCTCTGCTTATCAGAAGCTGTACATAGAGGGACTGAGAGGACCACTGTACTGCAGGATGGGGCTGTACATAGAGGGGCTGAGAGGAGCATTGTACTGCAGGATGGGGCTGTACATAGAGGGGCTGAGAGGAGTGATGTACTGCAGCATAGGTCTGACTTCCAAAAGGGGACAGTGGCAACTGAGCAAGGGAGACTATGGCTGTATTGGTACCACAATCTCACCCAACAGCAGACAGTTGCAGATCCTCACAAAGTACACAGAGATGCCAGGGCAGCATTGGCTCTGATATCACGGAGGAAGAGTTATGGGAGTAGGGTGAAGTGATCGCAGGCAGAGAGAAAGGACTGGCCATTACCAGGATGTCAACCAAGGTTAGAGCAGTTTAGCTGCATAAAATTATTTTTAGGCTACATAAATTAGAGTTGAGAGCCTATTGTGCCCTAAATAGTAACACGGAGGATCGTTAAGACTAAGAACCAATAAGGAAAAGAAGGATCCTCCAAACGCAAAATAGTGTCTAAAAAGTATTGATTTGAAATTGATTGAAAAGAAATACTTTTTAGACACTATTTTGCATTTGGAAGATCCTTCTTTTCCTTATTGGTTCTTTATAAATTAGAATTGGTTTGAATCGATTTGCATGCCCCATTACTTCAGCCACAACAGTGGTCTATGGTTATTATACAGGAGTACTGCCTCTTACCTGCCAACATCCGTGACTCCTCTTTTGGTTAGCCAGCTTGGAGCAAAATCTTTGTGGTGTGATGTACATGTGACATCGTGGATGCAGGCAGGTAAGAGGCGGTACTCCCTCTGCCGTCCAAGGACAACCGATCATTGTCTTGGCCAATGCAATGAGAATAAATTCTCACCAACTCTAATATAAATGGTTTAAGCTTAACTACTACTGTATATTAGATATGAGTTGTTTTTTTCTTTTTGACAAGGCCGCAACTACATACGCTGTGTAGTGGCCACTCTGCGGTACTGCAGCTCGGCTCCCTTTCCCTCAATACTGTATGCAAGAACAGCCACTACACAGTGTACGGAGCTTCGCTGTTCTGGCTCACACTGTGCACAGCCTATCACCGCTGGAGCTGCAAATATCTGATTGGTGGGATATTGGACCCCCACCAGCCTTATAATGACCTAACTTAAGGACAGGCCGTCATTATCAAAGTTCTGGATAATCCCTTTGAAGCACATCAAGGGCAGTCATACCCAGCTATGTTGGTGGGATCAGCCACCAACTATACACTAGTGGCCAAAATTGTGGATACACTTGACGTTCTTAATAATTTTCGAGGCTCCTGGAACTTTCGGCGATCTTGCTTGATTACGTAATTATGTTTATAGCCCAGGCACGCAATCTGTTACTAATGATATCGGGAGACTTGTTTTTGATATTTTGTCGGTAGTTTTTATAATTTTGACAAGAAATACTGGACTTCGTTCTCTGAGTAAAATTCATAAATTCTTAGTTATATGTTAACTTTTCTTTATGTCCGCATTAAATTAGAAATAGTGTTTTAAAGCTACAGTCGTCACTTGATCCTTTCAGTATAGTTACTATATAATAGTATTATAGCACTATTGAGAATTTTTATTTCTTGTATTTTATTTAAATATTTAAATTTAATTTTCTCCTTCGCCTCATTGGGGGACAGAAGACCATGGCTGCTGCTAGTAGGCTGACACAATTAGCTTCTCCTCTGCAGTATACACCTACCACTGGCTCCAGCCCGAACCAGCTCTTGCTTGGTGTCTGTAGGAGGCACATGGGTCTGCTATGCAGACCATAATTTATTATTTTCAATTTTTTAATTTTTACTTTTCAATTTTTATTCCATTTAATGGATTACAGGGGCGACTGATCCCTTCAGGGTTCCGATCTCCCCAAACCAACAACAGGCGGGAACGTGGAGTGTCGCCTCCACGTACCTCCCTCCTGCACCGTGAAAAGGTATGCCTGAGCTTCTTTAGGGGTGACTGTTTCCTTCATGGTTCCGATCTCCCCACACTATCAATGGAAGAGAACATGGAGTGTCACCTCCATGTACCCTCTTCTGAGCCAGGCTTATTACTGCTGGATCAACAGCCCTGCTCCATCTTTAAGGAGTCAACCCCTAGGATGTCCAGAGGCACTTATGACGTCCGTGCGGCCCCCACTGCATCACCACTGATGAACAGCGGTGATGGAAGGAGGCGGACTGTCCCTTTCCACCTCACAGACAATGGGATGGTGGAAGGAGGGTTTCCGACACCGTCCACACTTCAACAACGCTGAAGCCCAGTCATCCGCGGCGGCGCCATGCCGTGACGTGCAGGTCGGCTGTGGGTCCTTGCAGCAAATTCACAGTATGAGTGCCTGTTGTATGTTGGAGTGAAAAATTGGCTTTGTATGGGGCAGTATCGGTGTCTGGGCAGATTTATGAGCACAGGGTGCCTGGGCCCTACACGTGGTGCACATTCCAAGAGTAGCCCCCAGGGCAAACATGACTTACAAATTGCCTGCGGGATTCTTTCTCAGAGTTCCTCTGATTGTGTCTGACTGCAGCATGCTCCCCCGTGGTGTTCCCCTCCTTCTGCTGGCCACAGAAATTTAGGCCCCGGCTTGGGCCTATACACTGAGCAATCTGAGTGTCACGCCGTTCTGTCTGTATCTGGTTTTTGGCGTGACAATGCATATGTTTGCTTTAACCTTTTGCTCCTTTCCCCCTAATTGAGCTGGGATACTGTTGGCTGTTACCTGTATGGAGCCTTCTCAGTTCCCTGCTCTGCTGCGTAGCCGTACATGGGTGATTAGGTCTTTGCTCTGCTGCATGACCATCCACATGTCCACATGTGCGGTCCCTGGTTGCCGCTATGGAAGCTGTCTGTGGGTTGTGAGGTCCTCTGCAGCTGGTGCATGACTTTCCACGTGTGTTCAGGCTAGCAGTCGCTGCCAGGTGCCCTAAGCCACAGTTCCTACACTGATTGTGCTGTAATGGTATCTGTTTGTGGTAAGGGCATGCGCGGCCACACCTCCCCTGCTTTTATCAGGGTTAGTGTGTGTACTTGAAATGCTGTCCTCAGCCAATTGCTGAGGAGCAGCTCCTATATAAAGTTCCCCTGCCCTATGGGTGGGGCCTGAGCTACTCACAAAGCTCCTGAACTTTGCTATGTGTGGTTTGTGTTCCTGCACCTCTCCTATCTATGTTTTGGTTCCAAAGTCCTTGCCTTGATTCCTGTTATGTTCTGTTCTGGTGCCTGTCCTGGAGGCGGTATATCCAGGCCTGAATCCTTGATCCTGTACCTGACCCTGTCTGAACTGTGTCTGCTGTGTTATGTTCCTGGAATCCCTCTGTGTCTGAGCCTCGCACCCAGTGACTTTGAGTCTCTTGTAACCGGTGTTTCTGCTGAGCATCTACTACTCTGTGCTCTGTCTACCATGCAGTGCTAGCTCCTGGCAGGCCCAGCAATCCTGCGGTTCTAGCACCATCCCGCTTGAGTCCCTTCCTAGGTCCGATGCCCGGAGCCTGACGACCGCAGTCTGGAACCTGATGACCGCTGCCTGGAGCTTAGAGCCTGATGACTGTGGTTGAGCCTTTAGGTCGTGTCGGATGTCTGGAACAGAACGACTCCTGTCTGATGTCTGCTGGTGACCCTGGGTCCAGATGTCCTGTCTGTACCCTGACGTCCTGCCTGCGTCCTCTGATGTCCTTCCTTTGTCCGTGGCCTGATATAACTGATGCCCTGGGCTGCCACGCCAGTGTCCCAGCCGACGACCTGGGCTGCCACATCATTGTCCCGCTTGTCTATCCAGTATTCCTGATGTCCTGCCTGTGTCCTGATGTACCGCCTATGTGTGCCTCGGTGATCCGTTGGTGCCTTCGGGTCCACTGGATGGTACCCTTCTGGAGGTGTGTAATCGGGAGCCTGACATCATTATGTTTGTTTATGTACTGTGTGACTTTACTTTAGTAAACTTTACTTTCTCTATACCTGAAGTTGTGTGGTGTAAGCAAGTCCTACATGTCACTTTCCTTGTCCACATGCTCAGCTGCCACAGAACCCCGGTCTCTGCCCTCCCCTAGTTCGGGTAGGCCTGGGTCCCCCTCTGCGGTATAAAGGGTCCATATTGCATCCCCGGGGGACGCGTGCCCCACGCCCTTGTGGTCGGTCGGCGTGGGGGCGTCTATGGGCTGGGCCGCATCAGCGGCGGCAGCTGATCATGACACTGAGGTTTCGCCCACTGAATGATGCTGCGCTTGTAGCCCCGTCCCCCGAACTGGCGCTTCTCGGTCACTGTGAGATTTCCGCACGCCACAACTTCTGGGGGCCATCTTTATCCATCCGGCCAGCTCTCCTCAGCTGGCATGGTGCCAATGAGATCCCATTGGTGGTCTTAATGGGGCACAGCGGACCGGCAGCACTCTCGGGTAACAGGATCTGGGTAAGAGCCCTGACCCTGCAGCAGACACAGCAGCCCATATTGACCTTTCCCTGCAGTTGTTTTGGGCTCCTCTCCCTATTGGAGGATATTGGCAGTATAAGATGCCAGCATACTGTGGTGCATTATATCTCTCCTGAATCTAAAATTGGGTGACAAGTACATACCACTTCATGAGCGGGCTTCGTCGCCGTTGCAGTCCATGACGTCACTGACCAAAGCGACACAGTCACTCCTCTATTGGCCGGAGCCTTCACCAGCCTGTCTCGGAGAACTCCTCCACCTCAGATAACAGAGGGCGACGGATCCCATAAGGGCTCCGCTCTCCCCAAACCTACAACAGGCGGGAATGCAGAGTGTCGTCTTCACGTTCCCCTTCCGGCATTATTGTTTTTTGTTATAGGCATGCCGTGTTATTCTAGGTCAATATATCCCAGGCTCATATGCTTTTTCTCCTGGTCCAACAGCCCTTATTCATCCTCGATCAGTTAACCTCCTTGGTTGTACAGAGGTTTTTACCATGTCCGTGCAGCCTCCTTTCCATTGGCCCTGATAAACAGCAGTGATGGCAGGGAGATGGTGGTCCTTCTCCCCTCTTCTGAGTGGGTACATGGAAGGCTAGGATATAGCTTGCCGGCACGGAGAGCGACTGGACATACGCTTCACAAGTCAGGAGCTTATAGAGGCGAGATACTCTTTCCCCTGATTGCGGAAGAAATGGGAAGAATCCCCTCCGGTTGATCTGCCTGTCACCGCTTGACCTCAAAATCCCTTTAGTCCTTGCCAGATGGTTTCTCAATTAAAGCCCCCCACAGACCGGCAGATAGATGATCCGGGTCGTTTGTTTTTCTTTCCTGGCTTCTGCCACGCTGTGGGTGTATCTAATGCTATGGTCTCTTGGGCCAATGTCCTGAGCAGGACCATACAGGACACTGACCTTCCTCTGGAAGCAGCAGAACTATCCAATCAGATCTCCTTGGCCAGGGAATATCTCTTGTACGCATCCTTACACTCTACTCTATGCTGTTCTTACAGCCGCAACTGCCATCTCCTTCCGACGGACACTGTGGTTCTGGGATGGCAAAACGGACCCTGCGTCCAAAAAAAAAAAAAAAAAAAAGTCCTTCACGTCTCTGCCCTACCAGACCGGGTGCTTATTCGGCAAGAAGCCGTATTAGCTTATCTATGATGCCACAGGAGAAAACAAAATTTCCTCCCTAGCAAAAATCTAGGCGTCCTTTTTCGTCATCATGCCAGCCACAAAGAGGTCTGATTGGTCTCCAAAAAAGAGAGCTACGGCTATTGTTTTGAGGAAGGAGGGATACAGTTTCAGAGAAATTTCTAGGAAGATGGGTGGTGGAGTCAGTGCTTCTGGAGTGCAAAAGCTGTGTTCACGTTTTGCTGATGGTTGCAGCATCAAAACTAAAAGTGGTAGAGGAAGGAAAAAGGCAACAACTCCTAAAACAGACAGAAGAATTGTTAGGTTAGCCTTGCAAAACAGAAGAGCATAAGCCAAGGAACTCAACCAGTTCTTGCACAATGGAGGAGTTTTGGTGTGTGATAGAACAGTACGTCACCGATTACTTGCTGCCGGTCTGAAAGCACGAACACCAAGTAGAAAAGCCATTCCTTAATCTTAAACAGAGAAGTAAGAGAATTTCCTGGGACAAAAAACATCTTAGCTGGACAACTGAAGATTGGAAGAAAGTAATCTGGAGCAATGAAACGAGAATATAAATTTTTGGTAGTGACAGAGTGCGTTATGTTCGGAGTAGGCCAAAGGAAGACTGTCTTCCAGAGTGTATGACAGCTACAATTAAACATCCTGAGAGTCTTATGATATGGGGCTGTATGTCCTGGCATGAAATTGGGAGAATACAGTTCCTTGAGGGAACTGTAAATGCTTCGAAATTATATTCATGATATCTTTGAACCAAAGCTCATCCCATCAATTCATGACCTTGGCAAGGAACAGACCGAAATTATTTTTTAACGGGATTGACATGGTGCTCCCACTGCAAGGTAATGTCTAAAATGGTTTGAAAGCAAACACATTTCTGTGCTTTTATGGCCAGGAAACAGTCCAGATCTGAACCCAATTAAAAATATTTGGTCAATATTAAACTGATTGGTTTCTAGTAAGCGACCGAGCAGCACACAGGTATTGATTGCAGCTGTTATCAGTTCCTGGTATGTTATAATCAGAGAAGTCTTGTTGAATCAATGTCAAGGAAATGCAAACTGTTATCGATGCTAAACAATAACCTACCGTACATGCTACTAAAGAAAGAACACATAGGGATAGCATAAAAATGAACATATTAGGACGTGATATTTTGATTCGGCAATTCCGCTGTTCTTACAGAAGTAATGAGATATTTTGTATTATAGTAATCTTTTTTGCTATGTAGAGGTGTTCTAATCTACCTTAGACTACTTGTGGCATTACGGTTCTAAACACTTTGTATGATTGCATGCTAAAAACTTTAAAAAGTGACAAAAATTTGAAGTGTATCCAAAATTTTGGCCACTAGTGTACATTACCAGATTAAAATTATCTAATAAATCAACTTGATGTGACATGAGATGGACATTCTATATTTCCAGATGTGTATGCTTAATAAAATGGGATTGCATTATGGCCTCTTTTAATTTTTGCCACGTTATAGAAAGCATTAATTGTTTTGATCTCTTTACAGAAAAATGCACAATATAAGGATGATATCAGCGCCATCATAGGAGAATCACAAAAACATTTATCAGCTGCAGATCACCTAGAGAAAGACCACGCCTCTCTTATTGGTAAATTCAGCATATCCTATCTATATCTATCTATGACTCTGCAAAAACTCTTACTGTCTCACTTATTCATTCTCGTCTGGACTATTGTAACTCTCTACTAATCGGCCTCCCTCTTACCAAACTCTCCCCGCTCCAATCTGTCTTGATTGCTGCTGCCAGGATCATATTCCTCACCAACCGTTACACCGATGCCTCTACCTTGTGCCAGTCATTACACTGGCTACCCATCCACTCCAGAATCCAGTACAAAACTACTACCCTCATCCACAAAGCACTCCATGGCTCAGCACCACCCTACATCTCCTCTCTAGTCTCAGTCTACCACCCTACCCGTGCCCTCCGCTCCGCTAATGACCTCAGGTTAGCATCCTCAATAATCAGAACCTCCCATTCCCGTCTCCAAGACTTTACACGTGCTGCGCCGATTCTTTGGAATGCACTACCTAGGTTAATACGATTAACCCCCAATCCCCACAGTTTTAAGCGTGCCCTAAAAACGCATTTGTTCAGACTGGCCTACCGCCTCAACGCATTAACCTAACTATCCCTGTGTGGCCTAATAAAAAAAAAAAAAAAAACACAATCAGGTTCCTCGCATCATGTTCTCATACACTTTATGCAGTCAATAGCCTCTGTGTCTGTACTGCTACATACTTAGGCTGTTAACTGGTTCATGCAGCTTTACATGAACACCCGAGCCTTACACTATGGCTGGTCCAAATAACGAAAGCAATTGTTACCATCCACCTCTCGTGTCTCCCCTTTTCCTCATAGTTTGTAAGCTTGCGACCAGGGCCCTCATTCCTCCTGGTATCTATTTTGAACTGTGATTTCTGTTATGCTGTAATGTCTATTGTCTGTACAAGTCCCCTCTATAAGTTGTAAAGCGCTGCGGAATATGTTGGCGCTATATAAATAAAATTATTATTATTATTATTATTATGCAGCAGGTATGGAAGCTTTCAGAAAACACAGTATTTACTATGGGCTGAATCACTACAAGTACATAGGGACATGTAAACATTATTATTTTTTCTTTCAGACAAGAATAATTGATATTCACATTTTTAAAGATATTGACATTTTGAGAAAAGGCTGGAGACTACAAAAACATAAAACACAAAATACTGGCACTCTACACGGTGGCTTTTTCCACTGCACATCATACAGCCAAATATTGCTTCTACATCACATCAAGTTTATCTTGGATTTTTCTTCACCTGTTTCAACCGCGCCACCTAATTTCTGTTTTAGAAGTGGTTTGAAGATCAGGAACTATTCCATGTAATAAGTTTACAGACATAGATGATATATAGGGTATATTATTTTGTCATACCATAAGGTTACATTCACACATCCCTGTGTCATGGTTTGAGCACGGACCGCGATGCCCTAGCATAGATGTATATGAGTCTGCTGACTTTGGGTTCGGAGACCCACGGCCGGTCTGTGCTGGGATCAGGCACATGGATGTGTGAATCCAACCTTAGCCTGATTGATGAATGTATCTTTTCAGAACGTCTGCATGAAGGCTGGGAACAAGACAACCTTGTCTGTAGTGTAAGTATGTCTTTCAGATTTTTGATTCCTATGCACTAATCATAAAATCAATAAAAAGTCAAACATATAGTCTAGATTATCGGCAAAATGGAGGATACAGACAGAAGAAAAGAGCAACGACCGTTTCCCGCTGCTAAGCGCTTCATCCAGGCACTTGGCAGCGGGAAATGGCTGTCGCATGTTTTTCTATCTGTATCCTCCACCCGGTATATAATAAAGGGATAAGTTTCTTCTTTGTGTTTATTTTTTACAATGTTTAACATGTAGGATAAATATTTTAAAATGTAACTTTAAGGCCATGTTCACACAATGCGTTTTTTACCGCGGAACCGCAGCGATTTTGCCGCTGTGGGTCCGCAGCTGTTTTCCATGCAGGGTACAGTACAATGTAACCCTATGGAAAACAGGAAACGCTGTGCACATGATCCTGAAATTCACTAAAAAAGCCGCGCTGAATAGCTGCGGTAAAAAAGAAGGACCATGTCACTTCTTTGTGCGAAACTGCAGCGGTTCTGCACCCATAGACCTCCATTGTGAGGTCAAACCCGCAGTAAAACCCGCAGATCAAAAATATATCTGCGGGTTTTATTGCGGTTATGGGTGGAGAAACCGCTGCAGCAGGAAGTGCGGGGAAGCGGGCGGAAGTACGTGGGCGGAAGTGCGTGGGCGGAGTGTGTTCCGAAGTGACGGAGGCATACCGTCGCATGGGGATCGATGTCGGCTGTTTGATAGATTTGGTGTGTGTGTGTGTGTGTGTGTGTGTGTGTGTGTATATGTGTGTGTGTATATGTGTGTGTGTATATGTGTGTGTGTGTGTGTGTGTGTATATGTGTGTGTGTGTGTGTGTGTGTGTGTGTGTGTGTGTGTGTGTGTGTGTGTCCCCATGCGACGCTAGTGCCACCATTGTGCTAAGTCGCCGTATGGGACTACTACTCCCATCCGGTATTAGGATGGGAGAGTTGTCCCTGTGTCCGGCGACTTAGCACAGTTGTAAAGTTACACAAAACACACACAATACACATACATGACACACAGTACATACAACATATAACACAGAGTATATACTCACCAACAGCACACTGGTAGGCGAAGCCCTCGATCCTCTAGAAAAAATCCCAAAATAAAAAATCAAATCCATACTCCCTGCCCGCAGAATCCATAAAACGAGTGTCCCACGCCGATCGGCTGCTCTCCGGCGATACACTGCCAGGAGCGAAGCTCCTAGCAGTGTATCGCGTACTGTTCCGGAGTTCAATGGCTCCGGCGTCTCGGTTAACGGCAGTACAGCTGCGTTGAACTTTCCCACGCAGCACTGCCGTTAAGCGAGAGTGCCGGGGTCAATGACCGCCGGTAAACTCGCTCGCGCATGCGCAGTGACACACCGACAGGAACTATGGCTCCTGTCAGTGTGTTGCTGCAGCCGTGGAGAGCAGACATATCTCTGGATGTGTCTGTTCTCCATGGAAGATCTTCGTGGGACCCTCGATGGATTTCTGCGGACAGGGCCAGGGAGTATGAATTTGTTTTTTTATTTTGCGTCTTTTTCAGGTCGAGGGTCTTCAGGACGGATTGAGCGTACAATAAAATATGGTCAAAAAGTGGGTGTCTTTATTTCATTAAAATATTTTTTTTCTAGTGTTTGTGTTTTTTTTTTAACCCTTTCATTGGATTAATAATGGATAGGCGTCTTATTGACGCCTCTCCATTATTAACCGGGCTTAATGCCACCTTACAATAGCAAGGTGGCATTAACCCCTCATTACCCCATATCCCACCGCTACAGGGAGTGGGAAGAGAGGGGCTAAGTGCCGGAATTGGCACATCATTTTGATGCGCCTTTTCTGGGGCGGCTGCGGGCTTATATTTGTAGCCGGGGGGGGGGGGGGGCAAATATCCATGGCCCCTTTCCTAGGCTATGAATATAAGCCCACGGCTGTCTGCGTAGCCTTTCTGGCCTAAAAATATAGGGGGACCCCAACACTTTTTTTTTTTTTTTGGGGGGGGGGGGGCTCTCCCTTTATTTCTGAGCCAGAAAGGCTACGCAGACAGCTGTGGGCTTCATATTCATGGCCTGGGAACAGCCATGGGTATTTTAACCCCTTCCCAGGCCACAAATATTGGCCCGCAGCAGTCTGCCTAGCCTTTCTGGCCTAAAAATATAGGGGGACCCTATGTCTTTTTTTTTTTTTTTTTTTGGGGGGGTCCCCCTATATTTTTTTTGATCATTTTAATAGCATTAATAATGGATAGGCGTCTTATTGACACCTCTCCATTATTAACCGGGATTAATGCCACCTTACAATAGCAAAAATACGTGCAACTGAAATACGTGGCACTTAAATACGTGATACGTGGCACTTAAATACGTGACACGTGGCACTGAAATACGTGGCACTGAAATACGTGATACGTGATACGTGGTACTTAAATACGTGATACGTGGCACTGAAATACGTGGCACTGAAATACGTGGCACTGAAATACGTGGCACTGAAATACGTGATATGTGGCACTAAGTCTACGTTCACATTTGCGGTCTGCGCCGCAGCGTCGCCGCATGCGTCATGCGCCCCTATATTTAACATGGGGGCGCATGGACATGCGTTGCACTTGCGTTTTGCGACGCATGCGTCACTGCGGCGCACGCGTCCGGGCGCAGAGGACGCGGCAAGTTGCATTTTTGCTGCGTCCAAAATCAACCAAAAAAAGGACGCATGCGTCGCAAAACGCAGCGTTGTGCATGCGTTTTGCTGCGTTTTTGTTTGCGTTGTGCGTTGCGTCGCCGACGCTGCGGCGCACAACGCAAATGTGAACGTAGCCTTAAATACGTGGCACTTAAATAGCTGGATAGAGCTGGATCCGCGGGCTGTGATCTGGCCTACGCTCAGCACTCTGCGGAGCGCTGTCATTCAAAACACTTCCACTCATTTTGGTGTTTAGTCCCAAAATGGAGGATGGAAGAAGAAAAGGGTTGGACAAGGAAATGACATCATTTCTTTTTTTTTTTTCCCCACTGCAGTTAAAGCTTTATTTGTGTCAAACACAGACAATCTGCAGAGAAAACTGCATAAAAAAACGCACTAAAAACCGCATAAAAAAACGCACCAAAAACCGCACCTGCGTTTTCTGCCAAGAGCTGCGGTTTTAGTGCAGAAGAACAGCAGGGAAATCAGGAACGTGTGAACATGGCCTAAAAAATCCATATTTTTTTCACAAATAGAAATAAGAGGACAATTTTTTAATTTTCATATTTCATAGTCTTATTTACTTTAGTTTTACTTTTTTTCTTTTTTGCGCCCAGGGGACTTGAACTTGATACCATTCAGTCACTGGTACCATACCCTGCAATTGATGCTAGCTCTGATCTCTGCATTTACAGGCAGGTTCTGTTTGCATATGTGCCGGAAACAGCCATGTATGGAGTGGGCTAAGCGCATGAAAGGGTGAAAGTGGTTGTGTCCAGTCTCCTATGCTGCCATATCTGAGGTGTGAGGGGTTGACTCACTCGGCTGCTTGCAAAGGTAAACTCAGGAACGCCTCTTGAGTAGTGTTGAGCATTCCGATATTGCAAATATCGGGTATCGCCGATATTCACTGTATCAGAATTCCGATACCGAGTTCCGATATTTTTGCGATATCGGATACCGGAAGTTCCCATAGTGCAATAATGCACTATAATGGAGTGTGGGCGGTGCGTGGGCGGAGACTGCGTGTCTCTGTGCGGGCGGGGTCTGTGCGGGACCGTGGGGGGTCTGTGCGTGCCTGCCGGGGCTCTGCGGGCTGCCGGGGGGGTCTGTGTGGCCTCTCGGGGGTCTGTGCGAGCCTCTCGGGGGTCTGTATGGGCCTCTCTGGGGTCTGTGCTGGCTGCCGGGGGATCTTTGTGTCTGTGCAGGCATCGTCCGATGGGACTACAAGTCCCATCGGACGATGCCTGCTACAATGACAGTGATTGACACATTAGCCAATGATGGGACAGTAGTAGTCCCATCATCCGGCTAATGTGTTGAATGTAAAAAAAAAAAATACTACATACATGCTACATACATACATGCTACATACATACATACATACTACATGCTACATACATACTACATACATGCTACATACTACATACATGCTACATACTACATACATACATGCTACATACTACATACATACTACATACATACATACTACATGCATACTACATACATACATACATACATATAGACATACAGTACATTAAACATAGATTACATACTCACCATTACTTGTCATTTTGATCCCCGAAGCCAGTGTCATCTGTAAAAAAGATTAAAATAACAAACAACCAATATACTCCCTGATCCACAGAAATCCACGAGTGTCCTACGACGATCTCCCGTGGAGAATGGCAGCATCAGCTGATGGGACTGCTCTCCAGGGGCTCCAGGAACACAATGATGGGAGGAAGGTATCCTTCCGCACTGTATTCCTCCGCCGCTGTAAAAAAAAAAAAATAGTCCCTAGTCTCACTTTATGCAATTGCTGTGTGAGAAATTTTCCCACGCAGCAATTGCCATAAAGTAAGACTCAGAGGTTACTATAGTTCAGTGATGCACTGCAGGAGCCTTTGTCTCCTGTCAGTGTGTCACTGAAGGTCCTATAGAGCAGTGACATCACCAGATACTTCATTTCACCATACTTCAGCGCCTGCAAAAAACGTAAAATAATAAACCGTATACTACGGTCCCACCACGATCTCCCCTATAGAACGGTGACATCTGGTGAAGCCCTTGTTCATTTTTGTAAGAGTCAGCCTGTCAGCATTTTCAGTTGACAGGTGGAGGCGCTTATCAGTTATTCCACCAGCAGCACTAAAAACCCGCTGTAACAAAACGCTAGCGGCAAGGCAGGCCTGGACCTCCAAGGTGTAGAGAGCCAGTTCATGCCACGTGTCCAGTGTGGATACTCAATAATTATAAGGCACAGAGGAATCACGGAGGATGTTGGTATGGTCAGCAAGGTACTCAACATCTTCCCAAACTTTGCACTCCTTGTGAGAGTACTCCGTGCGTCAGGGCCTGTGCGATGGGAGGGTCTGAGGAAACTCTTGCAGAACTTTGACAGTGTTCCTTCCTCTTCCGGATTGGAGTGGTGTCTCTCTCGCCTGTATTCGTTGGTTGTCCAACGAACTGTGACCTCTGCCGCTAGCGTTTTCAGATGGGATGGCCCATTTTAGTTCACCTGTCCGCCTCAGGAATAAGAGATAAAAAGTTCTCCTTGAAGCGTGGGTCTAGAAGTGTCACCAACCAGTAATGACTGTCACAAGGGTCACGGGAAAGGCAGCGTAACAGCGTTTTGTTTTTCAAATAAACTCATGGATGGTATTGTGTCTCAGGGCTCAATGGATCACTGAAATCAATCTTAAACACGTGATAATTAGTTTTCCAGGTGATTCTAATTAAAGGAAAACTACTTAAAAATGATGTTCTACATTATTAAGCAGGCCACGGTTTTCAAGTAACATGGGAAAGAAAAAGGATCTCTCTGCTGCCGAAAAGCATCAAATAGTGCAATGCCTTGGTCAAAGGATGAAAACATTCGATATTTCCCGAAAAAGTAAGCGTGATCATCGTACTGTTAAGAGATTTGTGGCTGAATCTGAGCACAGACGTGTTTGTGCTGATAAAGGCAGAATGAGGAAGGTTTCTGCCAGGCAATCATCGGATTAAGAGAGCAGCTGCTTAAAAGCCATTACAAACCAGCAAACAGATATTTGAAGCTGTTGTTCCCTTTGGAGTCCCTCGAACCTCAAGGTGTAGGATCCTTCAAATGCTTGCTGTGGTTCATAAACCTACGATCACGATCAGCTGCAGCCGCTGATGCGGCCCAGCCCATAGATGCCCCCAAACCAACCGACCTCAGAAGGCATGGGGCGCACGTCCCCTGGGGAAGCAATACGGACCCTTTATACCACTGAGGGGGACCCGGGCCTACCCGAACTAGGGGAGGGCAGAGACCAGGGTTCTGTGGCAGCTGAGCATGTGGACAAGTAAAGAGACACGTTTGACTTGATTACACCGCACAACTTCAGGTATAGAGAAAGTAAAGTTTACTAAAGTAAAGTCACACAGTACATAAACAAAACATAATGATGTCAGGCTCCCGATTCCACACCTCCCAGAAGGTTACCACCCAGTGGACCCCAAGGCACCAACGGATCACGGAGGCACACATAGGCGGGACATCAGGAAACAGGCAGGACATCAGGGTACATGAGGTCATCAGGACCCAGGCAAGACATCAGGGTACAGACAGGACATCAGGACATCTGGACACAGGAAGGACATCAGGACACAGGCAGGGCATCAGGAATACCGGATAGACATCTGGGACACTGGCGTGGCAGCCCAGGTCATCAGCTGGGACACTGGCGTGGCAGCCCAGGGCATAAGTTACATCAGGACATCGGACACAGGAAGGACATCAGGGAACACGAGGTCATCAGGACGCAGGCAGGACATCAGGGTACAGACAGGACATCAGGACCCAGGGTCACCCGCAGACATCAGACAGGAGTCGTTCGGTTCTGGACATCCGACACGACCCACAGGCACCACTACAGTCATCAGGCTCCAAGCTCCAGACAGAGGTCATCAGGTTCCAAACTGCGGTTGTCAGGCTCCAGGCATCGGACCTAGAAAGGAACTCCAGCGGGATGGTGCTAGATCCGCAGGATTGCTGGGCCTGCCAGGAGCTAGCACTGCATGGTATCCAGAGCACAGAGTAGATGCTCAGCAGAAACACCGGTTACAAGAGACTCAAAGTCACTGGTTGCGAGGCTCCAGATGCAGAGGAATTCCAGGAACATACTCACAGCAGACAGAGTTCAGAAAGGTACAGGATCAAGGATTCGAGCCTGGATACAGCGCCTCCAGGACAGGCGCCAGAACAGGACAAAACAGGAATCAAGGCAAGGACTTTGGTACCAAAACATAGACAGGAGAGGTGCAGGAACACAAACACACATAGCAAAGATCAGGAGCTTTGTGAGTAGCTCAGGCCCCACCCATAGGGCAGGGGAACTTTATATAGCAGCTGCCCCTCAGCAATTGGCTGGGGACAGCATTTCAAGTACACACACTAACCCTAATAAAAGCAGGGGAGGTGTGGCCGCGCACGCCCTTAGCACAAACAGAAACCATTACAGCATAATCAGTGCAGGAATTGAGGCTCAGGGCACCTGGTTGTGACTGCACGCCCTGACACACGTGGAAAGTCATGCACCAGCTGCAAATGACCTCGCAACCCGCGGGCAGCTTCCACAGCGGCAATCAGGGACCGCACAAGCGGATGGTCATGCAGCAGAGCAAAGACCTAACCACCCATGTACGGCTGCGCAGCAAAGCAGGGAACTGAGAAGGCTCCATACAGGTAACAGCCAACAGTATCCCAGCTCATTTAGGGGGAATGGAGCAAAGGGTTAAAGCAAAGACATGCATTGTCACATCGAAAACCAGATACAGACAGAACGGCGTGACACCTACTATTTGGCCACCCTAAACAGTGTTCACAAGCAGAAACAGTTGCAGTGGGCCCAGACATACATGAAGATTAATTTTCAAACAGTCTTGTTTACTGATGAGTGTCTAGCTACCCTGGATGGTCCAGATGGATGGGGTAGTGGATGGTTGGTGGATGGAAACATCAGGAGAACCAATGGAAGTTTTTTTTTTTTATAATGTAAACAAACTTTATTAATACCAATACACATAGTTAAAAAACAAGCACATATCCAATACCGACAGTGCACATGACAACAAAGTGCAAAATACCAAAAGACACCAGATTTATAAGGTCTACCGCACAGTAAATAGTATATACATGCAGTTACATTGTACCTTGAGGTGCAGACAAGACTCTCCCAACAAAATGCCCAGGAGGTAATGGCCCTATCTATGATAAGCCGCAATTTTTGCCATAGGACCTTTAAGTAGCCATAGTAACGGTCAAGTGACACGTTACTATGGCTACTTAAAGGTCCTATAGGCAATTGAAACCACACTTCTCCTTGAGAAAGCGAGACTGACAGCGGCGAAACGCGCGTTGGGGTGCATGCAGAGGTGAGACATGCCCTCCTAATATCTCTATCACCAGGGCCATCGCATGGGACACTTGTTATGGTTGCAGCCTTACTAATACTGGTGTACCGGCTGATGGGAATCTCCCAGATGGGTATAAGTTAGGGATTATGGCAAAAATTACGGCTTATCATTAATAGGGCCATTACCTCCTGGGCATTTTGTTGGGAGAGTCTTGTCTGCACCTCAAGGTACAATGTAACTGCATGTATATACTGTTTACTGTGCGGTAGACCTTATAAATCTGGTGTCTTTTGGTATTTTGCACTTTGTTGTCGTGTGCACTGTCGGTATTGGATATGTGCTTGTTTTTTAACTATGTGATTGGTATTAATAAAGTTTGTTTACATTTTTTTTTAAAAAAACTTCCATTGGTTCTCCTGATGTTTATGAGACTTTACCGTGTGGAAGACAGGGTGGTGATGACTGGAAGCATTATCCGCTATTCAACCAACAACCTTTTTGACACTGCTCTGTGTTCAATAGTGGTGTGCTGTGGTCCCCTAGTAATTGGGACAGGAAGGTCAGCCGAGAAGATGTGGGTGTTTGTTGTGGCACAATTTCAGCTTGCCCACGGCCTATGCCTCTGCATGCACCATCACGTCCAGTTCCCCGTCTCTTGCCACGTGGCTTGTCCATTTTAAATGGAGGACAATATTTTCCACGTTCACTACAAATGGCTGAATTTTTAGCGCACTTATATGTGATACGTGTGACGGACAAACCACAGTTGTAAATAGATTGATTTTTAGCGCTGTAATATGGAAAGGATCTGTCTGTATTCTGCAGTGCCAACAAGCAATTGTAGCAGAAAAACTGTGTTCTCTTGATTGCTTTTTAAGCAAATTATCAGGATTTAAGCTCCAAAAAAATGTATTCCTGGCTCCTGATACCGGGGTCTATGTCTAGAAATATCTGTAAAAGCAGCAGCAGACAGAACTGGAATGTACCTTCTTGCTATATGCACTGCAATCTGCCACATACACTACCTGCCTGCTTAGCATTGCTATCTATGCAGCTGGATTAGTCCTCAGAAGGACTGTTAGTTGAGATGGATGTGTGTATAATATATTGTGGTATACCTACACTAACTAAGAAACAAGCAAATCTCTCCCTAGCTCAGCAGCACCTCTCCCTACACAGCCTGATTCCAGAGTAGACTGTGACGAGCATGGCAGTGCCAGGTCTGATAGACCTGATGACGCTGTGTGGCCAGCCAATCACTGTAATGCCACAACCCACATGACTGTGGCATTACAATATGTGACAGACAATCCCTGCATGTTCACTGGCTCCCTAAAGAGCGGCAAACATACAGGGAGGAGACCCGAGCTCCCGCCGAGCAACCCCGGAAATACTTGGCGAGCTCCGAGCATCTCACGCAGTGAGATGCTTGGGCGAGTACTGAGTAGTGGTGAGTGCTCGCTCATCACTACTGATCATATGACTGACATTACACAGGTCTTGTCAGCACACACCCCAGTGGAGATATGGTGGACACCTTCCCACCCACTCTATAGATGTCCACCTAAAACCATCCTATTTTTGCAATTTTGATTTAATTTTCCCAACACGTAGTGTGCTGGAGGAAATTATTCTGGTTTGACATCGCTGATGCAATTATGCCGAGTGACACTTCTCTCCCCTCATACACTATGCCAGTGACCCCCCCTCTGCCCAAAGCCGGGGTTTTTGGCACCTTCAGACACCAAACAGGGGATTCGGGAGAGAGCATCCGCATTACCATGCAACTTCCCTGGCCTATGCTCTACGTGGAAACTTGAAGGGCTAATGTCACAACAGAGCTGTCGGGTGACCCAGGACCAGGGTCTCCTTCCCTGTCCCTAATACTAGGGGGTGCCCTAGCTTGCCCTACTCACAGGGATACTTCTGTAGGTGAAGATGCCAGGGCCTCCACCCTTGCCTTATCTCCTGAGTTACCCTTCTGTCTGTTCTCTTCTCCCACCCAGGGAAGAGGGGTGCTACTGTGCACCGTAGTACACCAACCTGACAAACAAGGCAACACTAACAAGGGTTAACAGAAAACTCCAGGCATACAAAATATTTACTCACATATAACAGAGAAATGCATTGGGACGTGGAGGTAGGGGAATAAAACAAAATAGAGAAGGATAGAGAATTATCACACATACAAACCAAGCAACAGTCACGGATAACTCCTCCAACTCTCCTTCTCATACAAACTCCTCTCCCTCCGTTAGCCATGCAGTAAATGCTAGCTCTGGCAAGGATTTGTAACAGTCCAGATTATAAAGGGGAAAGGAGTGGCTAATCGAGCTCAGCTGTGAGCACAGGGATTTCCAACATGGCCAATTAAACCCTGTGCCTCTTCTCAGTGCCAGAGTAGGAGCAGTCAGACGATGCGGTCTTCTGGCTCCAAACTGTCGCGGTAACCCCATGACAGCTAACAACCACCTAGTTACCCGGGCATTCTTACCCTTCTTCTCTCTCAACCATCTCAGAGGGGCATGGTCTAACACTAGCTTAAACCTACGACCTAGCAGGTAATATTTCAGTGTATCCACGGCCCACTTTATGGCTAAGCACTCCGTAGCCATAAAGGTTTTTTTCGGAGGAAGAGAGTTTCCGGCTAAGATACAGGATGGGATGCTCTTCTCCATTTATTTCCTGAGACAGCACAGCTCCCAACCCGACTTGTGAAGCATCTGTCTGGACCACGGATTGTTTGCGAAGGTCTGGTGCGACCAGGACTGGATGCTTGCAGAGCCTGCTTCGGCTCCTGAAATGCTCCCTCTGTCAGTAGTGCATTTCACCATCGTCTACTTGGTCTCCTTGATCCATCAATGATGCGGCAATCATGGCGAAAATTGGGATAAACCACCGGTAATACCCCACAATTCCAAGAACCACCCTCACTTGCTTCTTAGAAAGCGGTTGCGGTCACTTCTGAATTGCCTCAATCTTATTTAACTGTGGCTTGATTTCGCCTCTCCTGACGATGTACCCTAAGTACTTGGCCTCTTCTTTCCCAATGGTACACTTTTTTTGGATTTACAGTGAACCCAGCTTTCCTTAACACATCCAAGATCACCTCTACCTTTTGGGAGATGACTACTCCAGTCAGGGTAAACTGCGGTATATTTTATTATGTGGAGCCAAGATCCGATCCGCCCTCTGGAAGGTAGTTGAGGGCCCCCCTGCAGACTGTAGGGCATTCTGGTATACTGGAAACACCCATCAGGCGTCGAGAAGGCCGTCTTCTCCTTGGCACTGTGGGACATGGGGATCTGCCAATACCAATTCAGCAGGTCGAGGGTTGTGATGAACCACGTGGCCCAAGTTGCTCAATGAGTTTGTCCACATGGGGCAACGGATACGCATCAACACTGGACACCTAGTTCATCCTGCGGTAATCGTTACAAAGTTGCTACTCGCCGTTGGGCTTGAGGACGATGGGACTCGACCATCCACCTCTTGACTCCTCTATCCCCCCAAGGTCTAGCATTCTCTTATCTCCTGGAGTGCTTTGGGGATTCTATAGGGCTTGAGGTTCACCCTTACATGCGGATCTGGTAACACATCGTGTTCCACCACCTGTGTACACCCTGGCAACTCCGAGAATAGTAATGTATGAAAGAGAACGGGGTGCTCACTATACTAGAAGTAGGTGCTCAGGAGAAAATATCAATAATATCAAAAAGACTTGTGTGCCGGAGTTCTTTTTGATAACTCCGAGAATAGGTCACGGTTCCGCTGCAGTAGTTCTCAACGCTGTTGCTTCTGGGCCGGCGTTAAGAGTCTTCGCGATTGTGATCGCCTCTATTTTGGCTTCCAGACAGGCCCCCAGGCAAGGAGCTTCCAGCGACTCTGACCTCACCATGGTTTGAGCAATTTCACATGGTACACCTGGTGTGGCTTCCTGCAACCGGACTCGTGTACCTTGTAGTTCGCGTCACCCAATTTTTCCACCACCTCGTATGGCCCTTGCCACTTGGGGATAAACACTAGCACACGGTCCCCTGGCTGAAACTGCCTTAGCATTGCTGATTGGTTATACATTCTCTCTTGTGCCTCCTGTGCATGGAGATGTTCCTTCACGATAGGCATCACGTGCGCCATCCTCTTCTGCTACTGGGCGACCTGCTCAATGACACTCTGGTGTAACGTCACCGCGGTTTCCCAGGTTTCCTTGGCGATGTCCAGGAGCCCTCGCGGATGTCGACCCTACAGGAACTCGAACGGCGAGAAGCCAGTGGAGGCTTGTGGGACGTCTCTGCTGGAAAAGAGCAGAAATGGAAGCAGATAGTCCCAGTCTCGATCGTCCTTCTCAACGACCTTCTTGAGCATGGCCTTCAAGGTCTTATTTATGTGCTCCACCAGGCCATCGGTCTGCGGATGGTAAACTGAGGTTCGCAGCTGGGCAATCTAGAGGACTCTACACAGCTCCCTCATCACTTTGCCCATATAGGGGTGTAGTGCAGTGGTGTCCACGCTATGCAGAGATGAGGCAGCGACCCAAGAAAGTTCAAAGTAAAACGTAGTTTTACTGTCCAAACTTACAAAAAAAAAACAAAACGGTATGCTCCGGACCGCAGCCGGGAAACAAGACAGTCTGTCACACAGGCTGAGCTTTTTCAGAGCCTACTGCTTTGCTTGCTGCAAACTCCACACTGACACACCCAAACCCCATACTGCAGGGTTTGTAACAATCAACCTGTGGCCATAGGCCACATGTAAAACCCGGCTGGAGGAAACGGACCAACCCCACTACCTTCCTGTAGTCTGTTTCAAAAATAAAAGCCGATAACGGGTTTTCCTGAACAATGCCTTGGCCAAATAGCTTACTTTTACTTTGCCTTACTTTTACGTCCTGCTGTGAATACAAGGCACTCCAGCGGGTCTAATACGACTCCGTCCGCATCCTGGGGGATATATATCGACCCTCGCATATGACCCCAGTCACTGGCTCACAAGGGGGTTCCCTGGTCCATCAAAATCTCCTTTGGCAGGCCCGTCCTAGTAAAGATATGGACAAGCTCCTGGGCGGTACTCTTAGCCGAAGAGTTCCTTAGTGGCACCACTTTAGGGTACCGGGTCGCATAGTCCATGACCACTAGGATATACTGATGGCCCCATGCATATTTAACTAGGGGACCTACTAGGTCCATGGCAATCCTCTCAAAGGGGACCACTATCATGGCTAACGGGACTAAGAGGCTTCGGAAGTGAGAAGTAGGAGCGGTTATCTGACAGGTGGGGCATGACCTACAATAATTTATGATCTCTCGGTAGATCCTCCGCATTACTCTCTCCTGAGTCTTCTGCACCCCCCAGATATTCTGTCTCGGAACTAACAGCTTCTCCACTATCTCACCTCCCCTCAGTTTGGTCACCCGATACAACAAATCACCATTGACTGCAAAGTGAGGGAACCTGGTGTCAGCCCCCGGCTTTTGAGTAACCCCATTTCATACGGTAAAATTATCAAAGGCCTTCAATGTAAGTCCTCTAAGTTGAGCAGTCCCAAAGTTCTCTTCAGGCTTTTCTAACTCGGGGAAGATGGGCTCTTCTGTCACCGTCTCGTCCTCCTCTCCAGCGAGGACACAGAGAGGAAACTCCTCCATCTTTACTTTTGACTGAACCTCTTGCAGAGGATGCTGGCTTTTATCCAGGACACTCTGTGCAGCCCCTTTTGCTACAAGTCCTGCCACAGAATGACAGGATGTATTACGTTTTTTACTATCCCAACATCAGGGGACTTGGTACCACAGTCTGTTGCCATGGTCACTTTGGCTGCAGGGTATTCCTTGGCATCTACATATAGGCAGTGGATGCCCATAAACTTATTAGGGATCAACTGGTCCCCTCTCCAGGTCAGGGGTGGAACCCTGCCGATGTCATTACTGCAACCAGCCAGGACACTTCAAGACCATGGGTCCCCAGCGCCATAAGGCCCCGTCCCAGAAACAGTCCTTTGTTTAGTGTGTGGGAGGGGGTGGTGGTAGGTCCCTAGACAATTACCAATCCTTCACCATCGGCCGCGCAGCAGTCATGGGACTGCAGGACATCGGCGCAGAGATGACCCTTGTACGGCCTGAAGATTTTTTTACCCAAAAAAATGCTTTCCGTCTCTGGGATTGGAGGCATCGAACTGGCGCTGCCCGTTGCCAAGGTGTATTTGGACTGGGGCGCCAGGTGGGTAATGCGGGAGGTGGGGGTATCGGCAAATGTTTTGCCTGGGACTGATTTGGGGTGGCTAGTGTCCCAGTATGTGGCCACTGAACCCCCAAGTTCGGCTCCCATAAACTGTCTTGAAATGTCCACATTGCTAATGCTGTTGATGTTGATGTATAGAATGTGCCTCCTGTTGTGTAGGGGGAAGCGAAATCTGAAACTTTCCCTTACATTGACACTACATGCACAGCAACAGCAGCTGTGTCAGGCGAGAGGTGTGAAGATGCTCTCAAGTGTGATCAGCCAGTGTGCTGGGATCTATTGTCCTCAAGTGGGAGAGAAAGAGGCATGAAGCTGCAGAAGGGGGGGGGGATTCAGAGTTGGAGGGTGGGCTGCCATGGGAAGTGCAGGGCCCCTAGATGAATCAAGGCTGCTGAGTTCAGAACCGCTGCAGGGAGATGAGCAGACCCTGGAGAATGGGGGTGTCACAGATGATATGGAGCCACCAGGTAAGGCCCCAGGGCAGGAGTTCCCCACACCCGGGATGTCAGGCCGCCAGGTAAGACTGCCTGATCTGGCAACTTGGTCAAGAGCCGAGGGGATGCGTGCACTACCTACGGTTGCAGCGGTCATGGCCACTGTCACTAGGAGTGGGAGCTCCAGAGCACAAGTAACCTCACAAAGGTTTGGCGGGTTCCCAACCTCCGACCAAGTGGCTGCCGAGTCAGACAGAAGTCAGGAGACAGGTCCCGAGGAACTGACGGAAGACGTGACAGTTTCGTCTATTCTGGCCACGTCTAGTCAGGGGTTTCAGGCACCGTTAGAAGCTGACGACAGCTTGAAAGCCCTTAAGGAGAAGGCTTCACAGCCTCCTATGGAGTCAGACTGCGAGCGGGTGGTCTGGGACCAGAGACGACTGTATCGGGTAACGGTCCAGCAGGGTTCACCGGAGGCGTGGCCCAGGGACCAACAGTTAGTGGTACCCTATCTGTTCAGGGTGGTATTGTTGCGAATCACACATGAGATTCCGATGGCCGGACACCAGGGATCACTAAAACCAAAGCATGCTAGCTCAGCATTTCTACTGGCCAAAACGGGGACCAATGTGGCTGTCTCCTGCCGTTCATATGACACTTGTCAGAGGGTGGGGCCGCTCCCCAAAACCCCACTGGTAACTGCCCATAATTGACGAGCCTTTCAGGAGGGTCGCTGTGGATCTCATTGGACTGCTGTCCATTCCCAGCCACTCCGGGAAATGCTTCATACTGAAGGTAGTAGACTATGCCACCCAGTACGCGGAAGCGGTAGCTTTGTCGTTCATTTGGGCCGACAAGGTGGCTACCTCCTTACTGGAGATTTTCTTCCAAGTGTGTTTTCCCCAGGAAATGCTCACCAATCGAGGGACCCAGTTCATGTCATAGCTGATGGAGTCCCACTGTAAGCAAATACATGTGCAACATCTGGTGGCCAGCCCGTACCACCCACAGACTAATGGCTTGTGCAAGCTGTTCAATGGCACTTTGCAGCAGATGCTTAAGATGTTGGTCGACTACCATGGGAGAGATTGGGAGCGATACCTCCCACACCTGTTATTTGCCTACCGTGAGGTTCCACAGGCCTCAGCGGGGTTCTTTCCCTTTGTGCTCCTGCATGGGCGACGTGTGAGGACCCCTGGCTCTGGTGAAAGAGGCATGGGAAGGGGACTTGGCCGCCCCTGGAGTGTCGGTCATCGAGTAGGTCGTGCGCTTACGGGACAAGATGATGGCCTTGACGCGGCTGGTGCATGACAATATGACCCAAGCCCAGACTGACCAATGCTTGTGAGAGGACCTACCAGGTGGGTCAAAAGGTGCGGGTACTGGTCCCCATACACAGAACAAGCTTCAGGTGGCCTGGGAAGGCCCATACCTCGTGCACTAGCAGCTCAATGCCGTTACGTATCTGGTCACTCTGGACCACGCCCGTGGAAGGAGGAAGGCCTTCCACGTGAACGTGATGAAGGCCCAACATGAGCGGAAGGCCTGTGCCCTCCCCGAGTGCAACCTTCCCGAGGAAGGAGAGGCAGAAACACTCCTGGATCTGCTCACCCAGGCACCAATGGTCCAAGCTGGGGGCTACCCTACACCCTTTCCGGGAGCTGTTAAGCATCCTTCCCGGAAGAACTGAGACAGCCATCCATGATGTGAACACCGGGAATCACCCCCCACGATCTGGCGTTCGGCATGCCTGGTCATATACCATATGATACCGCGGGACCCGGACGTGAATAGTGGAAGCAAAGATTTGCCGCTCCCACCGCCAGGACACAGCTTGTGTCGGCGCTTCCCATCGGACCAGCCATACGGACTCCTCGACCCCGGATTGCGCGCACACTGTGCCACCAATCTTAGCACGCCTACCCCGTACTGAATAATTAATCCGGGGTGGAAATCTTTGCTTCCACTATTCACGTCCGGGTCCCGCGGTATCATATGGTATATGTAAAGATTAAGCCAGTCCATCGTATAACAGATGTCTCAGAATTATAGACATACTGTCCTGGACAGTCACCATTAAAAGTGAGGGCCTTTTCCTCCACTATCTGGGAGAAATCTGGGCCACCTCTAATTTTGAGTATACCATCCTATTATAATAAGACGCTATACGAACAAACCACTAAGGCATCATTTGTGACCAAGGCCACAGTGTGGCCGAAACGTTATATTTTTTTTTGCCTTTTTTTGCCTTATTGACTCTACCTCACCTCAATAAATATATTCACCTCAGCAAAATTGACTTGAACTAAGATGAGTGCAGTGATTTAATTTTCTTGTATTACGTGTGGGTCTTCGGATTCCGTTCATTTGCACCATCAACCCCATCTACAGTCGAGTGCTAGCTCTTTGTTTATTCTACTCCTCAGCTGGTTACACCCGGTCTCCGGGATGAATGGGAGGTTGCTACGCTGGAGCCTTGCGCTCCAGCAATACCACTTCACCATTCGCCACAAAAGGGGGCGTGACCACGGGAATGTTGACAGGTCATTCCGACAAGGGGAGGTTGCGGAAATCTGGATACCCCCTAGCGCCCTCTAAAACGGGGAGGTGTGTTGCGAATTCTGCTCTTGGGCTCCCTCCGGTGGTTGTTGGTGGTAGTGCAGTTGTCTTGGGGTTGTAATCCGGGCAGGTGTTTCTGCTGATTGCAGCTCTATTAGGTATTTAGGTGTGCAGGATCCATGAGTCCATGCCAGTTGCCCATTGTACTTGGAGGGATTGCATCTCTCTCTGGCTCCTCATGCCCTGCTGCCAATTCAGCTAAGATAAGTGTCTGGTTTTTTGTCTCTGTGCACACATGCAGTGTGCTTTGCAATTCAGTGCAATTCATTGTGTTTTTGTCCAGCTTAGACTTTGTTTGGATTTTTCAGTCATGCTGGATTCTCAGGAGATGCAGATATACTTTCTATGTCTTTAGTTAGATGTAGAATATTTGTATTATCTGCTGTGGATATTTTTAGGATTTTAATACTGACCGCCTAGAATTCTGTCCTATCCTTTTCTATTTAGCTAGAAGTGCCTCTTTTGCTAAATCCTGTTTTTCTGCCTGCGTGTGTTTTTCCTCTTATACTCACAGTCAATATTTGTGGGGGGCTGCCTATCCTTTGGGGTTCTGCTCTGAGGCAAGATAGAATTCCCATTTCCATCTATAGGGGTATTTAGTCCTCCGGGTGTGTCGAGGTGTCTAGGACGTGTTAGGTACATCCCACGGCTACTTCTAGTTGCGGTGTTAGTTTAGGGTTTGCGGTCAGTACAGGTACCACCTACTCCTGAGAAAGTCTCTCATGCGGCTCCAAGGTCACCGGATCATAACAGTACAACTGGCCAACAATGAGTTAAATGCATCTCAGAAGAAGGGAAGAAAGAGCCATTTTTTTTTCTGTAGCCTGCTTTGTCTTCTCTTCCCTCTTTTCCTCTGGGTGACTGAGGAGTCTTGTGCTAGCATGGATGTTCAGGGATTAGTTTCTCGTATAGACCAGCTTGCTGCTAAGGTACAGGGTATTTCTGATTATATTGTTCAGACTCCGCTTTTAGAACCTAGGATTCCTACTCCTGATTTGTTTTTTGGGGACAGGTCCAAATTTTTGAGTTTTAAAAACAATTGTAAACTGTTTTTTGCTCTGAAGCCTCGTTCCTCTGGTGATCCCATTCAGCAGGTTAAAATTGTCATCTCCCTGCTGCGTGGCGACCCTCAGGATTGGGCATTTTCCCTGGAATCTGGGAATCCGGCCTTGCTTAATGTAGATGCCTTTTTTCAGGCTCTAGGATTATTATATGATGAACCAAATTCTGTGGATCAAGCGGAGACGACCTTGTTGGCCCTGTCTCAGGGTCAAGAAGCGGCAGAATTGTATTGTCAGAAATTTAGAAAATGGTCTGTGCTGACTAAATGGAATGGGGATGCTTTGGCGGCAATTTTCAGAAAGGGTCTTTCTGAATCTGTTAAAGATGTTATGGTGGGGTTTCCCACGCCTGTTGGTCTGAGTGATTCTATGTCTCTGGCCATTCAGATTGATCGGCGCTTGCGGGAGCGCAGAACAGTGCGCGCTGTGGCGTTGTCCTCAGAGCAGATGCCTGAGCCTATGCAGTGTTATAGGATTCTGTCTAGAACGGAACAACAAGGATTCAGACGTAATAGGTTGTGTTTTTATTTTGGCGATGCTTCTCATGTCATTTCAGTCTGCCCAAAGCGTACAAAGAGAATCGCTAGTTCAGTTACCATCGGAACTGTACAACCTAAATTTCTGTTATCTGTGACCTTGATCTGCTCATTGTCGTCATTTTCTGTCATGGCGTTTGTGGATTCAGGCGCCGCTTTGAACTTAATGGACTTTGAATTTGCCAGGCGTTGTGGTTTCCCCTTGCAGTCTTTGCAGAACCCTATTCCTTTAAGGGGCATTGATGCTACACCTTTGGCTAAAAATAAACCCACAGTTTTGGACACAGGTGACCATGTGCATGGCGCCAGCCCATCAGGAAGATTGTCATTTTCTGGTGTTGCATAATTTGCATGATGCTATTGTGCTGGGTTTTCCATGGTTGCAGATACATAATCCTGTGTTGGATTGGAAGTCTATGTCTGTGACTAGTTGGGGTTGTCAGGGGGTTCATAATGACGTTCCTGTGATGTCAATCTCCTCTTCCTCCTCTTCTGAAGTTCCAGAGTTTTTGTCTGATTTTCAGGATGTATTCGATGAGCCCAAGTCCAGTTCCCTTCCACCGCATAGGGACTGTGATTGTGCTATTGACTTGATTCCAGGCTGTAAGTTTCCTAAGGGCCGACTTTTCAACCTGTCTGTGCCGGAACATACCGCCATGCGGAGTTATGTTAAGGAGTCTTTGGAGAAAGGGCATATTCGGCCATCTTCTTCACCGTTGGGAGCGGGATTTTTTTTGTTGCTAAGAAGGATGGCTCCTTGAGACCTTGTATTGATTATCGCCTCTTGAATAAGATCACGGTCAAGTTTCAATACCCTTTACCTTTGCTTTCCGATTTGTTTGCCAGGATTAAGGGGGCTAGTTGGTTTACTAAAATTGACCTTCGGGGGGCATATAATCTTGTTCGTATTAAGCAGGGTGACGAATGGAAAACTGCGTTTAATACGCCCGAAGGCCATTTTGAATACCTTGTGATGCCATTCGGGCTCTCTAATGCTCCATCTGTTTTTCAGTCCTTCATGCATGATATCTTCCGGAATTATCTTGATAAATTCATGATTGTATATTTGGATGACATCTTAATTTTTTCCGATGATTGGGAGTCTCATGTGAAACAGGTCAGGATGGTATTTCAGATCCTTCGTGATAATACTTTGTTTGTGAAGGGGTCTAAGTGTCTCTTTGGAGTGCAGAAGGTTTCTTTTTTGGGCTTTATTTTTTTCTCCCTCATCTATAGAGATGGATCCGGTTAAGGTTCAGGCCATTCATGATTGGATTCAACCCACATCTGTGAAGAGCCTTCAGAAATTTTTGGGCTTTGCTAATTTTTATCGCCGTTTCATTGCCAACTTCTCCAGTGTGGTTAAACCCATGACCGATTTGACGAAGAAAGGCGCTGATGTAACGAATTGGTCCACTGTGGCTGTCTCTGCCTTTCAGGAGCTTAAACGCCGATTTACTTCTGCCCCGGTGTTGCGTCAGCCAGATGTTTCTCTTCCGTTTCAGGTTGAGGTTGACGCTTCTGAGATTGGGGCAGGGGCCGTTTTGTCTCAGAGGAATTCTGATGGTTCCTTGATGAAACCGTGTGCCTTCTTTTCCCGTAAGTTTTCGCCTGCTGAACGCAATTATGATGTCGGCAATCGGGAGTTGTTGGCTATGAAGTGGGCGTTTGAGGAATGGTGACATTGGCTTGAGGGAGCCAAGCACCGTATTGTGGTCTTGACCGATCATAAAAATCTGATTTACCTCGAATCTGCCAAGTGGCTGAATCATAGACAGGCTCGATGGTCCCTGTTTTTCTCCCGTTTTGATTTCGTGGTCTCGTATCTTCCGGGTTCTAAGAATGTTAAGGCTGATGCCCTCTCTAGGAGTTTTTTGCCTGATTCTCCTGAGGTATTTGAGCCGGTCGGCATTCTGAAGGAAGGGGTGGTCCTTTCTGCCATTTCCCCTGATTTGCGACGGGTTCTGCAGGAATTTCAGGCTGACAAACCTGACCGCTGTCCTGTGGGGAAACTGTTTGTTCCTGATAGATGGACTAGTAGAGTGATTTCTGAGGTTCACTGTTCTGTGTTGGCTGGTCATCCTGGTATTTTTGGTACCAGAGATTTGGTTGGTAGGTCCTTTTGGTGGCCTTCTTTGTCGCGTGATGTGCGTTCTTTTGTGCAGTCCTGTGGGACTTGTGCGCGGGCCAAGCCTTGTTGTTCCCGTGCTAGTGGGTTGCTTTTGCCTTTGCCGGTCCCTGAGAGGCCCTGGACGCATATTTCTATGGATTTTATTTCAGATCTTCCGGTTTCCCAGAGGATGTCGGTTATCTGGGTGGTTTGTGACCGGTTTTCTAAGATGGTTCATTTGGTGCCTTTGCCTAAATTGCCTTCCTCTTCTGATTTGGTTCCGTTGTTTTTTCAGCATATGGTTCGTTTGCATGGTATTCCGGAGAATATTGTGTCCGACAGAGGTTCCCAGTTTGTTTCTAGGTTTTGGCGGGCCTTTTGTGCTAGGCTGGGCATTGATTTGTCTTTTTCTTCCGCATTTCATCCTCAGACAAATGGCCAGACCGAGCGAACTAATCAGACTTTGGAAACTTATTCGAGATGCTTTGTGTCTGCTGATCAGGATGATTGGGTGGCTTTCTTGCCATTGGCCGAGTTTGCCCTTAATAATCGGGCTAGTTCGGCTACCTTGGTTTCGCCCTTCTTTTGTAATTTTGGTTTTCATCCTCGTTTTTCTTCGGGGCAAGTTGAACCTTCTGATTGTCCTGGTGTGGATTCTGTGGTTGACAGGTTGCAGCAGATTTGGGCTCATGTGGTTGACAATTTGGTGTTGTCTCAGGAAGAGGCTCAGCGTTTTGCTAACCATCGTCGGTGTGTTGGTTCCCGGCTTCGGGTTGGGGATTTGGTCTGGTTGTCTTCCCGTCATGTTCCTATGAAGGTTTCTTACCCTAAGTTTAAGCCTCGGTTTATTGGTCCTTATAGGATTTCTGAGATTATCAATCCGGTGTCTTTTCGTTTGGCCCTTCCGGCCTCTTTTGCCATCCATAATGTTTTCCATAGCTCTTTATTGCGGAAATATGTGGTGCCCGTTGTTCCCTCGGTTGATCCTCCTGCTCCTGTGTTGGTTGATGGGTAGTTGGAGTATGTGGTTGAGAAGATTTTGGATTCTCGCTTTTCGAGGCGGAGGCTTCAGTACCTTGTCAAATGGAAGGGTTATGGCCAGGAGGATAATTCTTGGGTTTTTGACTCTGATGTCCATGCTGCTGATTTGGTCCGTGCCTTTCATCTGGCTCGTCCTGATCGGCCTGGGGGCTCTGGTGAGGGTTCGGTGACCCCTCTTCAAGGGGGGGGGGTACTGTTGTGAATTCTGCTCTTGGGCTCCCTCCGGTGGTTGTTGGTGGTAGTGTAGTTGTCTTGGGGTCGTAATCCGGGCAGGTGTTTCTGCTGATTGCAGCTCTATTAGGTATTTAGGTGTGCAGGATCCATGAGTCCATGCCAGTTGCCCATTGTACTTGGAGGAATTGCATCTCTCTCTGGCTCCTCATGCCCTGCTGCCAATTCAGCTAAGATAAGTGTCTGGTTTTTTGTCTCTGTGCACACATGCAGTGTGCTTTGCAATTCAGTGCAATTCATTGTGTTTTTGTCCAGCTTAGACTTTGTTTGGATTTTTCAGTCATGCTGGATTCTCAGGAGATGCAGATATACTTTCTATGTCTTTAGTTAGATGTAGAATATTTGTATTATCTGCTGTGGATATTTTTAGGATTTTAATACTGACCGCCTAGAATTCTGTCCTATCCTTTTCTATTTAGCTAGAAGTGCCTCTTTTGCTAAATCCTGTTTTTCTGCCTGCGTGTGTTTTTCCTCTTATACTCACAGTCAATATTTGTGGGGGGCTGCCTATCCTTTAGGGTTCTGCTCTGAGGCAAGATAGAATTCCCATTTCCATCTATAGGGGTATTTAGTCCTCCGGGTGTGTCGAGGTGTCTAGGACGTGTTAGGTACATCCCACGGCTACTTCTAGTTGCGGTGTTAGTTTAGGGTTTGCGGTCAGTACAGGTACCACCTACTCCTGAGAAAGTCTCTCATGCGGCTCCAAGGTCACCGGATCATAACAGAGGTGTGAGGGATGAGAGAGACTCCATTTTGGATTTATTATTTCAGGCCAAGCATATTATCCAGAGATCTCCTTCTGCTCTCGGAATTGTAGCCCCCACCTATGGGATAAGTACACAAATTTCCAAAAGAACAGGAACATTCCATATTGCCAAAGCATTAGAGGCCACGTGTTAGTTAAGGCGAGGAGGAGCAGAGCTGGGACCCCCTGCTGTTTTTGTGCAAGGCGGCCAATGTCAATCAGCTATCAATGGAAAACGTAGACACTTGGGTACCGACACAGAGATGAATTATGAAAGTACCATGTGTCTCAGGGTAAAGTTCAATATACCACCAGAACCCTGGAAGCCCTCCGCACACAACCGTGTCTCATCTTCCTCTAGCTGTTTTAGATACCGAGCTATCCATATCGATCCATACCCAACAAACCTATTGAGATGTCAGTAGTCCCGTTTGGACCTCCTCCTAGGAAGTTATGACCCATCCTCGATATTGGGAATTATTTCAGCTAGGAGGTCAAGGGAGGAGAGTTCAGTGCAACCCAGAGGGTTGGTGGCAAATATGGGAGGGGGGAGCTAGGGGTTAAAAGCTGGCTACACACCTTTAGCCAGTGTCATTGTTCTGCCATGGATGCCGCATCACATCATGCGTGGATACGGACCAGAAACTAAGAAAGTACCTGTAGATTCCCTTCATCCACAAGTTATAAGACACGGTAACTTGACACATACAGCTAACTGCAATCCCATACCTGTACCCTACCTTTATCTGTACTTCTGGCTACAATATCTAATTACCAACGTCCGAATAATAAAGCTGGCACTTCTGAATACATAATGAACAAAAACGGTCAACCCTTACAGGCAGCCCAAACGAAAAGATCCAGAATGAAGTGAATTAAAGCTTTTATTGGAAAAAATTGTAAAATGCATAAATGCCAAAGCACCCTAACAAAAGGTGGAAAGCTGAGTATTGTGCATCACTCAATAACGTCCAATGCAAGGTAGTAACTTTATAACCTCATACTGTCTGGTACACCCCTAGCTGCCTAAGCATGCCGATACAGAAAATCCCAGTGCATAATAATATCTACCTGCAGCCAGCACAGCGATCCACCTCACCCCAACGCGCGTTTCGCAACAAGCTTCTTCCGGGGGCGTCTGGGGTGGGTAAGTTCGGAGTTTTTATAATAACCAAGCGCCAATAAGATTGACGGACAGAACCATGTGACTGGGAGTGATGCAGAGCAATTGCCTGACCTGTTTGGCGCATGTACCGCTACCCGCTTCCTGTAATGAAGGTCACTTCCGGATCTGTGCTCATTGGAACGCACGCTGGTACGCAAGCGGTCCAAGTCAGAGCGCATCCGGAATTGAACAGGGCTGGGGGCAGGCGCATGTGCACAGCCATGGAGATAAGGAACTCTGCCTGGGGAAACAAGATGGCACTGAAACAAAGCCTTTAAATGAGCATAAAGGGCAAATAGTGAACAGGGCATATTAGCCCCGCCAGAAAAAGTGCCATGTGCTAATAAAAAGAGGTGCCAAAGGATTTTTTTATTAAAGTGCGATGTGCAAAATGCAAACTATATTGAAATAGTTTTAAAATAACTGCTATTAAAGTGATATAGTGTCTATCTGCATTAAAAAATGCAGTTAAAGTGTGCTTGCTTTATGCATAAAGAGATTTAAACTGTAAAATTTGTGTATATTCTTACATCAAGTGCATACTGCACTAGAATAATCACACGGTAAACATGCTAAACGCCGAATGTGCCCGTAAAAAGTGCCGATAGTGAACACCAAGATGACTGTATGTCATAATTTATTAATAAAAATACATATAAGAGATCCCATGTGAAACACCTTAGGTAAGGGATACATATCTAAGAGTTAATACCCCAAATAAACATATATACAACTAAATTGTGGCCCGATTCCAACGCATCGGGTATTCTAGAATATGCATGTCCCCGTAGTATATGGACAATGATGATTCCAGAATTCGCGGCAGACTGTGCCCGTCGCTGATTGGTCGAGGCAACCTTTACGACATCATCGTCGCCATGGCAACCATTATGACATCTAGGTCGATACTGTGCCCGTCGCTGATTGGTCGAGGCGAATTCGCGGCAGACTGTGCCCGTCGCTGATTGGTCGAGGCGAATTCGCGGCAGACTGTGCCCGTCGCTGATTGGTCGAGGCAACCTTTATGACATCATCGTCGCCATGCTGTGCCCGTCGCTGATTGGTCGAGGCGAATTCGCGGCAGACTGTGCCCGTCGCTGATTGGTCGAGGCAACCTTTATGACATCATCGTCGCCATGCTGTGCCCGTCGCTGATTGGTCGAGGCCTGGCGGCCTCGACCAATCAGAGACGCGGGATTTCCAGGACAGACAGACAGACAGAAAAACCCTTAGACAATTATATATATAGATGTTACTTTCTAAAACACCCTTTCTATACACACGTCTCTATGCACCCCCTCATCTCTATATCTCACCTAATATGATTTATATACCCTCTTAAATACCATAACATCTCTAAAATGGTGGAACAAGAAGGGCAAAGGCCCTGAATCACTATGGTCTTTATATTAGGAAAAATAAAATTGTCCTTATATTACTGAAATAGTCCATATGGTATTAATGGAGGGATGGTATCTATAATCAGAGTGTCCGATAATCCCGTTTCTTGGGGTGATGTTGACCTTTGGGCTCCATCTTCATTATGGAACGTGATCATCCCAGATCCACCAGATACAAGAGTTAGTCTCCTCAACAGTTCACCAGGGCAACAAGAAGGGCAATATCTCATACATCACATACTCCTGGAAACTAATGAGATAAAAGTTAAAAATCATAACATATTGACTCGACATAATTAAAAACGACGTAAAATAAGAAAAAAAAACCAACCCAATCCCATAAAAGAATCTAATATATAAAGGTGTGTGTGTGTGTCCGGGATTGGCATCTGCACCGTCGCAGCTACAGCCACAAAATTTTGCACAGTCACACGTCTGGACCCTGAGAGCGTCATAGGCTATGTTGTGAGGCAAAATTTTAACCCCACGCGTTCCAATTCACCAAACAATTTTGCCCCTATCTACATAATGGGGAAAAAGTGAAAGGAAAAGTGTTGGAGGCAAATTGACAGCTGCCAGATGCGAACAAGGGGGACTTAAAGAGTGAGAGCGATGGCGCCAAAGAGTATATACCGTATAGTTGCTAAGGTGGGGACCCAACATGGAATACTCACCACACACGGGGATATGAAGACACACACAAAATGCGCCACACACTACCACGTGCTTGAACACATATCACCCTCAGCACACATTTCACCACACATACACCAACCTCGCCACATAAAAGTCGAAACACAAAAGTCACCGCTCAAAACTCGCCACACGTGCAAAACTCACCTCATGGAAAACTCCCCACACGCAAAACTTGCACACGCAGAAAAATTGCCACATGCACAAAAGTTGCAACACATGCAAAAGTTGCATGACACAAAACTTTCACATACTCAAAACGCACCACATAAAACTCGCCACTCGCAAAACTCGCCATGTGCAAAACTTGCTGCACACAACTTGCTACACTAACCTGTCACATGCAACTCGACACAAAAAGTTGCTACACGCATGTCGCCACACAAAACTCATCTCACAAAAGTCGCTACATGCATGTCGCCACGCGCAACTCAACACACACAAATTGACACATTGAAACTCACCCTAAAACACACACAAGTCTGGTATTATCCTTCAAAAATAAAAATCTGATTAATAAGCAGACAAACTACAAGAGCAACAACTGTACCATATAGGAAATACGGCAGCTGTCAGTCACATGACCTGTCTATTATGTGTATGTGTGAGCTAATATATACTGCCAGGGGGGAGGGCTTCCTGTTGGCTGGGGATTTATCAGGCTGCCAATTTAGCTTACAATTACTGAGGTAAAAGGCTGCCAATTTAGGTTACAAATACTGAGGTAAAAGGCTGCCAATTTAGCTTACAAATACTGAGGTAAAATACTGAGCAAATAACGTGTGAACGAGGTCTAATACAGGAGGAGATGACACACAGATATATACTATATACAGGAGGAGATGACACAGGTATATACTATATACAGGAGGAGATGACACAGGTATATACTATATACAGGAGCAGATGACACAGGTATATACTATATACAGGAGGAGATGACACACAGGTATATACTATATAAAAGAGATGACACATAGGTATATAGAAAAGAGGACATACAGCAGGTATATACTATATACAGGGGAGATGACATACAGGTATATACAGGTCCTTCTCAAAAAAATTAGCATATAGTGTTAAATTTCATTATTTACCATAATGTAATGATTACAATTAAACTTTCATATATTAAAGATTCATTATCCACCAACTGAAATTTGTCAGGTCTTTTATTGTTTTAATACTGATGATTTTGGCATACAACTCCTGATAACCCAAAAAACCTGTCTCAATAAATTAGCATATCAAGAAAAGGTTCTCTAAATGACCTATTACCCTAATCTTCTGAATCAACTAATTAACTCTAAACACATGCAAAAGATACCTGAGGCTTTTAAAAACTCCCTGCCTGGTTCATTACTCAAAACCCCCATCATGGGTAAGACTAGCGACCTGACAGATGTCAAGAAGGCCATCATTGACACCCTCAAGCAAGAGGGTAAGACCCAGAAAGAAATTTCTCAACAAATAGGCTGTTCCCAGAGTGCTGTATCAAGGCACCTCAATGGTAAGTCTGTTGGAAGGAAACAATGTGGCAGAAAACGCTGTACAACGAGAAGAGGTGACCGGACCCTGAGGAAGATTGTGGAGAAGGACCGATTCCAGACCTTGGGGAACCTGAGGAAGCAGTGGACTGAGTCTGGTGTGGAAACATCCAGAGCCACCGTGCACAGGCGTGTGCAGGAAATGGGCTACAGGTGCCGCATTCCCCAGGTAAAGCCACTTTTGAACCATAAACAGCGGCAGAAGCGCCTGACCTGGGCTACAGAGAAGCAGCACTGGACTGTTGCTAAGTGGTCCCAAGTACTTTTTTCTGATGAAAGCAAATTTTGCATGTCATTCGGAAATCAAGGTGCCAGAGTCTGGAGGAAGACTGGGGAGAAGGAAATGCCAAAATGCCTGAAGTCCAGTGTCAAGTACCCACAGTCAGTGATGGTGTGGGGTGCCATGTCAGCTGCTGGTGTTGGTCCACTGTGTTTCATCAAGGGCAGGGTCAATGCAGCTAGCTATCAGGAGATTTTGGAGCACTTCATGCTTCCATCGGCTGAAATGCTTTATGGAGATGAAGATTTCATTTTTCAGCACGACCTGGCACCTGCTCACAGTGCCAAAACCACTGGTAAATGGTTTACTGACCATGGTATTACTGTGCTCAATTGGCCTGCCAACTCTCCTGACCTGAACCCCATAGAGAATCTGTGGGATATTGTGAAGAGAAAGTTGAGCGACGCAAGACCCAACACTCTGGATGAGCTTAAGGCCGCTATTGAAGCATCCTGGGCCTCCATAACATCTCAGCAGTGTCACAGGCTGATTGCCTCCATGCCACGCCGCATTGAAGCAGTCATTTCTGCCAAAGGATTCCCGACCAAGTATTGAGTGCATAACTGAACATTATTATTTGATGGTTTTTTTGTTTGGTATTAAAAAACACTTTTATTTGATTGGTCGGGTGAAATATGCTAATTTATTGAGACAGTTTTTTTGGGTTATCAGGAGTTGTATGCCAAAATCATCAGTATTAAAACAATAAAAGACCTGACAAATTTCAGTTGGTGGATAATGAATCTATAATATATGAAAGTTTAATTGTAATCATTACATTATGGTAAATAATGAAATTTAACACTATATGCTAATTTTTTGAGAAGGACCTGTACTATATACAGGAGATGACATACAGGTATATAGTATATACAGAAGAGATGACATACAGGTATATAGTATATACAGAAGAGATGACATACAGGTATATACATTATATACAGGAGGAGATGACACATAGGTATATACAATATACAGGAGATGACATACAGCAGGTATATACTATTTACAGGGGAGATGACAGGTATATACAGGAGATGACATACAGGTGTATACTATATATAAAGGGAGATGACAAACATGTATATACTGAGGGGAAAATGAGGGGTGTGAGGTGAAAATGAAAAGGTGTGAGTGCAAAATGAGAGGAGTGAGGGAAAATAGTGGAGTGATCAGAAAATGACATGTGAGGTCGAAATGACAAGTGTTAGGGGGGAATGAGAGGAGTGAGGGGGGAATGAGAGGAGTGAGGGGGAAAATGAGAGGTGTAAGGGAGAAAATGAGAGATGTGAGGGGGAAAATGAGAGGCGTGATGGGAAAATAAGAGAAGTGAGGTGCTATAACTAACCACAGATATTTACTATGCCCAGGCAACGCCGGGCTCTTCAGCTAGTATCTCATAAAAAGTAGAAAGGGAAATTAGTGCAACCGAATCTAATTAAAGTTCACAGAAATGAGGCGAATCCCAAGTTCTCATTAAGTCCTTGTGGGGTCATAGCCCCCAACCTGTAGATCCACCTACTCTCTAATTGGGCCAGGGTCCTACCCAAGTCCCCACCACGTATATCTGTGTTGATTTGGTCAATGCCCCTAATCCTCAGACCTCTAGTCTGTCCATCATGATATTTCTTAAAATGCCTGGGAAGGGTCTTCAGAGTGGTTTCGTCTTCCACCGTCCTTGCTTTACTAATATCTCTGACATGTTCCCTTGTTCTGATTTTGAGCTCCCTGGTGGTAAGCCCTATATATATTTTCCCACACGGGCATTGAGCATGATAGACCACCCCCCGGGAGTTGCAACTAAGATGTTTTCTAATCTCATATGATCTTGATCCATCAAAGTTGCAAAACTCTGTGGATCTGGTATGGTTAAGGCACCCCTTGCACATGCCACAAGGGAAAAACCCTTTACGATCTCCACCTATAGGTCTAGAGGATCCTGATCTAGGGGCTACATAATGGCTCCTAACTAGAGTATCTTTAAGATTAGGAGAACGCCTGGCCACAAAAGATTGAGCCGGAGGTAGCACACGTTTCAAGATAGGATCGACCATTAACACTTCCCAATGTTTCCGGATAATGTTGCATTTATGCATTTTACAATTTTTTTCCAATAAAAGCTTTAATTCACTTCATTCTGGATCTCTTCGTTTGGGCTGCCTGTAAGGGTTGACCGTTTTTGTTCATTATGGCTACAATATCTGTATATTACACTGTATATATTTGTATTATCTAGTGTGCCTTTCGAAAATTAAAATATCAATTAATTTTGGCCTTCTCTTATCTCGAAACCAGATTTCCCACGTCTGTGAGTCCGGCTAGTACTTATATGCTACTTGGAGTTGGTTTCTGACCAGATATAAGCTTGTTAACGGACCGGTTTTATATCTGACTAACGAGGAACTGGAGGCAGTATATATATATATATATATTATATATACATACATACATACACTTAAACAACAGTAACTCCAAGAAGTAAATCAAACCTCTGTGAAATCAAGCTGTCCACTTAGGAAGCAACACTGTTTGACAATCAATTTCACATGCTGTTGGGCAAATGAAATAGACAACAGATGGAAATTATTGGCAATTATCGGCAATTATCAAGACACACTCAATCAAGGAATGGTTCTGCAGGTGAGGACCACAGACCACATCTCAGTACCAGTGCTTTCTGGCTGATGTTTTGGTCACTTTTGAATGTTGGTTGTGCTTTCACACTAATGGTAGCATGAGACGGACTCTTCAACCCACACAAGTGGCTCAGGTCGTGCAGCTCATCCAGAATTGCACATCAATGCGAGCTGTGGCAAGAAGGTTTGCCGTGTCTGTCAGCGTAGTGTGCAGAGGCTGGAGGCGCTACCAGGAGACAGGCCAGGAGATGAGGAGGGGGCCGTAGGACGGCAAGACCGCTACCTGAGCCTTTGTGCAAGCAGGAACAGGAGGACCACTGCCAGAGCCCTGCAAACTGACCTCCAGCAGGCCACAAATGTGCATGTCTGCACAAACGGTTAGAAACCGACTCCATGAGGATGGTCTGAGTGCCCGACGTCCAGATAGGGGTTGTGCTCACAGCCCAACACCATGCAGGATGCTTGGCATTTGCCACTGGCTCCCTGTGCTCTTCACAGATGAAAGCAGGTTCACACTGAGCACGTGACAGACATGACGGAGTCTGGAGACGCCGTGGAAAGTGATCTGCTGCCTGCAACATCCTTCAGCATGACCACTTTGGTAGTGGGTCAGTAATGGTGTGGGGTGGCATTTCTTTGGAGGGCTGCACAGCCCTCCATGTGCTCGCCAGAGGTAGCCTGACTGCCATTAGGTACCGAGATGAGATCCTCAGACCCCTTGTGAGACCATATGCTGGTGCCGTTGGCCCTGGTTCCTGCAGGACAATGCCAGACCTCATGTGGCTGGAGTGTGTCAGCAGTTCCTGCAAGATGAAGGCATTGAAGCTATAGACTGGCCCGCCCATTCCCCAGACCTGAATCCGATTGAACACATCTGGGACATCATGTCTCGCACCATCCACCAACGTCACGTTGCACCACAGACTGTCCAGGAGTTGGTGGATGCTTTAGTCCAGGTCTGGGAGGAGATCCCTCAGGAGACCATCCACCGCCTCATCAGGAGCATGCCCAGGCTTTGTAGGGAGGTCATACAGGCACGTGGAGGCCACACACCCTACTGAGCATCTTTCCCTTGTCTTGAGGCATTTCCACTGAAGTTGGATCAGCTTGTAACTTCATTTTCCACTTTGATTTTGAGCATCATTCCAACTCCAGACCTCCGTGGGATTTTAGTTGTGATTTACTTTAATCATTTTTAGCTTTTAATGTTCTCAACATATTCCACTATGTAATGAATGAATAAGGATTTACAACTGGTATATTTCATTGAGTGATATCTAGGATGTGGGATTTTAGTGTTCCCTTTAATTTTTTGAGCTATGTATGAGTGAGTATGTATGTATGTATGTATGTATGTATGTATGTATGTATGTATGTATGTATGTATGTATGTATATATATATATATATATATATATACACATATATACATATACATAAATAAATAAACTGCCAGAGTCCTAAAGTCCAAGAACCATTACTCCATTGATGGACATGGTACACGACTGCGGTCCCTCGCCGGGTTTTCAGTCCACACTGCAGGACGGATAGGCATAATAGGAGCAGCGCCTGCCTAGGCTGCAGTCCACTGGTACAGGGGACACATGACACCAGATGGCTACGTGTCCAGGATTCTGACACTACCAGCCTTGGGGGACACCTTGCGGGATTGGGACGCCCCCATTTGTGGGTCTAATCAACCTCCGTGGTGAGCCCACCCTCCTTTGGATATCCCAGTACGGGAAAGTGTCGATGTCCGGTTTGCTGAGGGATTTCTCAGCAACCTGGTATGACTGGATGAAGTCTCTGGCTGCAACCACTTTTGGACCAGGTGCAACAAATCAAACATTTGGGAGCGAGGGGGTTTGTTGCCAGCATATGCCCAGTGGTGGACTCGCTGAGCTCTAATGGACATCGTTACTCTCAGGTGTGCCAAGATTTCAGTTTTTAATTTGGCGTATTCTTTGGCATCCTGGAGGGCTAAGTCATAATACTCATTTTGAGGTTCTCCCGACAAATATGGCGCCAGCACCTCCGCCTACTGCTCTGGCGGAAGTTTCTCCCGTTCAGCCACCCTCTCGAAAATAGTCAGAAAGGCTTCCACATGATCCCCCGGGGTAATTTTTTTGCATGGCTCATCTTACCCTTTTCCAAACGTACGAGTCATCACTTGGAGACCACCTGCATCCCATGAACCGCCCCTGCAAGGAGCTCTATTTGCTGTGTTAGCACCTCCTGCTGCTGATGAAACTGCTGCACGAACAGTATTTGTCTTTGTTGCTCCATATGCTGCTGTTGACTGGCAAGCTGGTGTTGCAGTTGGGGGGTGTCAGTCATCGGCACTGCTCAACCCTACTACGGAAGTGACGAGCACTAGACAACCCTCTTTGAAATCCTGTATTCTTCTGCCTAAACAGCTCACACAATTGTTAACATATGCAGGTAACGCTGTCATTGCAGGACTTTTCAGAGAGAGACCAAGAGATCCTGGACGCCATCGCTGAGCTTTTAAAAAAAATTTGCAACAGGGAGGAGAAGGTTGGAAACCTGAATAATATACTGCATGAGAAATTCACTGGACTTTCTTCTCTATTAGAAAGCAAAGCAGGTCTGAAACTTTGTAGAATCTATAATATATTTTATTAGAAACACACAAGTCATACAAATCTATTGGTTGCTGATATATTTTATTGTTTTCAGGAAGAAAGGCAACCATGACTTCCAACTCACTGGGAAAAACTACACCCTTTCCTTGAAGCAGGTTTTATTTTTGTATTTTTTTTTTCTACAGGCACATCCAACAAAACTGTATATTACAGAAACCAAATGTATAATAGAAACAAAATCTCATTCACTTACCTTCATAGGTAATTCACAAAACAAAAAGTCAAAAATAAATATCAGAAATTTACTAAGGTTCAGAAGACAATATGAAGAATCGGCCTCTGCCCACAGTTCCTGAAGAAGCCCGTGCATTTTATGAGGTTACTTTAAATACTTTGCTCCTATTTTTGCACTCTGCAGAATTAGACATCTACATTTTACTAAATCATGTTGTCCTGTAGCTTACTGTGAAGTGCCAGCATGCTCTACCAGCCCGTACCTCCATCCCTCTTAATACTTTAGGTGCCTTAGCTTAATTACGATTATTACGCTTTGTTTGAGGATGGAAAGTTTTGCTATAGGAAAATGAAGGGAAAGGCTTTAATATCATGAGCTGGTTACTTGCATGTGTTGGAATCAGCCAGTCATACTAATGAAAATGTGGCCCTTCATTACATTTGACGTAATAGTGACCAAACGCATAAATTAAAATGCTTATTCACAAACTAAATGCTCCATCCTCTGAAGGCAACAAGTTTTTTTTTCCATTTTAGTGTCATTGGCTCCTTGCGAAATCATAAATAGTAGCAGACAAGATGGCTCTCTCCATTGTATTACCTTTGTCCAGGAATGCTGATACGTCTCAGTCATCTACCTTTAAGTGCATGGCTTTCAGATTTCAGTTAATTTTCCTGGGATTTCCGCCCCAGGTTAATGTCCACTACCCTCTTCCAGACGTATCCGGGAGGGGTCTGTAAATTTGGCAGTGATCAGGTAGAAGAGAGTAGGCCCCGGGACCAAAGCCAGAAGAGGCAAGTCCCGTTCTAGTTTATCCATTCTGGAAATGGAGATAATCCCATAGGCGTGAATTAGCCAGTGACTGAAGAGGACGACCAGCCTTTTCTTCCTCACCAGGAGATCCTTAAAAGTCTACAAAGAAAAATATCAGAACATTAAAAAAAAACAGCATCAGCAAAGAATTTGGGGTGCCGAGACTCCCAGATAAAGAACAATCCTCCAAATATAAAGAAAATAATGAAGGCAGCAAATGGATTGTAAAAAAAAAAAAAAGGCTGACTTTCATTAGCGATTAGTGCTGACGTTTTGGCTCATGATCCTTTCTCAAGCCCTTTCAAAGGTTCACATCATGAATCAAAACATCGCCACTATTAAAAAATGAGCCTTTTTTCAGTTTGCTACATCCATTATTTTCTTTATATATATTTTAGTTTGATTTGTTCATATGATCGGTACTTGTAGTTCAAGCACTTAAGGCTAAAGGGATTTATCATTTTATCATACATTATCACTAGTGATGAGCGAGTGTACTCGTTGCTTGGGTTTTCACAAGCACACTCGGGGGGTCTCCGAGTATTTGTAACTGCTCAGAGATTTAGTTTTTGTTGACACAGCTGCATGATTTACGGCTAGACAGCATAAGTACATGTGGGGGTTGCCTGGTTGCTAGGGAATCCCCACGAAAACTTAGCGTATGGGCACACGTTGTGGATTTTGCTGCATATCCGCAGCAGATTTTGCTGCATATCCGCAGCGGATTTGACGCTGCGAATCTGCAGCAGTTTTCCATGGGTTTACAGTACCATGTAAACCTATGGGAAACAAAATCCGCAGTGCACATGCAATTCTTTGTGCGAATTCCGCAGCGGTTTACACCTGCTCCTCAATAGGAATCCGCAGGTGTAAAACCACAGTGCAGTTTATCTGCGGATTTACCAAAATCATTGCAGAAAAATCCGCACACCATTCTGCAGCGTGTGCACATACCCTAAATCTCCGAGCACTTACAAATACTCGGAGATCACCCGAGCAACGAGTACACTCGCTCATCACTAATTATCACCTAACCACACGATAGGTAAAGGATGGCTGAATGTTTAGGGGCCCACAAACATGGCGGTCCCCGATCCTCCTGTTGGAATGCAGCAGTCACGCATACACTGCAGCTCCATTCACAGTGTATGAGACTGATGGGGGATTACAAGTTCAGATATCTCCATCAGTGTCAGTCCCATACACTTAAATCAGAGAGGCAATGTGCATATGCCACCTCTGCTCCATTACTTGATGATGGGACTACCAGAATTAGCAGAGCGCTGTACTTGGCTTACTCTGGCAGTCCTATAGACAATAAATGGTGCCAAGGATATGCATGCTCAACCTCTGTTCCACTGTTTAGGGGACTTCCGGAAATAGTGGAGCGCTGTACTGGACTTGTTTTACAAGTCCTATAGATAATAAATGGGGCCAAGGACAAGCTTGCTCAGCCTCCACTTGAGATGGAGCCATGTTCTTTGGATCCTGTGGGTCCCTGAATTTAGTAAATTATCCTCTGGTTTTAATATCCTTCACACACATGAATGCTCATATGATTTCAGTGGGTAGAGGGGAGAAGGTTGACGTATCTGGCAATAGTTTATCCTCCATGACAATAGGATTGTGTGTGATCTTTTGCTTCCCTGAGATCATCTGTCAGGCAGCTCCTATACACATCATTAGGTTTGGGCAGGCTTACGTGGAATGTGTATGGAAGGCCTTTAATCCTTTGGCTATAAATGTAAGACTAGAGGAAAGCACTTATCTCAGAGATGGTCATAATGACTTTATACAAATATACCAAGATCCAATTTGAAGTGGTGACCAAAGAGAAGATCTTTGTGAATGAGAGAAAGGTAATTGCTAAACTCCAAGACGGACAAGAATAATAAAAGAAAGTGCTGCTATTATCTGCAGTGTAATCACAGCCCAGTTCGCGAGTCCGTCCTTACCTCTATCTCTGATGCAGACATATACACAGCTAGCGTTATTAGCGACAAAACCAGAATGATGTAGGGGAAGGCGTAATCTGGAAAAGAAAGAACGCAATAGATGATAAATGACGGAGAATCTTGCCTTATATGCAATAAACAGGAGCATAAGTGTCTGAAGCGAGACTACGTGAACAATGCCAAATTATGTGACTCATATTCCCGCCGTACACAAAGGACGTATTGTACTGTCCTCTGCCACAAGAAGCACTGCGGAGTAATAATGTGTCAATACGGTCATATCGCTGACAATGCAGGTCATCACACTAGATTTCTCCTAGTAATAGCTCCCTGTAGAAAAGAGCAATAGAGGGGTCACAGCTTATCGTGTCATCCCGTGCCATGACGTACTCTGCCAAAAGCCAGACTCCCCTTCTCTGGAAAAGGCACCTCATACTTTAACCCCTTAATGACCACCAATACGTCTTTTAACTGACCTGAGATATGAGACTATCATCCCCATACAGGTGACAATCCAGCAGCTGTCGGCTGTACACTATAGCTGACAACTTGCTGCATCAGCCACGATCAGTGTTGTCACGTCCAGATCTGTTTAACCCCTTAGATGCTGCTGTCAATAGTGACTACATCATATAAATGGTTACCAGAGTGTGGCTTCTTCCTCTTTATCCCAATTGGTGCCCTCAGATCATGATTGTGTGGTCCTGTGTTTGTCATGGCAATTCGCAGCCAAATAACAGCCTTAGTCTGCCGGCTACAGTGACCTGTTCAGAATTTACCGACATTTAGATGGTAAAAATACACATTTTCATTTCTGTCATGCCACTTTGCAGTAATTCCTGAAAATCACCTGAAGGATTAATAAACTACCTGACCGCAGTTTTCAATATGTTAGGGGGTGCGGTTTATAAAATGGTATTACTTTGGGGGGTTTCCCAGTATATGGGACCCCTAAAGTCACTTCAAACATGGAAAGGTCCCTAAAAAATAAATTTTGTAAATTTTCTTGAAAAAATGAAAAATTACTGCTACATTTTGAAACCTCCTAAAATGTTAACAAAATAAAATAACATTTTACAAATGGTGCTGATGTAAAGCCGACATGTGGGAAATGTTATTTATCAATGTTTTGCCGTGGTATGACCATCTGGATTAAAGGGAACCTGTCACCCCCCCCCCCCCCCCAGTCGTTTCAAACTAAAAGAGCCACCTTGTGCAGCAGTAATGCTGCATTCTGACAAGGTGGCTCTTTTAGTTCTGGGTGCTGTAACTAGAGAAATAATCCATTTTATAATTTGTCTTCAGTCAAGGAGGCCAGCGTTTCCCCCCGCTTCAGACGCCACACAGCTGTCACTCAAATCTTCTTGGCGCCGCCTCCTCAGCGCTGTTTTGAAAATAGCCGGCGCCTGCGCTCTTTTCTCCTGCCTTAGGCAGGCGCAGTGAGCGCTGGCCATCTGTCCTCTGTGTGTACGTACGCCCGGCCTGTGACTCCCAGCCCCGCAGTGTCTTATGATTCATTCATACTACGGAGCTGGGATTCCTGGGCATGCGCATTGCGTGTCTAGCCTCTCACCCTCTCCCACCGCCTGCTACCAACACACACACCTGCTGTCAGGATTTGGCAAGGTTCCAGGCGATTGCAGGGAGGAGCGATCAGCTGACGATACACACGCTGTAGCAGGCGGAGGGACCTGGGTGAGTGGCTTAGACACGCAGTGCGCATGCCCAGGAATCCCAGCCCCGCAATGTGAATAAATCATAAGTCACTGCGGGGCTGGGATTCACAGGCAGGGCGGCCGCGCAGGCAGCTGGGCTGCATATGAGGACAGACTGCCAGCGCTCACTGCGCCTGCACCAGGCAGGGGAAAAGAGCGCAGGCGCCGGCTATTTTGAAAACAGCGCTGAGGAGGAGGCGGCGCCCAGCGCCAAGAAGATTTGAGTGACGGCTGTGTGGCATCTGAAGCCGGGGGGGAAACGCCGGCCTCCTTGGCTGTAGACAAGGTATTTCTGAGAAATTATAAAACGGATTATTTCTCTAGTTACAGCACCCAGAACTAAAAGAGCCACCTTGTCAGAATGCAGCCACAAGGTGGCTCTTTTAGTTTGAAACGACTGGCGGGGGGTGACAGGTTCCCTTTAAAGGGATAATAATTTAACATTTTTCTCAAATTTCTGATATTTTTTATAAACAAACACAAAACATATCGATCTAAATTTACTATTACCATAAAGTATAATGTGTCACGAAAAAACAATCTCAAAATCACTGGGATTTGTTGAAGCGTTCCAGAGTTATTACCACATAAAGTGACACTGGTCAGATTTCAAAAATTTGGCTCCATCACTAAGGGGTTAAACATACTGTCACGAACAAAATCAACTTTGAATCTTTATATAAATGAGGCTGTAAGTGCACTGAAGGAGGGGCTGAATTCTGGAAGGCATAGCCATCCTCAACATTATTCCCAGCTTAATTACCCATGGGCTCAATTCATGGCTGGGCATTGCTAACAGCAGTGCTTAAAGGTAATGTCAGCAGCATGATGTAGGGGCTGAGACCCTGAATACAGCGATATGTCACTGGCTGCAACACAAAGCCTAGTAAATCAGTGGTGTGGGCGGGGCATATAGGGCTCAGCATTTGCAGCACTGCTAGATCTGCAGCAGAGAAAACCTGTGATTGTATCACAACTGCTGCACCCAGTAAACTAAGTGACACATCACTGGAATCAGGGTCTATGTCCTAACATCATGTCAGATTACATAGTAAAAACCTGCTGTCAAGATTCCTTTAAAACAACGTTCAACTGAGCCCATGGGCAGAAAACTGGAGCACTAGAGTAGTGATCTAATTTACATCAAAAGTCAAAGTTAACTTTCCTAATGACTGAATATCCATTTGCAACCGCAAAGCTATATTTACTACCCTATCCAGCAATGTAATACATTTTTATTTCCCCCCTAAAAGTTCTCTTTTTAGCATTTCCTGTTTGGTCTGCCTAGAAGCGGAGAAAACAAATGTGTCTTCATGGCAACAGACCACAAACAAATCAAGTGTAGTGTAAACCTGCAATCTTCTACATTTGGTAGGTCAGGATGAATTAAGAGGACAATGCTCAGACACTGCAGTAAATGATTGAACTCTCCTGGAGAAACGAGATGGGGTTCCCTATACTTGTGGTGGGTCAGTTAGGCAAGACATGTTCTTGACAGAAACCCCTTTTATACATATTTCATAGGAATGACATTCAGCAAGAACTACTGAGGTTTAGGGCAGGGATTGAAACCACTGCAGCTTCCACGTCTGCCCATCAGCAGCAAGTTTGTGTGTGCAGCTCCTTTTTTGCAGGAGAGCAAGCGAGAACGTGAATTCCTTGCATCTGTCCTGCTCTGTGACCATCTACCCTCTGCTAAAGGAAGGGTGTCACGAGTGTGTCAGAGGCTGCAGACAGCCGCACAGCATCTGGCTGCAGAAGGTCTCTGCGGTTGGCTTTGTAGACGCCTTCCTAGTCTTTCTGACTCTTGAACCCAGTGGCAACCCCGATCCCACCCCACCCACCCCCGACTCTATGGCTTCTTTCACACTTGCGTCGTGTGACGTCCGTCACAATGCATCGTTTTGGGGGAAAAACGGATCCTGCAAATGTGCCCGCAGGATGCGTTTTTTGCCCATAGACTTGTATAGCCGACAGATCGCGACGTATGGCCATGTCGTGCACTGGATGCGTCGTGTTTTGGCGGACTGTTGGCACGAAAAAAACGTTCGAGGGAACGTTTTTTCGTACGTCACGTCCGCCATTTCCTACCGCGCATGCGTGGCCGGAACTCCGTCCCCTCCTCCCCGGACTTCAGAATGGGCAGCGGATGTGTTGAAAAACTGCATCCGCTGCCCACGTCGTGCAAAATTTTCACAACGTGCGTTAGTACGTCGCGCCGACGCTTAGCGACGGACCCGTACCGACGCAAGTGTAAAAGAAGCCTAATTGACACACCTCGACCTGGGTGTTTATAGACTTCCTGGCTGCTTCTGGGAATCGCCAGTCATATTTCCATTTGGGTCATTCCATGTCAAGTGAACCAATGATTTTTACCACTATATTTTTAATTCTTTTGAGATTTTGTTATTTGGCAATAGTGTGTCAGAGAATACAAAATATGAAGAAAAAAAAAATCTAGATTTTTTTTAATTTTTTTTTATTGATTTTCAAAGTTCGGAAAAAGTGCGAATTTCGGTGTTGTCTGCCTTTACATTTCTCCCCATAACTCAGGCTAGAAAAGAGATAGAGAAACAAAATAAACACCATTCTACTCAGAACTGTACAGGCTTTCACCAGATATGTCACAAGAGTATCTTTAATAAAATTTTACCTATGCGAACGCAAGCGCAAAACTTTAAACTATATTTCCGAAACAAACGTTTAATTAAAAAATTTCAAAAACAGCACATGTGCCTGTTATGGTCCTAGCCACATCTAGACCAAAATACAAGCTGGGATCGTGATGGGATCATATTTTAAAAAATAAAACTATTACAGTGTCAGTTCAAAAATCTTGATTTCAGGTCTGTTCAGCCTGTGGTGTAGAAGTATGGGGTTCATATTTACCTAATAATCCATGATTGTTAGATATTCCTGTATTATTTTATTATGTTAGAGCTTAGAAGCAGGAGAGAACAGAGGACAAAGCTTTGTTAGGGCCCAACCTGAGATTGAACAGGGGTAGACGGTGACTGCAGAGCAGATGACAGGCCGGCAGCTCGGGCCTCCACAGACCGTATTCGCACCAAATCTGAACACCCAGACAACTGTTCAAATGGAGGGAGAAAAATATTCTTAACATCCAGTTCATGTATTGTACAAACCAGGACTACGGGGGGGAGGAGGAGTTTGTTATAACATCGGTTACAGGAAGCAGAACCCATCACAGGGACTCAGCAATACCACACTGCCATCCCATGTAGTGGAAATAAAGACAGTGACGTCCATGACGTGGTAGAAGGCGGCACAAGATCAGCAATGGATGACACAACTGGCTATGTGACCTGTGAATATGATCAGCGCTGACGGCTACTGGACTCTCCAAAGATTGTGAAAATTTAGACATAGAAGTGACTTTTCTGCACCTTCTGGTCCAGAGCCGTCCTTTGTGTATCCAAGAAAATCAGACATTGTAAAAGTGAACAAAAATCAGATATAACTCAGGTGGAGCCGAACACCATGACAGCCGCACATACTCTGACACAAAAGGAAACGGCCATTGCTAGTAAGCGCTTATGGACAAGATGACATTTCATCCTCTAGAAGGGACACATTGATGATAACAGGCCAGTGTAAAAACCTACTATTAATTGTTTGATTAGTTCATATTTTATAGTACGAGGATTTAACTACTGGACTATTCTTCTTAAACACTTCAGAAATGACATGTTTAGTGATATAGTAGAAAAAAAATTGTTCCATGTATAAATAGGTGGTAAAAATATTGGTTCTTTTAATCTTGTTTTTAACATATAATTAGGATCAGATTGTATTTAGAAAATCAGACTTGAGGATGTGATCACGTTTTTTCTTTTGGCTTGTTCAATGAATTCAGGTTGAAAATGCTGAGCAAGTTGTGTTATGATGATTAAGATGTATTTATTCTGGCACTTTGGTATTTATTTTTTTGGGTTTCTTTATTGTTACATATAAATGTTGAATGCAATAAGTTGTAATTTGAAAAGAAAAAGGGAAGAAACTCACACAAACATAAAATCAGAGGATTCAAGGCTTAAAAAAAAATACAAATGTGATAGATCCCAAGTTGAATCCCTGTACAAATATAAACAAGGACACAAGTAACACACATGCACGTTTTCACAATTTTAAAACATACGTTTTTTTCAGAATTGCACATCAAAATGTTTAATTTGATTTCACCAAAACAAAATATAAAGAAACATAGTCTTGTGACATATCAAATGAAAGCCGGTACCGTTCTGAGAAAAATGATGCCTCTCCCACCTCTATATCTTAATTCTAGCCCGAGATATGATAAAAAATGTAAAGCCATACCAGGCCAAAATCCGCACTTTTTGTAAAACTTTAAAAATCTGTAAAAAATTAACTGATAAAGAAAAAAATTCTAAACTTTTAATTTGTAATTAACTAAAGTTGTACTTCATAAAAACAAAAAATAAAAAAAATCTAAAGACGTCAGGTAAAAAAAATATTCATATTTGGATCACGTGATATGGAATGACCCATTTCCCCCTGTTGAGGCTTGGAGCTATATCAGTCGACTACCTTCCTCTGTGGTGCTGTTAGAGGACGTCTGTGTTTTCTCTCTGAGTCAACTCCCTTCTGTCTTCAGTTGTAGAGTGGATAGACTACTGTAACCTCGTCCTTCCCTAAGCAGGGCTTATTGCCAGGGACAGGCAGGGATCAGGTTCCTGCTCGGCAATACAGAATCTGTATAGGGACGTTCAGGGCAGACAGGGTGGCTTTAGATCTACCTGGGGGTCTCCCTAGTGCTGGGCTCCCTACCCCTCATCCCTTTGTGCTGCACTTTCCCACACTGTGCGTGACAAGGGGATGCTGATCCTACATGAAAAGAACTCCAAATAACTTGCTGATCACTGGGACTTCGTCCGATCCATCTGAATGAAGCTTCGGTCGAGCATCTGAGCCACTGCTCCAAATGCTGTCTATGGACTGTTGGAGACGGCCCTGCTGGGACCTCCAGCGATCAGCAAGTTAACATCTATCCTGTGATAACTCACTATATTCCTTCAAGCCTTTTCAGACGTGTGATCCCTTCACCATTTAACGAGTATCCATTTTGTGCATTTGAGTTCCATAGTTTAGCACAAATATACTATATATATATATATATATATATATATATATATATATATATATATATATATATATATATATATATATAATTTTCCCATAATGTACATAAATGTGACTTACACAGTAATCCGCCTCCTACAGCCTGTATCACAGTTAAAATCGGGAAAAAATACAGAGCTGCATAGATACTTTTAAAACGGTCCGACTTCCCTAACCCACAGGCGATCTTCTTTATTAAAAGAGGTCTGAGCAGCATCATCAGCACCAAGCTGAATGCATAGTAAATGAAGACGATGGTGTACCTGTGGATGATCGCAATAAAATCGTTACAAAAAAAAAAATAACCTTTACACTTTCACACAAAATTACTACGTACAGATGACTGCCTCAGACATCCTAGATGTGGTCATCATCATCCATTGGCACCCAGACACTAAATGAGGAGGGAATGTCATTGTGAATCAGGCTTTGATGTACTGTATACGGCTATGTACTAGCTTCAATTATACAGAACGTGTCATCAAGTTTAGTGTTGCTGTATTTTTTTTTTTTTTAATCGTGCAATTATCACAGTAGCCACTAGGGATATTTCAGATTTTTTTTTATAGAAGACTTCAAAAGTCTCATTATCATCAGAGGCAGGCTTACAATGGCAATTAACTCCTCTATACACAGGTCATAACACAAGATCCACCAATCTCAATAAATGACGTCACCATCCCCCGCCCTTTGCACATGCTCATTGGATGCGTCAATACAAAACATAGGGTCTATTCATACTGGCTAATGTACATGGGTATTTCCTGAAGCTACAGGAAATTAGTGTCTTAAAAAAAAAAAAAAAACTCCTGTGAGAAAATTAATAGATTTCTCATTTTTTTTACATACGGATTGTGAAATGGGGGGGAAGGGGGGGGGGGGAATGGATTTAAACAATAGGTCATTTTCTGATGACCCTGTTCCCTTTAAGAACTAGAATGTTTTCCAGGATTAGGACAAGTAGGTAGGAAAAAAAAAGGTGGCACAAATGAACAATCTATAAGATAACCACTTATAAAACACTCAATCGTTATATCAGACAATTCATATTACGTGAAGCGGAGACTTACAGGGGATAAACGGCTTCGTGTGTACAGTGCACAGTGTTGACGTAGTCCGGGCTGGGGTTGTACAGCATTGTATACCAATCGGAAAGTTTTTCCACTCCACAGGAGCGAATGTGTAGATATCCAATGGGGTCATTGACCAGTAACGTTATCAGGGCAGCCACAGTGCATTCAAACAAGGCCGTGATGTGCTGGAAAAATGCGCTGGAACTGGAGACGTGAAAGGTTACAACTCATATATACTGTATAACATAAGACACGGGCATGTTGTGGATAGAAGAGAACCCTGCTCTTACCTCTTTTTACCAGAATACCACTCAATGAAGAACCAGTGTAATATAACTGGAAGCATGCCCATAAATCCTAAATACAGCCAGTCATACAGGTCGGGAGACCCTACACACTGACGACAGATGCTGTGTGAATCAATCTGCTCACCTCGAGGGCACGCCTGAAAGACAGAGGCACACAACTGTATTGTGCCACTTTCATAGGAAGGAGAAATGACATTACACCGTATGAAGTGAAATAATGGCCAAATAACATAAGGTATAGACCAGACGGGTCCTGCAGAGGAAGAACTGACTTTAGAGCAGCTTTCTGCTGACACAAAGGCTTTGTTCCCCTGATGAGCTTTTTGTTGATTATTTTACGCTGCGTATTTTGGAAAATAATGCAAGTGACCCATTTTACTTACTGGGTGCAGAAAGGTTCTAAACATGGTATATGCAAAAGAGGTGCCTCTAAGGACTAATTCAGAAGACCGTAAAGAGGCCATTTATTTCTCATGTGCAATTTCCGGCCCTACTGTCAAGAAGTTATAGACACGTACACACACTGTTCGCCAGGTAGTAGTCCTGATAAATATATATTTATGACGCTGTTCGTTATGTACTAGACCTGCGGCCGGACCTAGAATTGCACACACCTGCTATACGGTCACCAAATGAATGTCAGTTCGATCTATGGCCATGTATCTTAAATGATACTAAGATATAATGTAGATAGAACTCACCCCGCATTCTCCAAAGGTTTCATTTGACCCATTTGAGAACAGCACAGGTTTTCCACAGTAAAGGCCAATGCATGCTTTTCCTGTATCCGCAGCTGAAAAGAAGATATGACATATCACAGGAGTTTCGTTTTGGACAGAATTTGTGAAAAATCTGAAGTTACAATGTAGTTTTGCAAATATGCGTAACTATCGTTTTCAGTATACAGCTCCTATGCATCACTATGTGTCTCTGTGGTTACAAACTATAACCAAACCATGTGTAGTTCCACCTGCTTTTGTCTGTTCCCTACCAGCTGGACAGGGTCTGTTTCCAGTCTGTAACCATGGAGATACATAAAAACCGTGATCTGCTCGCTGGCTGCTGATGGTTGCTGTGGCAGCCAGGAGGGCCTAAAAATAAAAAAAGTTACGGGTTTCCGAAAATGACAAACAGAAACCAATTTTATTGATTTTTCTTCTTTACAAAGTCCTGGACTTTAAGTTACTAAATCAATAATAAGCCTTACAAGTTATCGCCATTCTCGTACTGACCGGCACAATCATGTTTCCAGGTCATTTTATCCCACATTGAACACGGTAACAAAAAAAATTAAAACACAATGTCAGAATAGCATTTCTTCACGCTTAGATTTTTTTTCCCTGTATTTCAGTACATTTTATAGTAAAATGAATGGCACCATTAAAACCTACATCTCAACCCGCAAAAACGAGGCCCTTATATGGCTATGACAACAAAACAAATCTAAGTTATATCCTCACTCTCCTTCGCTAACCCCTTACCCCTGCACCCTCAAACCAAATAACTATCTCCCCCTCTCTCCAACCCCCCCACCTTGCTTCATCCGCAGACCTGCTCTTCAACTTCAAACCTCACCTACTAACATATAATTTAAGCTGATTGCTCTCCTTTACCCACCTGCTTTCCCTTTTTCTTCTCATTCTCACTGCTGGCGAATATTCCCCAATCCTGCCCCCCCTTCATACATCCCACTAATCCTCACCCCTATCCTTCTCACACGATGAGAAACTACCGCAATTCCTCACACTTAAAATCTGTGCCACTGACCCCCACCCCCCTGCTTCCTCTCTCTGGGGCAATTTGGAATGCCCGCTCTGTCAACAACAAGCTCCACGTGATCCACGATCTCTTTACTTCCCGCAACCTTTCCTTCCTGGCCCTCACTGAGACCTGGCTGTACCCCCCCCCCCCCCCCCCCCACACGGCGTCCCCTGCTGCACTGAGTTATGGTGGCCTCCACTTTACCCACACTCCTCGCTCTGGCAACAGACATGGCGGGGGAGTGGGTTTCCTTCTTTCCAAAAACTGTTACTTCAACCGTATCCAACCCCCACCCACCCTTCTTTCGAGGTTCACTCTGTCCGTATCTACTCTCCCTCCAATCTCCAAATGGCTGTCATATACCGACCACCGGGCTCAGCCACTGCCTTCATTGACCAATTCTCCACCTGGCTTCTTCACTTTCTCTCTGCTGACATCCCCACCATCATAATAGGTGACTTTAATATCCCTAATGACACCCGCCAGCCAGCAGCCTCCAAGCTCCTGGCCCTTACTTCATCCTTTGGACTTACTCAGTGGTCCTCCACAGTCACCAACACAGACGGACATACGCTAGACCTCATCTTCACCTGCTTCTGTTCCTTATCTAATATCACAACCTCTCCCTTCCCCCTATCTGACCACCATCTACTCACCTTCTCATCCTTGTCCTCCTCACCTGCCCCCTAAGTCCAGCCACTACCACATCCTCGCAGATATCTTGCACACCTAGACATTCCCAGACTCTCAGACTCTCTCCTACCCCTGGCCTCCATATCTTCACTCCACGACACGGACAGTGCCACCGCTTTCTATAACTCGACCCTCACATCAGCCATAGTCTCAGTCGCCCCTCTCATGCATGGCAAAGTGCGATAAATCAATAGGCAACCCTGGCATAACAACCTCACCAAAAAAACTCCGACAAGCATTCAGGGTCGCGGAGTGGCTTTGGAAAAAAACACGCCTGCCAGACGACTTCACTGCTTTCAAACAAGCTACACTTTCCTTCAAACTAGCCCTCACTTCTGCTAAACAGACCTATTTCACTAACCTTGTATCTTCACTATCCTACAACCCAAAACAACTGTTCAGCACATTTAAGTCTCTCCTCCGCCCAACACTGCCACCTCCAACTCCCCTCATCTCTTCTGAGGACTTTGCCACCTACTTCAAAAACAAGATCGACCAAACAAGGCAAACCTTTACTGTTCCACCACCCCAACCACTCCATATACCAGACCTCTGCCCTTCCCTAATAACCTCCCTCTCCAACATCACTGAAGGAGAGCTTACTTGCCTCCTTTCCAAATCACAGCTCACCACCTGTGCACTTGACCCCATCCCTTCCCACCTGCTCCCCAATCTCACTAACATGCTCATTCCAGCCCTAACCCATCTCTTCAACCTATCGCTATCTTCTGGTACCTTCCCCTCTGCCTTCAAACATGCCACCATCACACCCATCCTCACAAAAGCTAACCTTGACCCAACTGCTATGCCAAGCTATCGCCCCATATCACTGCTCCCGTTTACTTCCAAACTCCTTGAGCAGCATGTCCACGCTCAACTTTCCTCCCACCTCTCATCTAACTCTCTCCTTGACAACTTCCAATCTGGCTTCCGCCCCCACCACTCCACCGAAACTGCTCTGACCAAAATTACTAATGACTTACTCACAGCCAAAGCTAACAGACAGTACTCCATCCTCCTCCTTCTCGACCTGTCCTCTGCTTTCGACACAGTCGACCACTGCCTACTGCTACAGATTCTTTCTTCCCTTGGCATCAAAGGCCTTGAGCTGTCCTGGACTGCCTCATACCGTTCCGACCGCACATTTAGCGTTTCCCACTTCCACACTACCTCCTCACCCCGTCCTCTCTCTGCTGGAGTTTCTCAAGGCTCTGTCCTAGGGCCCCTACTTTTTTCCATCTATACCCTTGGCCTAGGAAAACTCAAAGTCCCATGGCTTCCAGTACCACCTGTTTGCAGATGACACTCAGATCTACCTCTCTGACTCAGATGTCTCCTCTCTGCTGTCCAGAATCCCGGAGTGTCTGTCAGCCATATCCTCCTTCTTCAACTCTCGCTTCCTAAAACTCAATGTAGACAAAACCGAGCTCATTATCTTTCCCCCATCTCGCGCATCCCCCCTACCTGATCTATCTATTATGGTAAACGGCATCATGCTCTCTCCTGCACCTGTAATCCGCTAACTTGGGTTAACTCTTGACTCTGACCTGTCCTTCAAACCGCACGTCCAAACTCTTGCCAGCTCCTGTCACCTCCAACTCAAAAATATTGCCAGAATCCGTCCCTTCCTCAGCCCACAATCTACTAAAACTCTTGTGCATGCCCTCATCATCTCTCGCCTTGACTACTGCAACACCCTCCTCTGTGGCCTCCCCGCTAACTCCCTTGCACCGCTCCAGTCTGTCCTCAACTCTGCTGCCCGGCTAATCCACCTCTCTCCTCGCTACTCCTCCGCTTCTCCCCTCTGCAAATCCCTCCACTGGCTCCCAATTCCCCAACGAGTCCAGTTCAAACTACTAACACTAATCTACAAAGACATCCACAACCTGTCCTCTTGCTATAGCTCTGAACTAATCTCCCAATATCTTCCCTCACGTAACCTTCGATCCTCCCAAGACCTTCTACTCTGCTCCACACTTATTCGTTCCTCACACAACCGCCTCCAAGATTTCTCCCGAATATCCCCCATCCTCTGGAATTCCACGCCTCATCACGGCCGATTATCCACCACCCTCGGATCCTTCAGACGGAACCTGAAAACCCATCTCTTCAGGAAAGCTTACAGCCTGCAATAACCATTCTGCCGCCTCACCAATCACCCCCCCGTGGTGCCGCCTCATCAACCACCTGCGCTGCCGCCTCACCAACCGCCCGAGCTGCCGCCTCACCAACCACCTACGCTGCCGCCTCACCAACAACCTACGCTGCCGCCTCACCAACCACCAGAGCTGCAGCACCCCGACCTCCTGTCTCTTCCCCATTATCCCGTAGAATGTAAGCCCGCAAGGACAGGGTCCTCTCCCCTCTGTACCAGTCTGTCATTGTAAATTTATTTTCTGTAAACGATATCTATAACCCTGTACGTAACCCCTTCTCATGTACAGCACCAGGGAATTAATGGTGCTATATAAATAAATAATAATAAGTTATGGTTTGTGGCAGAAAGGGAGGAAATAAACTAAAATTGGGAAGGGGTTAAAAATCATAGGAGAAATCTGGTTGCTATGGGCAACATCTCCATCTGTCCCTCTGTATGAGGGCTGACGGTCAGGCTGGGGATATGGGTGTGGGGCAGCCATTGTACCTCCCTCACTGCATTCTGGGCACAAGACGTTCAGCTTTATAGGCAGCGCCTGTGTGGTGACAGGAGCCCGGGGCCCCTCACTGACGTGTTCCCTGTGGGCCCCGGAGAGTCCATGACTTACCCATCAGGAGCCAGGGTCAGGGAGCTCCAGCCTGCAGACATCACCACCACTTCCGGGTCTGGCTCTGCGGATGTGCTTGACGTTACAACTTACGTCAAATTTTGAGACGTACAAGTTTCGCCGCCATCTTTGTTGTGGGCAACGTAATTGTAGTTTTGCCCACACTTGAGGCTCCGCTTCTTCGGGGATGTCTGCTCTGAAGTTCCGCTTAGCCCCCAATGACGGCCCGGTGCTGTCTGTGGTGGACATGCACACCGGCGGGGAGCCCCTGCGGATAGTGCTGAGCGGGGCGCCGGTACCCAGCGGGAGCACGCTACTGGAGAAGAGGCGCTGGGTGCGGGAGAACATGGACTGGGTGCGCAGGGTGCTGATGCTGGAGCCCCGCGGGCACCGGGACATGTACGGGGCGCTGCTGGTGCCCAGCGAGGAGGAGGAGGCGCAGCTGGGGGTGCTGTTCATGCACAACGCCGGGTACAGCACCATGTGCGGGCACGCCATCATCGCGCTGGGCCGCTTCGCCATAGACTACGGGCTGGTGGATCCGCAGAGCCCAGAGACCCCGCTCACCATCCACTGCCCCTGCGGCCTGGTGCGGGCCTACGTGTCCTACAGCGGCGGCCGCAGCGGGCGGGTGCGCTTCCACAGTGTGCCGGCCTTCACCCTGTGCACAGGTAATCCACACAGCGCCACCCTGTGCCCAGGTAATATACAGTACAGTGCCACCCTGTGCCCAGGTAATATACAGTACAGTGCCACCCTGTGCCCAGGTAATATACAGTACAGCACCACCCAGTGCCCAAGTAATATACAGTACAGCGCCACCCTGTGCCCAGGTAATATACAGTACAGCACCACCCAGTGCCCAAGTAATATACAGTACAGCGCCACCCTGTGCCCAGGTAATGCATACAGTACAGCGCCACCCTGTGCCCAAGTAATATACAGTACAGCACCACCCAATGCCCAAGTAATATACAGTACAGCACCAGCCTGTGCCCAAGTAATGTACAGTACAGCACCACCCTGTGCCCAGGTAATGCATACAGTACAGCGCCACCCTGTGCCCAGGTAATATACAGTACAGTGCCACCCTGTGCCCAGGTAATGCATAGAGTACAGCGCCACCCTGTGCCCAGGTAATACACACAGTACAGCGCCACCCTGTGCCCAGGTAATACACACAGTACAGCGCCACCCTGTGCCCAAGTAATATACAGTACAGCACCACCCAGTGCCCAAGTAATATACAGTACAGCACCAGCCTGTGCCCAAGTAATGTACAGTACAGCGCCACCCTGTGCCCAGGTAATGCATACAGTACAGCGCCACCCTGTGCCCAGGTAATACAAACAGTACAGCGCCACCCTGTGCCCGGGTAATACACACAGTACAGCGCCACCCTGTGCCCGGGTAATACACACAGTACAGCGCCACCCTGTGCCCAGGTAATGCATACAGTACAACGCCACCCTGTGCCCAGGTAATACACACAGTACAGCGCCACCCTGTGCCCAGGTAATATACAGTACAGCGCCACCCTGTGCCCAAGTAATATACAGTACAGCGCCACCCAGTGCCCAAGTAATATACAGTACAGCACCACCCAGTGCCCAAGTAATGTACAGTACAGCACCACCCTGTGCCCAAGTAATATACAGTACAGCACCAGCCTGTGCCCAGGTAATATACAGTACAGCACCACCCAGTGCCCAAGTAATATACAGTACAGCGCCACCCTGTGCCCAGGTAATGCATACAGTACAGCGCCACCCTGTGCCCAAGTAATATACAGTACAGCACCACCCAGTGCCCAAGTAATATACAGTACAGCACCAGCCTGTGCCCAAGTAATGTACAGTACAGCACCACCCTGTGCCCAGGTAATGCATACAGTACAGCGCCACCCTGTGCCCAGGTAATATACAGTACAGTGCCACCCTGTGCCCAGGTAATGCATAGAGTACAGCGCCACCCTGTGCCCAGGTAATACCCACAGTACAGCGCCACCCTGTGCCCAGGTAATACACACAGTACAGCGCCACCCTGTGCCCAAGTAATATACAGTACAGCACCACCCAGTGCCCAAGTAATATACAGTACAGCACCAGCCTGTGCCCAAGTAATGTACAGTACAGCGCCACCCTGTGCCCAGGTAATGCATACAGTACAGCGCCACCCTGTGCCCAGGTAATACAAACAGTACAGCGCCACCCTGTGCCCGGGTAATACACACAGTACAGCGCCACCCTGTGCCCGGGTAATACACACAGTACAGCGCCACCCTGTGCCCAGGTAATGCATACAGTACAACGCCACCCTGTGCCCAGGTAATACACACAGTACAGCGCCACCCTGTGCCCAGGTAATATACAGTACAGCGCCACCCAGTGCCCAAGTAATATACAGTACAGCACCACCCAGTGCCCAAGTAATATACAGTACAGCACCACCCAGTGCCCAAGTAATATACAGTACAGCACCACCCAGTGCCCAAGTAATATACAGTACAGCACCACCCAGTGCCCAAGTAATGTACAGTATAGCACCACCCTGTGCCCAAGTAATATACAGTACAGCACCAGCCTGTGCCCAAGTAATATACAGTACAGCACCACCCAGTGCCCAAGTAATATACAGTACAGCGCCACCCAGTGCCCAAGTAATATACAGTACAGCACCACCCAGTGCCCAAGTAATATACAGTACAGCGCCACCCTGTGCCCAGGTAATGCATACAGTACAGCGCCACCCTGTGCCCAGGTAATACAAACAGTACAGCGCCACCCTGTGCCCGGGTAATACACAGTACAGCGCCACCCTGTGCCCGGGTAATACACACAGTACAGCGCCACCCTGTGCCCAGGTAATATACAGTACAGCGCCACCCAGTGCCCAAGTAATATACAGTACAGCACCACCCAGTGCCCAAGTAATATACAGTACAGCGCCACCCAGAGCCCAAGTAATATACAGTACAGCGCCACCCAGTGCCCAAGTAATATACAGTACAGCACCACCCAGTGCCCAAGTAATATACAGTACAGCACCAGCCTGTGCCCAAGTAATGTACAGTACAGCGCCACCCTGTGCCCAAGTAATGTACAGTACAGCACCAGCCTGTGCCCAAGTAATATACAGTACAGCACCAGCCTGTGCCCAAGTAATATACAGTACAGCACCAGCCTGTGCCCAAGTAATGTACAGTACAGCACCAGCCTGTGCCCAAGTAATGTACAGTACAGCACCATGACAAAAGTGCTTAAGTGTAAGGAGTAAGGAGAATGCATATAAATCAATACATGACCTGTATTTGCGGTGCCTGAGCCCCAACGCGCGTTTCGCGTTGGCTTCTTCCCCAGGTAATACACACAGTACAGGGCTTAGACTTAAGCACTTTTGGTATGGGGCTTTAACTATAGATTTAGTTCTTCCTTTGTTACCTATTATGTTACTATTGAATCCTGCTGCTTTCTATTTAATATGCACTGTGTTATAAGCTAGGGGTGCCACATTTTATTTGCACTATGCAATGATATTATTCAGCACTAAGCCCTTTTTTAGGTTACCCATAGATGGCTATATGTGCACTAGGCACTTTTTGCAGCTTTTTGTGATAAGAGGCAAAGGTTGTATATCTTGTTGTTAGGAGATACGTTATTTTTTGGTTCGTCTGATATTCTAATTTAATTAATTAATTGGTTTGATTTACAAACCTTATATATATTTAATCTGCAAGTACGTTAGATATTTATCTGACTATTTAAAGGACCTTGAGTACTCACTTCTTTTGCTGATGCAGACCTGTATATGGCGGTACAATTTTTTGCATTTGTATCTCTGTTTGTATTCTTTTAATGAGATTATTTAATAAAGATGTATTTATTTCTTTGAATATTTGTCATTTGCTTCCATTGATTGTAGGTAATACACACAGTACAGCACCACCCTGTCCCCAGGTAATACACACAGTACAGCACCACCCTGTGCCCATGTAATACATACAGTACAGCACCACCCTGTGCCCAGGTAGTATACAGTATAGTGCCACCCTATGCACAGGTAATACATACAGTAGAGCACCTCCCTGTGCCCAGGTAATATACAGTACAGCGCCACCCTGTGCCCAGGTAATATACAGTACAGCGCCACCCTGTGCCCAGGTAATATACAGTACAGCGCCACCCTGTGCCCAGGTAATATACAGTACAGCACCACCCTGTGCCCAGGTAATATACAGTACAGCACCACCCTGTGCCCGGGTAATACAGTACAGCACCAGCCTGTACCCAGGTAATGCAGTGGATACAGAAAGTATTCATAGTCCTTTAAAATTTTCACTCTGTTTCATTGCAGCCATTTGGTAAATTCAAAAAAGTTCATTTTTTTTCTCATTAATGTACACTCTGCACCCCATCTTGACTGAAAAAAAACAGATGTAGACATTTTTGCAAATTTAATAAAAAAGAAAAACTGAAATATCACATGGTCATAAGTATTCAGACCCTTTGCTCAGTGTTGAGTAGAAGCACCCTTTTGAGCTAGTACAGCCATGAGTCGTCCTGGGAATGATGCAACAAGTTTTTCACACCTGGATTTGGGGATCCTCTGCCATTCTTCCTTGCAGATCCTCTCCAGTTCCGTCAGGTTGGATGGTGAACGTTGGTGGACAGCCATTTTCAGGTCTCTCCAGAGATGCTCAATTGGGTTTAGGTCAGGGCTCTGGCTGGGCCAGTCAAGAATGGTCACAGAGTTGTTCTGAAGCCACTCCTTTGTTATTTTAGCTGTGCGCTTAGGGTCATTGTCTTGTTGGAAGGTGAACCTTCGGCCAAGTCTGAGGTCCAGAGCCCTCTGGAAGAGGTTTTCATCCAGGATATCTCTGTACTTGGCCGCATTCATGTTTCCTTCAATGACAACCAGTCATCCTGTCCCTGCAGCTGAAAAACACCCCCATAGCATGATGATGCCACCACCATGTTTCACTATTGGGCAGGTGATGAGCAGTGCCTGGTTTTCTCCACACATATTGCTTAGAATTATCACCAAAAAAGTCTATCTACGTCTCATTAGACTAGAGAATCTTATTTCTCATAGTCTGGGACTCCTTTCATGTGTTTTTTTTAGCAAACTCTATGCAGGCTTTCATATGTCTTGCACTGAGGAGAGGCTTCCTTTGGGCCACTCTGCCATAAAGGCCTGACTGGTGGAGGGCTGCAGTGATAGTTGACTTTGTGGAACTTTCTCCCATCTCCCTGCTGCATCTCTGGAGCTCAGCCACAGTGATCTTGGGATTCTTCTTTACCTCTCTCTCCAATGCTCTTCTCCCACGATTGCTCAGTTTGGCTGGACGACCAGGTCTAGGCAGACTTCTAGTGGTCCCAAACGTCTTCCATTTAAGGATTATGGAGGCCACTGTGCTCTTAGGCTAGGTTCAGATTGTGTTAGGGCAATCCGTTTAGTGCTAAGCGCTAGCGGATTGCGCTAACGCAATTTTTTTTAAGGGGTCGCGTTAAACGTCCCCGCTAGCGCAGATCCCCGATCTGCGAGAGCGGGGAACGGACCTCGGGCGCGCCGCGGACGCTGCAAGCAGCGTCCGAGGCGCGCTACAAAAGAACGGCACATCGCTAGCGCGTGCCGAAAATGACACGCGCTAGCAATGCGCTTTAACATTGCTGGCAATGGGAGCGCTAACGGACGCGGTGCACGGCGTTAATTTCGCCGTGCAACGCTGTCAGCGCTCACCCATTAACGCAATGGGAACCTAGCCTTAGGAACCTTGAGTACTGCAAAAATTCTGTTGTAACCTTGGCCAGATCTGTGCCTTGCCACAAGTCTGTCTCTGAGCTCCTTGGCCAGTTCCTTTGACCTCATGATTCTCATTTGGTGTGACATGCACTGTGAGCTGTGAGGTCTTATATAGACAGGTGTGTGCCTTTCCAAATCAAGTCCTATCAGTTTAATTAAACACAGCTGGCCTCCAATGAAGGAGTAGAACCATCTCAAGGAGGATCACATGGAAATGGACAGCATGTGACTTAAATATGAGTGCCTGAGCAAAGGGTCTAAATACTTATGACCATGTGATATTTCAGTTTTACTTTTTTATTAAATTTGCAAAAATGTCTACATTTCTGTTAATGTCAGCCTCCACATAGTACCACCTGGTGCCCTGGAGACAGTGTGCCTCCCCAGGTGTATAATGCAGGGGTCTAATATGGGGATCAGCGCTCTCTGCGGTGAGGTCTCCCCTTTCTCCAGAATAGGTAACACCGCCATGTAGTACATGACTACACCCTGAGTGGCTGCTGCACTGACTCACCGCTTTACATGGTCAGCCTTGACACATAGCCCTGCACAGGATAACACTCCTCCTGCCTCATCCATCAGTTCTTGACTTACAGCAAAACCCAGAACTCTGTTTTCATCTTAGCAGAGCAATGTAAGAAATGACTGAGGCCATCGTCTGCTTGCTGCTCGTTGGGAGCCATAGTGTAGTGCGTGACGAACATGGCGCTTTGTGGTAGCGGAGGTGATGTACACACAGGATCGTTCCCAGGAACACTCGGCTTCTCTGCTGCACAGTTTCCAGACTCTCCTGTTCCAGCTTACACAGGCAGTATAGATGGTTTTGTGGCAAAATACAGGATCCACAGCCGACACAGAGAAAATGCCCCCCCGTATTGACTGACAACGCTGATTCCATCTGACCTGTTGTGGTCATTTGCAGAACAATAGGTTCGGGTTGAAAGACCCCCAGTCAGTTTTGAAGCAGCCATCCTTTCATGGACGTCTAAACCCATCCTGACTGTCCCTTCTTGGTGTTTTTGTATCCAGATGTCACGGTTGATGTGCCTGGCCATGGCAGGGTAGTAGTGGACGTTGCATACGGGGGCGCTTTCTACGCCTTCGTTAGCGCAGAGCGGTTTGGATTGGACGTTTGTTCTTCGAGGACGAGAGATCTTGTAGATGCCGCGACCGCGGTATCCGATGCGGTAAAGGCGCAGGTAGCGTACACTACCTCCTACCAGAACTTCTGCATCCGGTCTGCTCTACCTCGCTGGTCGTTATCATGGACTCTTATTACCGGGAACAAACTAACCCAACTAATGCTTCACTTTCCATTTAACAACACTTACATTCCGCACCAGTTTGTCTAGCCCTGTTTTTTATCGGTGACTAACCGGTGCTATATTTGTTCTGCAGGTTAACATCAGCCATCCTGACCGTGAGGACCTGGCTTTCTTATACGGCACCATATTAACGGATGGGGCGGATGCGTATAGTGAGGAGCCCACTGCCAATATCTGTGTGTTTGCAGATTCCCAGGTACAGGAGGCCGTCGGCTGTAATCTGAACACATTTTATAACAGAATAATTGCTACAGAAGGCGACAATAGATTCTTAGGACCCGGTCCATTGACCACGTCGATAATCTGTGGCTGCCAGACAGGAGGTCTGAGATCCGGCTCCTACCCGATGGCTTCCGAGGCTCATTTTTGATTAGCCGACCTGGTGTAATGCACATGTGATATCTCGTCAGGCCGGCTAATTGAGAGAAGAGTTGGGATGCCGTCAGGTAGGAAGTGGTTCTCGGAGCTCCGTCCAGAGGCTGCCGATTACCAACAGGGCTTGCGAAACGATGCTCACAATTGCTATAAATTAAACTATTTTGCTGCCTTCATCAAAATAAAATAGGTGCTAAAGTGTGCGTAGATCCAGATTACAGATCTCCAAATTGTGAGTGCGGGGGGAGCCCAGTCTTCATGGTCTCTTTGCGTAAAGCAGCCAGTGAGTGTAGTCAGAGATCACTGTGACTGCTGCGTCGTCTCCTTGTATAGGAGCCAGCAGTCTACAGTGGCTCTTGCAATTTGGTCTCGGTAATAACTCCCTACCCCCCGTCTCTTTCTATATCCTCCGTTATGCACTGTCTATTGCTCGCTGCACAATGAGAGTCGGTGAGCTCTTTGTGAATCTGTAACTCCGTTCTTCTCTGCTCCTCTAAGCTGATATACCGCCACAAAGTTCAGCTCAACTATGATGTGGTCATAAATCGGCTCAGGAGAAGGAAGATCAGAGTCATAAACTCTGGGTTTAGAATGAGCTCACTGACTGATTCCGTTAACTCATTCTGCAGCTACTATAGAAGACGAACGGTGCAACACTTGTAATGAAATGTTATTGCAAATAATGATCTTTAGTAAATAATACATGCAGTTAAGTCAATAAAAAAATGTCAAAATCTGTTAAAGCCGCTGAGATTTTCATCTTGAATGGGTACTGTTGTGAATTCTGCTCTTGGGCTCCCTCCGGTGGTTGTATGTGGTAGCGCTGCTGTCTCTGAATCGCAGCATTTATCAGGTGTGTTCACTTTTTGCAATTGTGACTGGGCTATTTAGTCTTGCTTCACCCTTTAGTCAGTGCCAGTTGTCCATTGTTCCTGGAGGATTCACATCCCTGCCTGGTCTCTTCTGCTTTGCAGTTTATTTCAACAAGATAAGTTCTGGCCTTGATTTTGCTGTCCACATGCTGTGGCCTTATTGTTCAGTTCTTTTCTATGTTTTGTCTTGTCCAGCTTGGCCTGTATAAGGATTTGTTTTGCCAAGCTGGTATCTCTGGAGATGCAGATATACCCTCCATATCTTTAGTAGCTGTGGAGATTTTGTATTTTCTGTGGTGGATATTTTCTAGTGTTTTAATACTGACCGCATAGTACTCTGTCCTATCCTTTCTATTTAGCTAGAAGTGGCCTCCTTTGCTAAATTCTGATTTCAGTCTGTGTATGTTTTTTCCCTCTCCTCTCACAGTCAATATTTGTGGGGGGCTGCCTATCCTTTGGGGATTTTCTCTGAGGCAAGATAGTTTTCCCTTTTCTATATCTAGGGGTAATTAGTCCTCCGGCTGTGTCGAGATGTCTAGGGAGCGCTAGGTACATTCCACGGCTACCTCTAGTTGCGGTGTTAAGTTCAGGGTCTGCGGTCAGTACAGGTACCACCTTCTCCAGAGTACGTCTCATGCTGCTCTTAGGCCACCAGATCATAACAGGGTACCTTGGAAAAACTATCAATTTTGCAATCTACCTCTCACTAAAAACCCTCTTGTTTGTCAAAATTGGAGGACTTATTAATTTGTTTATTACTCATTGCCCATGTTACTGGCCACCTCTCCAGCCTATAAAAGGTGGCTGGTCTCCTAGGCAAGGATTTAGCGTCTCAGGACCAGCTTGGACAGAGTTCACACTTATGCTGCTGGTATGGATTGTCCATCATCAGGAACACACCACTCCCCAGCAAGAGGGAAGCCTGGAGGAAGGAGAGCTGTGTGTTTCTGATGACCCAGGAACATGAGATTAACCCTTTATAATCGATGAACATGTCAACCATAGGAAGCGTAAATAACTGGAAGTAATTGTAATTCTTTTTTTTGCTCTATTATCAGGTTGATCGCAGTCCCACAGGTTCTGGAGTCACCGCTCGTATCGCTCTACAGTACCACAAAGGCCTAATACAGCTGGAGCAGACCCGGACCTTCAGGAGCGGGGCCACAGATTCCCTGTTCACTGGCAAAGCAGTCAAGGTAATTTAAGGAAAGTCCTTGTACCAAACTATACATCTGTGTCTGTGCTTTGTCACTTACGATCCTCTTCTGCATATGGAAGACCCATGGTAGCCATGTGTAATCCTCAGCTGAGACTTGCAGAAGAGGCCGTTCTTGTAGCATCCTGCATTAGGACATGGCAGCCATTGATTTCCATGCATCGCTCTTCGCTGATTTACTTCTCTCCTCTCCAGGAGACGGTTTGCGGTGACTACAGAGCGGTGATCGTGGAGGTGTCCGGTCAGGCGCACTACACCGGCACGGCCAGCTTTACTCTGGAGAGCGATGACCCCCTGAAGGATGGATTTTTGCTGAAATAAGGATTCACATTACATTTGCTTTTTGATTACCCCCCCCTTTTCTCTTTTGTTTTTTCCAACCATTTTTTCACAAGCCATAATATTTTTTTTTCTTTTCTTTTTCTATCAACATAATTTTTTTTATTTTTGCTCAGCTGTTGTTTTTACTAACACTGTTTGGGGGTGTATACTTTTTTTTTGTATACTTTTTGATCACATTTTGTTTGGTAATAGCAATGAACAAAAAAATGCCAAATCTAGCATTGTATTTTTCTTCCCTTATTTCTGCATTCACGTTATGGGATAAATATTTTTTGTAATATATTGCATTGAGCAATTAACAAAATAAATATATATATGTATCATTTTTTTTTGGTTGTCGCTATTCACGTTTTTAGAACAATGGAGTGATTTACGATATATAAATACTTTTGCAAGGCACTGTATACTGCGTATACAGTATATAGTGCCTTGCGAAAGTATTCAGCTCCCTGGAACTTTTCAACCTTTTCCCACATATCAAGCTTCAAACATAAAGATACCAAATGTAAATTTTTGGTGAAGAATCAACAACAAGTGGAACACAATTGTGAAGTTGAACAAAATGTATTAGTTATTTGAAATTTTTGTGGAAATTCAAAAACTGAAAAGTGGGGCGTGCAGTATTATTCGGCCCCTTTAACTTAATACTTTTGCGCCACTTTTTGCTGCGATTACAGCTACAAGTCACTTTGGGTATGTCTCTATCAGTTTTGTACATCGAGAGACTGAAATTCTTGCCCATTCTTCCTTGGCAAACAGCTCGAGCTCAGTGAGGTTTGATGGAGATCGTTTGTGAACAGCAGTTTTCAGCTCTTTCCACAGATTCTCGATTGGACTGAGGTCTAGATTTTGACTTCGCCATTCTAACACCTGGATACGTTTATTTGTGAACCATTCCATTGTAGATTTTGCTTTATGTTTGGGATCATTGTCTTGTTGGAAGACAAATCTCTGTCCCAGTCTCAGGTCTTTTGTAGACTCCAACAGGTTTTCTTCAAGAATGGTCCTGTATTTGGCTCCATCCATCTTCCCATCAATTTTAATCATCTTCCCTGTCCCTGCTGAAGAAAAACAGGCCCAAACCATGATGCTGCCACCACCATGTTTGACAGTGGGGATGGTGTGTTCAGGGTGATGAGCTGTGTTGCTTTTACGCTAAGCATATCGTTTGGCATTGTTGCCAAAAAGTGCGATTTTGGTTTAATCTGACCAGAGCACCTTCTTCCACATGTTTGATGTGTCTCCCAGAAACTTTTTGTTTCTCCAGCGATCAGTTCTATGGTAGAGTAAAATATATTTTTTATTTATCCATTAAAACGTTCCAGATTTCTTCAGTAACAATATTGCATACATTCAATCCCTTATGGACGACATGTTTCGACACCACATGCGTCTTCCTCCAGGTCCAAATGAGAACTTAATCAAGACCGCTGGAGAAACAAAAAGTTTTTTCCTTATGTGCTGTGTATATATACCGTATTTTCCGGCGTATAAGACGACTTTTTAACCCCTGAAAATCTTCTTAAAAGTCGGGGGTCGTCTTGTACGCCGGGAATCGCCTTGTATGCCGGGTGTATATGGTGGGTGGGGGGGGGAGTGGTCCTGATGACGACGAGGGGGCGTCTCACAGGAAAGTGAGTATCCCCCATTACCTTATCGTAGCGCTGCAGCGTGGGGTCTCTGTGCTGGGAGCGGCGGCTGCTGTGCTGTGGTGCGGTGGCTCCTCTTCTGCAGTGTGGGGCCTCTGGTGCTGTGGGGCGGTGGCGGCGGCGTATCTTCATGCAGTCGGGGCTCCTCCGGCATCTCAAAGCCTGGAAGCCCCGCCGGCAACTCCATCGGTGTAATGCGGTGGCCTCCGGGAAAATGGCCGCTGCTTAGATTCAGATCTCGTGTCCCGAGATTTCGGGACGAGATCTGAATCTGAGCATGCGCAGCCCCCAGCGGCCATTTTCCCGGAGGCCACCGCATCGCACCTATTGAGCTGCCTCCGGGAAAATGGCCGCTGCTCAGATTGAGATCTCGTCTCCCGAGATCTCGGGACGAGATCTGAATCTGAGCAGCGGCCATTTTCCCGGAGGCCACCGCATTGTACCGATGGAGTTGCAGGCGGGGCCTCCAGGCTTTAATGAGATGCCGGAGGAGCCCCGACTGCATAAAGATACGCCGCCGCCGCCACCCCACAGCACAGAGGCCCCACACTGCAGAAGAGGAGCCGCCGCACCACAGCACAGCAGCCGCCGCTCCCAGCACAGAGACCCCACGCTGCAGCGCTATGATAAGGTAATGGGGGATACTCACTTTCCTGTGAGACGCCCCCTCGTCGTCATCAGGATCACTCCCCCCCCCCCCCCCCAAAAGGCACATATTCACCGGCCCTATAAGACGACATACGGTGTATAAGAAGACCCCCGACTTTTAAGAAGATTTTATTTTTTAACTGGTAAAGTTGGGGGGTCGTCTTATACGCCCAGTCGTCTTATACGCCGGAAAATACGGTGTATATATATATGGAGAGAGCCAAAAAATCATCATGATGACTGTTATTTCTGTGCAGTGCAAGTGCAAGGATTCAATAAGCATAAGAAACGAAAATGGGAGTAACATGGAATCTGCAAGAAGGCCTGTCCCTCATTGTGAAGATGTGCCTGTACCTGTGTTTACCATAAATAACAGTCATCATGATGATTTTTTGGCTCTCTCCACACCATTGGAACACCAAATTTGAAGCTTTTTCTTTGTCCTTTGCTCCATTTTCGTAATAATTCGATACATGCTTTGCACACTATGTGTGGTGCCCAAAACTTGTCTTGGTCCCCAAGCATAACCCCAAAATAGGCAAAATACACTTTTTTTACGAAGTCTGTTATGTTTCTTCTATGTTTTTGCAGTGTGTATTCACCACAAATGTAACAGAATGAGTCTGGATCGTTAAGACAACTTCTTCTTGATGAGTTCATGCTTTTCACTGGAAAACAGACAACAACATAAAGTTAGTGCAAAAATCAAGCTATGAACAAACTTTTAGAACACTAATTAACACAAAACTATATTGAGAACTGCTCAGTTCAAGTACTAATCCAAAGAAATTAATGAGATGATGCGTCGCATTTACCAACAAGTGCTATAAATAAGATACCAAAAATCTCAAAAACTTGAGCCAATCTGGCAAAACTGATGACATATTCAGAATCAGCACCCCAAAAATACCCTAAATTCGATGAAATATCTTTGGCACCAAAAATGCTGTTGACCAGTGTAATATATATATATATATATATATATACATAAACAAAACAAAAAGCAGCACGAAAAGAAAACAAAGGGTGCAAAAAATCCTTCCAGGTATATACCAAACCTCATGCTATAATCCAGAAAAATGAAGGCAGCACTCCAATAGAAAAAATAAAGGTGGTTTATTGGCCCATGTGCGACGTTTCAGTCCAAGATGTAGACCTTTCTCAAGCATGAGAAAGGTCCGCATCCTGGACTGAAACGCCGCACATGGGCCAATAAACCACCTTTATTTTTTCTATTGGAGTGCTGCCTTCATTTTTCTGGATTATATATATATATATATATATATATATATACATATATATACAGTGGGGCAAAAAAGTATTTAGTCAGTCAGCAATAGTGCAAGTTCCACCACTTAAAAAGATGAGAGGCGTCTGTAATTTACATCATAGGTAGACTTCAACTATGGGAGACAAACTGAGAAAAAAAAATCCAGAAAATCACATTGTCTGTTTTTTTATCATTTTATTTGCATATTATGGTGGAAAATAAGTATTTGGTCAGAAACAAAATTTCATCTCAATACTTTGTAATATATCCTTTGTTGGCAATGACAGAGGTCAAACGTTTTCTGTAAGTCTTCACAAGGTTGCCACACACTGTTGTTGGTATGTTGGCCCATTCCTCCATGCAGATCTCCTCTAGAGCAGTGATGTTTTTGGCTTTTCGCTTGGCAACACGGACTTTCAACTCCCTCCAAAGGTTTTCTATAGGGTTGAGATCTGGAGACTGGCTAGGCCACTCCAGGACCTTGAAATGCTTCTTACGAAGCCACTCCTTCGTTGCCCTGGCGGTGTGCTTTGGATCATTGTCATGCTGAAAGACCCAGCCACGTTTCATCTTCAATGCCCTTGCTGATGGAAGGAGGTTTGCACTCAAAATCTCACGATACAATGCCCCATTCATTCTTTCATGTACCCGGATCAGTCGTCCTGGCCCCTTTGCAGAGAAACAGCCCCAAAGCATGATGTTTCCACCACCATGCTTTACAGTAGGTATGGTGTTTGATGGATGCAACTCAGTATTCTTTTTCCTCCAAACACGACAAGTTGTGTTTCTACCAAACAGTTCCAGTTTGGTTTCATCAGACCATAGGACATTCTCCCAAAACTCCTCTGGATCATCCAAATGCTCTCTAGCAAACTTCAGACGGGCCCAGACATGTACTGGCTTAAGCAGTGGGACACGTCTGGCACTGCAGGATCTGAGTCCATGGTGGCGTAGTGTGTTACTTATGGTAGGCCTTGTTACATTGGTCCCAGCTCTCTGCAGTTCATTCACTAGGTCCCCCCGCGTGGTTCTGGGATTTTTGCTCACCGTTCTTGTGATCATTCTGACCCCACGGGGTGGGATTTTGCGTGGAGCCCCAGATCGAGGGAGATTATCAGTGGTCTTGAATGTCTTCCATTTTCTAATTATTGCTCCCACTGTTGATTTCTTCACTCCAAGCTGGTTGGCTATTGCAGATTCAGTCTTCCCAGCCTGGTGCAGGGCTACAATTTTGTTTCTGGTGTCCTTTGACAGCTCTTTGGTCTTCACCATAGTGGAGTTTGGAGTCAGACTGTTTGAGGGTGTGCACAGGTGTCTTTTTATACTGATAACAAGTTTAAACAGGTGTCATTACTACAGGTAATGAGTGGAGGAAAGAGGAGACTCTTAAAGAAGAAGTTACAGGTCTGTGAGAGCCAGAAATCTTGATTGTTTGTTTCTGACCAAATACTTATTTTCTACCATAATATGCAAATAAAATGATAAAAAAACTGACAATGTGATTTTCTGGATTTTTTTTTCTCAGTTTGTCTCCCATAGTTGAGGTCTACCTATGATGTAAATTACAGATGCCTCTCATCTTTTTAAGTGGTGGAACTTGCACTATTGCTGACTGACTAAATACTTTTTTGCCCCACTGTATATATATATATAATATATATATACACTGTGTTCCAAATTATTATGCATATTGGATTTAAGTGTCATAAAGATTTAATTGTTTTGTTTTTCAAATAAACTCGTGGATGGTATTGTGTCTCAGGGCTCAATGGATCACTGAAATCAATCTTAAACACATGTGATAATTGGTTTTCCAGGTGATTCTAATTAAAGGAAAACTACTTAAAAATGATGTTCCACATTATTAAGCAGGTCACAGTTTTCAAGTAACATGGGAAAGAAAAAGGATCTCTCTGCTGCTGAAAAGCATCAAATAGTGCAATGCCTTGGTGAAGGGATGAAAACATTAGAAATTTTCCAAAAACATAAGCGTGATCATCGTACTGTTAAGAGATTTGTGGCTGTATCTGAGCACAAATGTGTTTGTGCTGATAAAGGCAGAATGAGGAAGATTTGTGCCAGGCAAGTTCATCGGATTAAGAGAGCAGCTGCTAAAAAGCCATTACAAAGCAGCAAACAGATATTTGAAGCTGCTGGTGCCTCTGGAGTCCCTCGAACCTCCAGGTGTAGGCTCCTTCAAAGGCTTGCTGTGGTGCATAAACCTACTATTCGGCCACCCTTAAACAGTGTTCACAAGCAGAAATTATTGTATTGGGCCCACACATACATGAAGACTAATTTCCAAACAGTCTTGTTTACTGATGAGTGTTGAGTAACCCTGGATGGTCCAGATGGATGGAGTAGTGGATGGTTGGCGGATGGCCACCATGTCCCAACAAGGCTGCAACGTCAGCGAGGAGGTGGAGGAGTCATGTTTTGGGTCAGAATCATGGGAAACAGCTGGTAAGGCCCTTTAAGGTTCCTGAAGGTGTGAAAATGACCTCTGCAAAGTATATAGAGTTTCTGACTGACAACTTTCTTCTATGGTCTAAAAAGCAGAAACGGGCCTTCAGGAGCAAAATCATCTTCATGCTGACAATGCCCCATCTCATGCTGCAAAGAATACCTCTGAGTCATTGGCTGCTATGGGCATAAAAGGAGATAAACTCATGGTATGGCCGCCATCTTCCCCTGACCTCAACCCTATAGAGAACCTTTAGAGGATCATCAAGCAAAAGATCTATGAGGGCGGGAGGCAGTTCACATCAAAACAGCAGCTCTGGGAGACAAAGAAATACAAGCAGAAACTCTCCAGAAACTCACAAGTTCAATGGATGCAAGAATTGTGAAGGTGACATCAAAGAAGGGGTCCTATGTTAACATGTAACTTGGCCTGTTGGGATGTTTTGGCGTTAAATAGCTTTTTTGTTCAGTGAATGTGACCTCCTAATGCTGCAAATTCAACAAATGAGCATTTTCAGTTCTTTAAAACATATCAAATGTTTAGAAATTCTACTGTGCCTAATAATTTGGAACAGTGCATTGTGAGTTTTTATTCATTTTGGAGATTATACTGTTATCATTGGGAGGTTTCTTCAATAAAATTCGATGTATAATCTAACGGGTGATGACTTTTATTAGACTGACTGTCATTTGCACCAACCATTTAGGAAAATCCGATAAAAATGTAATTTGCATAATAATTAGGAACATAGTGTATATACAGTACAGACCAAAAGTTTGGACACACCTTCTCATTTAAAGATTTTTCTGTATTTTCATGACTATGAAAATTGTACATTCACACTGAAGGCATCAAAACTATGAATTAACACATGTGGAATTATATACTTAACAAAAAAGTGTGAAACTGAAAATACACAACACAACTGATAGTCCCAACCCCATTTATAAGGCAAGAAATCCCACTTATTGAACCTGACAGGGCACACCTGTGAAGTGAAAACCATTCCCTGTGACTACCTCTTGAAGCTCATCAAGAGAATGCCAAGAGTGTGCAAAGCAGTCATCAAAGCAAAAGGTGGCTACTTTGAAGAACCTAGAATATAAGACATAATTTCAGTTGTTTCACACTTTTTTGTTAACCCCTTTCTGACATTAGACGTACTATCACGTCGAGGTGGGGTGGGCCCGTATGACCACCGACGGGATAGTATGTCATATGCGATCGCTGTGATTATCACAGCTGACATCCGGCACTATGTGCCAGGAGCGGTCACGGACCGCCTCTGGCACATTAACCCCCGGCACACTGCGATCAAACATGATCGCAGTGTTCCGGCAGTATAGGGAAGCATCGCGCAGGGAGGGGGCTCCCTGCGTGCTTCCCTGAGACCCCCCGGAGCAACGCGATGTGATCGCATTGCTCCGAGGGTCTCTTACCTCCTCCCTGCAGCTCAGAGCAGGCGCCGGGAAGCCTCGAGGAGCTGTGCATGTCAGATCGCCGATCTGACACAGTGCACAGCAAAGTGTCAGATCGGCGATCTTACACTATAACATGATGCCCCCCCCCCCGGGGCAATGTTATAGTGTAAAAAAAAAAAATATTCACATGTGTAAAAAAAAAAAATATATATTGTTCCTATAAATACATTTCTTTATCTAAATAAAAAAAACAATAAAAGTACACATATTTAGTATCGCCGCGTCCGTAACGACCCGTCCTATAAAACTGTCCCACTAGTTAACCCCTTCAGTAAACACCATAAAAAAAAAAAAAAAGAGGCAAAAAAACAACGCTTTATTATCATACCGCCAAACAAAAAGTGGAATAACACGCGATCAAAAATACGGATATAAATAACCATGGTACCGCTGAACACGTCATCTTGTCCTACAAAAAACGAGCCGCCATACAGCGTCATCAAAGAAAAAATAAAAAAGTTATAGTCCTCAGAATAAAGCGATGCAAAAATAATTATATTTTCTATAAAATATTTTTATCGTATAAAAGCGGCAAAACATAAAAAAATGATATAAATGAGGTATCGCTGTAATCGTACTGACCCGAAAAATAAAACAGCTTTATCCATTTTACCAAACGCGGAACGGTATAAACTCCTCCCCCAAAAGAAATTCATGAATAGCTGGTTTTTGGTCATTCTGCCTCACAAAAATCAGAATAAAAAGCGATCAAAAAATGTGACGTGCCTGAAAATGTCACCAATAAAAACGTCAACTCGTCCCACAAAAACAAGACCTCACATGACTCTGTGGACCAAAATATGGAAAAATTATAGCTCTCAAAATGTGGTAACACAAAAAAAAAGCGTCTTTCAGTGTGTGACGGCTGCCAATCATAAAAATCCGCTAAAAAACCCGCTATAAAAGTAAATCAAACCCCCTTCATCATCCCCTTAGTTAGCAAAAAATTTAAAAATTTAAAAAATGTATTTATTTCCATTTTACCATTAGGGTTACAGTTAGGGCTAGGGTTAGGGTTAGAGCTAGGGTTAGGGCTAGGGTTAGGGTTGGGGCTAGGGTTAAGGCTACAGTTAGGGTTGGGGCTAAAGTTAGGGTTAGGGTTTGGATTACATTTACGGTTAGGAATAGGGTTGGGATTAGGGTTAGGGGTGTGTCAGGGTTAGGGGTGTGGTTAGGGTTACCATTGGGATTAGGGTTAGGGATGTGTTTGGATTAGGGTTTCAGTTATAATTGGGGGATTTCCACTGTTTAGGCACATCAGGGGCTCTCCAAACACGACATGGCGTCCGATGTCAATTCCAGCCAATTCCGCGTTGAAAAAGTAAAACAGTGCTCCTTCCCTTCCAAGCTCTCCCGTGCGCCCAAACAGGGGTTTACCCCAACATATGGGGTATCAGCATACTCAGGATACATTGGACAACAACTTTTGGGGTCCAATTTCTCCTGTTACCCTTGGGAAAATACAAAACTGGGGGCTAAAAAATAATTTTTGTGGAAAAAAAAAAGGATTTTTTATTTTCACGGCTCTGCGTTATAAACTGTAGTGAAACACTTGGGGGTTCAAAGTTCTCAACACATCTATATAAGTTCCTTGGGGGGTCTAGTTTCCAATATAGGGTCACTTGTGGGGGGTTTCTACTGTTTAGGTACATTAGGGGCTCTGCAAATGCAATGTGACGCCTGCAGACCAATCCATCTAAGTCTGCATTCCAAATAACGCTCCTTCCCTTCCGAGCTCTGCCATGCGCTCAAACGGTGGTTCCCTCCCACATTTGGGGTATCAGCGTACTCAGGTCAAATTGGACAACAACTTTTGGGGTCTAATTTCAACTGTTACTCTTGGAAAAATACAAAACTGGGGGCTAAAAAATAATTTTTGTGGAAAAAAAAGATTTTTTATTTTCATGGATCTGTGTTGTAAACTGTAGTGAAACACTTGGGGGTTCAAAGTTCTCATAACACATCTAGATAAGTTCCTTGTGGGGTCTAGTTTCCAATATGAGGTCATTTGTGGGGGGTTTCTACTGTTTAGGTACATTAGGGGCTCTGCAAACGCAATGTGACGCCTGCAGACCAATCCATCTAAGTCTGCATTCCAAATGACACTCCTTCCCTTCCGAGCTCTGCCATGCGCTCAAACGGTGGTTCCCCCCCCCCACATATGGGGTATCAGCGTACTCAGGACAAATTGGACAACTTTTGGGGTCCAATTTCAACTGTTACCCTTGGAAAATACAAAACTGGGGGCTAAAAAATAATTTTTGTGGAAAAAAAATAAATTTTTATTTTCACGGCTCTGCGTTATAAACTGTAGTGAAACACTTGGGGGTTCAAAGCTCTCACAACACATCTAGATGAGTTCCTTAGGGGGTCTACTTTCCAAAATGCTGTCACTTGTTGGGGGTTTCAATGTTTAGGCACATCAGTGGCTCTCCAAACGCAACATGGCGTCCCATCTCAATTCCTGTCAATTTTGCTTTGAAAAGTCAAACGACGCTCCTTCCCTTCCGAGCTCTCCCATGCGCCCAAACAGTGGTTTATCCCCACATATGTGGTATCGGCGTACTCAGGACAAATTCTACAACAACTTTTGGGGTCCAATTTTTTCTCTTACCCTTGGGAAAATAAAAAATTAGGGGCGAAAAGATCATTTTTGTGAAAAAATATGATTTTTTATTTTTACGGCTCTGCATTATAAACTTCTGTGAATCACTTAATGGGTCAAAGTACTCACCACACATCTAGATAAGTTCCTTAGGGGGTCTACTTTCCAAAATGGTGTCACTTGTGGGGGGTTTCAATGTTTAGGCACATCAGTGGTTCTCCAAACACAACATGGCGTCCCATCTCAATTCCTGTCAATTTTGCATTGAAAAGTCAAACGGTGCTCCTTCCCTTCCGAGCTCTCCCATGCACCAAAACAGTGGTTTAACCCCACATATGGGGTATCGGCGTACTCAGGACAAATTGTACAACAACTTTTGGGGTCCATTTTCTCCTGTTACCATTGGTAAAATAAAACAAATTGGAGCTGAAGTAAATTTTTTGTGAAAAAAAGTTAAATGTTCATTTTTATTTAAACATTCCAAAAATTCCTGTGAAACACCTGAAGGGTTAATAAACTTCTTGAATGTGGTTTTGAGCACCTTGAGGGGTGCAGTTTTTAGAATGGTGTCACACTTGGTTATTTTCTATCATATAGACCCCCTCAAAATGACTTCAAATGAGATGTGGTCCCTAAAAACAAAATGGTGTTGTAAAAATGAGAAATGGCTGGTCAACTTTTAACCCTTATAACTCCCTAACAAGAAAAATTTTGGTTCCAAAACTGTGCTGATGTAAGGTAGACATGTGGTAAATGTTACTTATTAAGTATTTTGTGTGACATATCTCTGTGATTTAATTGCATAAATATTCAAAGTTGGAAAATTGCGAAATTACCAGGGGGCGCATCACCGCGACTGAAGGAAATGTAGGTCAATGACCTACATTTCCTTCCTTCGCCGGGGAATTACAAGCACGAGCACACAGCTGCATTTGCAGGGCTCCTGCTTGTAAATTATTTTAACCCCTTCAGATGGATTACCTCGTGGGACGTGACGGGTCAGCAGAAGGTATGTATATTGTGGGTTTATTGTTTTGCCAAGCGAGGGCCTGGAAATGGATTGAGAGAGCAATAAAATATTAAAACAACCGCTGTGTTTATTTCATTAAAATACTTTTAAATCGTGTGTGTGTGTGTGTGTGTGTGTGTGTGTGTGTGTGTGTGTGTGTGTTTTTTAACCCTTTCAAACAATTGGATTAATAATGGATAGGTGTCATAATTGACGCCTCTCCATTATTAATCTGGCTTAATGTCACCTTACAATAGCAAGGTGGCATTAACCCTTCATTACCCCATATCCCACTGCTACAGGGAGTGGGAAGAGAGTGGCCAAGTGCCAGAATAGGCGCATCTTCCAGATGTGCCTTTTCTGGGGTGGCTGGGGGCAGATGTTTGTAGCCAGGGGGGGCCAATAACCATGGACCTTCTCCTGGCTATTAATATCTGCCGTCAGTCACTGGCTTTACCACTCTGGCGGAGAAAATTGCGCGGGAGCCCACGCCAATTTTTTCCGCCATTTAACCCTTTATTTTAGCAGCTACAGCGCCCAAATTTTGCATACACACACTACTAACATTAGTAGTGTGGAATATGCAAAAAAAATGGGGATATGAGATGGTTTACTGTATGTAAACCATGTCTCGTATCCTGTCGGGTTTGGGAAGGAGAAATGAAAAGCCGGCAGTTGAATTACCGGCTGTTCACAGATATCGTGCTGAATGAAATCTAAATACAGAATATATATATATGTGTCTCAATGACATATATATATATATACTGTATATATGTTTTCCCGAACAATTGAGCACATAAATCCATTAGATGTCGGTTTTGCAAGCCTGCGAGAAAATATCGCAGTACGGATGCCATACGGATTACATACGGAGGATGCCATGCGCAAAATACGCTGACACACCCTGACTACGGATCACTATTTTGGGAACATTTCTCCGTATTACGGCCATATTATGGCCGTAAAATACGGACCGTATTGTCTTACGCCGAGTGTGACGCCGGCCTAAGACTGACTTCTTTTTTCCATTTATGTAATAAAATGTACTACTTATGTGTGTTATCTGACATTCCTGTTTCACCTACATTGGTGGTTCTCAACATTTGTTTTAGGCCAGGGAACCCTATTCTGTCATTGCCCCTCCAAGGAATCCTAAGGGAATATTCTCACAACTGATTTATTGCTGACATTTCTGTTACTGTTCCGGTCATCTGAATGAGGCTTCCAGAAATCCATGGCTATGCTGCAGAAAAATTAACAGACACCTATGACATGACGAATTAAAAGATTGTTTTACTTGTGAGTTGTTACTTTTAGTTAATAAAACAACAGTTTCAATATTCAGCTCCCCTGATATATAGTTTACAGCCCTAGTTTCAGATTTTTCTCTTGTAGGACTGTTCCTCACTGTAATACATGCTGGATGTCAGGTCTGTGTGTATCTAGGGTACTGCTGTGTTCATCTCATGTATCAGCACAGCTTCTATCCTGCACTTATTTCCTCTTTGTGTTCTTTCCTCTAGTTATGAAAGTGCTCTGATAACATGTTATCTGAGCATGCTCGGGTGTTATCTGAGTATCTTGGCCATGCTCAAATAATATGTTTAAGTCCTCCAGGGTGCATGATTCATGGCTGTTAGACATCACATGTGGGGATTGCCTGTTTGTTAGGCAATCCCCGCACGCATATGTTGCGACTTACAGCTGCGAGACATGCAGCCACATGGACTCCCAGCATATTATTCGAGCACGCTTGAGATACTCTGATAACACGTTATCCGAGCACGTTTGCTCAGTAGTTTCCTCCTTTTCTGTAGCCTGTTTTCTCTTCCCTCCTTGAGACTGTAGCAGCTTTCTCCTCTGTCCACATTGTAAATATCTGTGTAAAACCATTTCTCTGCTGCTATCTCTTATCACTGAGAGAAGCGAGGGGGAGAGCAAACAAAGAGACATCATAACCGGTATTTGTAACATTTTTGCAGAGCAATTGGCTAGATACTGATGTTACAGACTCTGCAGCATCAAAATGGTAGATAATTTCTAACGGTCACTTTGCCTTTAGATAGCAAATGAGCAACAGAAGAAATTCTGTGTACATCGCCTTTATATTGCAGAAATTTGTGAAAAAAACTGCTGCATGTGAATATGCCTTACCTGGAATGGAAGTCCCATACCACGTCATGGCTGTGATGTTACCTCTGTAAGCAATTATTGGCCTTTATAACCAGGAGACATGTTCTCCATATGCACAGTGAGTCCAGGACTGTGAACACCCTACCCATATTAGAAGTGTGTCCGATTCATGTGATGGCACCACTGTGTTCTGGTGTGAATGCGCGTGTGTGATCAATGTCTGCCACGTGCAATATGTCACTCTAGATCTCCAGGGATAAACAGTGGCCAATAGGGCAACTTGAACGTCACGACCACTAAGCTGGGTCATCCTTGCTATAACATTCTGGCAAAACATGGCGCAATTCTTGCATTAGCCTATGTTCACATAGAGGTTTCTTGAGGTGGACAAATCCAATGACTTTATGGAGTTTTGTTTTTTGAAGAATTTTGGAAAAGTTGTTTTCTCCTTCGCCTCATTGAGGGACACAGGACCATGGCTAGTTCTTGCTTAGTGTCCGTAGGTGTATTCTCTGGGGCCATCTTTCTGTCCCTTCATGCCGCTTTCCGGACACGAGCTGGACATCTGGGAGCGGCTTTTTCCCTGCAAGGATTCAAAAATTGAGTGCTGAGGACAGCGCTAATCAACAGGGGACATAGAACCTAGGCCACAAGATTTGGGCAGAAAGATGGCCCCCGAGAATACTAAAAGGGATTTTTGGTCTGAACACCAGACCCGTCCCTCCTAGGGACACCAAGCAAGAACTAGCCGTGGTCCTGTGTCCCCCAATGAGTGGCTCGGGGAAAAAAAAAATTTATGCTGAGTACACAAAAATCTCTTTTTTTTTCCTGAAGTTTTTTTGCAGCCTTTTGATTGAAAAATGCCTGGCTTGAAGAGATTTCATTCAGGATTTGATTCAAAGAAGTGACATTCACTTTTATTTTGAATACAACAGGCGTTTTCAAAACCTCTTCAGTGAAAAAATAAGGTATAACAAATCCCTCATGTTTATGACAACATGGATTTCTCAGAAATTCATAGGAAGGGTTTTTGGGAGTAGATTAACTCCAAAAGAGAATGTTGCCTTAGCTGTGTTTTCAGTCCATGTACAAAACCGATAGGACACAGACCTCGTTGTGACAGATCATACAGGGGAAGTGGTGTGTCGACTTCATTCACCTCTGGGGAGAGGAGAGAATGATGCAGCAGGGATTGGCTCTCTGGCGCCACCACTTACCCCAGGTCAGTCAGGGAACTGCACCGAGGGTAAATAGTCGCCGGAAAGGCTTCCCTTATAGGTATGAGTTATTGAGGCGCTCCCAGTTAGGGGGAATATATATCACCAGTCCAGGCTGAGGATATATATAAATAAACCTCCCGGACATCACTGTCGGAGTTCCTCACTAACATAATACGGTGTTCGGCCACCAGTTCCTCATTAGATATAAGCCCCGTCCGACAACAGGCTTATGTCAGAAACCAACCCTGGGTAGCATATACTAACCAACTCAGCGTGCGGATGTGGGGATTCGTGAATCGAGATACAAGAGCAGCCCAAGATTAATTTTGTATGTAATCGCTGAAAGGCGCACTAGAAAGATACAGGTATTTATATATAAGAAAAATATACAAGTATACAGTCAGGATTGTAGTACAAGGGTAGGGTACAGATACATTACAATTACTGTATACATTACAATTTCTTTGTTATGTAGCATGTGACCACAGGGAGGCGTTGATGGATCACAGGTCCAAATCTTTGTTACGTGATTCTCTGGCCACATCAGCTAACAGGCCTCCTGCCAGTATAAGAAACTTAAGTCCATAATGAGGAGCTGCCTATCGTCCCCTAAGCTGCTCCCTCTCACAAGCTGCGCCAACCCTTGGGCATGCAGCCTCTCTCCTCCCATATCTGAGAGCACGGTTTTCCGGCCAGAACCGTGAATGCACATAACTTTCCACCCAAAGCTCTAAATGGGACGCGTCGGAGCCACTGGGTTCTGCTGGATTTTATCTGTGCAGGAAGGCCAAATACGGCTATGATATTTAATTCCTGGTAGCAATAATGCAATAATGCAGAGTTCTAGAGGTGGCTGCACGGTATGGGCTTGTGGGGAAAGGAATACAGATTCTGATTATGTGCTCGGCTAAGTTCAGAGATATTGCATTCTTTTATTATAGGTCATTTTCTAGATTCAACATCTCAGAGTCTTGTGCTGGGTGGGATCTGCGGTGCCAATATGTCTCCATGTCAGCCTCAGTCCAACAAAGGAAGCCAGTTGGCTGGTAACTGCACAAGAGTTCACACCCCTGTGATAATTGCTGGACTTGGTGCTGGGGGGCACAGGGTCTATGCCTTTTCGCCTCCCACTGGAGAGAATTTCAAAGGCTTATTTGCTTAAGCTAATTAAAAAAATCCATTGGTTTGCCCAATTAAGTGCCTTTGCTGGATAATGAGGTCCCATTGTTTGAGGTGTATTTGACTTCCCTTTTGGCCTGGGGGGAATGCCAAAAGTGGGGGCTGAGTTTGGAGCAAGTATTTTTTGGGCCAAGCTGTATCTGATAGGGAATTCCATCAAATATAAAAATGATATCAATTAGATATCATTTTCCCATATCTCACATTCGGTAAGTTAATGTTTTCTACACTGGCAAAGTGCAGTGCTGCACAGTTGCCAACATTTGGGAGATAGTTAAGCCCTGGCCCAATGTGGCCCATCCCAGGAATGCCCCCTGGTCCGCCTCTGAATACCCACTTTACACCAGGAGTCCAAGGGCTTCGGGACAATTAGTAATTATGCTAACTTCTGTTTATTGGATGAGACCTGCAGACATTTTCTGCTTAGCATCATTTTTTAGTGGCTCCATTGCAGAGATTACATAAGAAACTGAACTGGGCTGAATTGTGACTAAAAAAAAGGGACATGTAGATTACCACCAGACACTGGTGTGAACTGAGCCCTATATGTGCTGCACCAACACCATACTTTGGCGCCTCCTCTTCCCTCATTAGCGTCCCCGGCGCCTGCGCTGTAAGTTTTCTTTTCGGGCATGCGCAGTTGTGCTGCCCTTCGAACTTACAGTGCAGGCGCGGGGGACGCTAATGAAGGAAGAAGCGGCGCCCGGCGCGCAGAGGCCCTGAGTGACGGCTGTGGTGCGTCTGTGTTAGGGGGGAAAGACCTGCACCCGGGACGATTTCAAGGTATGAGGGACAAACTTCAAAAACGATTATTTCAGCAGTGATCCGCAGTGTAAGAACCCAACGTCTCCAGTTGCCCAAGAAATGGGTGACGTTATCCCAAGCAACGCTTGGATTTTAGGTAAGTGCTGACACTTGTACTGTTATACTTGGTTTGTCGTTGCCAAAGATGGCGGGTGCTAAGCGTTCTGCTGTCATTGATCCCCAGTATGATGCTCCTTCCTCTAAACTTATAATTTATGGTAATCCTGAGATAAGTCTTTTCATCATCCTTTAGGGTGTAATGCAATAATTCACACAGCCTTAAAGAGGTTGTGAGATGATATTTTGTTTTCACCAATCGACAGTGATGACATCTAGATCACTGGGGGTCCGACTGCTGGGGTCAGTAGCAGAATGGGGAACCTATTAGAATGTAGTGGCAGCGCCAATGTTCATTTGCCACGCCATTCCTTCTATATGGGGCTGCCAGAAAAAAACTGCAGTGAGTGAATGGAGCGGCGGCGGAGCGCGTGCACTGCAGCGCCATTCTAAAAGTTTCTTGTTCTGTCGATCAGTGCAAGTCCCAGCAGTCAGACCCCCACAGAGAGCCCCTTTAAATATTAATGCTATTTGAAACACTAGGCGGAAGAGATGCACATAGTGAGCAATCATGTGACTTTATGGACTGGAGCCTTTCACACGTCACTGTTTTTCGTGTATCAAAAATGAAACTGTACCGGTGTCGTGTTCTGGATCAGTGTGTGTTTTGTGTATCATCCATTTTTAACATCCACGGTTTTCATTTATGGATGAATTACCAGGCTTCTCCTATCCTTTGCAATGTTAGATATGGATGGCACACGGATGTTATCAGTGTTCTGTACGTGTTTTTCATAAGCCCATAGACTTGTATTGTCACTTTTCATCTGTGATACCGGAAAAAAACAGACAGTCTATGAAAAAATATAGACTTGTGAACTCCCCATAGACTGTAGTGTACATATTGTATCTGTGGTAAATCCGGAGAGAACATGGATGGGCGACACGGACGTCTGAATGAGGCCTTCAACTCTGTTTGCTGCAGACAATTTCTTCTACTTTGCTGCAATTGTTCTGGACATTGGATCAGTAGATAGTGGATGCGGTTTTGTTACCCAGTGAAGGCAAATCTGTAGATTGGAAACTGAACTGTTCCACTAAGGACATTTTTCTGAGCTCAGGGAACATGTGACTACTTCTGAAGCTAATGATAACGCTGATATTCTTCTGGCTTAATGTTTATTTTTACATATTGTAGCCTCTATTCACCATTGCTGATTTGTGGAGGTCGGGATCCAGAGACCCCTCCAATTGCTGAAACCAGTGGGAAAGAAGAGTTTTCTACTGATCCTTAAAAATGATATATAAAGTCCATACACTAATCTGCTGGCGCTGAAAACTGTTGTCTAGCACTATTCACATGTGAGCGGCGCCGATAACGTCACGTCTCAACTTACTTGCTGGGACATGTACTTCATTAGCAGGTATAAGTGATGAATAAGACAATCACATGATAACTGCCAATCATTCAGATGTTTCGGCAAGTATGTGGTGGCGTAACGTAATCAGCGCCACTCACCTCCCGATGGGCAGCACCAGACAACACAAGGATGCCTCTGGTTTGCTGATGGCAGCCCTTCTGTGGCAGTAATCCACTGTCCGCCCCCCCTCCACGATGGAAGTCCAGATCACTGTTCAGGGGTTAGAGGGGGTCGGGTTCCTCTGAAATCTGCCTGATGGAGTGGCTTGGGCCAGGTCTGTCGGAGGTAGCCTTTTTAGCCTGTGGCCTCTGACAGATGTAGAAGCGCCTAATTCAAAATTGAGTCTTGCGGCCCAGCTCGCTCTAGTTACACCACTGTTGGCCTATAGGTGATGGACGCCATTATTAAAATAAACCCATTCCTGAAGAAGACATAATGATAGCACAAGCAGGAGCTGGCTGTGTTCCACAGTCAGCACCTGGCTCTGACAGAAGCAACCACAGCTATCTCCGATCACTGCTGTTTAACCCCTTAAGTACATCTGTCAATCTCCGATATTGGCATTGAAGTTACGCAATCATTCTTGGGCATCCATCGGTCTCTGCTCCCCTGTGATGTCAACATTATGGCCGTGTCCAAAAAAGTCCAATTTATCAAAATATAAAATAATTTAACTTGCCATAAAGCAGGGGAGGGGAACCTTTTTTCGGCCAAGGGCCATTTGGATAATTATACCATCCTTCGGTGGTCGTACAAATTGGGGGCTAACTCCGGCCACAAAGAACACTAGCATCAGGACGTAATCTTTCATTACACATATTTCAGCATTTAGAAATGAATACTGTCAGTACGAGCTCACAGAGCAAGAAGACATTAAAGTGTCAGCGGCCGGCCCAAGCACTGCGGTCCTGAGAAGCAGCCCGGGGGCTTGAGGAAAGGTAACCGAGGGCTGTAAATGGCCCGTGGGCCCGAGGGTCCCCAGCCCCGCCATAAAGCAAATAAAGTACAAACACCACAATTGACATATTTTTGGTTGTCGTCTCCACCCCCCCCCCCCAAAAAAAAACAATCAAAACACTGTATGTAACCCAAAATGGTACAAAGAAAATTCAGCTGAGCAACAGAAACAAAAACAAATAAGCAGAATTTTTTTTTAAAGTTACAGGTCTCAGAAAATAGTGACAAACCTTTTTTTTTTTTTTTTTTTTTACAAATTAAAAAAAAAAATGTTTCCCAACTGAAGTTATCATCCGTCCATCGTATGAAGAAAAGACCTTCCTAACAGTTCTGGGGCGAGCGCTGCAGCTGATTTCTATTCTTGTGGACTTCCAAGTACAGAAATACAAGTTTGGTATTGCCGTAATTGTACGTTGTTACTGGGCAATGGTTGCCGTAAAAATAAAAGCCCCAAAACAATGGTGGAATCGCTTTTTTATCGCCATTTTCCTGCATTTTGCTAGTACATTATATGGTAAAGCACAGTCACAACTCCAACTCGTTATAGAGGAGTGTTGACTGAAAACTTGGAAAAAAAGTTATGGAGGAAAAAAGGAAAACGCAAAAATAGTAACTCATGTATAGTGAAGGCAGTGATCCCTTGCAGGAGGTAATTGTTTCCAATGGGGTCTTCTGCTGCTTGACCTTTGTCAGGGTAGTGCCCACTGGAGGACCACGCACCCTTTTGCCTCTACTGACCCGTTCCCAGCTGAGCACAGCAGCACGTGTTCTTCTTGCCCGCCGGCAGCTGCAGGGTTAACGCCCCTCCATCCATTCTCTGTGCGTAAAAGAACCAAAGCAGAGATTCTGTTTCCTTGGTAACGTTTGTGACGTCACCAGCGCTATAGAAGCTGGACCCGGGCGAGAGCTCCGGTGATCGCATCCCCGGGAGCAGCGGCCTCAGCCCCGGAGCTTGAGGGATGCCTCCGCCCGGCCGAGCAGCGCCCCATGGAGCTCCCCCTGGCTCTGCTGAGCAACCTGAGCGCTGCGGGCGGCCCGGGGGCCGGAGGGAGAGACGGCGCAGTCGGGACGGCTGCCGCAGTCGGGACGGCTGCTCCCGGCACTAATCGCAGCGCCGCCGCCGAGGAGGCCGGGGGGAGGCCGCTGCTGCACGGGGCGGCCGTGGCTTGCCAGGCTCTGCTGCTGCTCGCCATCTTCCTGCTCTCCTGCCTGGGGAACTGCGCCGTGATCCTGGTGATCAGCAAGCACCGGCAGCTCCGCACGGTGACGAACGCCTTCATCCTGTCCCTGTCGCTGTCCGACTTCCTGACGGCGCTGCTCTGCCTGCCCTTCTCCTTCGTGCTGCTCTTCTCCCGCGGGGGCGCCTGGCTTTTCGGGGATCGCTTCTGCTTTGCCAACGGCTTCTTTAACTCCTGCTTCGGGATCGTGTCCACCCTGACCATGACCCTCATCTCCCTGGACCGCTACTACGCCATCGTGCGGCAGCCGCAGGAGAAGATCGGGCGGGCCCGGGCCGTGCAGCTGCTGGTGGCCGCCTGGCTCACGGCCTTGGGCTTCTCCTTCCCGTGGTACCTGTTGGCCAAGGAGCAGTGGGTGGTCCATAAGAAGGGCTACTACCACTGCATGTACGTGTTCCACTCCGCAGGCTCCCGCTTGGGGGCGGCCTACAGCATCTCCCTGATTGTCCTCTGCTACCTCCTGCCCTTCGGCCTCATGTGCTTCTGCCACTATAACATCTGTAAAGCCGTGAGGTTGTCGGAGATCCGGGTCCGCCCGGTGACCACCTACGCCCACCTGCTGCGCTTCTACAGCGAAATGAGAACGGCCACCACTGTGCTAATCATGATAGTCTTCATCATCTGCTGCTGGGGACCCTATTGTGTTATGGGCCTGGTGGCAGCCGCAGGGGACTACCCTTTCACACCGATTATGGACACTGTGGCCATATGGATGGCATGGGCCAATGGGGCCATCAACCCGCTGATTTATGCCATCCGCAACCCCAATATATCCATTCTGCTTGGTCGGAATCGGGAAGAGGGTTACAGGACTAGGAACATTGCGGCCTATCTGTGTACGCAGGGTCAGAACAGAGAGGTCAGAGGACGGGCTGACCCTATCCGGGATCGATACGGCAACCGGCATGGGCAGGGCAGTAGGGTCTCTTCCTCCAGCCCCGCTAATGGTGGGGATGTGGCTATGTGGGCCTGTAAGAACCCAACCGTGCTGTTCTGTCGAGATGGACAACCAGATACCATGTCTGAACCAGCCTGTGTAAAAACCGAGACTGCCGATACCAGCCTATGATGGTCCGGCTGGGGTTGCCTACAAGCTGGGCAATGAACTCTATTTACAGGCTGTGATATGAACCAGTATTGGAACAAATTCTAGAACCTGAATTGCCAAAAGGTCACTTGCCAGATCCGGTGATACTGGCCGGTGTGAGACTGGGGGGGTTTATTTATTTTATACTGAGTTCTCTTTGTGACCCAGTTGAAAATTGGTGACCGGGAAGCTGATAGTCCGCAGGACCAATGTACCGAACTATGATCCCAACTATGGCTAACTTGTATTACTTAAAGGGATGTGTCATGGATGTCTCATTATGAGGTCCCAATAACAAAGTGTTAGCCCATTCCTTGGAAAGAGGGGCAGTGCATACAAGGCCATACCCCATTGTAATGTTTGGAAGGTAAGGTAATGGGATCTGCTCTCGTGCCTTCACCCATCCCAAAATCTGTAATGTCATCTCGTATAGGAGGCCATAAAGTAATATTTTAGTTATTTTAGATCACTTTAGCAAGCAAGGGAGGAGGACCTTGGAGAAGTTTAGCCTTCACCCTCTTGCTTTGGTGGTTTCTCTGACACAGACACAACCTGGTGCACTGGTGTCGTTCTCCATAGTGACCAATGGCTTTCTAGTTTTTGCCAAATTGTTGCACTTACAAGCCACTCCTATATGTTAAGTAAGTGACCTGCTGGGCCACTTGGGGTCAAATGTAGGACTTTCCCCAAATGTAGATGCCTCTGTAGTAACTTCCAGGCTACTCCTGTTCACTGAGTCCATCTAAAATATACATAAAGGGGGCTATCCTGGATGGTCTATTACAATGGGTGAGTTTTTTGGGAGTGTTCCTGTGACTAGGCTCTCAGAAATGATCTTCATTGTATGCAATTAGAAGACCACATTTGGGTCCTGGCTCTTGTATTCTTGGTCATCGGTCTTATCGCTTCCATCAAGTGCCAAAGGGAGATGTAAAAGTCCTTCCCTGCTCTGAAGCTGGCCATAGACATTAGATCAGATGTGTGACTGTCCTGCTTCCCCTGCCCATCCTGACAAGACCCCCTCAGCAACAGAAGCACAATTGGCCATTTATTTGGAAAACTTTAGGTTAGAATTGTGCTCTGGATAAAAAACAAGCATCAGAATATACTTTGTGTTTCAATTCACCATTGGAATGTTTTGCTTGCTGTCAGTGAATAGAAACCTTTTCATCCATGTGTCTGGCTGGAATGTGAGCGCACTGTGCAAGGCTGCGGCCATGTGCTGTCATTTCCATGTGACCTCTGGGTATTGCTGCTGATTTCACTGCATGCATTGCAAAAAAAAAGTAAAAAATATTGCTTCATTTTTTTCATAAGATCTCTGCTTTGTGTTATTGAATGGAAACATTATAGCCTAGGTCTGGCACAAAGGCTTAATACTTTGTATCTTGTAACAGCCCTACAGTGTGTCTGCTTTACATGATCTAGAGTCTCCATTTCCAGATGTAAGGAATGTTTCCATATACTGACAGCAAGCAGTGATCTTAAATGATGAACTGAACAGGTTGTATACTCTAATGTCTATGGCCAGCTATGGGAACATACAGCCCCTCATATTAGCCATATTATTAACACTGTGACGCGATGATTAGCGAGAGTATGGCTCCCCCTTGGGTTATGCTTCATGATGACTGGATGGAGGTTGTGTAACTGATCTGATGACGGTAGATGACGTTTCTTTCTTGTCTTTTTCATGTACTTGTGATTTCCTCCATTGATCATGAGTTAAAGGATTTGTGCTGTTTAAGGAGGAACCAAACCCAAGATTTTCAGTACATTGATTGTATCCATTGTTTAGGGTCCATCTTAGGGAGCTCCTTATTGCGCCTCCTCCTTACAGGTGACTGTGCCATTTACTGAAGAGAACTGAGCACGGCCATCATTAGGAGGAGGCACCAGGCCATTGTCATCCATAAGGTTCCCCAGCACCTTGCTTTAGCCAATCATGGGGGTATCTTGGGGGGTCAGACTTATACTGATCAGCCATAAACCCTCTTTAAATCCATATCTCTTCTGAGATTATTTTCAATGCACTTCTTTTGTTTTGTGCTAAAGACAAGATTGTTTTGTAAAGAGGTTGTCTGTGTAATAAATATTGTTACATCTTTCTGATTAAGGGTATGTGCACACGATGCAGATTTAGTGCAGATCTGCAGCAGATTTTTCTGCTGCAGAAACGCTGCAGAACTGCACTGTGATTTAGTACAATGTAAATCAATGTGAGAAAAAAAAAAGCTGTGCACATGGTGCAGAAAAATCTGCGCAGAAACGCTGCAGATTTCAAAGAAGTGCATGTCACTTCTTTTGTGCAGTCCTGCAGCGTTTCTGCTCCACTCCATTATAGAAAAAAAATCTGCATAAAAAACGCAGCTGCGGATTCTGCCAGGAGATGCAGATTTAGTGCAGAAAATTCTGCACCTCTTTTCTTACGTGTACACATAGCCTTAGTGTTGTGTTACGCCAGTTATCTGCCATAAAAAGGTTGCACAAAAATGTATGACTTTTCAGTTCTCGATACGTTCTCAAAATAGTGAGTAAGGGGGTTAGTTGAGCGTCGGCGTCAGCACATTTATTGTATTGCTAAAAGGAAATCTGTCAGTAGGGCTAACCCTCCTATGGGCACACAGGCCATAGATAGCTGAATAAATTGATACCTTTATCTCTGTAATCTGATGTTTTGTTACAGTAGAAATCTATGTTTTTCTTAATATGTAAATGAGCTGTTAAGATCTATGGGCCGGACATAGATCTCCTTGAGAATCTGCCTCCAGAGCTTATTGTAAATAAAAATGGGCCATTGTGAGACACGTAATAACTGACAGTCTGCTCTCCTGATCTACATGTCTCACACTGGTAATGTCTCCATTCATTTACAATAATCTCTGGAGGCAGATTCTCCTGGAGATCTATGTCCCGCCCCTAGATCTTAACAGCTCATTTACATATTACGAAAAGTGTGAATTTCTCTGGCATTAGATCTCAGATCGCAGACATTAAGGCATCATTTTATTCAACTTTTTATGGCCTACATTCTCATTTGCAGCTTTTCCTACTAACAGATTCCCTTTCAGTTGTACCAGATTTATTAGACATGCGCCTAATAAATTTAGTACTAATGAGTTTAGGATTTCTCTGAAGTTTCCGCCTTAGAAAATCTCCTCCATTGGGTTTACCATTCCGCACTATTTTCAAGATATTAATTTGCTGTCATAGAATGAGACCGATTATACGTTGAGCTTGGAATCTGCACCCCCCCCCCCCCCCGATCCTGCTCTCAGCTGAGATACAGTTGTACCCAATCTAAATTTACAGTGTTACAAACGACCAGAAGAGAGATTTTCTAGATATATTTGGGGTGTGGACAGTATGTCAGTCCCTGTATGTAATCAGTGTCCTTAATTGATGATCGCAAACACAATATTTTGGAAACTTGTAGAATGTTTCATTTATTGCTGATTTTAAGTTTTTCAAACAACTGGAAAACTTAAGGCCATGTTCACACTTTGCGGCATGCTCTGCAGGTTTATCCCGCAGCGGAATTGATAAATCTGCAGGGCAAAACCGCTGCGGTTATCCCTGCAGATTTATCGCGGTTTGTTCCGCGGTTTCCGCTGCGGGATTACTCCTATACTATTGATGCTGCATATGCAGCAATATGCAGCATCAATAGTAATGATAAAAATAATAAAAATTGGTTATACTCACCCTCTGATGTCCCGATCTCCTCGGCGCTGCACCCGGCGGTCCGGTTCCAAAGATGCTGTGCCGAGAAGGACCTTCGTGACGTCACCGCAGGTCCTGCTCGCACAGCAAACCGAAGACCGGACGGCCGCGGGCAGCGCTGAGAGGTGAGTATAGCATCATTTTTTATTTTAATTCTTTTTTTTTTACACTATTTATGGTTCCCAGGGCCTGGAGGAGAGTCTCCTCTCCTCCACCCCGGGTAGCAACCGCACATTATCCGCTTACTTCCCGCACCGTGGGCACAGCCCCATGCGGGAAGTAAGCGGATCAATGCATTCCTATGTGTGCAGAATCGCAGCGATTCTGCACAAAGAAGTGACATGCTGCAGGTTGTAAACCGCTGCGTTTCTGCGCGGTTTTTCCCGCAGCATGTGCACTGCGGTTTGCGGTTTCCATAGGGTTTACATGTTAATGGAAACGCTATGGAAACTGCTGCGGACCCGCAGCATCAAAATCGCCGCGGATCCGCGGTAAAAACCGCAAAGTGTAAACATGGCCTTAAAGTTCTGCGACTCACTGGTGAAACTGTAGATCTATTTCGCTGTGCTGTTCCCATAATCTCAATGTGTGCAGTATGCAGCCAGTATTAAAGGGGTATTCCGATCTACAGAAGTTGTCACTTGATTGATAGAAATTGTCACACCACCGGTCGCCAGACTTGTCTACATTCATCCATGGGTGCAAGGCCGGAAAAGTTGATCATAGTGGCTAGTCGCACATGTGCCCTGCTTTAAAATCTTGAGGGATAACTTATAATTTTGGAATAAAACATTTTTGGTTTTTAAGATGCATCCATCTCCTATAATGCCAATCTGTTGTGTTTCCTGCAATTTACATAGAAACCAGGAAGCTCTTTCTGATGGTTGATGCTTAAAGTGACCCTCTAAATGGCTCGGAAAAGTATCTATATAGTTTTTTGGTATCATCATTTTCGGTGTTTGCCCACCGCTGCCTCCTCCACTGCACCAGCACCGAGCCTTTGGCTGTGTGGTTTAGTCTTGGCCATCTTTTATGTAGGGGGACCAGAACATTGATCTCAGTGGAGGGGGCAGTGACGGGTAAATGATGCACCAGCTAGGGTGACTATACATGAGAACTGGATAGAGTTTTCAGTGCCCGGGTGCAGGGTCGCTTTACGGTGAAGTTTGAAGGTCTATAAAAGAAAAGGAAAAAAATTGTTTCCGGAAATTCATTTTATTTCATGTGTTTCTTCGTTGTTGTGACCATTTATGTTTATAGTCCTACAAGCATTAGGGGCAATTATAAAGCACAAATGACGTGTTTATATTCATATCTTAGAAAATCACCACTGATGAGGATCTGAAATGCCTTAAAATTCATGATCGGGCTTCATTTTTGCATTGGGGAAGAGATTTTACGTTCCTATGATAAGATGCTGGTATTTATTTTTTTTGTACAGTATTTAAGAAGGAAAAACTTTTATTGAACTTTTTAACTGTTTGTGAGAAGTGGATGTATATTATTTTGTAAGCAGAGCTAATAAAAGTCTTATGCCGCATCATGTCTAGCAATCATGTTCTAAGATTCTATTTTTTTTTTTTTTTTTTTTTAACTACTAGAAATTTGCGCCATTTTTGTCTTTTGACTGCCTTGGCCAATACCATAATGGTAGATGCAGCCTTTGGACATGAAATGCTATTGCGCCTACAGGGGGAAAAAAAGCTGAAAAAAAAAATCTCCTACAATTCCTTTACATCAAAGATGTTATTTTAGTAAGTAGGCAGATTACTAGGATATTCCATCACCTAATGATTAAAGGGGGTAATTTTTGGGACCCCACCAATCCTGCTTGTTTATCCCTGCACAAGGCTTTATGAGAAGCAAAAAGAGCTTTTCTTTGTTATAAAAAATTTGTGATTAATTATTACATGTATAATAGGTAGTAGGCCAAAAAATGTGAAAAATGATAAAAAACTGAACATTGGTAATACTGCAGTGCATATATCATTGTAAACTAGGTAAAATTAACATTGACTGCTCCTCCTGAGGAAGTGAGATCAAACATGTGAAACGTTCGTTGAAGAGCATATTGTGTGATAACGCTGCATAGTTGTCACAGGTATGACAGTCATTTTGGATCCGGTTGTAGATCTTTGTACTTGGCTTTGCAAGCACCGTCTTTATTTTCATCACTGTTATGGAGTGATATCCTTCTCCTTTTAGGACCTAGCAGCGACCTTCACCTTCTACTGCTTAATGACACACCCTTGCTGGATGTTTAAATACCCCAAGTCCCTTCAGCAAGGTGTTGGTGTCAGCTCTATGTACCTCTGTTGGAAGTACTAGAAGTCGACTAGTTTCTTCTTGTATCCTCTTGGAGGATTGTTGTTGGCTTGAGCTCTCTTATGTCATCTCAAGCTAAGTGTATTCCCTCATTTGTGTTCCTCCTTTTTCTTTAGTTGTAGTGGGGGCTGACTAGAGCACATCCCGTCCTCTTACTATACAGGGCCTATCGCTAGGGGCAGTCAGGGATTAGCTTGCTGCTCGGCGATATTTGCGGAACCTATTTAGGGACATTAGGGTAGACAGGGTGTTGTCAGATCTGCTTAGGGGTCTTCATTCCCCCCTTTCCTAGTGTTTGGGCTCCCCCACCCTATTCCCGTTGTTGTGCACCTAGCTTCTCCCTCACCCAGTGTGACAATAGTGCATATATACATACATATACATGTACTATTTTTGTATTTATGTATTGGAGGTCACAACTAAACTCTAAATAATTGAAATTAATTCTACCTATCTTACAATGATATTTGCGTTTTATTGTTACCAATGTTGCTTTTTGTAATCTTTCAAATTTTTTGGCCTCCTAGTTATCTATTATACATGTAATAGCTATAAAATAAATTTTATTAAGTAAGAAAAACTCCTTTTTTTTGCTTCTTTGTATAAAATTATTGTGATCTTCTGATGATTACTACCATAAACAGTGAAAATGCTGTTTTCAGGTTGAAACAGCCTAATCTGTAAATTAATTATGCACTCAGTGGATTTTATATTTCTAGCCAAGGCATTATAAGCAGAGGGGAACTTGGATAGTTCTCAGTGATTCATCGGAACCAGTAATTAAAATGACAGCCATCTCGTCGAACGATTGGAACGCAGGTTGCTAGTTTCCTTTCTTCAGTCAATTGTCATTGGAAAAATAACGAGAATATGCAAGGGACGGTGCTGTGCATGACAAGAGATGATACTATGTAATAATGGGATGGTGCTGAATGTAACCTCAAAGGATGCTGTATAACAAGGGATTATGCCATACGTAGCTAGAGACGATGCTATGTAATAAGGGAACACTTAAACAACAGAATATAACTCCAAGTAAATCAAACTTCTGTGAAATCAAACTGTCCACTTAGGAAGCAACACTGTTTGACAATCAATTTCACATGCTGTTGTGCAAATGGAATAGACAACAGATTGAAATTATTGGCAATTATCAAGACACACTCAATAAGGGAGTGATTCTGCAGGTGGGGACAACAGACCATATCTCAGTACCAATGCTTTCTGGCTGATGTTTTGGTCACTTTTGAATGTTGGTTGTGCTTTCACACTCGTGGTAGCATGAGACGGACTCTACAACCCACACAAGTGGCTCAGGTAGTGCAGCTCATCCAGGATGGCACATCAATGCGAGCTGTGGCAAGGTGGTGTGCTGTCAGCGTAGTGTCCAGAGGCTGTAGGCGCTACCAGGAGACGTGGAGGGGGCCGTAGGAGGGCAACAACCCAGTAGCAGGACCTCTACCTCAGCCTTTGTGCAAGGACCTCGAGCAGGTCACAAATGTGCATGTGTCTGCACAAACTGTTAGAAACTGACTTCATGAGGATGGTCTGAGTGCCCGACATACACAGATGGGGGTTGTGCTCACAGCCCAACACTGTGCAGGATGCTTGGCATTTGCCACAGAATAGGATTGGCAAATTAGCCACGGGCGCCCTGTGCTCTTCACAGATGAAAGCAGGTTCACACTGAGCACATGTGACAGAGTCTGGAGACGTCGTGGAGAGCGATCTGGTGCCTGCAACATCCTTCAGCATGACCGGTTTGGCAGTGTGTCGGTAATGGTGTGGAGTGGAATTTCTTTGGAGGGCTGCACAGCCCTCCATGTGCTCGCCAGAGGTAGCCTGACTGCCATTAGGTACCGAGATGAGATCCTCAGACCCCTTGTGAGACCATATGCTGGTGTGGGTGGCCCTGGGTTCCTCCTAATGCAGGACAATACCAGACCTCATATGGCTGGAGTGTCAGCAGTTCCTGCAAGATAAAGGCATTGAAGCTATGGACTGGCCCGCCCGTTCCCCAGACCTGAATCCGATTGAACACATCTGGGACATCATGTCTCGCACCATCCACCGTCACGTTGCACCACAGACTGTCCAAGAGTAGGCCAGGTCTCGGAGAACCCTCAGGAGACCATCTGCCGCCTCATCAGGAGCATGCCTAGGAATTGTAGGGAGGTCATACAGGCACGAGAAGGCCACACACACTACTGAGCATCATTTCCTTGTCTTGAGGCATTTCCACTGAAGTTGGATCAGCCTGTAACTTCATTTTCCATTTTGATTTTGAGCATCATTCCAACTTCAGACCTCTGTGGGATATTAGTTGTGATTTACGTTGATAATTTTTAGGTTTTATTGTTCTCAACACATTCCACTATGTAATGAATAAAGATTTACAACTGGAATATTTCATTCAGTGATATCTAGGATGTGGGATTTTAGTGTTCCCTTTATTTTTTTGAGCAGTGTATAATAAAAGAGGAAACTATGTAATTAAGGATTGGGCTACATAAAGCAAGAATGTTCATTATTTAATAAGGGGCGGTGATATACATAACAAGATGTTACACTATATGCTAAGGGACTGCGCTATACATAAGTGAGTACACTATATACTAAGGAACTGTGCTATACATAAGTGAGTACACTATAGACTAAGGGTATGTGTCCATGTTCAGGAAACGCGTTTTTGATGCAGCGCTGAGCCGCAGCGTCAAAAACGCAGCGTCCAGATGTTACAGCATAGTGGAGGGGATTTAATGAAATCCCGTCTCCACTGTGCAGGAAAAAACGCATGCGTTTTTCCCGCGAAAACGCACATGCGGTGCGTTTTTTAAGAACGCAGCATGTTGCTACAATGAGCAAAACACGCAGGCACACCGCAGGTGACCTGCCAGTGACCTCAGGTGCAGTTTTGGTCAGGATTTTACCTGCATAAAATCCTGACCAAAGCCTGAAGCAAAACTGAACGTGGACACATACCCTTAGGGACTGCTATACGTAATAAGCGAGTACACTATATACTAAAGGACTGCGCTATACATAATAAGTCTACATTTCTGTATTGGTGTGACTTTTTTTTTTCTCGGACAGCACACAGACTCATACTATTCATGTCCTCAAAATTGGATCAGAAATAGACATGCTCTGAGTCTCGCAGATCTCATTTTTCGATCCGTGATTTTCACGGATATGTGAATGGATCTATAAAACCATGTGCCATCCGAGTAAAAAAAAAATCTGGCAGCACACGGATATTTCACACAAATTTGAGAATGTGGCCTAGGGGAAGTTGAGTTATAAAATAACAGTATTACTGAAAATCATACATTAGAGATAAAGAAATTTACATCCAGTGACCGCTGACCTATCATCTGATTAGAATTGTTTTCTGTTTCTTCTCCATCCGGTTAGACCTTCACGCCGACCACTTCCGGCCATGACTTATCTTGCTGCAGCGATCTCCGCAGCCCTGAAAATAATGTCACTTGTACTGTACATATACATTTGCCTCCTGAATAAAAAAAGTCCCCCCACATTGCGTCCCTGAATACAAATATGTATCACATCATTAAAATATATTAGCCACACACCGTTCAAAATGTAAAGTGATAAGCAGCGCTGCGCCCTACCTGAACCATAATTTTTGCCATCCAATAAATATAAATTAATGAAGTCTCTGTGACTCTTTCCCCCCAATTTTATTGCACAGCTATGTGCACACGTTGTGTTTTTGTTGCTTTTTTCGCTCCTGGATTTGTTGCGGAAAATATGTAGTGTTTTTTGCAGCACAACAGTAACACCTGAAAACGGCAAGGCAAAAACACGTATATTATTCAGCGTTTTTTCTGCCAACATCAGAATTTGTAGCACAATTTTCTGCTGCAATTCCTGAACGTGTGCAGATAGCCTTATAGTTCCTATACATATAGGGGTACAGTTTGGCATGATGGTACATAAGGGGGTACTGGGTGATGTGACGGTACGTAGGGGATACAGAATGGCATCATGTTACATAAGGGGGTATAGTGTGGTACGACGGTATATAAGGGAGTACACTATGGTATGTAGGCCTTACAGTGTGGTATGTTGGTATATAAGGGGTTATAGGGTAATATGATGTTACGTAAGGGGGTACAGAATGGCATGTTGGTACGTAAGGAGTTACAGTATGGTATGACTGTACGTAAGAGGTTAACGTAAGGGAGTACAATATGGCTTGACGGTACAATAAGGAGTATTGGGTAGTATGACAGTACGTAAGGGGGTACAGTATGGCATGATGCTACATAAGGGGGTATAGGGTGGTAAGCCGGTACGTAAGGGGTACAGTGTGGCATGATGATACATAAGGGGGTATAGGGTGGTATGATGGCATGTAGAGGGTACAGAATAGCATGATGGTACATAAGAGGGTACAGTAAGCCATGAGCCAACATAAGGGGCAAGGTGTGTTATGACAATAGGGGTTCAGTGTGGCATGATGGTATGTAAGGGGGTACAGTATGGCGTGATGATACATAAAAGGGTTTAGTGTGGCATGATGGTACATATGGGGGTACCGTACGGGATGATGGTACATAAGGGGGCCTCAGTGTGGTATGACGGTACGTAAGTGGGTACAGTGTTGCCTGATGGTACATTAGGGGGTATATGGTGGTATAATGGTTTGTATGATGGTACAGTACGGCATGATGGTACATAAGGGGGTACAGTGTGGCATGATGGTACATAAGGGGGTACAGTGTGGCATGATGGTACATAAGGGGGTATAGTATGGCATAATAAAAGATAAGGGGGTACAGTATGGCATAATGGTACAAAAGGAGTATTGGGTGGAATGATAGCATTTAGGGGGGTACAGTGTGGTAGGTATGGAGGTATAAGGTGGTATGTCAGTAAGGGGGTACAGTGTTGTATGAAGGTACATAAGGGGATACAGTGTGGCATGATGGTACAATACTATAATTTTTGCCATCCAATAAATTAAAGTCTCTGTGACTCTTTCCCCCCAATTTATTGCACAGCTATGTGCACACATTGTGTTTTTGTTGCATTTATTTCCTCCTGGATTTGTTGCAGAAAATATGTGTGTTTTTGCAGTGCAACAGAAACTCCTGAAAACGGCAAGGCAAAAACACGTATATTATTCAGCGTTTTTTCTGCCAACATCAGAATTTGTAGCACAATTTTCTGCTGCAATTCCTGAACGTGTGCAGATAGCCTTAGTCCCTGTACATACGGGGGTACAGTTTGGCATGATGGTACATAAGGGGGTATTGGGTGATATGATGGTACGTAGGGGTTACAGAATGGCATCATGTTACATAAGGGGTATAGGGTGGTATGACGGCATGTAAGGGGGTACAGTATGGTATGTAGGCCTTACAGTGTGGTATGTTGGCAAATAAAGGGTTATAGGGTGGTATGATGTTACGTAAGGGGGTACAGAATGGCATGTTGGTACATAAGGAGTTACAGTATGGTATAATGGTATATAAGGGGGTACAATATGGCTTGACAGTACATAAGGGAGTATTGGGTAGTATGACGGTACATAAGGGGGTACAGTATGGCATGATGACATGTGGCGCCCCTGAGGGTCCAGTCGCCACAGAGGCACTGCACCTCATCCAGAGGTATGGGACCCCGCTCTCAGGTAAGGAGGGGGCACTACCCAGGACCCACACACTTGCATCCAACATCATACCACTTTAGCCTGGAAAGATGGGCAGACCCTAGAGAAAGGGGCAGAATCTCATTCAGGTAAGAAGAGTAGTGAGTTAGAGAGTTGGTGAGAGGAAGTAGATGGAGTGAGATGTGCAGAAAAGAGCTCCCAGGGAGAGAGAGCTAGAGAAAGGTGAAGCTACAGAAAGGAAGAAAGAGACCTCAAGAGAAAGAAGGGGTCCTAGGGGCACGGGTAGTGAGGAATCCACCCATGGGGCCCGCATCCACGCTGACCACCAGGTGGAGGGATCAGGTCACAATGGGGAACCGGCCCCCAAGACTAGTGAAGAACTACATGACTCAGCTAGCTAACCGGAGGTTGCAGTATCTGCATGTGCTGCAGCCACATCCAACACATTCGCTGAAAAGGCAGCCGGATAGGGTCAAGGGGACTTAGAGCACGTTGCCTGACAAGATCTAAGGCTGCTGGCTTGGGACACCGTGTTTGAAGGCACAGGGCAGGAGAGGAGAGAGCCAGCGCAGCGAGACAGCCAGGAAAGGAACATAAGAAGGGGCTTCGGCCAAAGTGTACCCTGAATTACCTGAGAGCTAGCTGGACCACAGACCCGGAGGACACAGCATTCGGCTGGGGTCTGCATATAAGAACTGTTAGTAAACTGGAAACTGCACCGTTCTGTGTCCTCTGAATTATTACTGTGTCACCTGCCCTGCATCACAACATTCACCATCATTGACTTTAACACCATAATAGCCCTGGGGCCCAGCTCTACCCGTAGAGAGCCGTAACAACTCTGCTGCATCACCATCAGCCCCAGCGGTCCCCTTAAGCAGTGTCGGCCACTCATTGCAGAACACCATGGGTGGTGTCACGAACAATCTCCCCATAAACTTTATTCTCTTTAATCATCACTTTTATTGGACATCCAGGGCTACGGACTGGGTCACTGCTGCCGTGACCACATCCCTCTAAGAACCGACCCAGTACTGAGCATCCCCACAGCCCTGGCGGGCGCTCCAGATACGCAAGGGAGCACAGTGTGTTATGATGGTACATAAGGGGGTATAGGGTGGTATGACGTCACGTAGAGGGTACAGAATAGCATGATGGTACGTAAAGGGGTATAGTATGGCATGATGGTACATAAGGGGGTACAGTATGGTATGACGGTATGTGAGAGGTACAGTGCGGTACGACGGTATATAAGTGGGTATAGGGTGGTATAATGGTACGTAGGGCGTACAGTGTGGTATGATGGTACGTAAGGAGTTACAGAATGACATGATGGTACAGAAGGCGGTACAGTTTCGCCTGATGCACAAGGGGTACAGTGTGGCATAATAGTATTCCGTTCAGGAAGTACAGTCATTAAATGGCAGAACTATTTAGGGGTCAATATAACACTTTTTTATGGGCAATTTGCTCTAGAAGAAGTCTGCAGTGATGAGTGGTGGATGTGAAAGGTCATCATCAAGGCGTCTGAACTAAATGGAGAAGAAAAGAACAGGATTTCATTCAAAGATGTAACCTGGCAGGTACCTGGATTTAAAGGTTGATTTGTGTCATCAGTTCTGTGGTCCCTGCATGGTCCACAGTCTGATCATGGCTAGTAACAACAAGGCAGTTGCAGGTTCATAGTACAAATGTTTATGCTGGTTCCTGCTTGGATATTGTACTTCATCGATGTACTACGCTTAATGGTTCTGGTGCTGTATTCCTGTACTGCTATTGGTTTTGGTCATGTACTGATGTAGCAATCCAATAATCATCAGATGACATTAATAGTGGTGCATTAGTGTGCTGTCTGACAAGGTAAAGGGATTTCCCGGTCTTCTGACAAGTCTGCAGGCTCTCTATGTGACTGCAGACTTCTGAGTCCTTACGGCATGTGCAGTGCATGCTGTTTGGCACCAACACTGGAAGAACCTGAGCGGGCGATCTCGTGATCACAAATATGCAAATTACTTGCGCCACATCGCATCTCCACAATAAGAAAAAAATAACTGCTTCAGTTCTGCAGCTCCAGCAGTAGTGTAGTTCCTTCATGCTAAGACTCCAAGCAACCATTATATTCCAGCCATAAGATATCACTTACTGAGATGAGAATACTTATTCACACAGAGATTAAATCTAAATTAAAAAACTAGTGTTCCACAGTGTACAGTATAAGTAATGTTGGCCATACACATTACATGGCTGGCGGTCAGTGAGCGTTCGTCCGACTCTCCCGTACACTGGATCACTTGTTCGATCAAGCACTCCTGGGTCTATGAGAAAGCTGCCGGCTGACATGTTTGTCGGGAGAACAATGCGATCTGCAGTCCGTTATTAGACAAGTGCGATCAATATCTTCCCCAACCATCAGTCAACCAGCGCCCCATTCACATTAGATCGTTGTCCAAACTTATCAATATTAGTGGGTTCAGCCGACATTCATCTAATGTGTATGGGGGCCATTTCAGAGTAAGCAGAACTGCTCACCTTGGCGAGAGGAGCTTATAACAGGCACAACCCTGTCTGAAAACTTGTGAAGAGTGGACCAGCCGCTGCTCCTCCTTGGTTGTGAATCACGGCAACTGCAATAAGTGCTGTAAGGTATAGAAGAAAAAATAAGGAACCACTGGGTGTTGCTGGAAAAGATGACAGGTCTTAGATAAAGGTACTTTATAGAGGCTACACATTTCAGCAACGACTAGGTGCCTTCGTCAGGCCATATCATATATGGACTGATGAAAGCTTAAATGTGTATCATTGCCTCAAAAAAGTGACGGAACTTTTACCTATGAGCCGTCATCTTATCCAGCATAGTCCAGTGGTTCCTTGTTTTACATCTAACACCCTACCGTCACAGTTTAAACCCCAGTTTCAAGTGTTGAACATCCAGTTGTCCCGTTATGGACTGTGACATCCAAGGTCAATCTTTGTTTTAATCTTGACCGTCTCTTAGGCATATATGAAGTTCATGGGTTTGAGCCTTGAGACCCACAGACGAGCAATAAATCACAATCTGAACACGGATATGCGAATGCAGTCTGATCTAACAAGTTCTGGCAGGACTAGGTGGAGCGAAGTCAAAGTGTTGATACCATCTCTCCATTGAAAACATGTGCATGCTCACTCAATAGTGTATGGGGATCGGTAGAGTTAGCCTTCAGCTGTAGGTAGAGTTAGCCTTCAGCTGTACTGGAAGACTGTAGGAGACTTGGTCACCCCAACATTTTAATGAGTGGGTCGTCCGGTTTTAGTAGAAGCATTGTAGAAAATAGCACCATTGCTATAATAGAATCCTGTTAGAGTAGTAACACCCCAATACAAGTGGCATCTCTGTGGAGGGTCTGCCATAAATGCGCAGTTCTCCTAAATCTGGCATTGTCTTTATCTCCTTTCCTGATATATGGCCTTCTGTTCCCTGTATGTAAATCCACAGCCAAGTGGGCATGGTCCTCATGATGACTCCCATGAAGAAGAGTGAGGAATACACCCACTTGCCTAAAAGACTAGATTTACATATGGGCAATAGGAGGCCATATCTCTTGAACGGCGAGGCGCAGGAACAAACAAAAAACTATGGCGGATTCGGGAGAACAGCCGCATTTACACCAGGACAAATATATATTTATGGCACGTAGTATAAACCGATTAGCATTGGGTGTATCTTTTAGGGGGTGGGTAGTAGGCACAGTATCATATAGTGGATGTTTAGGTTCAGCAATGTTTTATTTTCCAGAAGGAAGCCGTCTGATACATCTTTGTACATAGACCAGTCCCAAGACCAGAATTATTCCCCCATAACCGATGTAAAAATCCACACAGATAAGATCTAGTACTGTTTTTTTTTTATTGCATATTTCCATAGTTAAATGTACATCATAAAAACAGTTTATTTCTCCTCTCTGTTCTACGACTAAACATTCTCATTCCTACTAACTATAGTTCACTATTTCAAAAGTTTTTTGTATTTTTTCATCTTTCATTTTTTAACAGATGGACACATTTACAAATGTTCAGGTCTTTCTGGAGACAGATTTAAAAAAAAAAAAAAAAAAAAAAAAATCATTAAAAAAAGAAAAATGCACTCCATACAGAAAGCCACCTCTCATGACATCAGCACCGGTCATTGGCACCATGAAAACAGACTCGGGTGACACAGATCTGAATGCAGATGGCAAACTCCAATGGCACCAAGTGGGGGGAGGGGGAATAAAATATTATTTGGCAGCGTATAAATAGTAAAATAAAAAAAATAAAATAATTGTAGAAAAACAAACAGGCACTTAAGAAAAGAACAGGATGATGGGAATGTTTGGGGGGTGACCTATTACTTTTAGGTTTTGGTATATTCAAGTCTCCACGCGACTTGCGCCAAATTTCTATAACAGAAATTTGAAAATTAAAAAAAAATTAAGTCTCAAATCCCACACAGTGCAGAAGGCAGATGCCCAGGTGGCATTCTAAGGCCATGCCCATAATGCCCAGAGAGGATGTAAGCACCAGTTGAGTTCCTGACTGCATAGTTCACAACCCTGACCATGGAAATGGCGCAGCACAGTGGAAGTAGTTACCGGTGACTAAGGTGCCCAGCAAATACAAGTGTATCTGCCGCCTGCACCTCGACGGTAGCCAATTTGTGGGAGGGTGTAATATTAGAGGCTATGTAGGTACAATCACTCACGCCTCGTACAATGGCGCCACTTCAGGGCCGTGTTCACACTGCAGCTCTTATTCACTCCTGATTTGTAACTATAAGGCATTCTCTTCTTCTCATCCTGTGGATTTTACCGCAGTTAAAAAAACAAAAAACAAACAAACTATGAACGTCAGTTAATTTTGTTGAGTTGCATAAATAGCAATTATCTAATATAATGTGAACCTTTCCCTTTTATAACTTTTTTTAATTACATATTTGGGAAATTGGTATTTACTAGTGATGAGCGAATATAGTCGTTACTCGAGATTTCGCGAGCACGCTCGGGTGTCCTCCGAGTATTTTTTAGTGCTCGGAGATTTAGTTTTTCTTCGCCGCAGCTGAATGATTTACATCTGTTAGCCAGCATAAGTACATGTGGGGATTCCCTAGCAACCGGGCAACCCCCACATGTACTTACATAAACTACTTCTTTTATTAAAGAAGAACTGTCACCAAAATTCACAACAAACTGTACAAATTCAAAAAACAGCTCTTACACCTGATGAGACAGATGTATTTACTTTGACAATCCTTGTAGCAATAGCCGTATACTCCCGATATTAAAGTGAGCTTTTTTTTCTTTTTTTTAATGTAGTCTAGGTAGAGATGGAGCTGCTAAAAATGTTCATTTTAATATCAGAAGGAAAATTTTCAAACAGGACTATAAAAACATTCCTATATGGATTTTCAAAGTGAGTACACCAGCCTAATCAGGTGCAAGATAGCTATTTAATACTGTATGCAGTTTTTTTCTAGGGTGGGGGTGGGGTGATCTTTTGTGACAGGCCAACTTTAAAGTATTTCCAGTAGGTAAAGCTTCATTTTATCTACTGTTATATTTATGGGATTCAGATGAGCCTTTAAAGGAGTTGTCCAAAACTTTAAAAAAAAAGTATTTTTTTTTTTTTGCCTCCAGAAACAATGCAACCAAGTCTGTGTCTGGTACTACATGTCAAGTGAATAGTCTGAGCTGCAGTACCAAAAACCACCAATAGAAAACAGTGGCACTGTTTTTGGAAAAAGACACCTTTTGTTAAAATCTTGGCCCTTTAAGAGCTCATGCCGGCTCCCTCCACTGGTGCAGGCGACAGGTCAACTTAACCCTTCTGGAGATTTTAATGTCACAGCTTCTCCAAAGCAGGAGACATGTGTGCGCCCTAGAGTCAGGGAGAAAAGTGAAGAATAACAAACGTAAAAAAAAAGTAATAAAATACGGAACTAAAATCCAGAGAAACAGAAGCTGCTTTTGGGAAAAGAAATGAAGTAATTGTGCCCCGGAACTACAACTCTCCATATATCCAGTCCTAGAAAGTAACATTAACCATTTATTTACAGCACTTCACACCAAGTGGATAAAAACGAAAAAATACAAATTACCGTAAATCTTTTACCAGCCTTGTAAAAAAAATTATTCTACCGCCGCAAAGGGATCGTACGTCGTAGGTTTGGTTTTCGCGCTCATTTTGTTTTTTGGTGGTTTTGCATGGTCATATCTCTAGGAGGCAGAAAGTTTGGGGCGGACGGGTCCTTCCATTTAATGATGTGCAGCATGTTCAGTCTAAGGCTCTTTCAGATGGCCGTGATCTTGGATCACAACGCGCGGACTGGCCGAGCGGGTCGGCGTCATATTTCTATAAGGCTGTCCCAGCTTGGCTCAGGAGATGTGCGGTCAGTCCGTGCATTGTGATCCAAGATCGGACCAACAATCCCAGCTGTCTGAAAGAACCTGAAAAGACAGATCTAACAAAAATATACATGTGCTTAGGAAAGGAACATCTGTCACTGGTCCAACGAGGAAAGCATAGTGTTAATTATACTACCTGCTATTTTAAGGGATTTCCCATTTTTTTGGTGCCTCCAAATCGCATACCCCTATTGTGCAAACATCCCTCTACGCCCGCATAGAGACTATGGCCATGTAGAATTGTCCTCTAAATTACCCCATAAAGCCAACTATGGTGGTCTGCTTCCAAACCTGTAGGCAACAACTGCAGAGCCCCCTTTTAAGTCCCATATTTTTGCTACACTGATCTCATCACCTTCTGACTTACCAGCCCATTGATGGGGACTGATCTTTCATCAGTAACCCTTTAATAAATCAGTTCAATAGTTTATATGGATAAATGTATATATTGCTGGTGAGCATTTAAATCTTCCCCTCATTTTCTTTTTTCGGTTCAAAATTCTTTTCAGACTAATTTCTAAATCTATCCTTTTAGTGGTAGAAGCACTTCCCCTTCCCCCCAATACAAAGTTCTATATTCTCTGCATAGAGTAAGAGAACATGATAAAGTCCTGCAACTGCCACTGGAGGGCGCCAACTGCATGAGTAACTGTGTAGTAAGCGCCCTCCAGTGGCAATTGCAGGGAACCGCAACACAACTTAACACAAAATTTGACCTATTTAGATAAAAAAAAGTTGAAGAATGTCACCCGGCTTAGGAGTAAATTTCCATTTTAATTAGGACTATATTTAATGTAAAATATTGTAATACAGCATAAGCAAAAATAAATAAAATAGTTTGAAGATATTGCAAAGGGATTGTATTTGTGCAGCTGCGCACTGCACGATGGGGTTAGTAGTTCCTGAGCGCGGAGTGTGCCGTATGGTCAGATCTGTCATCGTGTATAACGGATCTAGTTAGATTGTGGCAGGCAGATGACCTATATCTGGGGTATTGGAGCAAAGATGAGCGCTGCCGATCCTGCGTGTGAACGGTGCGTGGCCCCACATTAGGTATAGCTGTGTGGTGCAAGAGGATATTTAAAGGGGTGCTCCATATTTTTTTTTTCTTTGACAGAAACTAACAAGACTCCCACAGGACTGTGCATTATGCAAAGAGATGAGCTCTGTGTCAGCGCTCGGGTCCTATAATCTGTATCTTGGTCCATTATTAGAGAACATTTTACATATGTACTTGTATCTGAACATCGTTATCAAGTGATTGTGTCTTACAGTGCCCCCTGCTGGATTTCCAAAAGGGATGTATAGTGTAAATAATTAATTGCACATTTTTGCCACCGAGCAGCAAAGTTCCCGGGTAAAATAATCGGGCATCTGACAACTTCTACAGAACTTTGCTGTGCTTTGAAATCTGAACCCTGTGAGTTGTCGCGTATGCGCACTGTACAATAAATACATTGCATTTGCAGTTATTCATATATATATTTTTTTAATCATTACTAGTATATTTATTATTTCATGTATTGCCCACACGCAGAGGAGGATCTGCCATGATGAGACTAAGGGCTCGTGCAGACTAGAGTATTTTTGCCCTGAGTGCAATGCGACAAAACATTGCATTCGGACTGATAGTAATGTATGGAGCCGTGCACATGTCCAATCATTGCATATTCAAGTTTGATCTAAAATTTGGAACAGACTCGGCCACGCAAGTCGGTGACTGCATGGAAATGATTGGACTGCACTCTGATGATATCCGAGTGCAGTCTGATTTCTGCACACAGATGCAATGGAGAAATTTTGTTCTCCATCTTCTCCTCATCTGAGAAAATCTGAGCACACTCTGATCAGAGTGTGATTTCTCTTGAATGATAAAATGTACGGTCATCTGCACGAGTCCTAGCCCAAAGTGCCATCATTTGTATAGATCACATTCCCATAATGGCTGTCCCCACTGTATACAGGCTCCCTGTGCAACTACAATAGAGAAGACCCATTGATACCCCTGACATGTTTTGTCATAGTACATACCAGAGGTGAACAAAAAGATTCGAAAAGACCGTGGGGTCCAGCCGCCCCTTCGGTAGTCAGTCGCCACCAGACCAGAGTCCTGCAAACCTCCTCCTATCTTTGGTACCTACAGACCCTCTTCTGATTAGAAGGCGCCATGACGTCAAGCATGTGCCGTGATGTAAGGACACACTAATCAGGAAAGGTGCCAGGTATGTCACAAGAAGTGAGAGGTTTGAAGTGCAAGGATCCGGTGACCAGAATCCAGAAAATCTTTTTGCTCAATTCTCGTGACGTGCTAGTTCTCCATGCAAAATAATTCTGGAATATTTTTTCTTAAACTTTTATTCTGATCCTCCTGGAAATGCATGAATAAACGGACAACTCTGTGTTACCGTACTCCTACATAGTCAGCGCAAATTGGACAGTTTGCGGACACGTCACTACGTATGGCGCTCCAAACTAACACGACAAATAAGAATGGATGTTTTATTGCTGGTCTAATCCAAAACGCATGACGTTTCGGTCAATCAGACAAACTGACTATATTGTTAGGGACGAGTCAGACTGCCGTATAACCCGGACGGGGATCGCAATGCAATGCTCGGACTGTCCGGCGGCTGTCCCGACTTTAGTATGACAGCTGCATAAACATCCATGTTGTCCTGCTCGGGTCAGAGCACTGCGTTGCGATTCTCGTCCGAGTAATACGGCCATCTGACTCTTAGAGAAGTGAAAGGATCAAAAGCATTAGCACTGGTTGGAAACGCAAGTCCCGTCACTTCTGAGGGTTTTTATTCTTCATATTTTGAATTAAGCATTGGTATCCTACCTGTGCACCCTTTAAAGCAAAGGGCAGAGTGCCATATATTTCCTTTGTATGGTAAAACGCCATTATCATTTTGTTCATACGTTTCCAGGAGGAACGACAGAGCAATGTATAACAAAAAATAACTATTCTTCATCATTAAAACATGTCAGGAGTGCAGACAGGTCCTCTTTAAATATGATCCCAGGTTTTAGGAATGCATAATCAGGCAGAATGTGGATTGTGCTTTTGCACTTTAAGAAAAAAAGTTTGATTAATAAAAAACCTAAAATGGATCATTTATACACAGTGGGTATGTATACATGTGCTCTGCACACAGATATACATAATACTGCAATAAATCACATTCAACATGTGCATGGGAACTACAAAGTATATACAAGTGTGCGCGCATGTGTTCAAGGTGCTGTAAGCCACTGATACACGCGCACGCACGCAACTTTACATTACGTACATATGTACAAACCCCACTCTCCCTCCAATGTCAAGGCAGTGTCACTGACAGTGCAGACGGACCCCGATAACGGTCTCTAGGGGTCATGGAAGAGAACTAGTAATTGAGCTTGGTCACGGGTCTCTCCCGGCTGCTGTCTGTCGTCTGGCTGGTAATGCGCTTACGGTTCCTCTTCAGTTTGGAAATGTCTTTATCGAAAACTTCACCTGATCTCAGAGCAGAGACCAGGTCATCGAACTCTCCCTCTTCCTCTTCATTTTCCTTGGCTTTTTTGGCTTTGCGCTCCCGTTCTCTCTGTTCCTTCAGCTAAAAGAAGAAGAGACTTAGGTTAGACATCAGACTTTGATCATACTAATGCCAGATCTGTCCCCATACGGGTGTTTTTGAAGGAGGGTCTCTACTCAGGACCCCAGAGAAGAGGGTTATTTTTCCAAGGTCTCTTATTCAGGACCTCTGAACAGGCTGTCTTTCCACTGTAAATATCGCTACATAATCAGCTTAATAAAATCTGTAAGTAAGACAGACAAGTCCACATAGGGAATATTCGCATCATTGCGATTCCACAGCACAGATCGCAGGCATGAAGAAGAATAATATGCACAGGACTCGGGTGCAGTGGCCAGGGACTACTGACGTATCCATACAGCCATATCAGATCTCCTGCTTTGCACCCCAATGTCACGTGTCTGCAAATTGAGATTCTGGTTTGGCTTTTCCCAAGTCATATTGCAAGGCTCGTTAAAGGGTCGATACTGTTGCACCTGCCTGAGAGGATATGCAAACCTTTGGGAACAAGGTGTTTTTTTTTTTTTATTTAAAATTAAATGCATGTATTTGGGAAAAATTTTTTTGCAATGCAGTTTCATTAAATGCTTTAAAAACCAAATGGTGCAAAATTAATCTCATCCTGCAGCAAATAATGAGAAGGAAAAAAATGAACCTGTCAATAAGCTCTTTCTGCTATAAGCTTTATTTCTATCACAAACCAAAGCAAAGGGGAATTGTACTTTCCATGTGATCATAAATCAGAAGAGACAAGTTCAGTAAAAATCCCCGTCAGAACGAACTCACCGACAGATTCTCAGTTAGGTCATTCTGCAGTCCGCAATGAGCAACACAAAAGATATAGATGGAAAATGGTGCAACATTTTTAATGAAACCCAATTGCTTACCCCAAAATACATGCATTTATATATAATAAAAAATTCAACCCCCACAAACATTCTTTTAAAGTGAACCTTTGGAAATACAACCATCCACAAGGGTTAGGCCACTGCATATATGACGGATATTATCACTTCTGAATTGTGCTGCCAATTAGTTTTTGAGGCAACTCATGGTAATTCTTTTCACCCTCTCTTACGCCAATGTATGTAGTGGATATACTGCACAATATTCTTAACTGAAATATGTCACCAAATTTTTGCTATTTAATCTGACAGCAGCATAATGTAGGGCTAGAGAGCCTGATTCCAGGGATGTGTCACATTATTAAGCTGTGCATTATAGTTTCAATACAATCAGTGTTTTATCAGCAGATTATCACTGCAGGACTAGGTGTTATGTGCACAGCAGTCCAGCTTTTCTGTGTAACCACGCCCATAACACTAATTGGCAGCTTTCTGTGTACATTGTCAGAAAGCTTCCAATCAGTGATGTGGATTGAGTTATATACAGCTCAGCATTCTGAGCACTGCTACATCTACATCAGACAAAACAGGGAATCTATCAAAACTGCACCAAGCAGTCCAGTAAGTGACACATCGTACACAATCAGGCTTTCTTGCCCTAAAATTATGCTACTCTCAGATTATTTAGCAAAAACCTGCTGACATATCCCTTTAAAATTTTCAGATGAAGCTCCTTTGAGGGCAAGGGAGGGTTCTACTTTATGCAGACCTCCTTCATCCTCAGTGTAAATTACTATTACCAGATTCCTGTTCACTGTTGAGCAATAGCTCAGCTAGTTACAAGCCAGAGATGAAAGAATTTACTGCTGGATGTAAAGGCTGATTTGTTATCATGGCCGAGTGCTGTGTACGGATCTCGGCAAAGCTAAATCATTTCCTGACGCTGGCTGCAATGAATGAGGAGACTCAGGCAAGGACTGAAGACGTGGAGAGAGGTCTTGTACATCTGATGTTGGTCTCCAGAGCACTCGATCATAAACCAATATCGAGCAGGACGACCTAAAAATTGGATTCATATCAGGTCTATTATTTCACTGCTGCAGTCGTAGACTCATCTCCTAATTGTCGCCCTGTTATCTTAGGCCATTTATGTCAGAAGGGAGACTAAACATGGAGTGTGCCCCATCATGTGACAGTCACAATTCCAATATCTACAGGGGTATTCTCATCTTTACGAATGCACCGCTTCCTTCTAGTCAGGTGGGGGGACACTGTGTTCCCGATCATTGAGACAAATGGCGCAGTTGCTCTGCTGGCCTGAACGGTGCGCTCTGCAATGCTGCAAGAATAGACAGCTTTGCCTCTGCTCCATCTAGGAGCTCAGGGGCACTGAAGCTGGCCAGATCCAGTGGCCCCACTACTACCAAGGCGGGTGTGCAAAACATTAACGTAGATATGCAACAAAAATCTGTGCAATTTTCATATGCAAATTGCCTCTTCAGAGAAAAAACAGGATTTTTGGTTGCTTACCGTAAAATCTGTTTCTTGGAGCCTTCATTGGGGGACACAGGAACCATGGGTGTATGCTGCTGCCTCTAGGAGGCTGACACTATGCAAATAAAAAAGTTAGCTCCTCCTCTGCAGTGTACACCCCACCGACTGGCATTATACTCTTCAGTTAGTGAGAAAGCAGTAGGAGATAATGAACAAGGTTGAAAAACCATAACCACAAACTTGAGAACTGTAAACGTGAGAACAGTCATATAACAACAGAAACATTGGGAGGGAGCTGTGTCCCCCAATGGAGGCTCCAAGAAACAGATTTTACAGTAAGCAACCAAAAATCCTGTTTTCTTTATCGCCTCTCATTGGGGGACACAGGAACCATGGGACGTCCCAAAGCAGTCCCTAGGGCGGGAAAACAGACTTCTATCAGGTCAGAGGACTCACCACTGCCGCCTGCAAGATCCTTCTGCCTAGGCTGGTGTCCGCCAAAGCGTAGGTATGGACCTTGTAAAATTTGGCGAACGTGTGGATGGAAGACCAAGTTGCCGCTTTGCAAAGCTGTAGGGCGGAAGCCCTGTGGCGCACCGCCCAGGAGGCGCCGACTGCCCGGGTAGCGTGAGCCTTAATCCCAGGAGGGGGCACTCTGTTCTTGACCCGGTAAGCCTCCAAAATTGCCATTCTGATCCAACGAGCAATAGTCGCCTTAGAAGCCGGTTGGCCTCTGCGCGTGCCATCAGGAATGACGAAAAAGGAATCCGTCTTCCGGAAAGTGGAGGTTCTATCCAGGTAGATCCTCACTGCCCTGACGAGGTCCAGCTTGTTCAACGATCGCTCCAGAGAATGAGTCGGAGCTGGACAAAAGGAAGGTAGAATGAAGTCCTCGTTGAGGTGGAAGGTGGAAACCACCTTAGGAAGAAAAGAAGGTGGAGATCGGAAGACCACCTTGTCCTGGTGAATGACCAAAAATGGAGGTCGGCAAGACAGAGCCGCCAACTCGGAAACGCGGCGAATAGACGTGATGGCCACAAGAAAAGTCACCTTCCAAGATAGAACTGATAGAGGAATCTCCCTAAGGGGCTCAAAGGGAGAAACCCTCAGAACGTCCAGTACCAGGTTTAAATCCCATGCATCCACAGGGGCCCTGTACGGCGGGACAGCGTGGGCTACTCCTTGAAGGAAGGTCTTAACCTGTGGCCGAGAAGCTAAAGTCTTCTGAAAGAGGATGGAAAGCGCAGAAACCTGGCCCTTCAGGGAGCTAAGAGCCAGGCCTGAATCCAGTCCTGCCTGAAGGAAGGCCAAAAGAGAAGGCAGGGAAAAGGTCTTAGATGGAACGCGGTTGGACTCGCACCAACGGAAGTAAGCCTTCCAGGTACGGTAGTAGATCCTGGAAGACGAAGGCTTCAGAGCCTGAATCATGGTGTGAATCACCCAGTCCGAAAGGCCGGACGCTCTTAGAACCGCGGTCTCAACAGCCACGCCGTTAAACTGAACGACCGAGAATTCGGGTGGCAGATCGGACCCTGAGACAGCAGATCGGGCCTGTCTGGAAGGCGCCAGGGAGCGTCCGCGAGAAGGTTGATGAGCTCTGCGAACCAAGCTCTCCTGGGCCAATCCGGGGCGATCAGGATGACCGGCACCCCTTCCGCTTTGATCTTCAACAGTTTGGGAAGTAATGGAAGGGGTGGGAACAGGTAGGGCAGCACGAACTGTGACCAAGGGATGGCCAGAGCGTCGACGCCCACTGCGAGAAGATCGCGAGACCTGGAGATGAACTGCGTAACCTTCCTGTTGATTCGAGATGCCGTGAGATCCACGTCCGGAGTCCCCCATCGAAGACAAATCTGATGGAAGACCTCCGGATGCAAGGACCATTTCCCTGCCGCGAGGCCCTCGTGGCTGAGGAAGTCGGCGGCCCAGTTGTCCACTCCGGGGATATGCACCGTGGATATCACCGGAACTGTTGCCTCTGCCCAAAGGAGGATCTTGGATACCTCGGCAAGGGCCAAGGAGCTCCGGGTCCCCCCCTGATGGTTGACATATGCCACAGCCGTGGCGTTGTCCGTCTGGATCCGGACTGGCAGGCCCCTGAGAATCCTTTCCCAGTGGCGGAGGGACAGAAAGATGGCCCGAATTTCGAGGACATTGATTGGCAGAGATGACTCCTGCGACGACCAACGGCCCTGGACCGTCAGGTGGCGAAAAAACCGCACCCCAGCCGAGCAGGCTGGCGTCCGTCGTCACCACTTGCCAGTGAACTGGAAGGAAGGACCTGCCCTGGGAGACGAGAGGTGACGTCAGCCACCAGTTGAGAGACCGTTTGACCCGAGAAGAGAGTCGGATCGGCCGATCCAGGGAGAAGACAGACCTGTCCCATTGAGACAGAATGGCTTGCTGAAGGGGTCGCGAATGAAATTGGGCGAAGGGAATCGCTTCCAATGTTGCTACCATCCTCCCCAGAACCCTCATGGCCGATCGGAGGGAGGGAGGCCGAGGACCCTGGAGCAATCGTATGCCCCGACAAAGAGTGGATCTCTTGTCTTTGGGAAGGAAGACTGTGGTCTGACGAGTGTCGAAGAGCATGTCCAGAAAGATGATGCGCTGAGAAGGAATAAGGCAGGAATTCTTCCGGTTGACCAGCCACCCGAAACGGACTAAGGTGTCGAGAACAATGGACAGGCTTTCGTGAGCCTGAGAAAAGGACGGAGCCTTGATGAGGATGTCATCGAGGTATGGAAATAGGACCAGGCCTCTGACTCTCAAGATGGCCATCAGTGCCGCCATGATCTTCGTGAACACCCTTGGAGCAGTTGCGAGGCCGAACGGCAGGGCGACGAACTGAAAATGTTCCCGGAGCACTGCAAAGCGCAGGAAACGGTGATGTCCGGGAAATATCGGGACATGGAGGTAGGCGTCCTGGATGTCTATTGAGCACAGAAATTCCTGGGCCTCCATGGAAGCAATTACTGAACGAAGGGATTCCATCCTGAAGTGTCTCAGACGAACTCTCCTGTTCAGGAATTTGAGGTCCAGAATGGGGCGAACCTTGCCGTCTTTTTTCGGTACCACAAAAAGGTTCGAGTAGAAACCCGTGAACCGTTCTTTTTCTGGGACGGGAACGATTACCCCGGCTTTGAGGAGAGAAGCGATGGCTGCGAAGAAACCCGGAACTAGAGCGGGATCTCTTGGAGGACAGGATTCGAAGAAACGATCCCGGGGTCGTGAAACGAACTCTATCTTGTATCCCGAGGATACAACTTCCCTGACCCATGCGTCCTCTACTGCGGAAATCCAGACGTCCCTGAAAAAAAGAAGACGGCCGCCCAACCTGGGAGTTGGGCTGGAGTCTTGCCGAGAGTCATGCAGAGGTGGATCTTCCAGTCCTCGGCCTGGAGGATCTACCCTGGGAGTAGCGAGGACGCCAGGACGGAGTGGGCCTAAAGGACACCACCTTCTTCTCTTGACGTGCCTGTGGCCTCTGTTGCTTCTGGGAAAAGGAGCTTGACGCAGCGAAGCGGTGAAAAGGCCGAAAGGATCGAAACTGCCGTCTAGGAGGGCGACGAGGCTTAGCCTGGGGGAGAAGAGAACTTGTACCCCCGGTGGCGTCCTTAATGATTTGGTCCAGCTGGGAACCAAATAGACGAGAGCCCTGGAAGGGCAGACTGGTAAGGGACTTTTTGGAACATAAGTCCGCCTGCCAGGCCTTGAGCCAAACGGTCCCGCGGATGGCAACAGCATTGCTGGAAGCCTGAGCCGCACAAGACACGGAATCCAGGGAGGCAGAGACCAGGTATTCACCAGCGTGGGAAATCTGGTTGGCAAGCTCCGCTAGTTGCACGGGAGGCGCCCCGTCCAGGATACCTCGACGGAGATCTTTGGCCCATTTGGAAATTATTTAGAAACCCAAGTAGAAGCAAAAGCTGGGCATAGAGCCGCTGCTTCAAAGGCTGATTTCGCAAAGGATTCTACAACTCTATCGTTAGGATCCTACAGAGATGCTCCGCCGGACAGTGGAAGCACCGTGTTGGTGGACAGCCTGGAAACAGGGGGATCCAACGAGAAAGAGACCGTCCAATTGGCGGTAAGTTCTGGAGAAAAAGGATATAACACACCCGGGCGTTTTCCCCTCTGAAAACGTCTGGTCGGGTTCTCTCTCTCTCTGGACAAGATTTCCTCGAATTCAGGATGAGGAGCAAAAAACTTGGAAGGTGGTTTGGCCCGTCTAAACGAAACCGCCTGATCTGCGGGTTCCGTAGAGGGATCCTTGATGCCACAGGTTTGGTTTATTGCCCCAATGAGATTCTGGACCATATCCCTCATGGTGGCGATTTGGTTAGAATCCAGCTCCGAAATATCCTCCGAGGGCGCATCAGAGACTGCCTCGCCTGACTCAGGTAGGAGGATCGGGGGGACACCGACCGCAGGGGAGGGCCGTGTGGCGAGGTGGAGCGAGAAGAGGACTTAGAGCGAGAAGAGGACTCAGACCGACGTTCCTGTCTGGACCTTTTGTGGCTTATCAAGGAGGGCTCGGGCGGCGGTTCCTGCGACCCGCTGGCAACTGCAGGGGTCTGCAGGGGTAACCGATCCAGCACGGACACCAGGGTTTGAGACACCCGTGTTAAATCGGCCACCGATTGAGACAGAGAGGAGGCCCAGCCTGGGATGGGGGTATCACTCTCCGGCGGATTGACCCAGGGGATCCTGGGCGGTGGGAACAATCGGGTTGCTGCAGGACTGACATAGCGGAGAGGACTGACCTGAGGGAAGTTTGCTGCTACAGGATGAACATGCAAAGTACTTGACTAAGACAGAAGATGAAGAAGTAGGGGGACGAGAGCGGCCCCCTTTAGAGTTAGACATTTTGAGAGGTCCCTGAAGAAATGCCAGCGGGTTAGGGGACAGTGGGGCAGAGGGGGGTGTCAGTCTGCAGTGCAGCTACTGACGGACCCGGTCCTGGAACATGTCCCGCTTGTCGGTGGAGAACTCCTGCCCTGAGGTGCTGTATTCTGCGCAGAACGTGCTGTGCAGAAGAGATGCGGTGGCGATGGTGCGGGGCACGATGCGTGAGCTCCTGCTGCTGAGAAGCGGTGAGCACACACAGACGTTGTCCCTGGAGGAAGGGGGCGGAGCCAGACACAGAGGCGCCGGTGGGCAGTGCACAGAATGTTGGGCGGGAGAAAAGCCCGCCCGATGAAACAGGAAGTGGGCGGAGTGCGGCACCGGAAGTAGGCCCCGGGAAAAGCCGGGGCCTAAATTAGAAGCCAGATGCCGAAATGTGTGCGGGCGCAAAAGGAAAAGGTGCGGGTGCCCCGGCTGACAGGCGCGGCAGCCGCCGCACGTGAAGAGGAGCGCCGGTGCCAGAAGTAGGCTCCGGGAAGAGCCGGGACCTATATTAGAAGCTGGCGGCCGCAGGAGACGAGTCACCTAAAAGGATACGGCCGCCGGGGAAAAAAATCAGAGAGAAGAGGATGCGGCCGCAGACAAGGCAGTGCAATTGCCGCCGTGGGGAAGCAGCGCGGCCGGTCATCAGGGACACCGCGCAAAAGATGGGCCCGGTTTTTGTCCCTAATTGTCGCCCAGTTGCAGAAAAGGTGCAGCCGCAGAAATAGCAGTGCGGCTGTCTGTAAGGCGCCGCACAGAGTCGCAGGAAAGGTAGGGAATCCACAGAGGCCCCCTAAGAACTGATAGGTAGCAAAAAAATACTCACCTAACATCCCACGCCGTCGTACTAACCTTAAAGACATGGAAGATATTAGATGTCCGTGGAGCTGGTGACGGACGTCCTCATCTCCTCCGACCGACAGGCTCTGGTAGGCGAGTGGGTGGGGGACGGAGCCAGGACCGGACTTCTGAGCACGCTTGTGTGCTAGGTTCTTGGTCCTGGAGAGGGATCTATGAGGATACGGGGTGGCAGTACACGCCGTACTCATAGTCCGCTTTGTGGGACTACAGGTGTGACTGTTCACCCTGTATCCCTTCCGAAAAACCTGAAAAGAAATGACGCACATCGAGGTAGATCGGGTCTAATGAAAGACCCGTGTCCACCTCCTACTGACACTAAGCTAAACTGAAGAGTATAATGCCAGTCGGTGGGGTGTACACTGCAGAGGAGGAGCTAACTTTTTTATTTGCATAGTGTCAGCCTCCTAGTGGCAGCAGCATACACCCATGGTTCCTGTGTCCCCCAATGAGAGGCGATAAAGAAAGAGGACTTGAACTCTAAAGCGCCACCAGTAAGTCAAATTGCAATTTTCAGACTTTCTATTTTTTGCTTTGCAAAATCAATGACATTTTTAGGCTGTTTACACCGAGAACTGGTGGAAATGTGCGCCGCTGTTCATGTAGCCTTATAGATATTTGCTCAAAAGCAGCAGATTTGTTTAACGCTATGCTTTGCAAATTATAACATTAATCAATTGGCAAAATTTGCAAACTCATGTAGATTTTGCTGCAGGAAAATTATCTGCTGCACCTTAACCAGTACCAAAAGGACTTTCCTGGCAACCTCTGATCAATGTAACCCCTATAAGACCACCGATGATATCAGGCAATCGAGTTATCACTTTGGTTAAAGATCTTCTGCCATCATGCAAGAAACCGGTCTGTACAACCAAGGAGCCATGGCCGATGTGTTGGTCTGACCGCGACTTTCACACAATAGAGAATGCAGAGGCAGTCTGTATGATCGAGGCAGCGCCAGTTTCCTGTATTAGGACTGGTGATTATAAGACTACTAGGATGCTAGGACTTGGATCAGATCATCTATAGTGTAAAAATATCCAAAAATTGTAAATAAAATCATTTTCTATTAGAATTGGACAGATGCCTCAAAAGTGGAGCTTTTTTCACGCCAATTTAAAAAAAAAAAAAAAAACACAGTAAAATTGTGCCAAATTCATTCAAAGGTGTGTGTTTTTTTTTTTTATATATAAATTTGATGCAGTTTTAGACTGCCTTAAAGTGCTGGCTTCACTTTCCTTGCCTACGGAGGTAATTGACATCTGGAGGCAGCCGCTTCTCTCACTTCTTCCAGAAGTCTGATTTGTCTGAAGGAGGAGAGTATGATTGGCCACAGGGATCGCGTGACAATAATGTCAGGGGAGCCAGTGGTGACACCGCTGGAACGACGCCGGCACCAGAGGTGTGTATAGGTGTTATTATTTTACTTGGTTAGAGGCGGGGGGCATACTGATTGAGAAGGGGCTGTCCACTTTAATATGAAAAAAATACAGTCTACGCCTCCTGTAGGAAGAAGCAGATTTGTGTCAAAATTTGCAACATTATCTGATGTAAAGCTCTATAAATCTAAAAGGTTGTTGCCCGTACTGACTCTTAATGTTTTAGGTTTATGGTGCAAAAACTAAAAATTCTGTGCAATGTGCGACTTTCGGGGCACCGGTTATGCTAAAAACTGCTTGATAAGTGTCTGCAATTCTATGCAGCGTTACCTGCCATATGATGTAAGGTAACGTATTTATTTTTTTGTGGCCATGGAGTATTTTCTCACCTGTGCCTCTATACGTGCTCGGCGTTCTTCCTCCTCCTTTCTCTTCCTCATGTTCTCGTTTTCCTGTTTGGCTTCTGAAAAAGCCTGGAGGAACTGATCGAACATCCCAAAGAACTCATCCGGTTGGATCTTGTTGTTCTCCTCCCCAAAATGTTTGGCTGATTTCACATACTAGAAGGATATTGAGACAGGAAAGGGTAATATGAAATCTCAGAGTAAAGATGGCAGAGCTCTGGCAGGCAGCAGGCGTATCGGTGTCACCGCCACGGGCCGTACACGTTCGTACAAGCAGCACATTTGGCACATCCATGTGAAGCAGTCTTTTATCTAAGCAGCGTCACTGAAGGCAGGAGGCATGCGTCTCCTACATGACACAAGGGCCGCACCGCAGGAGTCAGGGAGCTCGCCCTCTGTGCTTTGAAGTGGTTGTGATCCTTTTATGGCCACATGGCCTTTTATTAGAACCAAATGTGTGTCTGGGGGCCATATTTGTGTTTTTCTTACTTTCCCCCAAAAAATAACATATCATTTAGAAGAGGCAAATGATTCCTTAAACGGCTGCACAAAGAAAAAACGGCAAAAGATTTATTCTTTCCCCCCTGTAATTAAATCTGTTAATTACATGTTAGTAAATGGGAAGCACAAAATGTGCGAATCTCATATGCGGTGACAATTATCTGTATATAATGTGTATATAACAGGATCATTTTATCAAGTGTCTGTTATTGGGGGACATGAAAATGTATCTTCTATACAAGTTATGGCACCTTCGTTAATAATGGAAATTCCTCAATTTAGATTTGCCATCAATTAGAACAAATGTACAGCAGCTACAGCCAGCACCTCTCTACTGACAAGAGGGGCTGTCCATGCAACACAGGTTACTGAACTTTAAAAATATGGACACTTAAGGGGCATTTTTTTTACTTGAATATGTTTACTTTGGGCCTAAGCTCACGTTTGCTAGTGGGTTTCATTAAACACTGTGTACTGTTTACTACACGGTGTACTGCAGGCTGCAGAATAAGTGAACTGAGCATCCAACAGTGAGCAGGTTTGGAGGGGAGAGTTTAAAGCACCACGCCAGTCTTTCTTTCTATGTCACCTCCGGAGTGGTATCACTAATGTTTGTTCATTGTCTGTAGTAAAATACTTGCCAGCTGCAATGTTCTCCCCAGCGTGACTCTGGTCCTGCTCCGCCATGTTGTAACCACAGCTCCTGACTGATTAACGGTCACTACAGTAGCTCTCACAGGCTTACATTCGAAAGTCACTTCCAGTCTGCCCGGCAAACACTGGAGTAATCCTGCAGATCACAACTACCAGATGAAGAGCGTCATTGAGAACAATGGAAGAGGAGCAGAGCTGGAGCCAGGATCAATGGAAGAGGAGCAGAGAGGGAACCGGGAACAACAGAAGAGGAGCAGAGAGTGAGCCGAGACCAGCGGAAGAGGAGCAGAGCGAGAGCCCAGACCAGCGGAAGAGGAGCAGAGTGGGAGCCCAGACCAGCGGAAGAGGAGCAGAGTGGGAGCCCAGACCAGCGGAAGAGGAGCAGAGCGGCAGCCGAGACCAGCGGAAGAAGAGCACAGTGGAGCCCAGACCAGTGGAAGAGGAGCAGAGCCGAGCCGAGACCAGCGGAAGAGGAGCAGAGCGAGAGCCGAGACCAGCGGAAGAGGAGCAGAGCGAGAGCCGAGACCAGCGGAAGAGGAGCAGAGTGGGAGCCCAGACCAGCAGAAGAGGAGCAGAGACTAGCGGAAGAGGAGCAGAGCGGAGCCCAGACCAGCGGAAGAGGAGCAGAGCGGAGCCCAGACCAGCAGAAGAGGAGCAGAGCGGAGCCCAGACCAGCAGAAGAGGAGCAGAGCGGAGCCCAGACCAGCAGAAGAGGAGCAGAGCGGAGCCCAGACCAGCGGAAGAGGAGCACAGTGGAGCTCAGACCAGCAGAAGAGGAGCAGAGCCGAGCCCAGACCAGTGGAAGAGGAGCAGAGCAGAGCAGAGCCGAGACCAGCGGAAGAGGAGCAGAGCCGAGCCGAGACCAGCGGAAGAGGAGCAGGGCGGAGCGGCGACTAGCAGAAGAGGAGCAGGGCAGAGCCGCAACCAGCGGAAGAGGAACAGGGCAGAGCCGCAAACAGCGGAAGAGGAGCGGAGCTGAGAACACCAGAAGACTGCGATTGACAAGTATTTTTACTACAGGTACGGAACATACATTAGTGATACCAATGAAATAATAAACATTGGAGTTGTGCTTTAACTCTTATGTGTCCTTTTCGGGGCTCCTCTCCGCTAATTTATGAGTAAAGATCACATCAAAAATGGTAATCTATCTACTAAGAGGGGCTTAGAAAAACAAATAACAGTTACAAACTCCCCGTCCGAACAAGGTCACTCGTACTCCAGACTTGATGAAGGGTGCATTTCAGTCTTAATGTACGCCTCTTATGTAATATAAAGTATGATGCGTTTATTGGGCACCTGCACCATCCTGATCACTTTCTAAAGAGTTGGTTGAGCTTATTAGGACAGTTGTAAAAATTGCAACAGATGCATAAAAAAAAAAAAATTGAGACATTTCCAATGGAAAACCGCTTGATGAAAAAAAAAGTCACAACAGTATAAAATTTTAATGAATCAGAAATGAAAAAATATATATTTTTAGCCCAAAGATTCATGCAATTGAGTATAGGAAATTCCCCCAAAAGGTGTCCAGATCCCTTTATTCTGTGGTGATACTGTGGGGTAACTGGATCGTTGACAGATTACAACTAGTTGCTTGGGGGAATCGGCAGCAAGAAACTCCTGGATCAGTTCATTTATGAAAACAAAAAAATTGTTTGTCCAAAGTGGACTAGTGTGAAAATCTGTAGGAGCTGTAGAGGCGATGAAGGTTAGATAAAATGATTGAAGAAAAATGTGGAGTCAGTGCAGCTTTCATTTTCCAAAACTACGTAAGAGCAGGAATCTGACGTCTGGCACTCGCCCAGTGTTTTCCTAAATCTCGGAGGCCGGGTTGAGATTTGTTTCAATTAAGAACAAGTGAAATCTCCCGGAGCGCAAGTGATACGAGAGGTCGCCAGCAGTCTGGATTTATAGCCTTGCACTCACCAACTCCTTGGATTCAGCAAGAAGGTCTTCTACATCCGAGAAGCTGAAGCCCGCCACAGTAATGAACTGACTGACCACTGACACAAACTTATCTCCAGCCACAGAGGGCTGAGACTTTTGATACTCCAGTTCCTAAATGGGGGGAAAAATAAATAATTTTATTTACTATTTATTAATTATACATTACTTATACAGCGCCTTCATATTCCGTTTTCCACCATATTCCGTGGCGTTTTATGCTATGAACTGAAGAAATGATTGCAATATGCTGTCTCTGAGATACGGATGATGTAGAATTACCTAAAGGCCTTATCCAACAATTACAGCATTTTAACTAGTTTGTAGATTTTGTTTTTTGATCGCTTGGACTTCCAAAGATCTCAAAAACAAGGGTCCTCTGTACTGCTGTATTCATGATCTATAGGTGTGACAAAGATAGCAGAGCGCCGTCTCCGTCGTTCTTGCAGATAATGGATGGAGCAGAATTCCCAGACCTCTGTTCTCGTGATCAACTGAGGCTCCAGCAATCTGATAGGCCTCTCCAATGTGCGTACATTGGGAGAGACTTGTCAATCACCAGGAGCAAGGCGAGGGAAAAATTTGAGGAATCGTATTGCACTAATTTAGTCTCTCCATATGGTTTCCGTACGACTCTTTAGACTAGGTTTTCTCTGAAACGTGCCGGCGCCTTCGTGCAGCCAGGCTTTGATTCGTGATTGGTTTGGGCAGCATGAATCAAGGGACAGGTTTCCCTTAAATGTTAAAACTCACAGTTGTGGATTTAGTAGCAAATCTAAAAAATAGAAAGATTTCCGCTACATCTAAATATACTAGAACTGAGAAAGTTAAGGTAAATCTCAGCCCAAATATACAAGATTGTTTCCTGCTATGAATATACATAATATTGTGCACAATGCATAAATTGTAAACTTCACCAAAAACAGTATTCACAGGTGTGAGGGGTATTTAGCGCCCAGTGGCGTAACTACAAAGTTATGGGCCCCGGTGCGAACTTCCAAATGGGGCCCCCCCCCTACCCCCCCACCTTCCCCCGCCCCCGCAACCCCCCCACCTTCCCCCGCCCCGCTTCCCCTAGATATGCCTCGGACTGTTGCAGGAATCTCCTGCACTGCAACATGGTGTTGGGTGCCAGCACAGCCCGCACAGTGGTATATCCAGCACAGCCCGCACAGTGGTATATCCAGCACAGCCCGCACAGTGGTATATCCAGCACAGACCGCACAGTGGTATATCCAGCACAGACCGCACAGTGGTATATCCAGCACAGACCGCACAGTGGTATATCCAGCACAGACCGCACAGTGGTATATCCAGCAGAGACCGCACAGTGGTATATACAGCACAGCCCGCACAGTGTTATATACAGCAGAGCCCGCACAGTGGTATATACAGCACAGACCGCACAGTGGTATATCCAGCACAGACCGCACAGTGGTATATCCAGCACAGACCGCACAGTGGTATATCCAGCACAGCCCTCACAGTGGTATATCGAGCACAGACCGCACAGTGGTATATCCAGCACAGACCGCACAGTGGTACATACAGCACAGCCTGCAGAGTGGTATATACAGCAGAGCCCGCACAGTGGTATATAGAGCACAGCCCGCACAGTGTTATATACAGCACAGCCCGCACAGTGGTATATACAGCACAGCCCGCACAGGGGTATATACAGCACAGCCCGCACAGGGGTATATACAGCACAGCCCGCACAGGGGTATATACAGCACAGCCCGCACAGTGTTATATACAGCACAGCCCGCACAGTGGTATATACAGCAGAGCCCGCACAGTGGTATATACAGCAGAGCCCGCACAGTGGTATATACAGCAGAGCCCGCACAGGGATATATACAGCAGAGCCCGCACAGGGATATATACAGCACAGCCCCCACAGGGGTATATACAGCAGAGCCCGCACAGGGATATATACAGCACAGCCCCCACAGGGGTATATACAGCACAGCCCGCACAGGGGTATATAGAGCACAGCCCACATCTCATCTCATCCCCCCCCCCCGATAATGGCCCCACAGTCCGGTTAAAAAGAAAAAAAAAAAAAAACTCTCCTCACCTTTCCTTTTGCCCGCGCTGCTCCTGGCGGCTGCAGTCTGCCCAGGACACTGCAGGTGCGCGATGATATGACGTCATCGCGCACCCGCAGTGTACTGTCAGAGGCAGAGCGGGGAATGATGGGAGAGGAAGCGTCAGGTGACGCTCTCTCCTCCCATCATTGCATTGAACTATACCGGTGTCATAGACGCCGGTATAGTTAAATGCGGCGGCGGCGGCGGCACTGGGGGGGTTCCGGGGGAGGAACAGTGCAGCGGCCCACTACTGGCATCGGCTCTTCTGGCATTTGCCAGAAGTGCCCGATGGCCAGCCTGGCCCTGCTCAGACCTGCCGGCCCGGGGCCCCTGACCTGCGGGGCCCGGTCGCAATGGCGACCGCTGCGACCGCGGTAGTTACGCCCCTGTTAGCGCCCCCAAAGAGCATCCCTGAACCATACTTTACTCTTAGGAAGAAATAAGGGTAGACATTACCAAAGTCTTTCCCGTGTCCTCTAAGATTTAGGTATAACTAAAGCTAAAAGTCACCAAAGGGTAAAGGACGGGTCAGGGCTGCTCTTAAGAGCCCCCCCACCCCCACACTGACTGTAGGGTCAGCTGTAGGAAATGGATAGGGAAGGTCTACATCCAGTAGCAGACTCGTGGCAAAAATCTCCCTACACCTGTAGAAATGCTGTACATCCCGTGTGTATTCCAATAATGTGTGCTTGATGTGCACCTTTTTGCCAATTTCAATACATGAAAAAAAATGATATGCATTTCCGAGGATAATTTTGTACACCTGGATGTATCCATATAATACAAGGTCAGGCGACTGTTCTAAAATGCTAAGCATTTGCAAACAATCACTATTGCCCAACAATCCTCCCCTTACCCCTTAAGCCATAGCCTACTCTAAAAAGAAATAAAAACCTCTTCAAAGCAACCTTCCCATTCACAGTTCTAAGAAAACTTTTCAAAAACTGCAAAAAGCGCAGAATAGAGTAATAGAGCTACTTACACTTTCCACAGCTTTCAGGCCGTTCCTTAAGGTGACTATTTCTTTGTCCAGTTCAGTCATACTTAAAAAAAAATATATATATATGTATATAAATAAAATATATATATTATATAAAATATATACATATGACACATAAGATAAAGCCATTTTATCGATCCATTATAAAGTGATGGTACATCGAAGTCAGGCCCTGGGATCAGGTAGATGCTATGTATCTGATTTCTAGGGATCTTATTTCCTGCGGTGTTTAATCTGGTTTTATTAGTTTTGGACCCTTTTATGAGTCAGTCTTCAGCTAGCGCTCCATATTAGTGGCTGCAGGCAGCTTAAATATTATCATTAAAGGGGTAGTCCAGGCTTGGGGTACAAGCCTGCAGTCACTATATGCCTGCAGACTTGTGAATCCTCACTGCGCAATGTCATTCTCCGATGCCGTGAGCGGGCGGTCATGTAACTGCAAGCATGCGATTTGCATACTTTCGTCCACAATCCAGCTAGATGTGTCCAGCCTCGCTCAATTCACTTTTATTGAGCAAGCCGCATACGTCTAGTCTGCATGAGGCTGCATGTATGCAAATAGCATACTTGTGGTCACAGTACATGAATAGAGCAGGCTGCACATGTGCACTGCCACACCATTCTGAAGGGGACAAAATGCCCTGTTCTACCGATTAGCGTGGGTCCCAGCAGTTGGACCCCCATGATAAACAAGTTACCAACTATCCTTTTGATGGTGGATAACTTGTTTCAACTATAGTGCCTCTTTAATTTGTTATTTTGCGGCCGTCGGCTCGATCTTGACCCATGCTGACTTTATGGATGAACCATCTGTAGGAAGGCGGATCTTGTGCAAGCCTAGATAGGTCCACCAGGATCTTCTCTGTTATCTTGATAGTATCAAGCCATGGGTTGTTGGTCTTCTTCACACCATGATGTCCTTCTCCAGTGTTTGATGTGCACAACATCGGCAAGTCATAGTTTGGTGATCCTTGCTTTGAGTGACATGTCTGGCTTTATTTGTTTGTTCTTCTTGCCATCCATGGTACCGATAACATTCTTCTCCAGCACCACATTTCAAAGGCGTCATTTCCAAGAGTACTAGTATACTGGAATTGTAATTGACATCAAAAGCTTTTTCGGTGGGTGGATTAGCAATTTGCTAATTATCAGTAAATAAACAGCTTGGTTACGTCAGCGGCCACATTGTAGTTTCTCCTAACACTTCAGCTTTCTCATGTTTGAAGCGTGATAGATCCATTCCTCCCAATCTGCAGAACATATGTGTAGCTGTTTGCTCTCGATACATTCAGCTCGCCACTTACTTTACTTTTGCAGCCTCGGGGATACTCTGCAGCTCCTCGTGTAGACTTATAATCTTAGGATATTTCTTTTCTACCACTGTTATTAGATAGTGCAAAAGGGTGATATTCCTGTAATGACACAATATATCTTATTACTGTACAGTAACAATATGAACGACAGATCTTGACATAGGCAAAGCCATCAATCACTTTCTGTACAGGCAGAGAAGTAGGACTTTTCCTATACTCCAGAGCCAAGTCTAGAATGGCTGACGCTTGTCAGTACATGCCGGACAACCCGACGCACAGAAACTGATATCGGCAACTTCATATTCAGCCCAAATGTTGCAGATCTGGACTGTATCAGTGTTCATCTACTGTACATCACACACCATTCACGGAGCGGTATGGGAATGAATCCAATATAAGTGCATGATATTCACTACAGGATCTGAACAGCTGAATGTCATCAGAACCATCCCTCTTCCTAACATTACATCACACCGTTCCCCGTGGATCCTTTTTTGCAAGCATAAAACAAACCGCAGCTCTTGAGGGAAATTAGTGGAAGTCTCACGCTGGATTGTATATACAACACCCCCTGTGAGAGGTCAGCTACAGGAAAATGCAGAAACCTCCGGGAGGAACCCAATAAAGATCTTCTCTAGAATATCTCTGCTGATGAGATACCTTCCGCTGTGGAAGCGATAACCCGTGTAGGCAGTAGTGTAGGTCAAAGTAAGTAGCTAACTACTCCAAGATGGAAGCCAAATTTCATTTACGCAGTTGGGTACACAGAGCCGACCCTGCTCCAGAAGAGATCTACTTCAATGAGACATTTTTTTCTCATTATTAACTCAAAACGTTTTGTTTTTCTAATAAAACTGTGCAGGTTCCGATTCTTCGGCTTTTGGTCAGTATGTCCATCTCTACCCTCAGCATATTGCTCATTTCTCTTGTTTCCCAAAATTTTCCTAGCATTAGGCTACATACACACATCCGTTTCGCTCATCCACATACAACCCCATTTTTAAGACAAGACAGCACACAGACTCCGCTTATTGGAACCACTCGCGCCATTATTTTTTTTTAATTATTTTTATGGATCTGTGTCCTGTGTGTTCTGACAAACTCCGAATATGTCCTATTCTCATCCGTTTTTGCAGATCCAACTGGGCCATTTAAATGTACAGGGATGCAGAAAAAAACAGAAAGCATCAGTTTTACGTCCATTTTCTAAACGATCCATTTACCTTCTTTACCTTTGAATTATATCAGTTTACAGTTTTTAAAAAGGGACGAGAAAAAAAAAATGGATGCAAAACTCATGACACAGAGATATAAAAACTGTAGTGAATACAAAGGAGCAGCTTTAGGAATAATTAAGACAAGCATAAAATGGTTGAGTTGTCAGAGTGCGTTAAGGACGGTACACAGACCCATTATAGCCATAATGCCAGTGCTCACTGATGAGTTTTCATACTTACCAATAGTCTGCCATGATTAAAAAAATTGCAACATGTACCTTTATGCTCCATATTACGGACATAAATTTCGCAAGCAATGTAAAGGCAGCTCGGCACCTGTCCTTAGATGTCACTTACTTGTCAATGCTGGATTTGGTATCGGCGATCTTATTTAAACTGGAGATCTTAAACCCGTAAGCGTTTCCCCTCTGTCCTTTGTTCATGTAGTTTCCGAAAGCCAGGACCACTTCCAAGAGTTGTTTTAAGCTTTTACTCTGCAAAACCTGCTTGGAGGCTGAGCGGATGGCTGGGTACAAGGGGCAGAATGAGAAATCTAGTGAGGAGGGCATTTATTCTAACATGCAGAACATAGAGGCGTAGGTCATACATCTTTGGCGTTACTGAAAATTGCAAGTGTGTCCAAAAGTTACAGCAAATTCACATTTTATTTTATTTTACTAACTTATATAGTGCATTAATTCCACAGCGCTTTACAGACATCATCACTGTCCCCATAGGGATTCTAGATTGTGAGCCCCTATCACTACGTCTTTGGAGTGTGGCAGGAAACCGGAGAACCCGGAGGAAACCCACGCAAACACGGGGAGAACATACAAACTCCTTGCAGATGTTGTCTTTGGTGGGATTTAAACTCAGGAAGCCAGTGCTGCAAAGCTGCAGTGCTAACCACTGAGCCACCATATAGTGCTAACCACTGAGCCACTGTACTGCCCATTGTGCCACTATAGTGGTGGTTTCTGCTGTGAATTCACCCTTTGCATTGCATTAATTGACAGTGTGAATGCCAAATCTGAAGCATTGGGCAATTTATGATGCAAAATTAAAAGAAAGGGCGGAAGAGATTTCATAAAATCAATTACATTGGTACTAAAAAAAAAAAATACAATAAATAAATTACCAATAAATGTGTCCCGTGTGAACAGACCCATAGTGTTTCCCAGGATTTTCAATTAATGGCCTGTTCTTCCAGGTCTGCAATGCATAATCAATGGTGTCCAACATTTGGGACCTCCAAGAATTAGCAGAACGAAGAAGCCTTGACTGTTTATACACAGTGCCGTACATGTGGGTGCCTGCAGCTCTGTCCATTTTGGGACATTGAGCAGAGCTATGACCCATCTGTACCCGAATCCCTCACTAGTCAGCAGCATGTGTAAGGGTGCATGATATATTAAGACTAGTGGTGAGTGAACGTGTCTTCGGTGTGCTCAAAAAATACAATCGAGACCCTGCGGCTGCATATCTCACAGCTGTTTGACAGCCGCAACACATAAAGGGATTGCCTAACAGACCATCTCTGCATGTGTTGTGGCTGTCAAACAGCTGTGAGATATGCAGCCGCAGGGTCTCGATCATATTATTCGAGCACGGGGAAGACACTCAACACCCGAGCATGCTCAGAAAACACCTTATCCCAGCATGTTCGCTCATCACTAATTAAGACCCCCAAATGTTAGGGACACTTTAACTACAACTTACCTTCCACCTTTGGTTTGACTTCAGCAACCCTCTCTGCAAATTTCTTTTTGAAGTACAGAGACTGCAGCCGCTGCTGATAATGGTTGATCCTAGAAGAATTAATCAAATTATTAGAATGTTATTTTCTCGTCCATTATAAAAAACAATCAAATCGCATACCATTTGAGATTTAATAAATAATATATTTTCTAAGAGAAAGTGTATTCCAAGTTTTTTGATGTGAATTTTGGAGCAAAATCTGCTCCAAAATCCTCATTAAAAAAACGAAACAAAAACAAATAGCCTTGTTAACCACCTAGAGCCTGTAAAAAAAAAATAAATGCTGGACTCTGTATCAATAATGGTGCAGTGGCAAATTTTGATTCCAGTTGTAATCAATTATTACAGTTCCTTCACAACACAAAATTTTATGTGCAATATTTGATTAGAGGGTTATTCCAGTCTTCATAAAATGGGTATTGTTGGATAGCTCTTGTAAAAACAAGCATTTTTGCAATTTACTGCTTATTAACCCTTTCACGACATGCGCCGTACATGTACTGCGCATGTCGTGTCTCCCCCTTTGATGTGGGCTCCGGCGCTAAGCCCACATCAAAGTCGCGACATGTCAGCTGTTTTGTACAGCTGACATGTGCGCGCAATAGCGGCGGGTGAAATCGCTATTCACCCGCCGCTATTAACCTGCTAAATGCCGCTGTCAAACGCTGACAGCGGCATTTAACTACCACTTCCGGCCATGCGGCCGGAAATGAGCGCATCGCCGACCCCTGTCACATGATCGGGGGTCGGTGATGTGTCAGGACAGTAACCATAGAGGTCCTTGAGACCTCTATGGTTACTGATGCAGGCCTGCTGTGAGCGCCCCCCTGTGGTCGGCGCTCACAGCACACCTGCAATTCAGCTACATAGCAGCGATCTGATGATCGCTGCTATGTAGCTGAGCCAATCGAGTTGTGCCAGCTTCTAGCCTCCCATGGAGGCTATTGAAGCATGGCACAAGTAAAAAAAAAATGTTTTTGAAAATATGAAAAAAATATAAAAAATATAAAAGTTTAAAACGCCCCATCCTAAATAAAACAATAAAAAAAAAATCAAACCTACACGTATTTGGTATCGCCGCATTCGGAATCGCCCGATCTATCAATAAAAAAAAGCATTAACCTGATCGTTAAACAGCGTAGCGAAAAAAAAATCAAAACGCCAGAATTACGTTTTTTTGGTCGCTGCGACATTGCATTAAAATACAATAATGGGCGATCAAAAGAATATATCTGCACAAAAGTGATATTATTAAAAACGTCAGCTCGGCACGCAAAACATAAGCCCTCACCCGACCCCAGATCACGAAAAATGGAGACGCTTCGGGTATCGGAAAATGGCACTTTATTTTTTTTATTAAGCAAAGTTTTGAATTTTTTTTCACCACTTGGATAAAAAGTAACCTAGACATGTTAGGTGTCTATGAAGTCGTAATGACCTAGAGAATCACAATGGCAGGTCAGTTTTAGCATTTAGTGAACCTAGCAAAAAAGCCAAACAAAAAACAAGTGTGGGATTGCACTTTTTTTGCAATTTCACCGCACTTGAAATTTTTTTCCCGTTTTCTAGTAAAAGACATGGTAAAACCAATGGTGTCGTTCAAAAGTACAACTCGTCCCGCAAAAAATAAGCTTTCACATGACCATATTGACGGAAAAATAAAAAAAGTTATGGCTCTGGGAAGGAGGGAAGTGAAAAACGAAAACGCAAAAACGAAAAAGGGCCGCGACTTGAAGGGGTTAAAATTTCCAGCCGTTCTTGAGATCCTAACCACTTCTCTTTTTAGCTTGTTGCCTTGGAGACCGACCATTGCTGCTAGACAGCGAAACATACACTTAAAAGCAATTTTATATTGGACTTGTAAGAACTATTTTGAAGCTGACCAGGGTAGCTGTTGCCTCTTAATCCTAGCCAGCTTCAACATAGTGCTTACAAGCTACACAGCAGAAGTGGTCGGTCTCCTAGGCAACGAGCTGTAAACAAAAGAAAAGTACTAATACCTAAAAAAAACGACCGTTATTTTTAATGAGCAATAAATTGCAAAAATGTTTGTTTTTACAAGACCTACCCAACAATACCCATCTATGAAGAGGGAAATAACCCTTTAAAGGTCACACTTCGAAACTCAATGTTTCCCAGTGGAATACGGCAGCTGGTCTTAAGCGGTCTGTTTTTTTTTTCTATTAAGACTATAAAATCGCTGCTAAATCTTTATATGTTTCTTTGATTAATAACCCTAATAAACATTACTATCCAATATAAAATCAAGGACATGTGGGTGATGCCACATAGCGCTGACATTTTGCTTTCTTCAGCTAGTTACAGCCTCCTACTTGTAAACCGGGGAGTTGAGAAATGTGAAAAAAAAAGTAACGTGAAAATTCAATATTCTCCAGTGACGAGACCCGATAAAATAAATACGAGCGGCTTCCAAAATGTGATATTCTATGAAAAGAAAATGTTTTACAGCTGTGAAAAGACGAGGTTTACACTTTCCCAACAGTGTTCTGAGAAAAGCAAAAGAATAAATGTATCTCCTCTGTACAATTCACCTGGGAGTTCGGAAAATATGGAGTTTTGGCTTAATTTCATCTGGCATAGAGTTTTATTACTTCAGATTTCTCCTTAGACTTGTATGTGCTTTCCGCTATACATCACAACGTATGGTAGCTATGATGCTCCGCAGGGCCACAATTCGTGATAATGCAGCCTATCAGCTCTGTAGCAATGAGTGACATCACTGACTGCTCAGTTAATCAATGATGTCATTTCATCCTAGAAATCTCATTTAAAAGGACTTTTCAGGCCACATTTTCGTGAAATAAAAAGAACAAGTTCTTTTTTTTCTATATGCTAAATACTATATATACTCGAGTATAAGCCGAGTTTTTCAGCACATTTTTTTTGCTGAAAAGACCCCCCTCGGCTTATACTCGAGACATTGTCCCAGAAGATAAGAGGGGGGCAGCAGCGGCAAAGCAGCGGGTCACAGGAGGTAGGAGTCGGTGGCAGCGGCTAACTCCTGTGTCCGCTGCAAAAGAGAAATGAATATTCACTGCTCTGGCAGTGAATATTAATTTCTCTGTAATAGGCGAACAGTGTCAGCCGCAGCCATTGACTTCCAGCAGCAACCAAGATGTCACGTGTGCCCACAAATTAAGAGGAATGAATATTCACCTCTCTCCACTCCCATAGGCGTGGAGTGCAATGAATATTCATTCCCTTAAGTAGAGGGGACACGTTACTGCACGGCGGATGTGTCTGACACTGTTCGAGCTACTTAACAGCAATGGATACTCACTGCCCTCCACGCACATAGTCCTGGCGTGGAGAGCAGAAAGTATTCCAGCAGCTATGCTGTGCTTGTAAGCAGCGCATGACGTCCCTGCAATGCGCTGTTTACAAGCATAAAGCAGCTGCTGGCACCGGAACAAGATGCAGTCACTGCGAGAGAGCACAGGAAGGGTAAGTAGGATTTTTTTGTATATGCTTTTTTGATGGGAGCCATGCATACCAGGATAATGATGAGGTTGCCATGCTTACAAGGATAGGAATGAGGAGCCATGCATACCAGGATGGGGATGAGGAGCCATTCAGACCAGTATAGGGATGAGGAACCATGCATACCAGGATAGAGATGAGGAGGCCGTGCATACCAGAATAGGGATGAGGGTGCCATGCATACAAGGATAGGGATGATGGGACCATGCATACAAGGATAGGGACGAGGGGACCATGAATACCAGGATAGGGACGAGGGGACCATGAATACTAGGACAGGGACGAGGGGACCATGCATACCAGGATGGGGATGATGGGAGCCATACATGCAAGGATAGGGATGAGGAACCATGCACACCAGGAGAGGGATGAGGAACCATGCATACCAGAATGGGGATGAGGGTGCCATGCATGCAAGGATAGGAATGAGGGTGCCAAGCATATAAGGATAGGGATGAGGAGCCATGCAGACCAGTTTAGGGATGAGGAACCATGAATACCAGGATAGAGATGAGGAGGCCGTGCATACCAGGATGGGGATGAGGAGGCCGTGCACACCAGGATGGGGATGAGAAGGCCTTGCATACCAGGATGGGGATGAGAAGGCCGTGCATACCAGGATGGGGATGAGGAGACCATGCATACAAGGATAGGGATGAGGGGACCATGCATACAAGGATAGGGATGAGGGGACCATGAATACCAGGATGGGGATGAGGGGGCCCATGCATACCAGGATGGGGATGAGGGGGCCATGCATACCAGGCTTATACTTGAGTCAATAAGTTTTCCCAGTTTTTCATGGCAAAATTACGTGACTCGGCTTATAATCAGGTCGGCTTATACTAGAGTATAAATTGTGGCTCAATTTGCACCAAGAAAACTAGGTCACTCACCTTGCACCACATTTATTTTGCGTTTTTAGTCACTTTTTTTTTTATTTTCAATGCTGGAGTGGCAGTCTAAGTATATGTCCCCTGCCCATGGCCATGGTTATATACCCACCCTCCAGCATCTTCACCGTTTTTCGGCACTGCTCTGGTTCCGTGGCGCCATGTTGTGACCACAACTTCTGACTGGAAGAAAGTCTCAATGGAAGTTGAGGAGAGCCAGAATGAGACTCCCACACACTTACATTGAAGATTGACCTTCGCGTGGCTCCATGAAACACTGGAGCAAGCGGCAGGTCACTTTTTGCCAGAAACGATACTGGAAAACGATGAAGGTGACGGCAAGTGAGTATGAGACAGGGAAATTACATTTAAAACACTACTACAGCGGTACAATAAAAAACAAAAAAAACCCGCTGGAGTGGTGCTTCAGTAAAGTGTTGCAGAAAGGCTTAAAACCCAACAAGAAAATTATGAGCAACAAAGGTTAGTGCCCCAAAAAAACAAGTTATCTTCTTTCCCAAGCATATTGGATAACCTGCTGACCACTGAGGGTATGAATGCTGGGACCACCAGAGCCGTTCATGAATAGAGCACAGGTAAGCATGATCAAACTCTTCGAATGGTAATAGCAGATGACTGTAATCTGCTTCCTCAGGCAGTTGTCCCAATGATAATCAATGGAGCAGAAGTCAAGCATGTGCTCCTCTATTCTATTTCCAACCTCGGTCATCACCAAGTTATGTTATACCCTATGGGTAGGGAATAACTTCTTTTTTGGAAATAATCCCTTAAACAACAAATTGAGCCAAATATTGGAATAAAAACAGTTTAGTAAGGCTCTGTTCACATTTAAATTTGTCTGTTCTTAAAACAAAACAGAATGTTCAAAAGGAATAAGGAATCTGATGTATCAGTTTTGCAAATAGAAGCAGAGGAGCTCTACTGATTGTTATGGAGTAAGTCTGGATTCTAGTTTTCCGACAGGACGAAAAAGTTCTGCATCCAGGACTTTTCTTTCCATTCTAAAAAAAAATAAACAAACCCCATAATAATCAATAAAGCCCCTCTTCTTCCGTTAGCATAACTGATACAACGGATCCCTTATTCTGTTTGACTGCACAGGAGACAAAATGGTCATCCAACAAGAGCCCCTGTTATAGACTAGACCGTCTGAAGATGCGCCAGATTTGAGTCTGCGCTGTCTAAAAATGAAAAAGTATCAGTAAATCTTTAGCACTGTATTGAGAAGGCTTGAGTGGGGTCACCTGCCATCAGTTCAGCAAACCCACATATGCCAGATCACTTGTCAAAACCGAAGATAAAGAAAATAACGTGCCTGCTTGGAGAATTGATGTGAAGATCGTGGTCCATAAGTATGGAATTATTAGCACTCAAAAAAAATCTTTCAAATTCTGGGTAGGATTTGGGATGGGTGAGTAGAGTGGGTTTTAGAAAAAAAAACTTTTCAGTGGTTAAGTTGGCATGTTGCTTATCAAATGATTAAAAAAAAACGTACCTGCTCATCTCAAAGAGGAACCTGTCCGGTTTGGCCATACGGTCCAGCTCATGTTTGTGCTCCTCCAGCAAGTCAATGTCACTCTTCTCAGGAACAAATTTCAGGAGCTGGAGAAGACAATCTGTGTTAGAAGCCTGAACACATACTTTATAGGGAAGTTTTTACTAAAAGACATCCTCTTTGAGGGTATGTGCACATGTTGCGGATTTCTTGCAGAAATTTCCTGAAGAAAACCGGAAATTTTCTGCAAGAAATCCGCATTTTTTTTTTTGCGTTTTTTTTCCGTTTTTTTCGCGTTTTTTTTAGCATTCTGCAAGCGTAATTAGCTTGCAGAATGCTAAAGTTTTCCAAGCGATCTGTAGCATCGCTTGGAAAACTGACTGACAGGTTGGTCACACTTGTCAAACATAGCGTTTGACAAGTGTGACCAACTTTTTACTATAGATGCAGCCTATGCAGCATCTATAGTAAAAGATAGAATGTTTAAAAATAATAAAAAAAATAAAAAAATGCTTATACTCACCCAGACATCTCCTCAGCGGCGTCCGTTCCTCTTCCTATAGCTGGTCTGTGCGCACAGGACCTTCCGTGACGTCACGGTCACGTGAGCGGTCACATGACCGCTCACGACCAATCACAGGACAGTGACGTCATCGGCAAGGTCCTTCACCGCACACCAGCTACAGGAACCGAAGCGACAGCGTGCAGTGGAGGCGGGAAGACATCGAAGGTGAGTATAGGACTATTTTTTATTTTAATTCTTATTTTTTTACCACTTATATGGTGCCCAGTCCGTGGAGGAGAGTCTCCTCTCCTCCACCCTGGGTACCAACCGCACATAATCTGCTTACTTCCCTCATGGTGTGCACAGCCCCGTGCGGGAAGTAAGCAGATCAATGGACCCCTAGGTGTGCGGAATCCCCTGCAATTCCGCATTTTAATGAACATGTTGCTTTTTTTTCCGCGATGCGATTTTTTCGCGGAAAAAAAGGCTACATTTGCACAAAAAATGCGGAATACACTGTAAATAATAGGAGGCATATGTAAGCGTTTTTTTTGCGTTTTTATCACGTTTTTATAGTGAAAAAACGCGAAAAAAACGCGAAAAATACTTAACGTGTGCACATGGCCTAAAGTGACTAATCTGGAGCGTCTTTTCTTTTATCTCACTTGCAATTATGCATTGTTTATATTGTGGTATATTCCACAGCGCTGTATAATCATCATCCCTGTCTCCATCAGGGCTCACAATCTAGATTCCTTATCAGTATGACTTTGGTGTGTGGGAGTTAACCTGAGAACTTGGAAGAAACCCACTTAAACATGAGGAGAACATACAAACTCCATGCAGATGTTGTTCTTGATGAGATATGAACCCAGGACCCCAGCACTGCAAAGCGACCGTGCTAACCACTGAGCCACCATACTGCCCAACATCTCTGTGTTGTTCCACCTGTAATTCCTCATGGAAATGTAGGCATCCAATGACAACTGGTAATTACTATGGTTGAGAGTATCAATTCTCTGATGGCTCACAAACCTAAGACCGTCAATGTCAGACATGTGAAACTGGCATTAGTTTGTGAAAACACAGTTCTTTTAGTTCATACATCAAGACTGACACTTTTCATTAATCACCTAAGATTTACTACACCTTGGGGGCGCGTACATAGAATATTTATTATAGGACTACGTATAAATTAAACTAATAACCACTCATACAAATGGAAAGGGTGAGAATACTTTCACCGTAGACTTTGGAGACCAATTGCTTCTTGAATTGTCCTTCCCTGGAAATTTTCCCAGGCTCCTTCCTTTTTAATCTGGATTGTATTACCTGCAAGTGTATGAGCTGGATCATGTTGTGTTTGTTTTGTAGTGTTTTACTCTTGTATTTGTAGATTTTTCAATTACGGTATTTTCTTAGATTTAAGAAAAGGTCACTGAAGTTAAAGGGAATCTACAGGTTGACATACCGTAACAAATGCTCAAACAACAGTCTTCAAGCGTCTGCGCTGTGATAACATTCACGCCTTAGTGCTGTTATTTGGGATTATGGCGTTCCGGGGGTGGAGGACTGTGGCACGCACAGTCCTACATGGCTATGTACTCCACCAAGTATGCCTTATTAGGTGCCATTCTCCCCTACAAGCACCGAGGGAAAAAAAAGTACTCGATGGTGACCACAGTATAGCTCCACACTACAGGGCCCTATCTTGTCTTAGTATTTCGGTACTTTTCCCAGCTTGTAATAGCATGCATTACCCTGTAGATGTCACTGCTGCTATTTTTTTTCTTTGTGGGTATAAAATAGCACATTTTTGCCCTCAGCATATATATATATGAAGTATAATCCTTGCTTGCGACCTGCCATATATCATGTATACATGACAATATCGGATATTTAGGGTTTTTTTTTCTTACGTTGTTGAGATCTAAACAGTGCCAAATTCCTTACATTGCACAATTATCTATGCCTCATCTGTCACTATTCAATTTCCAAAAGGCAATTTAGTTAGTTAATGGGTGACGTGGGTGGAGGTTTCCTTCATTTCTGCTGAAAGAAACAAGGTCAACGGTGACGTGTCAGATAAGCGCCCTCACCTGCTCCAGCATGTCTTTCGGTAGATCCTCCTGCTCGTCCATTGTCAAAATTGCACGTTTGATTTCTTCATTCGACAACTTTAACCTACAAGAAAGTAAACATGACATTACATATGAAGCGCTGCAACTCAAGGCATGCTGGGAATTGTAGTTTTGTAGTAGCTGGAGAGACATTTTAGTGACCGGTTTTTCAGCAATGAAAGAAAAAATATTAATTCTAATTATTCAGGTTTTGCTAAATGAGATCCGTGTTCCCAGGAGGCAGAAAGTTCTATAATTTTGGATAATGCTATCGTATTGGATGAAAATATGCAGAATTCTAGCAACACAAACACCTCCCCATCATGCACTTTGTGGTACCTGGGTACTACGTATCACACTGCTCATCATCAAAGACTAGAGACAACACTGAATTTGTGCAAGTCCATACTGAGCCTCGACATAGTAACAACATTGTCACAAGAGGAATTTCCAGCATGTTGTGGAGCGGGCTAGCACATGTTCCAAATATGCTTTACTGCTAATCTTATAGATTAGAGCGGAAATTTCCTGACTGCGAGAGTGCTGAATGTGACAGAAACGTGCACTTTTCCCTCAAATTAAATCCAATTGATCTCAGAACCACCATTAAAAGAATGTTACACCTTATCTTAAAAAAGCTGGTCAGGCATGAAGTCACACTAAAAGAAACCGTAAGTCTCGCCATACACTTTACAGCCGATTATTCGTCCAGCAGCTACCTTGGCTGTTTTGCCTATTCACACACGAGTGCTCTTGTAATCTCCATGTGACTCCTCTGTTGGCGGCTTATCACTACAGAACAAAAAGGACCGGCAGTCCAAAATCAGACATGTCGAATCCTTATCTTCCCCAACACATGGTGAGTCGGGGCCCCCATTCAAATGAGACTTTCGGCCAAACTTGTCTGGAGTTTCGCCAACTTTAGTCTAATGTACATGGCGGCCCTTATTTCCTTTAACCTAATTCCTAAAACTGTATGGTGACTGTATTTTTAAGTCTGTATTATATCCACAATTCCAGACCAAATTGTGGGTCTCAAGACCCAAACTGGATGCATCATATCTGCAAGTTAGGGCTATGAGAATGACCTTCTGGTTTGGGCTGCTGGAATATGAGAGAGAATATACAACCGCAATATGGTGTTAACACTCTCCCATTATCCAGTCAGCATTGTTCCCCAACATTTAGAGGGAGAGCTAGAGGCAGCCGACAAACAGGGAGAATGACTGCTGGTTCTGACTACATTGGATTTGTTTGTAGTCTGTAACCATGGTAACAGCCTTCATTTAAAAGTATCCTGCTAGATTGTGTCTACAACTCCCTGTGGAGTTGTATACACACCATTATATATGTGACATCACCCACCAAAAGGTCACCAAACCAGACAGCTGACACTGTGGTATTAAACTGCTATATGATATTTACATTCCAACACGTCTATGAATATCTCTCACTACATGAACTTCTATAGAAGAAACCATCCAACCCACCATCCAAAAATAAAGAAATAAATTGAAATCACAGAAGAGAGTTAATAGTAATGGTGCATAACTACATTCAGTTTAACTCCCATTTTGCAAACATCTATGGATCAATACATACAAAGTATGTTTAACAGAACAAGGAGGCTTGTTTATGAGCCGACACGTGATATGGAGAAATGCTTTATTCTTGGCAAATGCTAATAGCTTAGGGATGTTTGTGGAATTAAGAGAGGGTAGTGGAAGACATCAGATCAAAGAGGTCATCACCTAATCACTAAAAACAATTGCGGCTTATTAAATAATCCCTTAGGTGTTTAATTTCCGCCACTAGCTCTAGCTCAAGGTTCACTACGTCAAGATCTGTTTACTTAGGAGGGGGTGCTGAAAGCTCCGTACTTACATTGTGGTGGACTCTCCATTGTGTTCATTAAAAAGGAAAATAAGAAAAGGACTCCAAATCCTTGAGCTCTCAGCTTCTGATTGTTAAGTCAGTTCATCCATTTTTTTTTAATTTAAAGGGAGAATTGTCGGCACAAAATGACCTTCCAACAAAGAACAGGCGGTCAATGCACTCTTGGAGTGGCACAGCAGTTCAGTACACTGCCAGACCTACTTGTTTTCCATCTATCTTTACCTGCTCTTTCTTCACTGACCACTCTGGCTTTACAAGAAGCATAGAAGAATGGAGAAGGATTTAAAACAAGTAGGTGGGAAGGTGCACAGAGCTGCTCTGCTGCGCCAAGGGACACAGAGTGCCTGTACTCGGCTTTGAACATTCGTTTTGTGCCAAGACTCCCTATAAATCCAGTAAAGACAAAACCTTTCTATATGCACTAGAAGGGTATGTGGACATCATCCCCATCCTGGCGCACACATATAAGTGGAGAGTCTGGACCAACCATGTTGAAAAAAATGGATGACCACGTGCTGTATTCTACTGTAGACATGTTTGGTTGGTCATAGATTTCCCCGGTGAGAACAGATGATCGATCAACAGATGTTAGAAGCTGTATGTGTCTTCCTGTTATATGTAAGGGTTTAACCCTAAAAGTGGCACTTGTATAATAATCATACCTATACTGTTAATGTCGGCGATATACCGCTACTGCCTTGGGATACATTAGTGCTGACGATGGCTTCAGTGCTGGCCTATTTGAGCAGTGGCATAGCATGGCTTGCCAGCACCTGAGGCCAGGCAAAAACTGCATCCCTAATCTAGCAATACAAACCCCTTTTGAAAGAATCAATGCCCTTTGAGTGAGTGTCCCATCCAAAAGTATTACCATTTTTGTGCCAACCTCCACAAAAAGTTTATACTCACCTAATCCAAATGACAGAGTCCTCTTCCCTCTGCACACACACAGAGAGCTGACACAGGCACTGCAATACAATGATGCCATTGTGCTACAAGGACAGTGTCTTCTTGTAGGCTTACACAGTGGAGATTGGCGGGTCAAAGAGTTTTTTCTGGAAATCTGGGGCATCGGGCAAGAAGTGCGGGTCATGTGCACTACTTCATTGGCACTTGAGACGCCACTGGCAATTGTATTTTTTTCTTTTGAAATTTTGCAACTACCTCTATGGTCACCAACATGAAATGGCTCTGTATCCGAGGGCAGAAACATTCACAGCATCGCAGATGTGAGCTGCACATTTTATAAGGCTGCTGCAGACAAGTTCATGTGGATTTATCAGGAGGATTTATTTACTAAAGCCTGCAGTGCAGAGCGTTTAAGTCATTGGAATCCTGATCCATACACTTGCAATTTTAAAAATAACTTGTAATTAATTAAGTAAAAACACATTTCATTAGATTAGGAATATAAAAAAATATATATTCATAAGTGTGTCGCCATCTTGCATTTAGTATTCTGACATTTGGCTCCGCTAAACCCAAGGATAAGAGGCCACTTGATATCTGGTTCCTACAGCCGTGACATCATTCCAAGAAGTCTCAGAAATCAGGGCAAGGGACGGATTAATTCAGCCTGTTACAAACTGGTTTACAAGTCATCTCCATCGCAATGTACAGACACCCCGCTTTATCTGCATTCCCCATTATACCTGCCATGATCGTGGTATAGCAGTAAAAAATGAGCCACTTTTATTGCAAACTGGGTGACCAAATGGTACATCTGTATCCACTACATGGGCAGGGGCCACAGCGATCAGATCTCTCCGTGTCCCTGATTTAATGAGGAGTTATATAGTTAAAGGGGATTTTCCTACCTTGGAGATCAGGAAATACAAGGGGGTTGGATGGCATGGCTCTGTCTTTGGGACATATCAGGGTGACAGTCGGTCCCCATTTTGCAGCTGAGCTACATTCATTAATGTCTATAATGGGAAAACCTCTTTAAAGGTACACCAAGAGTGTCAACAGGAAAACTGCTGCGGTTTTTTAATACATTTTTTTTCCCCAGTAACTCGAATGGGTGAAAAATGCTGAAAAAATGGAAGTGCCGCAAACATGAAAAAAACACTCTGATAGTTCAAATCTTCGAGAATAAAAAGCAGAGTGTACATGAGAGTTCAGAAATCGCATCCACTTTACTGGAACTGTAAAACGCAGAGCGTGAACAAGCCCTAAGGCCAGTTCACACACCCATCTTCACCTTCTGAGTATGGACTGGCCACCGGTCTCTTGCTCTGAACTCAAGAGCCTAAGGGCTTGTGCACACAACCATAACAATTGGACAAGTGCTATCTGTCGCTTTGATGGACAGCACTGGTCCCCATGTTATTCTATGGGGCACATGTCCAATTTTTAATGTCCAAAAAAAATTGCATCCGATTATTGGGTTGCACCTAGATCAGAGTATGATCAGCATAATTGGACCAATTATCTGGGATAAGTGATAAATGTCTGTTTTCCTAGCCTTATAAGCATACATGAATGTCCAGTTGGGGTCTGGAGACCGGTGGCCGGTCCATATTGAGACTATGAAACATGAAAGTGTGACAGCATAACAGTACAAATACAAAATTATTCTATGTAAACTGGTGACTAAAAGCATTGCTATTTTACAGATACAAGTTCAGCCTGAATTATAGTCCAGAACTGCCTTAACAAAAAAAACTTCAGAGCTGAAATCTCCAAGCATTCTTTGCCGTCTCAATCTCTGTATAGAAGTCTTTCTGATGACATTTACACCATACAATATCGTCGTTGGCAGTAAATCTGTCTTTGGAAACGGGATGTGTGTGCTGCCAACAATTTGCAAATGATATGGGGACAGAATGATGAGAATAAAGTTTGCATTGGCCTGACATATAGGGCCTAAAACGTCCCTGTATGGACTTGTTGCATAGTCAATCATCACTCGCAATGGGGAGAAATCTAGTAGTGACGTGTCAGTGCCCCAATATAGAAGAAACAAAGACAATAGAAATGACAAATCAGTGAATTGTTAATTAAGCAATTCCGAATATAATGCCACAGGTTCACATAAGGTGATCCTACATTTTAAGGAGCTTGGGAAATGAGAACATGAAGAATGAATGTACCCAGTGTCCATGATTAGATCTACATTCCAGCTATTGCTGACGTTCAGCCATCAGGATGATGTCCGTCAAGCAGAACCAAGAAGTGTAGGAAGCAATAAACCTTTCATAACCATAGATCTGCTCCACTGTGCCGACTTTGATTTTCATAGGTGTGGTGTAGAAATGGGAAGAAAAAAGAAAGCCCAATTCCCACGTTCACCGTACAGCGTCAGAGTCTGTGTTCATGGTACATGTAGTGACCAGGAAGAAAGTTATTGATGATTTCCTTAATAAACAAAGTAGCTGGAAACGGAGATCTGAACTGAAGAAAGCCAAGATTATTTTTAGCCCGGGTTCTGCAGAACATCTAAAATAGGATGGATTTTCTCTTTCCAGCAAAGTGGGAGGTTTGGAAGTTTTTCAATAACATGAGGAGCACAGGGACCGGGAATGAAAAGTTCTTTCATCTACTCTGTATCTCTGGATGGGAGGACAAATTGTACTGTTCAGCGCTGTTGCCAGTACATTGGGTTCCCAGAGTTCGTGTTAACGGCACAGAGAGACTACTTGACCTACGAACACAACCACAGTTCAGATTTACAAATATAGAGTTGTTTTCTTCTATTTTAACGGGTTTAACAGGACATGAAAGGAGATCGTTCTTGGTTTTCAGGAGGCATTATACTGTAAAACCCCCATACACATTAGACTAACATTAGTTGAACCCGACGATATGGACGGGTTTGGCCAGCAGTCTAAAGTTTTTGGGGGACAGATGATAAGGGAGATAAGGATTTGACATCCTTTTGTTCTCCCTGTGATAAGCTGCCACCAGAGGCAAAGCGAGCACTACTGTGCATGGAACAGTCAGGTGAGATAGATGCTGGCCGAACAATTGGCCAAACCATCATTCGGATGACAGCCATCTAAGGGTGCTTTCACATTGCGTTCAGGCTTATGTCTGAATCCCCCTGAAAAACAGGATACGGACGTGGCCATAGACTATAATGGTGCCGGCAGAGCAAATGTGCGCTCTGTCATGCATCATTTTCGAGCGTGTACGCCTACAGGAGAGGGTCACCCAGATATAGTAAGACAGTGTCTGAGTGTCCACTTCCAGTAGGTGTATAAGCCCGTAAATTATGCACGACCAAGAAAATGTTTACTCTGTCAGCACCATTACAGTATATGGCTTTGTAGGTGCATAGGTCAAAATCCCATTTTGTGGGAAATTCGGACACAAGCCCCAGCATGGCCACCGAACCGGTTCCGGAACACAATGTGAAAGCACCCCAAACTGTTTGGGAGGCTTAAAAGTCTGTGAACACTTTTTGGAAAACTTCTTGTGCAGAAGTCAAACTAATTCATAGGCTCTATATACTCAATGGAGACTAAAAGAGTGTCCTTATGGCTTTTGTCGGGATGGGGTCTGTCAAACTTTTCATATTCTCCTGAATTTTTGATCTTTACATTGGGAAACATAGATCTACCATTTCAGTTATGATAACAGAAAACTGGTTACCAATGTAGAAAAAAAACATCATGGCTTCAAAACGTAACTCTTATTGTTGGGAATAACACTTTATTAATTTTCCAAACAATAGGTGATAACGTGTAGATCAGTGGTGGTCCAACTGCTGGAACCCCACCCCCCACAATCCCAAGGAAAAACAGCAGATAATGGTTTGTGTCTCACCACTGAATTCATGTTCAGGGATGTTGGAAGAAGCTAAGTATTGTATTTGGCAATGTTTGACAAGTTCCGGGCCACCACAGCGGTCAGACCCCGTGAGTTATCGTCTATCCTTTAGATAAGGGATAGTTTTTTAAGCTGATACTGCTAACTATAAAAAGTGTCATCTTAATGTATGGTTGCACTGCATTCTTATGTGTTCCTGACATCGGAGTCTCCGCAGCCGCAGGGGCTGTATAGTGCTGTCAAACAGCAAGAGTAAGGGGCCCTGAGACCCCCACTGATCAGACCTGCATGAGCTATGTGCCCAGAGCAGTGTATGAGCTCAATTATAAACCAATGGGTCCAGACACAACGTTCTGAAAATCCTTAAGAGCATGTTTGAAATAATAGATTATTATTGGCAAAAAAATAAAATAAAATCACCTTCCCGTGTATTTATTTCACAAGAACACGCCAGTATTCAGCTGTATAATTAGTATTGTTCAGCTAGGCAAACACAATTACATGCCAGTGACCATACGTATGTCTCCTGTGAAGCGCGGCGTCTGATTTCAATATGTTATCACAGAAATATTTTTCTCATTGCACATAAAATAGCATACATAGCAGAAGAAGAATGTCTCCCGGTTCATGGTAATCTGCTCGAGATAAGAAGTCGGGGTATGAACTTTATTTTCTGCAGAGAGTTTGCATCTGACAACCCAACACTGTGGAATAGATGTAGCAGCTGGCTCGCCTCATTTCTTTCTACGCCAACTTTCTCTTATCTCTTAAATTTCACTACTCGATAACGTAGTCCACATCCCGAGGGACATCCCTCTTTCTGCCATGTCATAGGGTAATGTCTGAAGACTGACCAGACTCCAAGCAATGGAGACCCCCTTCTACAAATGGTCAAATAAAAGTATCTATAGGTGCCAGTCACAATCTAATATAAAAAGTGTTAAAATGTTAAATATTTAAAAACAATTAATCTGGGTAATGATTATAATTGGTCATTACTGACTGTCATGTTCTAAAAATAATAATTACATGAAACTTGATAGGCTATGATTACCATCTGCATACACGGGGCCGATCAATTATTCTACAGTTGCTTGGCTAAATCGGGAAATAATATCGTATTCTGAATATTAGATCGAATACAGGTACAAAGCCTCCCTCATTCCCTGTAAACCTTTCTGTTTTATAGACACATACCTGGAGAGAAGAATATTACAGTTCTGCGCTCGCCTTCCATCTATCACAGAAAGTTCCTTCACTTTCTTCGAGCCCAGCGTACCCTCATTGGAATCGGGCTCTTTCTAAAAAAAATCCACAAATAAAGCGAAAGAGTTAAATTGAAATCTAATTGACTGGTACGTGCTACATAATGCAAAAAAAAGACCACTAATCGAAAAATACTCCGATGATATGGTAGAAGGACTGTGCACAATGCTTATACTACAACAGGAAGATTGAAAGCTAATGGTAAAGGTACCGTCACACTAAGCGACGCTGCAGCGATAGCGACAGCGATGCCGATCGCTGCAGCGTCGCTGTGTGGTCGCTGGAGAGCTGTCACACAGACCGCTCTCCAGCGACCAACGATGCCGAGGTACCCGGGTAACCAGGGTAAACATCGGGTTGCTAAGCGCAGGGCCGCGCTTAGTAACCCGATGTTTACCCTGGTTACCAGCGTAAAATGTAAGTACATACTTACATGCGTCCCCCGGCGTCCGCTTCCTGTAATGACTGAGCGCCGGCAGTAGCAGGGCACAGCGGTGACGTCACCGCTGTGCTGTGCTTTCACTTTCAATTTGCGGCGCTCAGTCAGTGTGGGAAGCGGACGCCGGGGGAAGCATGTGAGTATGTAGTGTTTGTTTTTTTTATATTTTACGCTGGTAACCAGGGTAAACATCGGGTTACTAAGCGCGGCCCTGCGCTTAGTAACCCGATGTTTACCCTGGTTACCAGTGTAAAATATCGCTGGTATCGTCGCTTTTGCTGTCAAACACGGCGATACACGGCGACCTAGCGACCAAATAATGTGCAGACCTTCTAGCAGCGACCAGCAATTTCACAGCGGGATTCTGATCGCTGCTGCGTGTCAAATACAGCGATATCGCTCCCTAGGACGCTGCAACGTCACAGATCGCTGGCGACGTTGCTTAGTGTGACGGTACCTTAAGTTCAAAAGAATTGGTCATTTTGTTATTAGGAAGGTTTAATTTGACTACATGTACATAAAGACAAATGTGTTGGATTTTGTCCGATTCAGGCAGTGCTGTAGATATCAATGGTAAGAAATCAAGGAAAATGGAGAATTATAATAAGACTAACCTATCGCTTAACATATGCCACCAAGATCTGGTCAGTAGGGGATCGACCAATCACTAAAATGAAATAGAAGCAATGGCAAGTGCTCCTTGTTGCCTCTCTTTAGAGGCTACACTGCCCAATTATGGTCAGTAGCTGAACTTGCCTAGAAAAAAATGGCTTTCTTGGCACTATGGCCTAGCATAAAAAATGGGGGTCAAAGCAACTGGATGTCTACTAACTGGGACATTGATGGCATAGCCTAGCATTATATCCCCTAAATTATAACACCTTTTGGAAGAATGTCCTTCAAAACAAAATGTAAGAAAATGAAAAACGACACTTGGCACATTTTTGGAACTTTATATTTTTGGATTTAGTGGTCACTTAATAAATAAATAAAAAGATTGTTAATTACTTCCGGATAATATCAATGTTAGAAAGGTCTGTTATTTTCACTCCACACAAAAAAAGTGAATTGTATAGTAAGTGTTTAGGGATTTATGGGTTTTGTTTTGTTTTTGCTTTTTCTTTAAATTTTCAGACTTCTGAGCTGGGTTCAGGTAGGACTTCAGTAGTGTCTAAGTAGCTGATTGGTCTTCTCACGAAGACATATGGGTTAACAATTACTTGTATGATATAAATGGTTAATGCTGGGGTTCCCAGTTTTTGAGAGATGGGGGTTTATGCGTCTTTATAATAGTAAATATGGAGCTGTGGATACAGCAGACTCTTTCCTGCTTCCACCACTTTGGTTTCATCGTTTGCAGCCGTACTGCCTTATAGCAGCGGATATGGCTATTAAATGAAAAATAAGCAGCAAAATAAATGTTTGCTAAAATATCTGCAAAGTCCATAATTTCAAAACCTTGTTCTAATAGGCAGATTTGGAGTGGGTCCCTTCCGTAATACACCTGGAAAAGGTGGCCGAAGAATGAAAATATAATTTCTATGTAAAAAAAAAGACTTGTTGTTCACATGTTTGGGCTTTTAAAGATCTTTAGACTGTTTCAACTTTCCAAAAACACCAAGCAGTGAAGTAAACATGATCTGACTACGCTTCCTGCCTTTTCTGATTAGAAGAAGCTCCATACTTACAAAGACAAGTCAATGGAAAGGATAAAAAAAAGAAATCCGGAAGCCACATGGATGTCTTTTGGAGCATTTTGTATAAAGATAAAAATACCTTAAAGACTTAAAAGACTTTGCATGCAAATTGGCCCAAAAGACGCTATAAGTCGTCTTCCAAACCGCTTCAGGAACTACCGGAAAAATGCACAAAAATACGCTTCAAGAAAAAAAAGTGCTCATGTTTCCTACAAGTGTTTCCCGTTGAAAACCTCTCTGTTTGCCCAAATGAAAAAAATGCAGTGTGAATGAACCCCAAGAGTGCTTTCACACTGCGTCTAGGGTCACATTTGCTGGTCCTGTCGGGGCATACATCCGAACACCCAGCAAAACGAGATCCGTACATATGCGCTGATGGGGGCCATAGACTGTAATGGTGCCGGAAATCAAACATGCGCTCCGACATGCATCATTCTTGGGATTGTAAAGTAGACGGATACTCAGACACAATCTACTATGTCAGATTGTCCGCCTTGGACGTATGTCCCAACAGGACCAGCGAACATGACTCTAGATGCAATGTGAAAGCACCCTTAGAGTCACCAAACTAATTACATGGGGTAGTAAAAGCTGAGTTCGTCCCTACATTCTTGACCACAAATGTCTTTTTTATGAATAAGAAAATTAACTTTCACTCTAAGTAAATAATGCAACAAGTACATTAAAGGATGGGCAGATTCATGTCTATTTATAAGCAGGTGTCAAGCCCATGAGATTCGGCATGAAAAAATGCAGAGGATCGACGGTGCACCGGCCGAGAATCGGGCATTTGTAAACAGTTTGCTCAGAGATGAAACATCCATTTGCAGCCAGGATGAGACTGTTAAATTTGTCTTTTATTAGCCCTAGCAGGAAAGTAATTCGCTTGGAGACCCTAAAGATCCTGACAAGTTCCAGTTGAGTCAATGTAGTAGATGCAAAGCCTTGACTTTGTAACGGGTCCCTAAAGGTTTTTAGTTCTAATAGAGTATGATACAATAGTGTGATCCGAAAAAAGAGTAGTAACAGTCACAGGGTGCTAAATGCTAAATAATTACATATACATGTAAAAAGCAATGCACATAAGCAAAGTAACTTAAACAGGTAGGACAATTAGTTAGTCACTTGTTTGTACCAAGACTAATCAGTTCCACCTATATCTATCACCATGTTTAGTGCTAGCATGCATTGCTAAAAACAATTACAATGTATCAGACATAAGTAGCATAAGATATGCATCAATAAGTCAAGGGTTAATTACCCATATTGTGTCTCCTTTTGCCCTCGATGTGACCGCAAACCCAACGTACGTTTCACGAGTACAAAGACTCGCTTCCTCAAGGAAGCCCCCTTATGCTACTTATGTCTGACACATTGTAATTGTTTTTAGCAATGCATGCTAGCACTAAACATGGTGATAGATATAGGTGGAACTGATTAGTCTTGGTACAAACAAGTGACTAACTGATTGTCCTACCTGTTTAAGTTACATTGCTTATGTGCATTGCTTTTTACATGCATATGTAATTATTTAGCATGATATGTTGTCCTGATCCACCCTGTGACCGTTACTACTCTTTTTTGGGTTCACAGTATTTTATCATATTCTATTATATGTAATTGTATTTAGTCTGTGGTAAATTTCTACCCTTAATAAAATATTTATATTTTGAGATACATTATGACAAGTCCTCCTCATATTCAATTGATCTTTTTGAGTCTGTATTTTTTTATATCTTTGTGTGTGTATATATACTGGTGACCTATATAATCAGGTTTTTAGCTCTGTTGCTGCTGAATAAGTTGAAATTACTTTGTTTATTATGCATGAAATAAATCACAGGCACCAATGAAGCCATGCCCGATCACGAGTCACACCAAGAAAAGAAAAAGAATCTACAAGATTAAAATATTAGACGTGTTATAAATGAAAAGGCTTAAATGATAAAATGCGAGAGTACGGTACCAGAGCCCTAAATGTCTCTCTTCTGCAGACTGCCTGTGTGTGCAAAATAAACCTCTTAACACATGATCATTGCGTATTGCTTCTACTCTGCAATATTTATGTTGGATTGTGCAGAAAGAACATGAAAGGAAGAGGTCTGCTGCTTATTTCGGTCACGTCTAGGGGCACATGTAAGATAAGACGTTCCCGGTAGGCTTTGAATGGAATCCATGTCCGATAAAGACTGTGGAATATCTAATCTAAAAACATATACCAGCTAACAAAAAAGATATGGTTAATAAAAACCAATATGGCCATAAATTGGTGGACACCAGACGGCCGGTATGACACACCATTGGCAATTACCAGACCGGATTGGATCACATCTGTCAATGAGCAGCGTGGACAATTCAGACGTACAGCCATTGCCGTCAGCGGCACAATGTGCCAGACGCGGTCGCAGCAGCGGACTCACCTGCTTGATGCCGTTGTTCATGGAGAAATCCTGTAGCCAAATCAGCAGCCAAGCATTGGGAAGAAAGGCAATCATTGCGTGCAATTCAGCGGTGGCAGCAAATTAGAGAGAGATAGGAGATAGAAAGTGGCCAAAGCAGATCAGCAACATGTACTAAGTTTTAGGAAAACGCTTGCAGCTAAGAGCCGTCGGGTAAAAATACAGACTCGGTGACGTCAATATATTGTGAAAGCGAAGAGATGGTCTACAAGCTTCATAGACATTCGATTAATTCTATACACATCATGCACGGGTAGATGGGCGGTGGTCCTAAATCTGCTGCATCGGTAAACTAAGCCGTGCTGATTAATTGGTGCAATATTGCAATTGTCTAAACCTAAGACCTCATGCAAAAGGCAAAGCTCCTTACTATGGGGGTAGGAACTACAAGCATTGCTAGATGGTGCCTCCAAACACAATGTATACTCCATAATACAGCTACTGAAAGAGCATGCTGGATTTTCCATATTAAAGGTCTTTTTCAGGATTTAGGTCACCAATATCAGATATTTTAGGCACCATCACTGATCAGCAGTTTGCAACTCCTACAGAAGCTGGACACACAGTGTACAGAACCAAAGCAGCACAACACCGAACGCTGTGTAGTGGTCGTCCTCTGGTATCGCGTTCGGCTCCTATTGAAGTGAATGTGATCAGAGCTGCAGTACCGAGTACAACCACTACGGAGTGTACAGCGCTGTGCTGTTGAGCAGATTGGTGAAGGTCTCAGGTGTGGGTAGGTCATCAATATTACAATCCTGAAAAACCCCTTTAATGTCCACAAAGGAAATCCTCAATATAGAGTGGCATACAGAAGCACAGTATGGGTGCCATGTAATGGCACAGAGCAAATCTGTGCTTGTAGACAGCAGTAATATGGGAGTATGCATGAGCCCTAAATCCCTAAATCTATATATAAAACTAGTTACACACAGATTAAAGAATATATTCACAGGACCCTGGATCAGGCGGCCACGTCAATATTCCAGATGGACGTCCCACCTCCCACTTGCTGGAATCTGTGGGGCCTTTTCTGATGTGGAGGCCCAGAGCAATACCATCATTGTCACATCAGGTCTACTAAGCAGAAGAGGCGCCAGCGATGAAGGCATAGGAGGAGGTACACAAGGCTCCTCACTGGCGGAGACAGACAGAAGAGGGCCAATGTGATCGAACAGTATACGGACCCTTTGCTGTCAAACAGCTCATCATAATGCACAATTCCTCCTGTTTTAGACATGGAAATGGATGGGCCCCTTTATATTTTGGGCCCCTGTGCGGTTGCACCAATGATATCTCCGCCCCTGAGGTTCCTGTCTGTGGCCACTGGACTGGGGTCTTGTAAATTTATCCCTAGTAAATAGGTAACCTACTATGAATACAGTAAATGATCATAGGATATCCTCCATAAAGAGAAACACAGGTAGAAGGACTACTAGATTTTGTAGTAGATTTACAGGGAATGTGCCATGAGGAAATTTACCTATTGTTTAAAAGGGGTTGTCCGGTCAAAACCGATAAGTCTGCAGTCACTCTGTGTGACTGTAGACTTAGGAATCCCCCATTGCTTGCACTGTGCGGATTCGCCAGTTTCAGACCGGGCATGGGGTGTATGTATGAGTTATACATACTGCCGGCCAGTGGGTGCAGCTTCGCTCCATACACTTGCCAGTGACGCGGACCGCCAGTGCGCATGTCCGACTAGAGGGAGCGGCCTTGCTCCATACAAGTGTATGGAGAGTGAGGCTGTGCCCTCTGGCCGGGAGTATTTATAACTCATACATACCCTCTGTTCCCGCATCTGCAACAGGTGAATCTCCGCAGCCCACAATGCATGTGCTGGGGGGATTCATAAGTCTGCAGTCAATTAATGTGACTCCAGACTTATTGGTTTTGACCGGACAACCCCTTTAAATAATTTTTTATTTGCATCAAATGTATTTTTTTTTTACATTTCCATATCACAATCTGTATTTAATTCAGAAATCTTGCAATTCTCACTCTGACCACTGAAACTTCTCCTTCCTTTTTCAGGAAATGCACACGTACATTAGCCGCAGACCCCATCTTTTGTACTGAAGCATATCATGAGCGTGTGAAAATATCATTGTGACGGGAAGGGGAAGCAGGAGAACTGTGACATTATTATGATTGGTGGATCCTGTGTTATTAGCTGTGTATAGAGGTGTGACCTGTCATTGTAATCCTGCCTGTGTAGGATAAGAAAGAGCCTGCGGAATAGTCCTTCTTAAAGAACAGGATGTAAGAGTCAAATTAGCTCCAGTGGCCAGTGTGATATTTTTAATACAGAAAATGATATGGGAAGAAAGAAAACCAGTACCAAACAGTTGAAAAAAATATATAAATGCAAAATGTTGGCCATTTTTTGATGACATATTCTCTTTAACCTCAAATAGTACTAGTGTTCTCTCTATAATGGGATACTATACACAACCAAGTTCGTTCTTTTCTACAGGATATAAAATTCTGAATTCTCACATCCTTGTCCAACATCAAAATTTCTGTTCGTTGTACATGAAATGGGATTTAATTGTACTTGCTAATAAACTCCTTCAATTGAGCGCAGATTTCCCGGCTTCGGCGCCTCCCCTGCTGTTCCTGTATCATTACTTCCATGTTGGTCTTCACACATCAAGGAGCTTTCTTCCCTTCTGTTTTAGCACATATTAAAGACGGCTGGGTGATAAGGGACATTCCGGTCTTTAAATTGGCAGTGACAGGTAAGGGGGTTGTCTCAACCAGCTCCCGTCCCCATTGGGAGTCAGCAAGTAGATGAAGGGAGCTCTCTGCTGTATCAAGGCCAACATTGAGATGGATCTGCCGGGTCGGCAAGAGGGGCACCAAAAATGGGAAACTTGACATAGACCACATACAGTGAAACATTATCTTGTTGGACAGCTCCATTAACTTAGAAAGTTACTTTTCTCACTTTACTACAAAACTGAGATGAGTACTGTGTAATGGCAGTGAACTTGTGCAGCGAGTCTACCTGTGGTCTTTGGTACGCGGAGAAGGTCCTTTCAATATCTTCTAGATCTAATATTTTGAACACCTTGGTATCATCAATATCAGTCCAGAGAGTTCCTTCCAGTTTGTTCTATAAAAGAAAGAAAAAAAAGAAATAGCCTTAATATATTAAGAGCTTTTGGTCTCAAAACCAATGTGTTAAGAGGTTCCTCCATTCATATAAATGAAAAATCTCTCTTATAAGTGGTGTGACCACCACCCATGTATGGTAAGAACGGGTTTCCTGACAGTAATGTTTGCAGGTGATTATATGAGGAAATATTTAGTGAAGATATGTTCCTACATGAGGATATTTACAATCTCCTTATACGCACTTCTGAAAGTTTATTCCAGTTAAAGGATTTAAGTGGGTTGGTGGGCTGAGGAATATTTTTCTTTTTCAGTGATGAACATAGAGGTCCAGGAGCTGCAGACATAAATCCTAAACGAGGAGGTCCTGGTGGTGCAGGGGGAGCTCCTGGTGGTGGAGGTGGCGGGGGTGGAGGAGCCATTCCTCCAAGTAGAGGTGGCGGTGGAGGTGGAGGAGGTGGCATCATATTTCCAGGAGGCAGAGGTACCGGACCACCTGGGGCTCCTGGTGGAGGAGGAGGCCCTCCCGGAATGGGAGCACAGATTGCTCTCTGCAAAAGAGAATGAATTCACTGAGAAAGGCGAGAAATCTTAAACTTAACAAGAGAGATACTTCAACTTTAAAATGGAAATAATTTCAATTTCTGAGAAAAGCAGCTATAATATATGTAAACAGTAAGATAGTTCTACTCCCGTAACTCAGGTTCGTTATGGTCACAGCTCACCTCATCCACCTCCCTGCACAATGAGGTTTGTCTAGATCAGAGAGTGCTTAGAAAGTTCTGATGTAGAATGAGCCAGAGTCAATGTATTGCAGCTTATGTCCAAGCGGCTGATGAACAGAAGAGGAAGTAAATTGACTGACTCATTCTATAGGAGAGCTTTCTAAGCATGCTCTGATCTGGGCAAAGATCATTGTGCAAGGACGGGGATGAGGTGAGCTGTGACCACAACAAACCTGAATTATGCACTGTAGATGTGTTATCGGACATTGTAATCCTGTCTGTTATAATTATGAGACTGCTGCAAACTCTTCTGCAAAGGACAGAAAGTATATGTTTTATATAACACCTAGTAGACAGTGTGGAAATTGCAAGATAATGACTTTTTTGCAATTCACATTAGTTATTCAGCACATTTATCTAAATAAATTTACAATCTGATTTAAACAATAGTTTTTTATGTTATACTCACCTTAAAGTGGCTGTCTCATGACATCTACTAATTTTTGTCATGAGGCAACCCCTTTAAGTTTCACAAGTTCTACAAATGTAATAGTTGCTACTGACAATGGCTGGGATTGCTTACATTATTCAGCTCCTGGACTTGTGCTGTGAGCTCCACCACCTGCTGCTTCACTTGCTTGCACTCCGTAGATTCCTTTTCTAGCTTCTCCTTCATCTTGTTCAGGGTCTCCATCATCTCCTCTTTCTCCTGAGTTTTTGCGTCGCACTCTCGCTCCTTCTTCTCCAGTTTCTGCTGCAGCTCATGATGCTCTGGAATGGGATACAGGGATGTAAGTCATGGGATCGTGTTTTTTTTTGCATGCACAAATACGTCAGTCCTGCTTTACAATGAACTAAAGGGGTTTTTGGGTCAAAACCGACAAGTCTGCAGTCACTGCAGACTTATCGGTTTTGACCTGACAACACCTTTAAAGGGATTTTCCCATGAACAAAGTACATTTTAATATAATAGATCTTGGAATAATTATAAGTTCCACAATTGGATGTATCTAAAAAAAAAAAAAAATCATACCACATCTCCCGGGCAGGGGAGGAAGCTCAAGAGAATATACAGACATTACATCAGGGGATTATAGCTGATTGTTTTTGTAAGGCAAAACATTTCATTGCGTGTTTCTAAGCAATGTTTTACCTCTAAGAAAGAATAATTTGCAATCCCGTGATGTAATGTCTGTGTATACTCTCTTTTGCTTCCTCCCTTGCCCAGGAGCTGTGGTATGATCAGACCATGTCCCTGTACAATCAGACACAGACATTACACAGTACATGGGACACATCTATAAGATTATCTCAGCACAGGAACTTTTTTAAACACATCCAATTGTGGAAGTTATTATTATTCAAAGATCTATTGATTAATATCAACTTTGTTCATGGGAAACTTCTTTAATTATAAAATAGAACTGGGAGTGGTCCGGATAGCGCTGCGGCATTACGGATTATCAAATGGAGACTATAAAAATTAGTACAACTAAGAAGAAGAGTCTTATTTTCAGAATAAGTGACTAATGTATGATAGCCGGGGGTTTCATTGCTGGGACCCCTACCAATTACGAGAACTTGGGTCCTTGTTTCACCTGTTGTGGTCACACGTGGGCATTACAGCTATATTGATTATCTATGGGACTGACGGACATAGCAGAGCATCGTACATTTACCTTTTCTCATCTTCTCAGCCTGCTCCTTCCACTGCTTCACTTCATTCTCATTAACCAGCCTGTGAGGAAATGAAACCATCAAAGTAACCATAAGGGCCTTGTAAATGTGGGAACAAGGGCTGATGTATGTGTAACAGGTCAGACACCTGCACATCCAGTGCTACGCTATAAGTCTGCTCTCCTAGTCATCCCAATGGTGCAATAATGTTGTGCCGTTTGGATAAGGGGAGCATTAAACTAATACAGCGGACTCCTTGCACTGCACCTGTCCCCTCACTGTGGTGATCTACAGCCTGCTCTTGTAGGATTTTGGACGGGTTTGAGAAGACATCAATGAACCCAAATGCACTCAGGTTTAGGTCATGGCTATCCTTGACTTTTCCGGAGAAGCTCCACCCCCTTGACTCCAGAAAGGTTATTTAGATTTAGCATGTGTGGGGATTGAAAGGATTTTTTAAACCAATTCTGCTCCTACTGTTACATATGAGGACTCCTTTATAAAGTAAAAGGGTGAGAGGATTTTTACCAGATGTGAAGTTATCCCCCTATCCCATAACTGCCTGATCACTGGGGGTCATAGATCACAAGAATCGGGCTCTGTAGAGCCCACACTTGAATGGAGGTAGAGAATACACGAGCCTCTACACATTTCATACTTCATGGTACCGCCAGAGATTGTGAAGTAAAGCGCTCAGTGTTCCTCTTGGCAATGAATGGAGTGGACCTCTTCAGAGCCACATTCTAGGCATCACAGAGGGTCCCATCGGTCAGGAAATTATATCCTCTCCTATGAATAGGGAAGGACTTCAAATCTTGGTACAAGCCATTTAAAGGGAATGTCACCCCATTTTTCGCATATAAGCTGCAGCCAGCACCATTAGGGGCTTACCTACAGCATTCTGTAATGCCATGTCATGTCCCCCCGAGGAAGCTCACACGAAACGCGCGTCGGGGCCATCGGACACACACTGGCACCACAGGATACTTGGGTAAGACTGGCATAACTAGCTGGGCATTTGCACTATGCTATTCGACTTATGATTAATTGATGTAGGTTACTACTGGGCATATTTGCCACTCATACGAAGCACTATGCACTTTATAGGTATAATTACCAGTTTCTGAGTGATCAATATGTTCCCAGTAGATATCTACGTGTGTCATCTCTGAACCCTAGGTGCTACTTTTTCAGTGTGGTTGTTCCGCCATACATGTGCTTAACGTGTACCTTGTCTGTTTTTATATCTGTGGTTATTGATGTTTATATGTTTCAAATAAAATTTATTATTCTCTTATAACTGATGGGTGTATATACTCCGTAGCTCTCTCTGTAGGATTTATATGTAAGTGGAGGTTGCCCTGTTATATCATATGTCCAATATAGGGTGTTTCCCGTTTGATATCTGATATGCATCAGTGGTATCTGTATTTATTCTGTAATGCTGGAGATAAGCCCCTGATGTAACCCGAAAGATAAGAAAAACTAGTTCGATTATACTCACCCAGGGGCGGTCCGGGTCCGATGGGCGTCACGGTCCTCCCATCTTCATGCGATGACGTCCTCTTCCTTGCTTCTGTTGCGGACCCTGTACAGGAATACTGATTTGCCCTGTTGAGGGCAGAGTAAGGTACTGCAGTGTGCAGGCGAAGGGAAACGACGATCTCAACAGGGCAGAGAATTATGCCTACGCATGAGCCGCGACAGAAGCAAGGAAGGGGACGTCATCGTATGAAGATGGGAGGCGCTGGACCCGGACCGCGACGCCCATCGGACCTGGACCGCCCCTGGATGAGTATAACCTAACTAGTTTTTCTTATCTTTCAGGATACATGGGGGGCTTATCTACAGCATTACAGAATGCTGTAGATAAGCCCCTAATAGTGGTGGCCGCAGCTTATATCTGAAAAATGAGGTGACAGATTCCCTTTATGTTACAAGCACTGGTGGAGGTTTAGGGACCAAAAGAAAAGAAAAAAAAAGTTAATGTTCCCTTCAACCACAAAGCAGGGATAGATTTACACCACTGTTGAGTATTACATTTCGGGAGATGGAATACAATTGGTCCACCAAAAGTATGTAACTGTATAGACGTATTCTACACATCTAATAATTGACACCTTCGACCAAAAAGGAACATAGACAGAAGCATCCCTCGTGTAAGAACAATATGTGAACCCTATGTAGTCTAATGGTTAATCGTAACACAAAATTCACCTACTTTGGAAAAGGTAGTGGCCCCTTTATCTCTTGCATTGGACATATACATTTGGAGAATGCCCTGGTCTAAACGCTGAACACTAATCCTAAGGGTATGGCTCCACGGTCCGGAGGGGCGGCGGTATCGCCGCAGCGGCGAAGCCGCTCGGCGCTAAGCCCCGCCCCCTTCCTGGGACGCGATGGTGCCGGATGTGTACAGTACACATCCGGGATCATCGCACCCCTCGCCATAGGGCCCTGTGATATGCCTTGCGGGGACGCTGCGTCCCCGCAAGGTGTACGGACATGCTGCGTTCTGAAAAGACGCGCAGCATGTCCGGAGTCGCAGGGCCGCCGCGTGCGGGTTTCCACGCATAGTGGAGACGGGATTTCATAAAATCCCCTCCACTATGCTGGAACATCTGGACGCTGCTTGTTTGACGCTGCAGCGTCAAACAAGCAGCGTTTACGTACCGTGGAAACATACCCTAAGGGTATGTGTCCACGTTCAGGATTGCATGCAGGTAAAATCCTGACCAAATCTGCACCTGAGGTCACTGGCAGGTCTCATGCGTTGTCCTTGCGTTGTTTCAGCAATGCAAGGACATGCTGCGTTCTTAAAAGACGCGCTGCATGTGCGTTTTCGCGGGTGTGCCGCATGCATCTTTTAATGCATAGTGGAGACGGGATTTCATGAAACCCCCTCCACTATGCTGTAACATCTGGACACTGCGTGTTTGACGCTGAACGTGGAAACATACCCTAATTCTGTCTTGAACCCAGCTGTAAAATGATAGTATTGACCCAATTGTGCTACCAATAGGTTCTGTCTTGTCTACACAGTAGATATTAATTTTCCTTCCATAAGAAGCATTTTTTGTTTTTAAATCAAATGAAATGACAAAATATTTCATATTCTAATGATCATCGCTTACATTCTAACAACATTTTTGACGTTGAAATTTTCCAGAGGAGAGATGTCGGGATCTTGGCCTTTGTCATTCTGGATCACAATTTGTTGAACAATCCGATCCAGGAGGAGCCAGTAATGTACAGTATTGCCACTTCGTTTATCTGTTTCCAAGAGAATAAAGGGACAAGGACGTTGAATAATAATCTTTATTTTTATACAGCGCTAACATATTCCACAGTGCTTTACAGTTTGCACACATTGTCATCGCTGTCCCTGATGGGGATCACAACCTACATTCCCTATCAGTACAGTATGTCTTTGGAATGTGGGAGGAAACCCCCACACAAACACGGGGAGAACATACAAACTCCTTGCAGATGTTGTCCAAGTTGGGATTAGAACCCAGGACTCCAGCGCTGCAGTGCTAACCACTGAGCCACCGTGCTGCCCATAAATGTTATATTCTCCGAGGACAGGGGCATAGCCTTCAACAAGCAAAGTATCCACAGAAAATGTATCGTGTTCTCAGAAGAAAAAAAGGAAACAATTGCAACCAAGTGTCACCAGAAGCACTCTATAAATAATCACCACGTAGCAAATATGTAAAAGAGAGAACAACAGAGCCGGGCCAAGAAGACAGATTTATCGGAGGTCTGGTGCCAGGTTGTGTTTTTTATTAAACTTGTGATTTCAAAGTCTCGTTGACATTTTATTGGACGGTGTTTAAAAGGAAATGTATCATAAAATAATTTTTACATCTGATTTTTCTAAATAATTTGGGCATCATCTTGTTCTTTATGTGACGATTATCCATAAAAAAAATGTTTTAAAGCGTTCTAATACTAGTGCTCAAAAATAGATTAAATTCTTTAGCTCTGCTTTGCTGTGTAGACTGGGACAGAGTCTGCAGAATCATCCTAATATTACTAGATTACTTAATCCTAGTAGGGTAAAAAATTAAGGGGGTGTATCCGACTCTTTTCAAAAACGGACAGCAGCAACCCACAAGGTTTAAAGAAAATCTACCTTCATACTGTTAGTGATGATTTAAAGGGAACCTGACACCTGAATTTGGCGGGACCGGTTTTGGGTCATATGGGCGGGGTTTTCGGGTGTTTGATTCACCCTTTCCTTACCCGCTGGCTGCATGCTGGCAATATTGCCTTGCGCAGGCGTGTACTCCGGAGGACAGAGAATGAACTTCAATCCAATATTGCGGCCAGCATGCAGCCAGTGGGTAAGGAAAGGGTGAATCAAACACCCGAAAACCCCAACCATATGACCCAAAACCGGTCCCGCCAAATTCAGGTGACAGGTTCCCTTTAAAACAACCAGAAACCTGGCCGCTGCAGCCAATGATTGGGCTGCAGGATCAGAAGACTAGAGGTCAGTCTGTCATCATTTGTGGCAGTGACACAGGGAAAGTAGTTCTTCTTTTATCCCCATGGCTTGCTGCTGTCAGATTATTAAACAAGTCAGAAAACCCCTTTAATGTACAGCTGGAGGATTATAAGGCAGGCTAGCTGTAGACTTATGCTGGGGAGCATCTTGGGTAACAGTTGGGTTACAATTTGTTGATATGTGTAGAAGTTTCTCTAGACTGTACTGTATGATCTGATTTGAAGAAATATGCATCTTCCCGATTACTCCTTTGGCACTGCTCCATATATTTCAAGAGGAAATGGTTATTAAAGGGAATCTGTCACTAGGGTCAACCCTTCTAAATGGGCATGCAGGCCATAGGAAGCTGAATAAAATGATATCTTGATATCTGTAATCCGATGTCTTACTTCAGAAATATCCATGCTTTTCTTATATGTAAATGAGCTGTTCGGGACTATGGGCCGGACATAGATCTCCCCAAGAATCTGCCTCCAGTGCTTATTTTTAATAAAAGGGGCATTATTAGAAGTGTGAGACATGTAACTAACAAAGAACAGTAGAGCTGAACTTTGTCTCATAACAAACACATTTGCTACAGCTCTGCTGTACTGCAACACTACTGTCTGTGAAATTGAAGCCGAAGCACTGAGAGGACAAGTGCAGATGTGTTGTGAAGACAGCTCTTCAATGAGATGAGGAGAGCAGAGAGCGGCCATTACATATCACACTGGTTATGCCTCCTTTCATATTACATAAGCTCTGGGGGCCTATTCTCTGGGAGATCTATGTCCGACCCATAGATCTTAACTAGTGATGAGCGAATATACTTGTTACCCGAGATTTCCCGAGCACGCTCGAGTGTCCACCGAGTATTTTTTTAGTGCTCGGAGATTTAGTTTTCATCGCCTCAGCTGAATGATTTACATCTGTTAGCGAGAATAAGTACATGTGGGGGTTGCCTGGTTGCTAGGGAATCCCCACATGTAATCCATCTGGCTAATAGCTGTAAATCATTCAGCTGCGGTGAAGAAAACTAAATATCCAAGCACTAAAAAATACTCGGAGGACACCGAGCGTGCTCGAGAAATCTCGAGTAACGAGTATATTCGCTTATCACTAATCTTAACAGCTCATTTAAGAAAAATTTTTATTTCTCTGGAATAAAACAACGGATCGCAGGTATCAAGGTATCATTTTACTGAGCTTCCTATGACCTGTATGCCCATATAGACAAGTTAGGAGGGCTGATCCTACTGACAGATTCCCTTTAAGTTATGCACATACTCCTGTTTATTAAAATGATTGTTAACCTTCTTATTCACATTGTATAAGGATATGTCCATATGGTTGACAAACTGCACAGGTTTCCAGGCATTAAACTTACAATGCTATCATTGTGTATGGGATTTTCCAAAAACATGTGGTGGAAATTAAACCCACGCTGCTGATCTGCATATTAATTAATGCTGCAGATTTCCAGAGTGAATTTCACCCGTGGCAATACAAAGGGTGAGATATGGGGCAAGTTGACAGCATCTCTACAGTCAGATCTGCACATCTTGCCGCTGCAGATTTTGCTGGTCCTGTATGGACACCCCCTTCCAGCATCCTAATAACATTGTATTGCAACACTAAACCTATACCCGATCTACCCTATCCCTCCCTCCCAGTAGGTGCAATGGATATTTTTCGGCTGTTGACTTATCACATAGTGGCACCGCAGGAGTAAATCAGTATAACAATAGCAGAGATAATAGCACAACTTATCTAAATATTATAACATTAATCAATATGACTTATCCATAGCCGACACCATACATTCATAGCTCGCATACTTACAAGGCATTTGGAGGCAATGATGAAGTACAGATATAAAGTGCGGATAGGACTCTGAGTGCGTTAACTTCTTCCTTACCAGCTCAAACATCTGAGTTGCGCTTTTAGTGTCTATGTGAACCTGAGCAAGTAAGAAACATGCAGAATATCAATCAGAGAACATAATGCGTCCCCCTCTGTTAAATGGCGAAGATCGGGACACTTACCAGGTCAAATCTTTTGGCAAATTCAAGTTCATCTTCATTTCTCAACATCTCAAAAAAATCTAAATGCCTGCAAATATGGAAGGATTAGATGTGACTTCAGAGTACTTTTCTTGTTCCGTAAAGTTCTACTATGTACTAGAAGTGGGATAAAATACAAGACCAATAACAGATGTCGGCCCATTAATGCCCATCAGACAATATGGGGCAGAGTAATAAAGAAGCAGGCAGTTAATAAATATCATTTTTAGAGGTATTCCAGGATGCAGGGCACATGGAGGTAATCATTAGGATCCTAATTAGGAAGGAGAAAATGTGCTGGCGTCCATTTAATGAGAAACCTGATGACAAGTTCTCTTTTTGGCTAAAACTACATTCTGCAATTGAGCGTCATTAAAAATACTGTACTCTGCTTGGTTAGCCTATGTATTTGACTGTCTACTGCTAGTTGCAGAAGGAGTTAACTGAGAATCCAGCAGTGATCTAGTCCTGATATGACCGTTCATAACTCGTATTCCTTTTTGTGAGGTCCTTTTAAGGAATAGATCAGCTGAGAGAAGCTCAGAAGGAAGAAGATAACAATTAAACTCTCCCATCAGGAGATCACAAATGGATTCACAGTTAACTAATTCTGCAGCCATCAATAGGCAAAGACTGTAGACGGCAAACTGTGCAAAATCTTTAATGTCATCCAACAGCAAAATGTATTTTTAGTCAAATACGTGCATATAACAGTAAAAAACAAATTGCCTGAAAAAGAGTCCATAGGCTCCAGCTGTGTGACAGTAGAGGATGTGCACAAGTTTTATTGACATTTATGACCTTTTATTATGTCAGTTGCCAATTTTGGTGGCGGTCACAATATGCTTTGCATGACCCATCGCTAGACCATACACCAAAGAACTTACAAATGGCTCCCAGCAAAGAAATTGTCACTTTATGTTAACCAAACGTATATATTTACATGGTGTTCTCCTACAATTGCAGTCTTGGGAGTCATCTGCATGACTTACCTATCGAGTGTAGAGTTGTCATGTTCCCGGAGTTTATCAATTACTGGCTGAATTCCCAACATTAGAAATTCGAATCGGAGATGAAGTCGGAAATCTAAACTTTCCTTCAATATGCAGAAATAAATATATCAAATGTTAGCTGCTTTGATGAAACAGAACATATTTTCCTTATGATTAATATTTACAGCAGGAGGTAGCAGCAAAAAAAAAAAAGTATATATATATATATCTTACCACGCCAGCTCCTTGACTAAGAACAGCATTAATGAAAGACATGATTGCTGTCTTCAGGCTGACTTCATCCCGATACCGGCCTGTACTCCGATCGAGGTCATTAATTAAAGTCTAAGAAACACCACAACAAAATGATAAGTGGTCAGATCACATGTAGCAGAACATGTGGCAATCCCACTGGCTGTTTGTAACAAGACAATAAATATGAAAATATGTCCTCTGTGTTAAAGGGTTGTTCCACTGCAACTATATTGATGGCCCATCATGGATATCAGATCTGTGGGGGTCTTACATCTGGCACCCCCATTAGCTGTTCTCAGCTCCAGCGGTGGTCAGATATAACCCATCGCACAGCTCCGTCCACTGTGGAATACAACTAGGCAAGGTATCACTGATCGACGGGATAGGGGCGGTAGATTGCTGATCACTGGGGATCTGACTGTGAAGTGAATAGGAGCAGATCTGCAATACCCAGCTGCAGCCGCTAAAGTGTAGACGGAGCCGTTTTTGTTTTGTTCACTTTTTTTTGTCTTTAAATGCTTTGGATCAAAGGTTCAAACACCCTTTAATGCCAACCATGTGTAATAGTTATCAAAATAATAAACATTTACCCTATGAAAGACAATTTTTCCTCCCCTTGTACACACAGTTTCTCACAGGTCCCCATTAATGCCTGTAGAACAACCCATGTAACTTAGGAGAAGTATCAGATTTTCTTAAATAATGACTGATCCAAAAATGCTGGCTACAAGCTCACAAAGCAAGTATAGACTGAAATAATTGTAATGTTCCCTAAGGATGCTGGAAAGGACAAGCAGGTAGACGAGGGCCTGGAGGTTCTCTGGAATGAACGCTAATTTTAAGGGGGATTTTCCCAATATGTAGTAGATGTTACAATAATAATAATGTAAGCAAATACCTCCAATTAGAAATATTGTACAGTTCTTCTGATTAGCTACGTTACTTACCACATGTGCAGGGCATTGCAGTAGCTTAGGTATTCATGGTTACGACCACTAACAGCTAGCTGTCACTATACGAGTGGTTGCAACCATGGATACCTAATGTGTATTGGGGTCGACTATTCCAACTGGGCAAGTTAACACTGATCCTAATGTATGCAAGTTAACACTGCTCCCCAGAATAGTTGGTAGGTTGCTGATTGCTGGGGGTCCAACCATTGGGGTCGGTGGTCAGCAAGTTACTTTCTATCCTGTGGGTCGGCGTTATTGTAACAGTTGGGTTACCTGGAAGCGCGTTCTCTCGCTGGCGTATCTCTGGTAGTGCAGCATTGCTTCCAGCACTTTCTTGTGTCCTCCAGGGACCAAGCAGACGGCACCCATTATTTCCAGCACAGCTACTTTAGTCTTGATGTTCTCTGTGGCCAGACTCTGAGCGATCACATTAATGCTCTCCGAATGGGCCAAGACGTGAGCCCGCCCCTGAGAGTTGTTCATTAGCGCTTTGATGCAGCCAATGAGAGAGGTATGTATTTGAGACTCTGCTATTTCATAGTCCATACTTTTGAGGAAGTTCAATATACACGTTAAACCGTCCATCTCTATGAATCTGGTCACAAACCTATAAAAAAAAAATAATACAATTCTAATTATTCTCAATGTGTGCTAACTGTAAAATATAATTGATAACACCTTCAGAAAAACTCAAGCACAGTGCCATGCCAAATGCAAGACCTGACGGGGGTGGGTGCATGACACAGGGATCCTCTACTATGTCATTCCATTCACCCACAAGACCTGAAACCACTTTTACACTATGAATGTAGCCCAACATGGAAGATGTATGGTTCTAAAGGGATTCTCCTGTAAATTATTTTCAGGGCGAAACCACCACCAACGACTTTAATCATCAGTTAAAATAATAGAAGGCAGGTTAACATACAAAACCCTTTTCATCATCTTTTTCTTTCATTGCTCCTAATCTGAGATGCTGGAGGATGGCTCTAGACAGAATTAGTCCCCTTCCCCTTCTGGCAGCAATCCTTTTTCACTTACTCTGCATAAGCAGTCTACCTAGATCAGCTGCTATGATACTGTGGAGGCTTAGCTCCTTCCCTGACAAGCAGGATAGAAAGCTACCCTTTTCATAATCTTTTGCTTCCATGTGTATTGCTCCTAATCTGAGCTGCTGCAGGCTTGCACGAGACAGAATTAGTCTCCTTCCCTTTCTGGCAGCTGACAAGAATCCTTTTCACTTACTCTGCAGAAGCAGTCTGCTCAGATCTGCTGCTATGGTACTGTGGTGGCTCAGCGCTTTCTCCCTGACAAGCAGGACAGAAAGCTATTTCTTTTGACTGCCCTGCACTGAACAGAGGATCATGGATCATTATGCAGAGATCTGGCTGTGAGGAAAGTGACTGAGCATGCGTGTCCACCAGTACTCAGATCATTTGGTGGACATGCACACTGCTATATATTTTTAACACTAGGTGTCACTAGACTACATAAGTAAATGTCTTCCTTCTTTACTTGATTTTTTATTTTCTTCTAACCACATGTAAATTGCAAAGTTTATTCAGTTTTTATCATCTATCCAAGAGATCAGCAATCTTTGGCACTCCACTCTAAAATCAGGTCAGTAATAAAAAACACCATTAAAGGGAACCTATCAGCAGGATTGAGCACCAGCATAACATTTACTCAAAACTACAAATAAAGATTAAACAACAACCACAAGACGGATTTCATCACAGGTATCATTGTAATCAGCATAACACCGCCGACCTGACACTGTAGGTTACTGTGCACAATCCTGCTGACAGGTTCCCTTTAAGCAACATAGTCTGGTCGATGACCACAAGTGTTTCGCCACACTGTCTGACTTCACCCCAAGCTGAATTCATTACTTGCATCTATAAAGCATTCAGTCATAAGTGACTGTAAGAAAAAAACATTTATATAGGATTCTACGGACCTCATAGGTTTTGTCCTTAGCGCAGTCTTCAAGCTCTCTACAGTTTTGTTCCTTTCGTCTTCATCTTCCTTCTCCATTGCCAATAATGTTCTCCTCTGCGACATGGGAAATGGGAAAGTTAATTGCTCGTTCATTAAGAGTTTAATAGGATCATTAACCATTTATTGCACCACGGGAGTGCAGAGAATAGCACATAATCCGTCCTTCCTTTCTAAACTAAATTTATAGGATTTAATAATAATGATCAGTAGTGAAAACCCCAAAACAGGTTAATGGGGGCTGATTTTAGGACAGAAGGATGGCACTCTGTGCCCATTTTAACCATCTGCTGTAAACAGGATAGCAGACAATGGCTAAGATCATCCGGATTACCATGAATGTTTATTCACAGAGAGAAAACTAAGGTTTGATACCACACTACTGAACTTAAAGGGGTTCTCCAAGGAAATGACACTGGCAGCCGTTCCAGTGTATGGGATGGGTCAGCAATGTAAGATTGACCTCCGCACCTGCTGAGGATTAGCACAATGGAGGTGCCACAGCACACACCACAGACGTGGGTTTAAACGCATTATGTCATTAGTGATTAAAAAATACAACATTTCTTTTCGGAAAAAAATATTAAAAACTAGTTCTCACATAAAAAGCAATAACAATGTCATAAAAAGATGTGACATTACCACTGTTCTTGGCTTTGTTTCTAACAGCATGCAAATTGCCTCATTTCCCAGAGGCGCATGCATGGCTTATAAGTCTCCTCACTCTGACATGCCAGATTTGGATTGTCACTCTCCACAGGGAGAAACGTCACCCCTTAGGCCGCATTAAATACAACAGCAAGGATAAAAAAGATACATTACAAAATCATGAACTGAGGGGGCATTATCACATCTAAGAAAATCCTCTTGACGGTTATAGTAATAATAATCACAATAAGTGATGGCTGTGCAACTCAAAATGTACTAGATATTTGCTGGATTTTGGAAGCAGGCATGTGGTTGATGCTACATACACACATCCGTGTGCAGTGTCTGTGTGACATGTGTCTTTCTTCAGGACATACAGTGGAAGAACGGGTAATGCCGCATTTCTGGTAAGAAAGGAGTTCTGAAGTCCTCGAAGTTTGAAGAACATGTAGTTTACTCAATTGGTTGAAATGCTTTTCGAAATCTGGCTTCTTCAGGCGAACCACATAAAATACAACTCTTATGTAATTCTCCTGAGGAAGACGTCAGATTTCGAAATGCATCGAGAATAAACTACACGTTCTTCAAACTTTGAGGACTTCAAAACTCCTTTCTTACTAGCAACACAGCATTACCCACTCATCCACTGCATATCCTGACATCTATTTTGGAGATTCCAACCAGCAGATCGGCAGCAGCTGGACCCATCATTGAGCTTCTGTAAGAGCTATGCTTTCTAACATCTCAACCAGGTGAGCAGTTACCCAGCACCCGGCGTACCCGGGCCCTGGCGAGACAGGGGGGCCCATTCAGGGCCGGCGTTAGGGGCAGGCAGCTGCCAGTGCCTAAAGCCCCCGCTCCCCCAGGGGCCCTCAGCTAGCAGCTCATCACCCAGCTGCGATGGGGCCCCTGTGAGGCAGGGAGGCCCGCCTGTCGCAAGCGCCAACTCCCCCGCCGCCGCTTTGAACTTTACCGGCGTCTGCCGGTAAAGTTCAAAGCAAATGATGGAGGAGAGAGCGTCACTGATGCTCCCTCTCCCATCATTCCCCACTCTGCCTCTGACACTGCCGCTGAGGGTGCGCGATGACGTCATTGTGCATTCGCTGTGTGTCAGGCCGTGCAGCGGCAGCTGTCGAGAACGGAGCAGGGAGGGAGCAGCACGGCGCGGGAACGTTGAGAGGTGAGGAGTGTTTTTTTTTTTTTGTAACTATAACAATGAGTACTAGACTATGGGGCCATTTTTGGGGGGAGGGGGGCTGTGCTGTATACTACATGGCTGTGCTGTATACTACATGGCTGTGCTATATACTACATGGCTGTGCTATATACTACGTGGGCCATGTTATATACTATGTGGGCTGTTATATGCTACGTGGGCTGTGCTATATACTGCGTGGGCCGTGTTATATACTACGTGGGCTGTTATATGCTACGTGGGCTGTGTTATATACTATGTGGTGGGCTGTTATATGCTACGTGGGCTGTGCTATATACTAAGTGGGCTGTGTTATATAATATGTGGCTGTGCTATATACTATATGGGCTGTTATATGCTATGTGGGCTGTGCTATATACTACATGGCTGTTCTATATACTACGTGGGCTGTGCTATATACTACATGGCGGTGTTATATGCTACGTGGGCTGTGCTATATACTATGTGGTGGGCTATTATATGCTACGTGGGTTGTGCTATATACTACCTGGCTGTTCTATATACTACGTGGGCTGTGTTATATAATTTGTGGCTGTGCTATATACTATATGGGCTGTTATATGCTACGTGGGCTGTGCTATATATTACATGGCTGTTCTATATGCTACGTGGGCTGTGCTATATACTATGTGGGCTGTGCTATATACTACGTGGTGGGCTGTTATATGCTACGTGGGCTGTGCTATATACTACATGGCTTTTCTATATACTACATGGGCTGTGTTATATAATATGTTGCTGTGCTATATACTATATTGGCTGTTATATGCTATGTGGGGTGTGCTATATACTACATGGCTGTTCTATATGCTACGTGGGCTGTGCTATATACTACGTGGCTGTGTTATATGCTACGTGGGCTGTTATATACTACATGGCTGTGTTATATGCTACGTGGCTGTGCTATATACTACGTTGGCTGTGTTATATACTACATTGCTGTGTTATATGCGATCATGAATCGTGGTATGTGTTAAAGGGGGGGCCCACTGAGACTCTTTCGCCCGGGGACCTCAAAAACCTGGAGCCGGCCCTGCAGTTACCGCACCACATAATCACCCTATCTGGATAACGCCCTTGTTTTCTGCCCTTTTTAGCCTTTCTTCATCTGATTTTTTTATCTGTCTACACACAGACCTATTGAGCATGTCCAATTCCGATCCTCAAAATCTGACCAGAATAGGACCTATTCCGAATCAAACACTTGGTTCTATGATTTTCACAGATGTGTGAATAGATCCGTCAAACTTTACTGGTTCATGTACCCTTGGATAAAAACAAGAAACAAAATTGTGTAGCACACAGACATTTCACACCATGTATGAGTGTTGCGGCCCACCAGAGTTAGTTAGGTCTCCCCTTTTTCAGGAGCATTGGCCAGTACAGTATTATGACGATAATTCAAAATTAAAGGAAAAGGTGTTATAGATGCTCCGCCACACATTTTGCCTACATGAGATTAATTTAAACCTCATTACGAAGCTGCTGTTGACTAAAGTGTTGGCAGTGCACCTCTATTTTTATAATACCGTGTATTTGGAATTTGTCTCCATTGTTGTATAATTTGAGGATCCCTAGTTTATTGTAGCAATCCCAGGATAGATTGGATTATTTTATGTAAAGTTGTATATATGGCTCCTGCTGCTTTGGAAATCTTCATTGTATAAATCCTGTATAACAGATTTAGTAGGAATTCATAGTCAGCCGTAATGAGTTGTCTCTACAAGTCTAAGCAGATCAGGGCCAAAGGGGGGTTGTCTGTCGAGATAATGACAAGACCTGTTCCATCACAGCAACTCCAGGGCCCACACTGGTGTCATCTTCGGAGCAGTCTAGGCTACACATGATAGGCTATTTCTTATATTTTTCTGTTTACACCAATATAAGACCATTATTAAACAAATATAACGAAAAGGAAATAAATACGAGACCAGTAATAAAAGCAAGGCCAAGTTCCTTGAAAGTTAAGGCTTAGGAAACCCCTTTCATCATCCTGCAATTTACAGGCATCTAATCCTCCGATACAAGAAAGTGCTGAAATTCTCCATGTTTGCAATTGTGTTTATAAAGGAAAAGACAAACAGAGCGACAGGTCAATGGAGTCTGCGAAAATGATTGCAAACATCTCGCCTTCAACAGCTGAGCAGGATAAGAAAAAAAAAAAGGAAAGGGAGAGGAGAGGGAGGAAAGACAACGGTTGTGTTATTGCTATTGTATTGTGTGACTTGCCCCTTGGTAATACGTGTGGACAGCTGTCAGCAATGGTACAAAGCAATCCTGTGCCCTGCGGGGCTTCCCGACTAGTGATGTCATTTATTCCATCACTCCTTTGCAAAATTCAACAAAGACAGCACAGAGGAGGGAGGCCTAATCTCTCCAATATGCAGCTGCTACATGGGAAATGTATAGATGACCCAGTAGCTGCTCATCCATTAACCGTGGAGTCGTCAATATATTCCAAGCCCCCGGCGCTGCATTGTTAGTAATGGAAAATCTTCATTGCACATACGGTGGCAATTCTTGCATTGTGTTCCTGTAAAAAATTAGTGAGTGTAACCATTAAACAAATTGTGCTCGCATTTCATACTGTCCTACTTCGGCTATATAGGTGTCCTCTTTAATAGGGTTTTCGCACGATTTATATTTATTCTCTACCTATACTATAGGTGATAACGTAATGATTGCTAAGGGTTCGACCGCTGCACCTCAAAACTTACATATTCTAACGTAACCATCATGTGCCAGCATAGCGTCCCACAAGCCAAAATAATTAAAATAATGCCAAAATAAACTAGGTGAAAAGAGCCCTTAGGCATCGGATCAAATGGATGCATAATACCGCTCAGTGCAGTACTATGATACCAAGACTTAAATTATGTGCAATTTGCAGGCCCAAAATAGGTGAAGCCATCTGTTGCACAAGGAGAACAGACTCGTCTGAATGAATACACCTTGTTATAGCAGAAAGGTTTAAAGCAGAGCGACAACAATTTTTTGTTATTTATAAAAGAATAATGCAGATGTTTTAGTGCATGCTCTGTGTATATGAGTTACTCGATGGCTTGTCTGCCATCTTGGTTCCTTCTCCTCCACAAGCCCCTGTCTTCACAGTAGAGGCAGAGTCTCATCACATTACAATTGCTTTAAATCATATCTAATGTCAGTGGTGATAAGTAACATATCATTGTTGTGCCCTTACTGTAGAACCTTTGTGTATTCATTATGATGCAGTTTGGTCAGTCTCCCCCGCCTCCTGCTTGTGAGAAGTTGCTTCCAGGCAGAAGAATAAGGGAGCAGTCACTCCTGTGTATTCTAGCAAACTCAAACCCAGCCCAGCATGTCTCTAGGTTCTAACTGCTGTTTCTAAGAGGCTTCCCACCCTTTCTAATTGACAGGTACTAGTAAATTAGGGAGACAAAATGTGCATATAGGGTCTTATCCTTAGATTAAGTGCGTTTTATTAACAGGGAGCTGCTCATCTGATGCATGTGCGTATCAGCTGCTGCAGATCCACGGGCTGTCCACGCGACCTTCTCAGAGATGTTGTACAGGATAGTTTGTAGATTAAGTCCACGCTGCCACAAAAACACAGATTCAAATGTAATGAAAAACTCTGGTGGTTTATTTATTATTGAATAAACCACCAACCAGAGTTTTTCATTACATTCAAATCTGTATTATTGTGGCAGCGCGGACTTAATCCACAAACTATCCTGCACAACGTAATTGACAGGTAGGAACTTCTCACAAGCAGGATGCAGGGGCAACAAACTGCATCCAAAAACACAGGAGATTCTGCATACATTATTCACAGAAAGCAGAGAAGGCAGCATGAGTTAGTGGAGTTTTATACTATATTATTGCTATCTTATATGTGTATGAAAGGATATCTTCAGCTTTAATGGTGGGGGTAGTGCAGGAAAAAGAGGAGCCATGTGAGAAGGACTGAGAACTGTTAGAAGTCCACACTGAAGTTCACGGGAGGTCAGAGGCCGTGCTGTCTATACAGGAGAGCATTCAGTGGACTAGTAGTCAAGTGCACATGAAGAAAAAACCCACTTCGATAGAGTGTTATTTTAATCAATTATATCTAGAGTATCAGATTTACTAAGGATTAGTAAATATTATGTATTATTATTCAATATTACTGGGTGCTGCCACATTTACAGTATATTCCGAGGTATTGCTGATCTTTTTATCTTTTCTCAACTTGCAGTTATCACAAATGATGCGTGACACCTGCTAGAATGTTTCTCCAGTAAAATCATATCAAATTTCCATTAAAAGACACGACATGTCGAACTTGTATAAACAGTCTTCGCTTTATAAAAAGTTAAGTATCTCGTGAAAATGTGGAGACATTCTCTTCTCTGCCCTTCAGTGTTTTAGTGACCTAGAAAACGTAATGAAGTCAGCAACATACCGTTACACAATTTGGTGTCCAATCTAGTAATTATACTATTTAGACTTTCGTGTAGCGGGCAAGTTACCATTTTCAATACGTCTTAAGTCTTACCCGCTCATGACCCAACTACAGTCACAGGCATGATATCAGTTGGTAAGTCACATATTAAAATATATGCATACGAGCATGAGGTATCAGCATTTCAATTGGATCAAATAGTTTGGGAACATATAGGTTGCCGTACATGTGAAGAATGTTGGCCTAACCCAATGATTTTGGTGGGAGCTTCCAACCAGCTCATGTGCATGGGGTGACCAGATTCTCCTCTGATGTCCAATGTTGTGGGAGAAAAGGATTGTGCATGTCATTCAAGAGATCTAATGGGCGAGACAGGAACCCTATATGTAGCTGGTAATCTACAGCGGAGCCGAGACTCCTGTGCACCTTAGACATCCAACTAAAGCAACATATACTCATTAAAGTGTTGGTTGCCTAAAAACTATCCCTTTCCATGTGTCCAATTAGCAAATAAGGTTGTGATTGAGGAAGGATCTTCTCTTCAGAACTTTCTCTCATTCAGGATGACCCTTTTAAATGGTTTAGAAATTAGAGAAACATTGGTGCCTCTCCCAGTAAAAGCCCTATGCCCGTCCAGAACATGTGCTTTATTTTAAAGCTCAGCTTAATTAATTAAAGTAAATGTGATGAAGCAGCAAAACCATAGACAACCTGTGGACTACAGTGGTGCCGCTTTGGATGAAAGCAGTCATGTCTTCCTAAAAACATACAACACACAATTAACAAACAGCGAATCCACTGAGGACACATTTAAATGAGCACAATTACTAGAAGAGACAGCAAGACTGGCTAGTGATATAGATTGGAATGTTTTGTCAGACAGAGAAATTTTTTTTATTGCAATATCTGATGACCATATCCAATGGAGTAGCCATTCCTGATAGACAAAATGTAAAGAATGATTGAGGAATCTCCTTCCAACATTATTCTATCTACTCAGCTCAGGCCAACGTCCCCAATGACTTTGCAAAAAGAGAATCTCAGCTGTCCGTGCCAAACGCCACAAAGGACTCTTAGCCATGACTGGATAAAACAACTGCTCTTTTCATAAGCCCCTCTATTAGTTATGTTTATCTGCAGAGATGTGAGGGGGCATTTATCCTATCTGGAGTATGCACCTGGCAGATTTCCACACTGCAGTTGCTCAACAGCTGTGCCGTGCCACCATCGACTTTCGTTCGCATGGACATCACACCCTTCAAATAAAATGTTATCACTGACACCCATTCAACGGCCCGAGTGAATAGACAAGGCCGTAGTATGTGATTGATAAAGAGCGACAAGTTTTCCAAAATAAGTGAAAAGAAATGAGCTTGGCAGACATGGACTTGAGAATTTCCTAAAGCATCTGCATAGACTAATGGTCAATTAAGGCTAATGTTCACATGTACAGTAATGACCCATTAGAATGGATCCAGCAGAAATCAGTTGTGCAGACTTTTTATTTCAGTTTTCAAAAACTGATCTCTGCTGGATCCGTTTTTCTAAAATTGCAGTCTATGGACAACTGATTGGTTAAATAGTCTTCCATTTCTAACGGATACAGCAAGAAAAAAACGGATCCGTTAGAAATTGGAGAACAATCAATGGCTAATAAACGGATCCGTTGTCAATAGACTTCAATGTTAAAAATAGATCCAGCAGAGATCAGTTTTTGAAAAAAAGGACTAAACAGTTAAGGCTGCATAGCTTTTTTGCTAAAAGATTTCTGCTGGATCCCTGCTAACGGATCATTACTGGACATATGAACATAGCTTAAAGGTGCACGCCCTGCAAAACGGATACCCTGAAGTGGCCAGAATTTTCTCAAGAGTGTTCATTAAAGAGATTGTTTACATGAAAAGAAAAAGAGGAAGAGAGTAGGGTCTGCAGTGCCATCTATTGAGTGTTACAATCCTAAAACTCAATATTAACGCTAAAGAAAATGTGTCAATTTTTTTTTTTTTTAGGTTTTGATTTTATGTTAAACTTTCTCTTTGTCACCTGTAATGACTGTGATCTGAGCAGAGCCATCATATCAACGCAGCGCCCAGATCACAACAATTATCTGTGAACACTCACCAGGATCGGACTCCAATGCTGCATCTGTGATTCGATCCAGTGACGCGTACTCACGACTGGATGAACTCGCCACTGAAGTCTTGATTCCCGGAACGAATGTGTGCACACTTACTGCACCTAAGCAGAGCAGTCATCATTGGGGCTGCAGTGCTCAGGTTACAGTAATTACCGGTGAACGGACAGCAGTGCTTTGGCTGTGACTTCACTTAGCGGTGAGTACACGCCACTGGATGTAATCGCAGCTGCAGCGCTGGTGCCCGTACCCAAAGAGTCCTCAATGATGATTACTGTGATCTGAGTGGAGCAGTCATTTTATTGCAGCACTTATCACATTACCGGTTACTACTGTGATCTAACTCATCAGGTCTGGGTACCAAGACTGGTTGGTTGAGTAAAAGGACTTTGATGGAGGTCTAAGTGGCAAAGTTTCTCCTTGAGAAAACTGCCAAGCTTGCAAAAGTAGACTTGTAGGCCAGGCAAAAGAGCCTTTAACTCCTAGACCTCTGTCAAAGGTCTTTCACCCTTCCAGCCTAACAGACACAAAACAGCGAAACCTTTCAGGGCAGAACAAATTGCTTGAGAATAGAAAGCTTTTTCCACTTGCATTTTTACAGAAGAATAATGCAGTTTGCAATGGTATTCTTGCCTCAAAAATACTGCAAAACCACAATGCTAGTGTTAACACATCGTATCTAATTGCACAGACCTCTTACAGCTCCTAAGAGAATAAGGCTTCTTTCACACTAGCGTCGGGCTCGGCCCGTCGCAGTGCGTTGTGCCGAAGTTACCGACGCTAGCGTTGTATACGCCGCACAACGGGGGCAGCGGATGCATTTTTCCAGCGCATCCGCCGCCCCATTGTGAGGTGCGGGAAGGTGGGGGCGGAGTTCCGGCCGCGCATGCGCGGTCGGAAATGGCGGTCCGTCGGCAGCAAAAAACGTTACATGTAACGTTTTTTGCTGCCGACGGTCCGCCACAACACGGCGCAACCGTCGCACGACGGTTGCGACATGTGTCTATCCATCGCAATGCGTCGCTTAATGTTAGTCTATGGGGAAAAAACGCATCCTGCAAGCACTTTTGCAGGATGCGTTTTTTCGGCAAAACGACGCATTGCGACGGATTGCAAAAAAAGCTAGTGTGAAAGTAGGCTTAGAGTAAGAAGTGGGGGAAGGTACTCATATTTCTGCTCCTGTCTGTCAAGATTGTCAAACATGCAAGAAATTGAATTATTGCAGGCACCATAAATGCTGTAAAATGAGGGAAAGTAAGTTCCAGCACCTACAGTGCTAGCAGAGAGCTAATGAAGACAAACTAGCCAGATAAGAGATAAGAGTAAATGGCAAGCTACAAAACCTAATAATTTGGACAGTTCCTATATATAATAAACTGGTATTTTCACTAAAAGCATTTTGGAGGATAAAGGTATCAAGACCATGCTTTTACTTTGGTCTGTGTTTTATTTTATTTTTAAGTGATATTTGCTCCCTCCATTTACTACAAACCGCGATCAACTAAAAATAGTAGGAAATGTAGATACAAAACTAATCGCAGATGCAAAGAAAGACAGGGGGACACTTACAGCAGCCATAGAATTAAGTTCATCGATGTAGAACTCCGGCCAACTTGTCGCACTTTTGTCTTCTTCTTGGTCCTGTGAGAAGTGAAAAGCAAACATTAGTTTAAAAAAAAAAAAATCTTTATTTTTATATAGCGCTAACATATTCCGCAGCGCTTTACAGTTTTGCTCACATTATCATCCCTGTCCCCGATGGGGCTCACAATCTAAATTCCCTATCAGTATGTCTTTGGAATGTGGGAGGAAACCGGAGAACCCGGAGGAAACCCACGCAAACACGGAGAGAACATACAAACTCTTTGCAGATGTTGTCCAAGGTGGGATTAGAACCCAGGACTCCAGCGCTGCAAGGCTGCAGTGCTAACCACTGACCCACCGTGCTGCCCAGTTTTAATTAGTTTTAATATATATATATATATATATATATATATATATATATATATATATATATATATATATATATATATACATATACATACACACACACACACATTAAAAATATATTATATAAAATATATTATATTTTTTATATAGTTTTAACATGATATATATATATTTAGTTTTAATATATATGTCGTTAACAAGGAAAATGGAAGAAACAAGGACAGCCACACAATACAATACACAACATCAGCTGCCGTAGAGATGAGAAGATACATGAAATCAGGACATCCCATGACCACCATCATCAATGCTACCCCTTCCCACCCAGGACCCACCGAGACCAAATGTGGAAAAACTAGACCAGAATTAAAGCAGAGTTGTGATTTCTATATATAAACTAAAGGGAAGAAAGTCTTGAAGATGAAAAGACGCCCTTAGAAGACCTGTAGAAGAAAGACAAAGCGTATTCTTCTAATGAGTTGTCACAACTGGTTTACATTTAGCGGAAGAGCAGGAATAATTGCGTTACAGTCTTCAAGAGAACATCTAAGAAGTGGGATTTATTAGAAAAAAGGAAATATGGCCGACACATTGTACTGGAGTGATGGTCTGCTGGAAACACAAAAGATGCTGTCGGGAAAGGACACTCGCATATAAATAAAGGAAATTAGTCTAATGTAAGATTTTGGCTTTGGAGCAGAATTAGGGTATATCACAAATGTGCCCATTTTCAGATACACAGCTCTGTATATGGGGCGTGTCCTACCCTCACCTATATTAGATATATGGGATCAATAGAGCTTGTGGCATGGACAGTACCTTAACCCTTACATCACTGTAGCTCCAGGAACGTTACTGAAAATGCAGCCCACATGCCAGAGGAGCCAAAAGCGCCATCCAACGTTCTTTGGGTTTGATCAAAGACAATAAAACACCCTTCTTTTCTATATGCGTCCTGCAAGACTTTGCTTCTTTCATGCAGAGAAGAAAATGTGGTTCCTCAGTCAACACCATCTTCCCTTTCCATGTTAAAGGGAATTCATCAGCACAAAATGTCTGTTCAAACCAAGCACAAGCGCTCGAGGCACCCTTGGCGCACAGGAGCAGTTCAGGGCATCTTCCCAATTACTTGTTTTCCATCTATCTCTGTCCTCCACTGACTCCAGTAAGGACAGAGCTATCAACCAAGGAATAGGGCAGAGATAGATGGGTAAACAAGTAGGTGGGAAGGTGCATTGAAGTGTTCGGCCACACCAAGGGTGCACTGTCTGCCTGTGCTTGATATGAACAGTCACTTTGTGCTGATGGATTCCCTTTAACATGGAAAGGGAAGGTGCCTGGTGTTGATTATTACCAGTGAGGAACCACTTTGTGAACCCATTTTTGTTTCTCTGCATGAAATAAAGAAAGCCTTGGTTATTTTAGTCTGACAAACTAATTCACTTTGAAAGGGTCCCAAAAAATTCCCCATACCATTCTTTTGTCAAATAATTTTTTGGTAAAGTGTGGTAAAGGCACTTGTATAAGTGTGGCAGTATGGAAAATGTAGTTCAGGGCTAAGTGCAGGAGCTTTGCTACATCCACAGACCTGAGGATCAGTTAATTGAACAGCGTGCGTTCCGAAGATCAGGAAGAGCAAAAATGCTAAGAACAAAATCCACATCTCTAAACCCTTCAGTGAGTAACTAAACCTTCTTCTTGATGTTTCAGAATTAGCAGGCACTTGAATTGCCCGCTGACTAGTGGGGTACAGGTCCTGAGACCCACAACAATCATGCAATAGATCTTAGATAAGACTCCAGCCCGGCAGGCAGGAGCGCAGCCCGGCAGGCAGGAGCGCAGCCCGGCAGGCAGGAGCGCAGCCCGGCAGGCAGGAGCGCAGCCCGGCAGGCAGGAGCGCAGCCCGGCAGGCAGGAGCGCAGCCCGGCAGGCAGGAGCGCAGCCCGGCAGACAGGAGGGCAGCCCGGCAGACAGGAGGGCAGCCCGGCAGACAGGAGGGCAGCCCGGCAGACAGGAGGGCAGCCCGGCAGACAGGAGGGCAGCCCGGCAGACAGGAGGGCAGCCCGGCAAACAGGAGGGCAGCCCGGCAGACAGGAGGGCAGCCCGGCAGACAGGAGCGCGTACAGAGCAAAGTACAGATTCAATGGAGCATAAACTGCGGAACCTATGCTTTTTCTTGACTCCATACTCCTTATGAGAAGACCGATACTACTAAGACCTGCAATTGCTGGGTGCCCATTTGGAGATTTTGTACTGAGGCTCATCAGTATCAATTACACCAAGGAGAATACATCTCTTTTATTCAACCCAATTTAGTCCTGAAGTGTAAGTCAGAATTGTCTGGGTTAAATTACTTGCAATAAATGGTCTGTGCAACTCAATTTAGTAAGTCATGATAACTCCATAAATTCCCAGCAGTCTGTATCATGAGGAGGGGACAGTAAACTTTTCAGCTCATCATTACGGGAGATGCTCTTTACAAGCTTATTAAACTGCTCCAGCGCGTCTGTTCCGTGCCGTTAAGTGGCATTGCTTACACAGCGCTATGCACAAACGTGGCGACCTTGACCTTCACATCTGGATGTATGCCCATCTCCCACATAATGAAAATAACCAGTCTGATGCCTTAACTGATATCCAGGCCATAAGTTCATCAGTAATACTCTCTTGCTTTTTATTAAGCCCCTATTTACACTCGTCCATTTATTTTAATGCATCTTATTGTGCAACCAGATTTAATGGTCGCTTTATAACACTAAGTTTTAGGTCCATTTTTCTGGATCGAGTCACTTGTTGGAAGTAGTTTAAACGCGGTCAGATCAGAGCTCTGCTTTTATCTATCTATAGCTATATCTATCTATCATCTATATATTATACATCTATCTATCTGTCTGTCTATCTATCATACATTATCTATCTATCGATCATATATCTATCTATTATACATCTATCTATATATCTATCTATTATATATTTATTATCTATCTATTTATCCCATATCTATCTATTACCTATCTATATATTATCTATCTATCTATTATATATATATATCTATTATCTATCTATTTATCCCATATCTATCTAGCTATCTATCTATCTATCTATCTATCATCCATCTCATATCTATCTATCTATCAATTATAGAAGATCGCTGAGGGACATTACATTTTTTTTATTTTCCAGTTTTTCAGTGCAATTTAGAGGAATTCCAATTACTCGGAAAACAGCCCTCCCCCATGGCACAAGTCATTGGCAGAGCTGATCCGGGCCTCCTAAGACCAGGTAGCTCTGTTGTACCCAGCAGACAAAGAACGGTCATATGATGTCACGGTTTTGCTATTGTTTTCAATAGACAGCATGCAGTGAGCGCCTAAGCTCCCCCTAGTGGTGGCTGCAGGAAGACAGAATTTTAAGATCTACGCAGGGCATTTTTTAAATTTGCTTTGTAGTGACAATTGAAAACAAATAACCTTAAAGGGAACCTGTCACCTGAATTTGGCGGGACCGGTTTTGGGTCATATGGGTGGGGTTTTCAGGTGTTTGATTCACCCTTTCCTTACCCGCTGGCTGCATCCTGGCCGCAATATTGGATTGAAGTTCATTCTCTGTCCTCCGGAGTACACGCCTGCGCAAGGTGACAGGTTCCCTTTAAGCAATGGGAACAGCTCACAAGCAGAGACAAAGAAAATTGGGCACAGAGACAGATTTCTTCAAACTGATGTCATTTGTTGTAGGAGCACAGCAGACGTTCTTAACACAGCACATAATCCGTAATGTACACAGGTCTGTCGAGAGTGTGAAAAATCAATTTCTCAATGATTGTTACGGAACATGCAAACCTTCTCGTCTGGGCCACCTTCCCTCATCAAAAACCACAGCGCCAAACAGCAGATCATTGTTTGTGACCTGGAGTGCATCCAGCAAATAAATTGGTTTAGATTATTTCTATTCTCCAGATCAGTTGTTTTTCTTCACCAGACACAACATTATGTGAAAACACTGCAGCCGAAGGGAACTGGTGTGGATTTTCCGGGTTGCTAACGTGATATTTTTGAGATCGCAAGTTGGAAAACATTGTGTTGACACTGCGCTTACCTTCTTCTTGCTGCAATAAATTTGCCATTTCTTCTCGTCTGGGAGGGCAAACATGGCTTCTCTGTGCTTGTCCGTGAGGTCCAATTCATCCTGGAAAAACAAAATACATCTGTTAGTCTTGTGCCAATATTAGATTATGTCTCAGCACAAGGAAACATTGGTAAATAGAGCTGTAATGGCTTCAAAAAATAAAAAAGTGGGCAACAAAACTGTTAAAGCCTTTCAAACTTTTCAAAAAAAACTGACATACCCAAGTAAAATGTATGAACAGAGTGATTTACATGCTTACAGGGATAATTTTGGATGGGTTTGCCCCTCTCACTATCAAGAACACGTAGCCCATTGGCTTGACTATCAGTGATTAGCAGAATAATGCAGAATTTGCCAGGGTAATTGTTAAATCCATTTCCCAATTGTGTGAAACTTTATTAAAAATCAGCTCCAACGTGCACCAAATTCCCAATATGTTTGGGCAGGAAAGCAAAGAAGCTCCCCAAATTTCAATTCCATAGAGAACTTGAGGAAGAGCAGAAGTCTTACAACATAAGGGTCAACATTGTAAATAAGGAGTCTTTGCATAAACTTGCATGCATTTGTCAATAAAAATGTAAATAGTAACAACTGTTTTAAATTTTTGTTTAGAGAAGTCAATAGTACAAGTGAAAATAAAAACAAACAACAACTTTGTAATATTACATAGTTATTAAGGTTGAAGGAAGACTGTAAGTCCATCTAGTTCAACCCATAGCCTAACCTAACATGCCCTAACATGTTGATCCAGGGGAAGGCAAAAAAACCCCATGTGGCAAAGAGTAACTCCACCATGGGGAAAAAAATTCCTTCCCGACTCCACATACGGCAATCAGACTAGTTCCCTGGATCAACGCCTTATCAAGGAATCTAGTGTATATACCCTGTAACATTATACTTTTCCAGAAAGGTATCCAGTCCCCTCTTAAATTTAAGTAATGAATCACTCATTACAACATCATACGGCAGAGAGTTCCATAGTCTCACTGCTCTTACAGTAAAGAATCCGCGTCTGTTATTATGCTTAAACCTTCTTTCCTCCAGACGTAGAGGATGCCCCCTTGTCCCTGTCACCGGTCTATGATTAAAAAGATCATCAGAAAGGTCTTTGTACTGTCCCCTCATATATTTATACATTAACATAAGATATATATATATATATATATATATATATATATATATATATATATATATATATATATATATATATAAATATATCTTATTAGAGAAACCTGCTTTTTTGCTCATCCTGGTCTGATCGATCATTTTCAAAGTTCTCAATTCACAGGTAAAAGCTGTCTTCAGAGGATACAGACTTTCCCATTACGGAGATAGAGGACAGTTGGTGCTCATAAAGTTCTACGGAACTTGAAGCAGAATGTTTGCGTAGGCCTCTAGCGCCTCCCCTCTCCATAAAAGCACCATCAACTCCAACAACGGCTGTTCTTAAACAACTTATGAAATACTTATAATTGTACATCAGTAACCATTGAAACATCTGAATTAAAAAAAAATCTAAAAACTCTAAAGCAGCAAACTTTGTGAAATTCCAAACTTGCATCAGTCTCAAAACTTTGGACCATAACTATACAGGAGAATGGTGAACGCAGACTCCGGAAAGGAGCCGAAGCCGAGGAAGACTTCAACACCTGCGCCCCTTCTAAAGCCTCTAATTTCCCGGCTGCACGCTCCCCGTGCACATGGCAGGTAAACATGAAACAGACTGCTCTTAATATTTCATTACCTGCACAAACTTCTGAAGCCGCTTGGCTTTCATTGCCACGTAAATGAGCAGCAGATGCTCGGGCGCAGCGCTGCCCCTTTGATGATAATTTATATCTACCCCCTTTTGCTGCTGATGGCATTATTCTTACTTCAAACAGCTCCATACAACACCAGACCTCAATAGCCCATATTAAACTTGTCCCTCTTCTTATTGTCTGCAGCGTCACTTTATATTCTCAGACCCTGTAATTAGGAAGAATTAGGAAAAAAAATAGCAATCAAAGCACCTAGGGCTTTCTCCAGGACTATTTCAGATGACTGGGTCAGCTCTCCTGACATCTCCATTTTAGTATATACTTGCTCCAAGATATTTGGTGTTAAATGCATATTTATTTATTTTATTTTATTTTTTAGAATTCTGCATTGTGGCGTTTCCTTGTTATTCCTCATGGAATTGCATGAATAACTTAACAATTTTGTTTTGCCATACCCTTTGGGTAAAAAGGGACCCTCAAACTGTCGAAACAGGTCCTTATTAGTGATGAGCAAACGTGCTCGGATAAGGCGCTATGTGAGCACGCTTGTGGGCTAACAGTGTCTTCGGCGCGCTTGAAAAATATGTTGGAGTCCCCGTGGCTGCATGTATTGCCGCTGATTGACAGCCACAACACGTCTGTTTGTTAGGCAATCCCTTCATGTGTTACGGCTAGCAAACAGCCGCGAGACATGCAGCCACGGGGACTCGAACATATTATTCGAGCACGCCGAAGACACACTGTTAGCACCTGATCATGGTCAGATAACACCTTATCCCAGCACGTTCGCTCATCACTAGTCCTGGTCCATATGGGAGCATGTGCCTGGTCCTGAATTTAAGGCCCCTACGCAAATTGATGAAAGTTGCAAAAAAAAACCAAAACACCGGTTTCAGTGGGATGGACTGACCATCTGATGATGGAGAAGGATCTTTCAGTTTTCACCGGAGTAAGGCAGATGCCAGAGGGGTCAGAAAGCGACTTTCTCCTGAACGCTCAGCTGAGTTGAGCCCTCATGTATATGGGAGAGTTGAGAGAGATAGTCTGCTGGATGAACAGTCTAGATGACCGCTATGTCAGCTGCATTGCTAGCTACTTACAAGTGGGCTCAACGGTTTGATCATTTTTGAAGTTTGCTTTTAAAATGAGACAAGCGATATTGGAAACAAGCGAGCAATCCCAGCAGATGACATCAGGGCACACGTATTTGCAGAGTTGCATTTTGCTCTCCCCTGTGAGTTGTTTGCTTTCCCCTGTGACAAGGAACGTCGGTTTATACAGAAGAGGATGTGCGAGTTCACGTCTCCTTCCTCCAACACAGCTCTTTATTTCCTACCCCTGCTCGTTCTGTGTTGTGGTCATACAGTCAGGCCTCCCGGGTCACAGGAAGCACCAATTAACAAGTCATCTCCTATTCTGTGCATTAAGTCATTGCCATCAGTGAGTACACCAAGTCATTGGGGGAGATCACACCAAAACTGAAGTATAGAAATCTACACATTTTATTGTTTTATAGCATCATCTGGTTATGACAAAACGGAGTCTATAACCATTAGGCTATGTCTCCACGTTCAGGATGGCCGGCAGGATCGCCGCAGCAGCGAAGCCGCTCGGCGCTAAGCCCCGCCCCCTTTCTGGGACGCGATCATGCTGGATGTGTTAACTCTTCACATCCGGGATGATCGCTCGCTCCCATAGGGCCCTGTGATATGCCTTGCGGGGACGCTGCATCCCCGCAAGGTGTACGGACATGCTGCGATCTGAAAAGACGCGCAGCATGTCCGGAGTCGCAGGGCCGCCGCGTGCGGGTTTCCACGCATAGTGGAGACGGGATTTCATCAAATCCCCTCCACTATGCTGGAACATCTGGACGCTGCTTTTTTGACGCTGCAGCTCTGCGCAGCGTCAAAAAATCAGTGTTTCCTGACCGTGGAAACATACCCTTAGTGTGTTTGGTTTTGCTTTCCTCATTCCTCTCCGACAATCTCTGTTTACTTGGCTGCATCAATGACATGCCATCTATCACAAGTGATGGCTGCAGCCAATCACTGGCCTCAGCTGCCCAGCCCCCTTGGTCACGATTGACTGTTCCAGCGTTTTTCCATGCCAATCTTTTCAGAGCTGAAATCTTACACCTAGGCCAATTAAGAGCGGCAGATAAGCACACAGAGTTAGAAGGCCGAAAAAAAAAAACATTTGTCCACCCAGTTCAGCCTATATTCCGTCAGAATAAATCCCCAGATCTACGTCCTTCTAAAGAACCTAATCACTGTAAGATACAATATTGTTACACTCCAGGAAGACATTCAGGCCTCTCTTGAACCCCTCGACTGAGTTCGCCATCACCGCCTCCTCAGGCAAGGAATTCCAGATTCTCAGGGTATGTGTCCACGTTCAGTTTTGCTTCAGACTTTGGTCAGGATTTTATGCAGGTAAAATCCTGACCAAAAATGCACCTGAGGTCACTGGCAGGTCACCTGCGGTGTGCCTGCGTGTTTTGCTCATTGTAGCAACATGCTGCGTTTTGAAAAAACGCACCGCATGTGCGTTTTCGCGGCAAAAACGCATGCGTTTTTTAACGCATAGTGGAGTCGGGATTTCATGAAATCCCCTCCACTATGCTGTAACATCTGGACACTGCGTTTTTGAAAAACGCAGCGTTTCCTGAACGTGGAAACATACCCTCACTGCCCTAACAGTAAAGAATCCTCTTCTATTTTGGTGGAAAAACCTTCTCTCCTCCAGACGCAGGGAATGCCCCCTTGTGACAGTCACCTCCCTTGGTATAAACAGATCCTCGGAGAGATATTTGTATTGTCCCCTTATATACTTATACATGGTTATTAGATCGCCCCTCTTTTTTTCTAGACTAAATAATCCTAATTTTGCTAATCTCTCTGAGTATTGTAGTTCTCCCATCCCATTTATTAATTTTGTTGCCCTCCTTTGTACTTGCTCTAGTTCCATTATATCCTTCCTGAGCACCGATGCCCAAAACTGTACACAGTACTCCATATATATATAACCTATAGAGAAAATGTACGAATCAGACCTCAAATTACAAAAAAATACCAAACTTTATTAAGAACTGAAAATAACAGAAGACAACATTGATGATGTGTACCAATACAAATGGCACCATAGACCCGAGGCATATGTTTATATTATTATCCCTACTGCCATATATATGTTTCTCCAATGAAATATAAACCTATTACGCCCAGTGGCATATAAGCACTATTCCCATAATATACACACTCCCATATGGCATGAACTATAGGGTTAAACAATCGTATTATTATTACCTCAGGTCTGATGGTGCCAGAGCCCCTACGCACGTTTCGGCTGCGTCAGCCTTCTTCCGGGGGAGTGGCATCATCAGATCACTGACCGGTTTAAATACTGCTCCCATCCAATTATAATTTCTTAAAATGCTCCACGTCATCTGGCCGCCACCTTGTTGAGGCGCATGCTCCGACCGCCACCAAGAGACCCGAGTCCTCCACAGCGTAATCAGATACTCACGCCCACACGACCGCCCAACCAGGCAATCACGTGAGCGCAAGACCCGATTCAGACACCAGTGAACAACGCACGGCCAAATGGTGAGGGGCACGCACGCGCACAGAGGCAGATCACATACGGAGCAGCGCCACCATAATAAAGCAGGTTGTATTAACCCTTCATTTTAATTTTAACCCTAACATCACATATATAGACAGTGGGCAAGATAGAAGTACTACAAACTCTATAAATATATGAATACATATTAATAAAGTGCATAAGCAAGTGCATTAATACCTAATAATATAAATTACATACAAAGAATCACATTATAAGGTGCTAACAGTTTAATCTGCAAGCTATAATATAGAAACCTAATAGAAGATACCAGTATACTGATATCTAAAAAATAAATATATAGAAGAAAACACATAATAACCACATATAAAGAGCAGATAGTGCATACACTATTATTACAGTGAACAATTATATTAGATGTTTATACAAGACCGTGAACAACAATTAGAAAGTATGCATATACATATATACAAACAGTGCAGAGAGTTCATAAAGTGCATATTGTGAAAAAATTCTTCCATTTTCGTCCAACTGTATTCAGAGACTCACAAGGGTCAAAAGAATATGGCGGAAGCTAAAAAAATAGCAAGAACAGTTTTTATATTAAAAATCAACTAAAAAACAAATTAAAAAAAACAGATGAACCACACATTAAAAACGACAACTACGTTAAAGAAAAGGTGCAAAGCTCAAGGTTTCATTCAAGCCGTCAGGTTTCAAGGTGCGTAATTCCCAAATCCAAAGGGATTCTTTTTGGGCCAGAACCTTACTCACATTACACCCCCCCCCGTGGACTTAGGGGGACACAATCTATCCCCTTTACCCTCAGGCAGGAAGGGTCACTAGCATGAAACTGCTTGAAGTGCCTCGGGACACTTTTTGATAAATCACCGCCTCCTCAGGCAAGGAATTCCAGATTCTCACTGCCCTAACAGTAAAGAGTCCTCTTCTATGTTGGTGGAAAAACCTTCTCTCCTCCAGACGCAGGGAATGCCCCCTTGTGACTGTCACCTTCCTTGGTATAAACAGATCCTCGGAGAGATATTTGTATCGTCCCCTATATACTTACACATGGTTATTAGATCGCCCCTCAGTCGTCTTTTTTCTAGACTAAATAATCCTAATTTTGCTAATCTCTCTGAGTATTGTAGTTTTCCCATCCCATTTATTAATTTTGTTGCCCTCCTTTGCACTTGCTCTAGTTCCATTATATCCTTCCTGAGCACCGATGCCCAAAACTGTACACAGTACTCCATATGCGGTCTAACCATGGATTTGTACAGAGGCAGTATAATGCTCTCATCATGTGTATCCAAACCTCTTTTAATGCACCCCATGATCCTGTTTGCCTTGGCAGCCGCTGCCTGGCACTGGCTGCTCCAGGTAAGTTTATCATTAACTAGGATTCCCCTAGTCCTTCTCCATGTCAGATTTACCCAGTGGTTTCTCGTTCAGTGTGTAATGGTGATATTGATTCCTTCTTCCCATGTGTATAACCTGACATTTATCATTGTTAAACCGCATCTGCCACCTTTCGGCCCAAGTTTCCAACTTATCCAGATCCATCTGTAGCAGATCATTAAGAACAATGATGCAGAAACTAAAATCAAGGAAGCGGGCGAGACAGAGTTTACAAAGGAGAGCCTAAGAACTACCTGGAATCGAGACCTCCCATTGGACACCTGTGAACTCATTTGCACTTTGCAGTGCTGGGGTCCTGGGTTCAAATACCACCAAGGACAACATCTCCAAGGAGTTTGTATGTTCTCCCCGTGTTTGTGTGGGTTTCCTCCGGGTTCTTTGGTTTCCTCCCAAACTCCAAAGACATAGTGGTAGGGAATCTCGATTGCGAGCCCCAATAGGGACAGTGATGATGATGTCTGTACAGCGCTGTGGAACATGATTGCGCTATATAAGAAGCAAATTAAATAATAATTGGGTTAAAAGTGTGATTTCTCGCCTATAAGAACTCTCTGAAAGGCCACAAACTTGTATTCACATTTTGTATTTTAGCCCCCTACCTGCTGCCATTATTGCCAAAATACTACATTATCTCCTATACTATGGATACTACGAAAATAGTAATTTTTTGATTGATGCGGTCCAATCACTGGGACCCCCAGTCATCCCAACAATGGGGCTTTGAATCCCAGGAACCATGGACTTCGAATGGAGCAGAGGTCAGGCATGGACACCTTCTTTTTCGATCACAAGATACTATAATAACTTGGTCAACCAGATGTCACTTGGCGTTACAACTAAGCTCGTCATACACGTTCATGAGTAATCTAATGTCAGAATTAGACAAGCAAGATGATAAAAAGATAAGCGGCACCAGAAATACTAAAAGTAATACACAGTGCTGCTCACCATTACTGGCACCCCTTAATTTTTTTCATAGACTGTACAATATTTTCAGAAATAAATGGAAATGTACCAAAGTTATATCCTCAGGATTTTTTAATTAGTGGTCCAAAGTAATACAACAATAAAACATTGTTTTTCAACTTATATGTTGCAATTTCAAAGGAGAAACAGAATAAACAGCATGTGCAGCAATAAAGGCTCCCCTAATTAACACTTGGTTGTACACCCTTTAGCATGGATGACAGTGCTTCTTGTAGCCATCGATAAGCTTCTTGCACTTCTCTTCTGGTATTTTCTCCCATTCTTCCTTTGCAGTTTGTTCAAGCTCTTGAAATTGCAGGGTTCTTTTTCCCCAATGGTAGATTTCAGCTCACCTCAAAGATTTTCAATGGGATTGATGTCAGGACTTATTGACTGCCATTTTAAAAGTCATTTTTTTGCTTTCTCAACCATTCCTGTGAATTTTTTGATGTGTGCTTTCGGTCATTGTCTTGCTGGGGGACCCATGATCTTCGACTCGAACCAAGTTTTCTTACACTAGGTAGGACATTTTGCTATAAAATCTCTTGATAATTTCATGATTCCTGTGATATGGTCAAGGCATCCAGTACCAGACGCAGCAAATTAACCCCACAGCATCATGGATCTTCCATCATGCTTAACTCTTGGTAAGGTGTTCTTTTCCTTAGAAGTTTCATATTGTGCCGACTGTAAAATTGTTGCTTTGGATTGCCAAAAAGCTATTTTTGTTTCATCGGTCTACAGAACATTTTCTCATAAGAATTGTGGTTTGTCAAGGTACTCTTTGGCAAAGAATCAGAACATTTTCCCATTTCCCATAAGATTGTGGTTTGTCAAGGTACTCTTTGACAAAGAATCAGTTGTTCCTTTTTAGGTCTTTTCTTTAGGAATGGTTTCTTCCTTGGCATTCACCCATAAAGCTCTGCTTGGTTCAGTATCCGATGTATGGTACATGTTGAAACCATGACCCTAGACTGTTCCAGGTTGGCCATCAGGTCTTTGTATGTTTGAGGTGGTGTTTTTTCCACCATTCGCACCAACCTTCGAAAACATCTATTGTCCATTTTCCCCTTTGCCTCACGTCCAGGGAGGTTATTGATAGTACGATGATTGGTAAACTTCTTAATAACATTGCGCTCTGTTGAAACTGGGATACCAAGGTCATTGCAGATGGCCTTATACTCTTTGGAAGTGTTGCGTTTGCTAATAATATCAGTTTTGATGTCATCAGACAGCTCCTTTGTCTTTACCATTGTGACAAAGGAACAGGGCCTACCATGTCCCTTATTAAAAAAAAAAAAAAAAAAAAAAAAGAAGTCATGATTCATTAGCTAATTTATGTCACATGGCACCAACAATTAATCACAGTTGATTCTCATTTGAGATTTACCACAGGCGAATCAATATGTGTTTCCATATTAACTTAATGTAAAGGGTGACAATTCCAGTGTCAAAGCTATAGTTAGTTTAGTTTTTCTATTTTACCCTCCCATTGTTTTTATTTAAATTGTTTATCATTTGCGGTTATGTATTTAACGCAAGTGCTCTATACAAAAAACTGCTTCACTTGATTCTTTTTTTTCAGGATATATTCCACATTATGTACTTAAACTTCATGGGTGCCAATAACCATGACCAGGACTGTACCTAATCATGTTAGGATATGTTTACACAGTGTCTCTGGAAGTAAAGTTTGAAGCAAATTCTGCTCCAATCCACATGGAAAATAAAGTACCGTATTTTTCCGACTATAAGACGCACTTTTTCACCCCAAAAATTGTGAGGAAAATGGGGGGTGCATCTTATAGTTGGAACGCAGACTTACCGGCATTGTGGCGGCGACAGAGGTGCGGGGATGATGTGGCGCGGTGAGCTGTATGGCGTGAGCAGGGTCCCGTCCATATTTGAAGTGAATCCGCGGCCCGGTATTGATGGAGAGCAGCAGAGCTGGGTGAGTTACGGTATTTTCCGGTGGCGGCGGCCATCTTGCCTGAAGCCGAGTTCGCAGATTGAGATCTCGGCTTCAGGAAAATGGCCGCCGCGATCTCCATCTGCGCACGCGCGGCCTCCCGCGGCCATTTTCCTGAAGCCCCAGGACGCAGAGTAGTGAATCTGCGCACGCGCGGCCTCAGCAAGATGGCCGCCGCCACCGGAAAAATTTGTAACTCACCCAGCTCTGCTGCTCTCCATCAATACCGGGCCGCGGATTCACCTCAAATATGGACGGGACCCTGCTCACGCCATACAGCTCACCGCGCCACATCATCCCCGCACCTCTGTCGCCGCCACAATGCCGGTAAGCCCGCCACCACCAGGAAAACCGTGACTCACCCAGCTCTGCTGCTCTCCTTCACTACTGCTGTGGCGTCACCTCAAATGTGGAAGGGACCCTGGCCGCCGCCGCCTGAGGAAGTGACCGCACGTCTGCCACCGCCACAGCAACCTCCCCATGGACACCAGGCCATGGCGTCGCCCACCTAAGCAGGATGGGACCCTGCTCAGGTGCACGCCGTTCCGCCCACCCCACCTCAGCATCACCTCACCTCTGCCACCACCATGCCTCCTGTGACCCTGCTCTGCCACTGCCTGCCCTCAGGTAAGAGATCTTAAATTCGGACAATAAGACGGACCCCCATCTTACAAAAAATCTTTTTTTCTGCAATTTTCACCCCAAATTTGGGGTGCGTCTTATATTACGGTGCTTCTTATAGTCCGAAAAATACGGTAGTAAATGCTTTGAATCTATTACTGGCCATTTCAATGAGAAATAATAATGGTGCTGATTTTTTTCACATGGAAAAAGCAGTAATGTGCAGATTCTCGCGTACTTTCTGCATAAAAAGCAGCTCCTAATTTTACTTCTGAATCAAGTGGAAAAAAAAAAGCCCTATACACAAAAACCGTTAAATAAAAACTACAACCAAAACGTAACAGGAAAATCCACATTAAAAAAATCCATGCAAACTGAACCTCAGCCAATCATGTTGTCTATGTAGGAAGTTGGGCAACCTTTATGGCACCAGGAACTAAGCAGGTGTGGCACAAATAGGATAATCAAGACATGGGTCCATCATTCTTAGAGCCAGTGTGTAATATCAGGGCACAACAATTGTGTAGCGATGCTTTGGCCTAATAGCAGACAATAGTTCTGGTGCCTCCCTATGTCCTCAGTGATGAGTAGCTGGTTGCACAATATGTAGGAAGATAATAAACTTACATAATCTCTGTATATATAATTACATAACACAGGACACACAGGTTATTCCTTATTTTTGTGGCTAGCCCAAGTAAAACAGTGGGGCAGTGGGCACAGGGTAGCATGGGATCTCCTTGCTACATATAAACTATTTATTTAGAAATTAATGCTATGTTCTTGTTCTTAAAGGGGTTGTCTCCATTCAGAAAATTTTGTTGCATGAGAGCATTTTTTTTTTTTTATTAAAAATATTCTTGTGGTTTACTCAGCGTACCCTGATCCAGCGCTGAGCCGCTGATTCTGTGTTCTGATATTCAAAGTCATGTCGACAGCAAATTGGTGAGCTCAGCTGCTATGCCTGGGTAGACAGAACATCGCCCCTCCGAGCCGCTAAGCTCACTGATTGGCTGTAATGCTGCCAATGTTCGATGTCAGTGTCAAAAATCAATACCAGACACAGGGAGCAGTGGCGCTGATTCAGCACTGGACCAGGGGACAGTGACTAAAGGTTTTTTTTTTTTTTTTATAAACTGCACAGTGGTCTGCAATCAGACAACCCTTTAAGAGTAAGGCCAAACAGAGAAACACCAACACAGCCGCCAACTGTTAAAAGGGCACATGGTTTTGCAGAACAGCTGCTTCTACCGCAAAGTCACATACGGTAACCTATTGTAACGTGGGGCAAAAAAAAAGTCACTGTTCTGTAAAATCATGGGCCCATTTGAAAGCCAGTCAACATAATGTAGCGGCAGGATGTCACAGAGGTTTTCTGCCATACCTTGGCCACATCATCTGGCCCTAGTAATGAATGAATGAAATTGGGCATTAATGGATAGATTTTAAATTCATTAATTCCTGCTTTTAGTGGCCTCCATACACAAGATAACATTTATGATTATGACCAAAATGAACGACTGTAGGCTGTTTTAGTGAAAACAAAAAACACGATTGTTAAATTGCATCTAATGCCTACGAATGAATGATAATTATTGCTCAAAAGACGGATTGGCATGTTGAATTCTTGGGGCAGGTATTAAGCACTGGCTGTAATCTAAGATTTCTTTTCCCCCAACGATTCGCTTGTTGCTGTTCAACAGCCACAACACATGCAGAGATTGTTTAACAAACAGGTAATCCCTACATGTGTGTGGCTGTAGAACAGCAGCGAGACATGAAGCCATGGCGACTCGAACATAGGATTCACGCACGCCAAAGACACTTGGTTAGCACCAGAGCATGGTCAGATAACACCTTATCAGAGCACTTTCGCTCAACACTATCCTTGACCTATCTTGACCCCGGGCACATGCCAACGCTATGAAATTACATCAGGTGCGGACATATCATTGCTGTGGGGGCCTAAAGAGGTAAGGGGGTCTACTACGACCTCAAATTAGCAAGGAGCTTCTCTCATACACAGAACAACTGCTCTTACACAGGGGCCTTTTTCTATCTGTGTCCGTCAAGGCAGCATGGTACCAATGTGCACTAGGCAACATAAGCAGGACACGCAAGACACTGAAAGGAAGAGTCTTGTACCTGCGCTACACTCTTGTAGATTTAATGTAGGAACGGAGTTAGGGAAGTATATTAATACCTTTATTTTGGGGGCAATGAGCTTTGGGGGTGTTACGACTAATATGGGTCTGCAAACTAGATCTCATGCAAACATAAGAAGGTTACATCTGTGGGATTATACCCACCCAAGGGGGCGGGGGGGGGGGGGGGGGGGTTTCTTTGCTTTCGATATTACAAAGTAAAGTTGCAAAGCATAACATAAAGCATAATTACAACGTGCTCAAAAGTTCATACAAACAGCAATGATGGAAACTTTAATTGTGATCGAGCTTAACGCTATTATGAAGGATAAAAGGTTTACACCTAACAGAGGGCAGTCATTTACTTCACATGGAGACATCGCAAACAAATACTTTGGAAATTTGCCATTAAACTGCTTATATTTCAGCAATACCCTGAGGAGTCACATCACAATGGTGGAGTGCCTCACGACTGCAACTTTGACATAATTCATGTCATAGTCAACATAATGTGGCCCAGTGTTCAGTTTGGGATATTACAAGGTTACTAAGTAGAGATGAGTGAACCGATTCACAGGATTCTGGTCAAGCGGCCAGTTTAGTATTCAGTGGCCGCTGGACATGAGCCCTGAGAAAAGCCTCCGTACCCGACGGCATCCCAGTCTCCTCTTTTGATTAGCCGGCCTGGTGCAAAGTTATTGTTGCAGTGTGATGCACACACAATGTCTCATCAGGTAAACTAATCAAAAAGAGGAGACGGGGATGTCGTCAGGTACCGAGGCGGTTCGTAGCAGGGCTGTGGAGTCGGAGTCGTGGAGTGGGAGTCAGTGTCCATTTTGGTGAAGTCTGAGTTGGTATACAATGGACAGACTTCTAAAATACATAATAAATTGGGTACAGTAGTTCAAGGTAGTCTCCTGACTGAAACGGACAGCCTCTTAGACAGACGGCTGGTCAAACAATCACAGTTTGCTCTTCGACCGTGATACACGATGTGTGAATGTGGAATAACCAGCAGATGATTTTCCCGCTGTTGAGTTATATGTAGAAAAATCTGCTGTGGAGTAAACCTGGAGACTAAACCGACAGACGCTATGGATTTGAACTCTACAATAAATCAATTTATGCTGCGGGTATCCTCGTTCAGCATTTTTAAGCCAAAACAAGGAGTGGAACAATTAGGCCGGAGTCACACTAGACCGTAATACGGACGAGTGCTATGCGATAAAAACCGCATAGCACTAGGACCAATGTTAATCTATGGGGCAGCTCCTATAATCCGTGTTTTCTCGGCCGTATTCAGGATCCGAGTGAAATCGCAACATGCTGCGATTGTCAGCGTATCTCGCCCGAGACTCGCCATTGCAAGTCTATGGGTGCGAGAAAAACTTGCACACCACACGGACCATCAGTGTGACATCCGTATGGCATCCGTATGCAATGCGATTTTAACATGAGCTTTTACACAGAGAGAACTGCTGTATGTAAAAGCTCATGTTAAAATCGCATTGCATACAGATGCCATACGGGTGTCACACTGTTACTAGATGCGTGGAAATCACAACCTCGCATTGCACACATAACATACGGATCACTGTTCGGGAACATTTGTGCGATTTTCGGCCATCAAAATCGGACCGATTTTTTTCATACGGAAAGTGTGACTCCAGCCTTAGAGGAAAAGTATAATAGAAACACGTCACCACTTCTGCATTTATCACCCACTCCTGGTTTTGGCTTACAAATACTGAGGAAAAAAACTCGCCAAATACTGAACATGGCCTAAGGCTATGTTCACATACAGCATTACGAATAATTTTTGGAGCAGAAACTAATGAAAAATTGAGCGGGAACTCTCCAAATCCTCCTCCAAATATCAAAACTTCTATAAAAAAAAACAATAAAAAAAACCAACTTGAGTCTCTGCTCTGAAAACTCATTGAAAAGACTCAGTGTTCATATAGCCTTAAAACTATTCTTGTTAATTTTTCTCGGAAATCCACTTTATTATTCATAAGGGGAGTCTTTTGGGTGTATACAGTATATACAGGGGTTGGACAAAATAATGGAAACACCTAACGTTTTGGCATCAATCTTCGAACATGTGATAAACATGCAAACCGTGACATATGGTAATGTTTTGTAGTTGATTATTTGTGTTATGTGATATGTGTATGTAAATTAACTGTTTGTTTTGCATAATTGTAAGAACATTGATGAGAACCTGATACCAATGGCAGACCTCTCGGATTTTCAAGGAGGCCAAATTGTTGGTGCTCGTATGGCAGGCGCTAGTGTAACAGAAAGTGCCCGAATGCTTGGCGTGTCAAGAGGTACTGTCTCCAAAGTAATGACTGCGGCTGAAAGAGAAGGAAAAACATCCGCAGCAAAGCACAGGTCCGGCCGAAAGTCAAAGTTGACAGAGAGACCGTCGGACTCTAAAGCGAATTGTGAGAGAGGATCGCAAGACCACGGCTCCGAAAATCACTGCTGAGCTCAATGAACATCTACAGAACCCAGTTTCCACGAAAACTGTTCGTCGGGAGCTGCACAAATCTGGATTCCACGAAAGAGCTGCAATTAGAAAACCGCTGCTCTCAATGACAAATGTTTCCAAGCGTTAAAGAGTGGTGTAGAAATCTCCAGAATTGGTCCCTCGAGCATTGGAAATATGCGATATTCTCAGACGAATCATCGTTTACCCTATTTCCAACCTCTTGCCGAGTGTACGTTTGGAGACAGCCGAAAGAAGCATTCCATCCAGACTGCCTTCTCCCAACCGTAAAACATGGCGGAGGTTCTGTGATCATCTGGGGTGCTATTTCGTGGAGATCCGCCGGGCCAATGATATCCCTTCATGGAAGAATTAACAGCCGAGATTATTTAGGCATTTTGGGCGACCAAGTGCATCCAATGGTTCAAGCACTGTTCCCGGAGGGGAACACCATCTTTCAGGATGATAATGCACCAAGTCATACAGCTAGAATCGTTAAAGCATGGCACGAGCAACATTCTAATGAAGTTGAGCATCCCATCTGGCCCCCACAATTCCCAGACCTCAACATTATTGAGCATTTATGGTCGATTTTAGAGATTCAAGTTAGATGTCGATTTCCGCCACCATCGTCGCTCAAAGAACTGGAGGGTGTTTAAACTGCAGAATGGGCTAAAATTCCTTTGGAACAAATTCACACCTTGTATGAATCCATACCTCGGAGAATTGAGGCTGTAACTGCCCCAAAAGGTGGACCTACACCATATTAAACTAACTTTTGTTGATGTTTCCAGGTGTTTCCATTATTTTGTCCAACCCCTGTTTATATCTTTGTTCCTTAAGAGGTTTTTATAACTAACTGTAAAAGAGCCCCAAACATTTGACACTTCTGTGAAGCAAATCCTGAAGAAAACTTTGCAAAATTATACATTGTCTGATCAAAGGGCTGCACTGACTTTTTTTTTTTACGGGGGGGGGGGGGGGGGAGGGTTGGGGGAGAGCGAACTTCACAAAAAGAAAATTGTATCCTGGTGCAGTTTACCCTCGAAAAAATGTTTGAATGCCTCAAAAACGTGTGAACATAGCCTAAGTTGTGAAGTGGAATTTGAAGGAAATCCGCATTAAAGCAAGTCTTTTTTTCTACAAGGTTTTGAAAACCTCACTGAGAAAAAAAAAAACAACAACACGTCACAATGTCACATCTTCAATGCAGACTCCTCAAAGTACGGTATATCCATTTGAAACTTGATATTATCATGTCAAAAGGATGCAAAAAAAAATGCTTCAAAAACCTTTTTAAAACACCCACTGGATTTCTGTTGAATACGATCTGTCTTCAAAAACATCTCTGCACTACAAGGGTATGTTCACACAAGCACCTGCTGCAAAGTATGAAATATGCAGTAAAAGCACCATATTTCTGTAAGGAAAATTGCAGAGGTCTCTGTGGCTGTCGTTTTTTTTTCTATTGCGGCAGGGAAAGATCCCATGGGCACAAATATTCATTCACGATCATTGCCCATGTAAGCATGTCCGCCCATGAAACAGAAAGCACATGATATAACTTCACTCAGCATTTACTACGGGCAGATTTCATTTAGTGTCTGAAGTTGCTGACTAGACCGGTCCAGAAGTTCTTACTTATATATAATTTACTGGCTTGCATCCATTGCCGTGAACGCCACGATTATTATTATACGATTATTATTATAAGTCACCAATTTGCAGAATTTGCATAAAAAAAAAATCAAACTGGAAATAAACTGTAAGGCTACGTTCACACGTTGCGTTTTTGCAGCATTTTTCCGCAGGCAAAACCTGATCTCTTGGCAGTAAGAAAGCAACGTCAAAAAAGCAGGTTTGGCTGAGTGTTTGCCACATTTTTGTGTGGTGTTTTTGGTGCATTTTTTCACAGCGTTTTTGTCAGGGTACAATTCTCTTGTATATGTTGATAAAGTTTAGTACATAAAAAAAAAAATCTAATTAAATTTCATTAGGTTTTGAAACCTGATACCTGCGTTTTTGCAATTTTGTTTGCACTACTGAATGGGGAAAAAACACTGCAAAAACACTGAAAGAAGTGACATACTGCATTTTGCCAAAACGTAGCTCTTTGACAAAATAGTCAGGAAAAAGAGAAAGGCGTGTACATGAGATTTCTGAACTCTCAGACATTGCTGGTACTGTAAAACACAGCTGAAACTTTGCATAAAAAATGCTGCTAAAACGCAACGTGTGAACATGGCCTAAGGGTATGTGCACATGCTCAGTATTTGGTTGCAGAAATTTCGGCATCTCTCGTTAAATGCGTTTTTAACCTGCATTTTTCTAACATTCTGGAGTGACAAAATGCTGCAAAACCACTGACAGAAATTTTTCTGCAGCAAATCTGCAAGTCAGAAATAAGCAACGTGTATATGAGACTTCAGGATTGTCAGTCACTTTGCTGGCATTAGGAAACCCTCCAGGTTTGTCGACAAATCTGCAATCAAAAACGCGGCGTGTGCACATAGCCTTAAGGCGAATAGGCCTTGGTGTTTGCTCGCCATTTCCCACAACCCTTTTCTCTGTGCCAGGTAAATACGGGAGGCCTGGCCATGTGGTGTATTCTAGGATACGGCCGGGCTCATTAGTCTTGGGCAGGGAGAGTAAACAGTAAGTGATCAGGCTCTGCATCGATTCCCGACACTTTGTATAACAGACTCATCCAGTGAACACATCGTGCGGGACACATTATCCGATCAATACCCAAGTCTAGTACATAAGGCGCTGTCTGACTAATTCTGGAAAATTATAAGTCAGACTACATGAGCACTAGCCACTACTCTAAATATACATTATGTTATGGAGAAGATGGCAGGTGACAAAACCAGTCTAGTTATCAAAGTTATGGGTGACATCGATTATAGGCCTCATTTTTCAAAACAGTCTTTGTGGCCCATAGCAACCAATCACAGCGCAGCTTTCATCTTACCAAAGCAGTTTAAGAAATGAAAGCTGAACTCTGATTGGTTGCCATAGACCTCAAAGCCTAGCTTTGTGATCCATAGCAACTAGAGCTTGGCGCTTTATTTCTTACACCGCTCTTGTAAAATGAAAGCTGTGCTGTGATTGGAGACAGTTTATCTTTTAGGCAGCTTTGATAAATGAGGCCATGTATGTAAGCACACAATAAATCAGAATTACCATACGGCCTCATTCGCACGTGCCGTTTTGTTAGTTTAAGGATTTACAAAAATTGATGAAAAAAATAAAATAAAATGATACAATAAAGCCAGTCTGCCAAATATTACTCAAGAATCAGAGACAGCAGGATTTATAGCTCTGTTCATCCTGAGCTCTCCAGTTCATTTAGAGGATGCACAAACTAGAGCAACATTTTCTTGGGCCTTGCTCAGATTGCTGCAATGCAGGAACATTTAACCCCTGGGGTTAAGGCCACACAGTGATCCATGACACTAGAAGCTCAGGCCAGCAGACGGGAAGTATGGCTGGGACATGCAGTCACAACACAGATGCTAAAACGTGCAATTAATCCGTAGGGTGCACTCACATCTTTATGTTTTTAATGTGTCATTTCCATGAATGCAATATTATCTATAGACAGGTAAGTTCCCTCCTCCGACACCCCCCCCCCCCCTCCATCCCACCAGACTACTAGCTTTCTAAGATGTCTTAAAGGGGTTGTCCATTTTACCTGTATTTTAACAAAAATGCTAGGGACATGATTTTGTGGCACTGAATAATAAATAAAGTATTTCAGATTCTCCTCTTTTCTCTTGTTAGTGCAGCTTTCCTCCCAGATTGCACAGCTCTTCTGTTCTCAAAATGGCTGCTAATGGAGGAACATGTGGCCAGACTGGTCCAATAGCATCCAGCTATGGAAAAACATTGCACATGGGAAAGCTGTTTTACAAATCGACGAGGCCGATTGGCAGGTCTGATTACATGCAACTCCATCAGAAGCGAATGAGAGGAAGGTGCACTGACAAAGGAGTCTGTAATATTTATTAATAAATGCCTCAAAATTATGACCCCAAAACATATGTTAAAATAAAGATAAAGTGACAACCCCTTTAATTATGGGGGCTTGTCAGAGCTGTTGTGGTCATCATATAAAACACCAGAACACAGGCATGCTTACCTGTTCAAGGCCTCCAACAATTGCACTACCCAGGGTGCACCAGGGTGCGCCTGGGCCCTAGATGGCTCTGTACACTGTGGCCTCTGTTCACACAGGATGCATCATGGTTAGCCCGCTATATTTATGGCGTCATTAACCCCTTCACCCCCAAGGGTGGTTTGCACGTTAATGACCGGGCCAATTTTTACAATTCTGACCACTGTCCCTTTATGAGGCTATAACTCTGGAACGCTTTGACGGATCTTGGCGATTCTGACATTGTTTTCTCGTGACATATTGTACTTCATGTTAGTGGTAAAATTTATTCGATATAACTTGCGTTTATTTGTGAAAAAAATGGAAATTTGGCGAAAATTTTGAAAATTTTGCAATTTTCCAACTTTGAATTTTTATGCCCTTAAATCACAGACATATGTCACGCAAAATACTTAATAAGTAACATTTCCCACATGTCTACTTTACATCAGTACAATTTTGGAACCAAATTTTTTTTTTGTGACGGAGTTATAAGGGTTAAAAGTTGACCAGCAATTTCTCATTTTTACAACACCATTTTTTTTTAGGGACCACATCTCATTTGAAGTCATTTTGAGGGGTCTATATGATAGAAAATACTCAAGTGTGACACCATTCTAAAAACTGCACCCCTCAAGGTGCTCAAAACCACATTCAAGAAGTTTATTAACCCTTCAGGTGTTTCACAGGAATTTTTGGAATGTTTAAATAAAAATGAACATTTAACTTTTTTTCACACAAAATTTATTTCAGCTCCAATTTGTTTTATTTTACCAAGGGTAACAGGAGAAAATGGACCCCCACAGTTGTTGTACAATTTGTCCTGAGTACGCTGATACCCCATATGTGGGGGTAAACCACTGTTTGGGCGTATGGCAGAGCTCGGAAGGAAAGGAGCGCCATTTGACTTTTCAATGCAAAATTGACTGGAATTGAGATGGGACGCCATGTTGCGTTTGGAGAGCCCCTGATGTGCCTAAACACTGAAACCCCCTACAAGTGACACCATTTTGGAAAGTAGACCCCCTAAGGAACTTATCTTGATGTGTGGTGAGCACTTTGACCCACCAAGTGCTTCACAGAAGTTTATAATGCAGAGCCGTAAAAATAAAAAATCATATTTTTTCACAAAAATGATCTTTTCGCCCCCAATTTTTTATTTTCCCAAGGGTAAGAGAAGAAATTGGACCCCAAAAAATGTTGTGCAATTTGTCCTGAGTACGATGATACCCCATATGTGGGTGTAAACCATTGTTTGGGCGCATGGCAGAGCTTGGAAGGGAAGGAGCGCCATTTGACTTTTCAATGCAAAATTGACTGGAATTGAGATGGGACGCCATGTTGCGTTTGGAGAGCCCCTGATGTGCCTAAACACTGAAACCCCCTACAAGTGACACCATTTTGGAAAGTAGACCCCCTAAGGAACTTATCTTGATGTGTGGTGAGCACTTTGACCCACCAAGTGCTTCACAGAAGTTTATAATGCAGAGCCGTAAAAATAAAAAATCATATTTTTTCACAAAAATGATCTTTTCGCCCCCAATTTTTTATTTTCCCAAGGGTAAGAGAAGAAATTGGACCCCAAAAAATGTTGTGCAATTTGTCCTGAGTACGATGATACCCCATATGTGGGTGTAAACCATTGTTTGGGCGCATGGCAGAGCTTGGAAGGGAAGGAGCGCCATTTGACTTTTCAATGCAAAATTGACTGGAATTGAGATGGGACGCCATGTTGCGTTTGGAGAGCCCCTGATGTGCCTAAACATTGAAACTCCCTACAAGTGACACCATTTTGGAAAGTAGACCCCCTAAGGAACTTATCTAGATGTGTGGTGAGCACTTTGACCCACCAAGTGCTTCACAGAAGTTTATAATGCAGAGCCGTAAAAATAAAAAATCATATTTTTTCACAAAAATGATCTTTTCGCCCCCAATTTTTTATTTTCCCAAGGGTAAGAGAAGAAATTGGACCCCAAAAAATGTTGGCCAATTTGTCCTGAGTACGATGATACCCCATATGTGGGTGTAAACCATTGTTTGGGCGCATGGCAGAGCTTGGAAGGGAAGGAGCGCCATTTGACTTTTCAATGCAAAATTGACTGGAATTGAGATGGGACGCCATGTTGCGTTTGGAGAGCCCCTGATGTGCCTAAACATTGAAACTCCCTACAAGTGACACCATTTTGGAAAGTAGACCCCCTAAGGAACTTATCTAGATGTGTGGTGAGCACTTTGACCCACCAAGTGCTTCACAGAAGTTTATAATGCAGAGCCGTAAAAATAAAAAATCATATTTTTTCACAAAAATGATTTTTGCCCCCAATTTTTTATTTTCCCAAGGGTAAGAGAAGAAATTGGACCCCAAAAAATGTTGGCCAATTTGTCCCGAGTACGCTGATACCCCATATGTGGGTGTAAACCATTGTTTGGGCGCATGGCAGAGCTTGGAAGGGAAGGAGCGCCATTTGACTTTTCAATGCAAAATTGACTGGAATTGAGATGGGACGCCATGTTGCGTTTGGAGAGCCCCTGATGTGCCTAAACATTGAAACTCCCTACAAGTGACACCATTTTGGAAAGTAGACCCCCTAAGGATCTTATCTAGATGTGTTTTGAGAGCTTTGAACCCCCAAGTGTTTCACTACAGATTATAACGCAGAGCCGTGAAAATAATTTTTATTTTTTTTCTCAAAAATGATTTTTTAGCACCCAGCTTTGTATTTTTACAAGGGTAACAGAATAAATTGGACCCCAAAATTTGTTTTCCAATTTGTCCTGAGTACGCTGATACCTCATATGTGGGGGGGAACGACTGTTTGGGCGCATGACAGAGCTCGGAAGGGAAGGAGCGCCATTTGGAATGCAGACTTAAATGGATTGGTCAGCAGCCGTCACGTTGCATTTGCAGAGCCCCTGATGTACCCAAACAGTACAAACCCCCCACAAGTGACCCCATATTGGAAACTAGACCTCCCAAGGAACTTATCTAGATGTGTTTTGAGAACTTTGAACCCCCAAGTGTTTCACTAAAGTTTATAGCGCAAAGCCGTGAAAATAAAAATTCTTTTTTTTTTTCACAAAAATGATTTTTTAGCCCCCAGTTTTGTATTTTCACAAGGGTAACAGGATAAATTAGACCCCAAAAGTTGTTGTCCAATTTGTCCTGAGTACGCTGATACCCCATATGTGGGGGGGAACCACTGTTTGGGTGCATGACAGAGCTCGGAAGGGAAGGAGCGCCATTTGGAATGCAGCCTTAAATGGATTGGTCTGCAGGCGTCACGTTGCATTTGCAGAGCCCCTGATGTACCCAAACAGTACAAACCCCCCACAAGTGACCCCATATTGGAAACTAGACCTCCCAAGGAACTTATCTAGATGTGTTGTGAGAACTTTGAACCCCCAAGTGTTTCACTACAGTTTATAACGCAGAGCCGTGAAAATAAAACATCTTTTTTTTCCCACAAAAATGATTTTTAGCCCCCCAAATTTTTATTTTCCTAAGGATAACAAGAGAACTTGGACCCCAGAAGTTGTTGTTCAATTTGTCCCGAGTACGCTGATAACACATAAGTTGGGGTAAACCCCTTTTTGGGCGCACGGGAGAGCTCGGAAGGGAAGGAGCACTGTTTTACTTTTTCAACGCAGAATTGGCTGGAATTGAGATTGGACGCCATGTCGCGCTTGGAGAGCCCCTGATGTGCCTGGACAGTGGAAACTCCCCAATTCTACCTGAAACCCTAACCCAAACACACCCCTAACCCTAATCCCAACGGTAACCCTAACCACACCCATAGCCCTGACACACCCATAATTCTAATCCCAACCCTAATCCAAACGTAAATGTAATCCAAACCCTAACCCTAACTTTACCTCCAACCCTAGCCCTAACCCTAACCCTAACCCTACCCCTAAACGTGACTGAAATACGTGGCACTGAAATACGTGGCACTGAAATACGTGGCACTGAAATACGTGGCACTGAAATACGTGGCACTGAAATACGTGGCACTTAAATACGTGGCACTTAAATACGTGGCACTGAAATACGTGGCACTGAAATACGTGATACGTGGCACTGAAATACGTGGCACTGAAACACGTGGCACTGAAATACGTGATACGTGGCACTGAAATACGTGGCACTGAAACACGTGGCACTGAAATATGTGATACGTGGCACTGAAATACGTGGCACTGAAATACGTGATACGTGGCACTTAAATACGTGGCACTGAAACACGTGGCACTGAAATACGTGATACGTGGCACTGAAATACGTGGCACTGAAATACGTGGCACTGAAATACGTGGCACTGAAATACGTGGCACTGAAATACGTGGCACTGAAATACGTGGCACTGAAATACGTGGCACTGAAATATGTGATACGTGGCACTGAAATACGTGGCACTGAAATACGTGGCACTGAAATACGTGGCACTGAAATATGTGATACGTGGCACTTAAATACGTGGCACTGAAATACGTGGCACTGAAATACGTGGCACTGAAATACGTGGCACTGAAATACGTGGTACTAAAATATGTGGCACTGAAATACGTGATACGTGGCACTGAAATATGTGGCACTGAAACACGTGGCACTGAAATACGTGATACGTGGCACTGAAATACGTGGCACTGAAATACGTGGCACTGAAATACGTGGCACTGAAATACGTGGCACTGAAATACGTGGCACTGAAACACGTGGCACTGAAACACGTGGCACTGAAATACGTGGCACTGAAATACGTGGCACTGAAATACGTGGCACTGAAATACGTGGCACTGAAATACGTGGCACTATGACTGTCAGAAAATATTCATTAAACGGTTAGGGGTGAGGTTAGGGGTAGAGTTAGGGTTAGGGTTTGGATCCCTTTATCACCTTGATGGTGGTGGGTGGCTTTTCAGTGTGTTTTCTGTTTTTTTTCGATAAAAATGCATGCGTTTTTAACGCAAACAAACGCATGTGCTTAAAAACGCAAGAAAATACTGCAGGTTGTATTTCTGAAAATGAACGCATGCAGAAAAAAACCGCATGCGTTTGAAAACGCGACCAAACGCGTACAAAAAAAACGCATGCGTTTTCAATGTTAAATATAGGGACAAAACGCATGCGTTTTTTTGTGCAAAAAACGCTGCAGACAAAAACGCAAGTGTGAAACCAGCGACGCTTTTTATAGCAAAAAAGTTTTTGCGTCTCCACATTTTGAGACCTATAATTTTTCCACATTTTGCTCCACAGAGTCATGTGAGGTCTTGTTTTTTGCGGGACGAGTTGACGTTTTTATTGGTAACATTTTCGGACACGTGACCGTTTTTGATCGATTTTTATTCCGATTTTTGTGAGGCAGAATGACCAAAAACCTGCTATTCATGAATTTCTTTTGGGAGAGGCGTTTATACCGTTCCGCGTTTGGTAAAATTGATAAAGCAGTTTTATTCGTCGGGTCAGTACGATTACAGCGATATCTCATTCATATCATTTTTTTATGTTTTGGCGCTTTTATACGATAAAAACTAAAATATAGACAAAATAATTATTTTGGTATCGCTTTATTCTCAGGACTATAACTTTTTTATTTTTTTGCTGATGATGCTGTATGGCGGCTTGTTTTTTGCGGGACAAGATGACGTTTTCAGCGGTACCATGGATATTTATATCAGTCTTTTTGATCGTGTGTTATTCCACTTTTTGTTCGGCGGTATGGTAATAAAGCGTTGTTTTTTGCCTCGTTTTTTTTTTTTTTTTCTTACGGTGTTTACTGAAGGGGTTAACTAGTGGGGCAGTTTTATAGGTTGGGTCGTTACGGACGCGGCGATACTAAATATGTGTACTTTTATTGTTTTGTTTTTTTTATTTAGATAAAGAAATGTATTTATGGGAATAATATATATTTTTTTATTATTATTTATTTAGGATTTTTTTTTTTTTTTTTTTTACACATGTGGAAAAATTTTTTTTTTACTTTTTTACTTTGTCCCAGGGGGGGACATCACAGATCATTGATCTGGCAGTGTGCACAGCACTCTGCCAGATCGACGATCTGCTGTGCAGGGCTGCAGGCTTACCAAGCGTCTGCCCTGAGCAGAAACTCGGTAAGCCACCTCCCTCCCTGCAGGACCCGGATGCCGCGGCCATCTTGGATCCGGGACCTGCGGCGAGGAGGGAGGTAGGAGACCCTCAGAGCAACGCGATCACATCGCGTTGCTCCGGGGGTCTCAGGGAAGCACGCAGGGAGCCCCCTCCCTGCGCGATGCTTCCCTATACCGCCGGTACACTGCGATCATGTTTGATCGCGGTGTGCCGGGGGTTAATGTGCCGGGGGCGGTCCGTGACCGCTCCTGGCACATAGTGCCGGATGTCAGCTGCGATATGCAGCTGACACCCGGCCGCGATCGGCCGCGCTCCCCCCGTGAGCGCCGCTGATCGGTGATGACGTACTATCCCGTCGGCGGTCATACGGGCCCACCCCACCTCGACGGGATAGTACGTCAGATGTCAGAAAGGGGTTAATAGGCTTTTCACCATATACTTTGCAGTCCTGTGTGAACATGCCACATACAGACTATTTTTTTGCATGGGTGCTCCAAGCAGCCAATTCCTGATTGTAGGTTGGCTGCATCGGTATTATTTGCACCTGTGTTGTTTGCTATCTTTACTTGGGCCTGGTGCACCCTGGGTAGTGCAATTGTTGGAGGCCTTGAACAGGTAAGCATGCCTGTGTTCTGGTGTTTTTTTTTGAGTTTAGTGGAGGTTTTCCTCCAATGGTGTTTTTTTGTGGTCATCATATAACCCTGGAGCCCAGACAACTCACAATCTGCATCTGAGTCCATGCAAGGGGTCACTTCATATCCCAAATCCTGCACCAAATGATTTACATACGACAGGGTAACATGCAGTCAGCTATTCAGTATATTCCGGCATCAAACCACAGACAGCATCAATAACACTGCGCCAAGGTTCTGACGGTGGCTTCTCGGTGCATCAGAGCGCGATGCAGAATACAACAGCGTCTTAATGAGAAGCGAGGCGCAGCTCTGAATCTTAATACGATGTCCCGAGATAAAATGCCTGAACTGCAGTGTAACGATAAAGCAGCTGATTACAGTCTGTACTCAGACCATTAAAACAATGTTCGGACTCAAAACGCAACAGCCACTTGGGCATATATAAGGCTTTCGAGTTCAGGTCCGGAGACCCCCTGGCTGCTCTGTGCATCGAAGTCTGTACTCAGACCGCAAAACACATGTGTGTGAATCTGACCTAAAGTCCTCTTCCAAAAATTAGCAAAGCTTATACTTATCAGGTAATGCTTAGTGATGATCGAACGTGTTCGGATAAGGTGTTATCAGACCATGCTCAGGTGCTAACCGGGTGACTTCAGCTGCAACACAGGAAGGGATTGCTTATCAAACGGGCAATCCATGCATGTGCCGTGGCTCTTGGACATCCACGAGACATGCAGCTGCGGGGACTCGAACATATTATATGAAGCACGCCGAAGTCACTCGGTTAGCACACGAGCTCTGCAGAACCTTCCTTCGCATGGAGAATCAGGAGAGATGGCTGATGTAGAGCTATACAGATCTCCACCAATGGCCACCTTCCTGTTTGAGGGGTGTCCCTTAGTGATGGGCGAATATACTCATTACTCGAGATTTCCCGAGCACGCTCGGGTGACCTCCGAGTATTTTTTAGTGCTCGGAGATTTAGTTTTCATCACTGCATCTGAATGATTTAACATCTGTTAGCCAGCATAAGTACATGTGGGGGTTGCCTGGTTGCTAGGGAACCCCCACATGTAATCAAGCTGGCTAACAGATGTAAATCATTCAGCTGAGGTGAGGAAAACTAAATCTCGAAGCACTGACAAATACTCGGAGGACCCCTGAGCGTGCTCGGGAAATCTCAAGTAACGAGTCTATTCGCTCATCACTAGTGTCCCTAATCAGGCTGCATAGATGGCCATTGACCCACGCAGTTTAGGCATTGGCAAACTATATGCAACCAATATATTCAGGGAAATGGCTCCTTTTAAGAGGTTTCAGAGTACGATTACTGGGATTCTGACTCAGAGCGGTTTCAGATATCTGAGATAAATCGGTCCGACGTCCGATCACAGTCCACTGGCCAGTCGCTCATTTTCTGACCAGAGCGCAATAGCTTCATTTATTTCTATGAAGCTGTCACTCTCGGGTCAGATGTGTGGCCAGCCTGTGCATTGCGATCTGACATCAGACAAATGAAACAGCCCTCAGGGTCTCCGCCAATCTCAAAACGGGTTTTATGACATTTCCCTGTGTGAAGGGAGCAGTTTTAAGCATGCATGACAACTGCACCATTTGCTTTTCTGGGGTTGACAGAGAAGGCTGCTCTATCAGCTTTATAGAAGTGAATGGAGCGGTTAAACATGCACTCCACTGCTCTATACAAAAACTGCGCTATGGGACCCCCTTAGTAGTGATGAGCGAACATGCTGGGATAAGGTGTTATCGGAGCATGCTCAGGTACTACCCGAGTGACTTCGGCGTGCTTGTATAATATGTTTGAGTCCCCATGCCTGCATGTCTTGTGGCTGTTCAACAGCTGCAACACATGCAGGGATCGTCTAACAAACAGGTAATAATCTCTACGTATGTTGCGGCTGTCGAACAGCTGCGGGGACTGAACATTTTTTTTAGAGCTCCAAAGACACTCAGTTGGCACACGAGCATGCTCAGATAACACCTTATCAGAGCATGTTCGCTCATCATTAGACCCTAGTCCTTAAGATCCGTGGAGGTCCCTGCGATCATACATTTTTTTCCACCTATACTGTGAATAAATTATAAATGTATTTTGTTGAAAACCTCTTTACATAAAAAAATTAGAATGAATGAAATGGTTTCTGATAAATTCCATTAATTTGTCTGGGATACAAATACAGGACGTTTCTCCATCAAGACCTTCACTAATCATTTTGCACATATTATCTTTAGTTTATTACGGTGACACTTACCACCAATTCTGCAAACATGACATCGAGCTCCTCAGCTGCGGGGATGGGCAACGTTGGCTCCATTGAATGCAGCGCAAAATTGCTGTCATTTCGTAACCGGTAGGTGATCTCCGGATGTTCATTGCTTCGAAAACAGCAGAAGATGAACGAGATTCCACGGTTACTTCTCTTCCTTGGAGCCATGGCTGGGAGACTCAACACTTCCTAAGAAATCCTGGAAGAAGAAAAAAAAAAGAAAAATATTTAAGAAAATATTTCCATTTTGTCATTAGGTGTAATTAAACTAAAACATCTCTCCTAACATTTGCAACCACATTGCCAAAATTCCCAATTTTATGTGCATTTGCATAAACCCAGCCAATTTAGCCAACAAGACAATCACGCAAAAATATGGATCGATTGGGAGGAGCACAATGGAAGCTTTGTTAGGGTATCACAATATCTTCACCACTCCTGTGTGCTCCTTGTTTTTTCTTTAGATTCTCTAATTTCCTTACAAAAAAAAACAAAAAAAACCATAATACCATATGGCTATAAAATAGGGAAATTATCTAATGGGATCTACCAGGGTCAGAGGTGGATTACAAAGTCTATACAGTGCTCAGGGATATTTACGTTATTGCCAGATAAGTAACAGGAAATGAAATATTAACAACTACAATAAAAAAATTACAGAAATATGAAATTCCTTGCGTATTGATAGACAGAATTTATATTAATTGTCCAGGGCTGTGTGTACATGTTGAGTATTTGCAGCAGGTTTTACTGCAGCAAATAAAAAAAAACTGCAGGCAGGAAAATAGCTATGTAAAATACACATTTTCTTTTTGGATGTGTGTTTTTTTTGTTCCCATTCATTTGAATAGATGAAAAAAACACTGCAAAAACGCAGAAAAAAAATGTGATCTCAAAAATAAAACTGCTTTGATGATTCAAATCGGCAAGATGTAATTCACTTTACTGGCACAGTAAAATGCTGCATTTTGTTTCCAAGGCAAAAACGCAGCGTGTGAACAAGCCCTAAAACTCAATCAGATGAAGTGCACTGAACAAGCCAAGCAGCCAAAAGACTTGCATCCCAAAATCCCCGCAAGTCGCTGAGAAACCGCATGGCCAAAAAAAAAAAGCGTTTTATGTAAGTGCGCCCTTACTCTGGCAAATGAGCGATAAGGAGATCAACCGTAGAGCCAGGTGTACGTGAGAAGGTGTGATGTGGCACAGGTGTACAGGCAGGTGTGACCTTGTAAAGGTGGCGGCTGTATACTGGCAGGAGATGTATGCAAAGAGTCTGCTAAGGCCGCATTACATACAGAGATAAGGGGAAAAAAGCAGATGCAGGAAGTCGTTGAAATAAAGACGTATTTACATAAACGTTTTTCTTTTTTTTTCAAAAATGTAATCTCCAGTATACGGTATACATTTTCCTCTATGGAGAGTCAAGATACAGATGAGTACATGTATGATAAAGTAAGCAAAGCACATGAATAGTTAATGGGCTCCTACATTATTTCCATCCACTCAATGTCAGCCATAAAAGACAAACATGAGCCGGCTAATCCTCCCCGGGGGATCATAGCGAACAAAATGGAAAGCTAATTTGTAGATTAGTCAGTAGGTACCCGAATGCAAATAAATGGGAACCCCTTCAGACAACGCTTTACTACCAAATGCAGATACATTTTCATGGTGAATTCTGCAGCTTTTACCATTTGTTTAATCATCCGGCATTACGTGATGCTAATTAAGAAATGGATGCCGGATGTCATCTTCTTTTTGGTCCATTATTAATGAAACGGGGACATCTTTATCTAGTTACGCTGAACATTGGCTTGAAGGCATGTGTCTAACATGAATTACTGGCAACGCTGACAATGGAGATGACTACCCAACATAGCCCGGCCACAGCAGACTATTTATTTAACTCTTACACACCTTTAATAAGGGACGTTGTGTGTTTTTTTCCAGTATAGAGGACAAGCCATGCAGATTCCCCCACATACAAGCAATATTGATGGCAGCAGAATCCATATTTGAGATACCATACAGGGCTCAACAATATAAAAGAAGGAACCTAAGAGAAGTGTCTAGAGCAAGATTAGGTCACTGGTGCTGCTAGAAGACCACTAAGACTAGATGATGGCTCCTCCGTTGAGACGTCTGTCGCATTTTTCAGCAGAAGTTAAAGATCAGCACGCTGCTCTATTTTTTTGTTCCATCAAAATGATTTTAGTAATAGGGATCCGTACTTGAGTTGCTTTTTTACGCTTCCTCATAACTAAACAAAAAAAAAAGGAATTCCGAGCATCAGTGTGAACAAGCCTTAACGGTCGGCTCCCACACAAAAAAATATCACTGGTACCCAACTATTCCAACTGATTAGAATGGGAGCCATTGGTTTCCCTTATTTTGATGGAACGAATATTGCAGCGCTATACTTCCATCAAGTCCGACCAACCTGTCAGTGGAGGCTGTGACACAGATGTGAACACAGCCCTGTTAAAAAAAGAAACTCAACATGTAAAAAAAAGCCCAACAAATTATTGCTGCTGTTTTGTTGGACAAAACACAGTTTTAGCACATTATTTTTCTTCTCTTGTTTCCTTGAAGGGGTTGTCCAGCCTAATGATAACCCATCCTTAGATGAAGTGAAACTCAATGTTTTGTGCTTGAGCAGATATAGTAAGGTTCCCAGTATCATCAAACTGGCATAATGCAAGGTGCTGGACCAAGTGCTCTGTAGCTCACAAAAAGGTTTTCCCAAAAGTCTTCTGATGGTTACTTAGATGGGCTGTGCCTTTAACAAGTTCATACTGCACACTTAAAGGAAGCCTGTGGCATTGAGTCATATCCAGAGGTGGCATGTTCTAGAAAGATGTGTATATGGTTTACAAGGAAAAGATTCAGAACTGCAGATGAATGAATCGATTCACGGGAGCGGGTCCAGAGGCCACGTCAGTAATCTGTAGCTGCCGGATGGGAGACCTACGGACCACCACCTACCTGCTGGCACCTCCCGTTCCTCTTCGGATTAGTGGGCCCAGCATGACATCATAAAATGTGCCTCACATTTTATCAAGGACATCGCACCAAGCCTACTAATCAGAATTAGGTGCCGGAGATCGGAGCAGGTAAGAGAGAGTTCACAGGGATGACTTGGCCACTTGATAAGGGTCCAGTGAATCTATTTGCTCATCTCTACTCGGCATAACCTGTACTTTATGAATTAAAATCACTGCTCTTTCTAGGTTTAAGAGTCCAGTGGGCGGTCTTATTCAAATTAACCGCTATCAAATGGATCTATACTGTTGTTGACCTAAGACGGGGTGGTGTCAGTGTCAAGCAGCAATAGGCAGATGGCAATGCCTACTGATCTTGTGCTACACTTGTCAAGCAAAGGGTGGAATACACAGGTATCCTACAACTACCTATGAAAAAAATAAAATTAAGAGCCAATCCTATTTGGTTTGAACAGTTATTTTGTGCCGGCAGTCCATTTCAAGTGTTGCACCAATCACAGGCGCTCGGTGCACCCTTGGAGCGACCAAATAGTTCAGTGCACCTTCCCACTTACCCGTTTTCCAGCCATCTCTGCTCTCCGGTAAAGCCAGAGCGGTGCATCTTCATTGATGAAGAGGAGGGCAGAGAGATGCAAAACAAGTAGGCGGGAAGGTGCGCTGAACTGTTTGGCCACACCAAGGGTGCACCAAGTGTTTGTGCTCTGTTTGGACAGTCTTTAGTGCTGATAGACTTCCTTTAAAAGCCTTGTGATACTTACCATCACGGCAGCCATGGATATTACATTTTATTCCGAAGTATATTTAAAAGCATCTTTACCCCTGATCTAAAAGTTAATGACAGATAACAATGTAGATAAATGCCCTAAAGAGTACAGTATATAGTGCAATGGTCTTTTAGTGCATATTACACCATAATCAATATGAAATACGAGGAAATAGTGGAAGTCACCTTTGAGTCCAGAGACTGATCTAAAACCACCATGCAATCTAGCTCTGTTAATAGATCTCTGCGGGAGCTTCTTGTCTGATCATTCACCATAGAGATACCAATGGGCTAAAATAAGATTGAAAAGGTGAAAAATGCCTTCCTTTAATACTCTTCTTTCCTTTGGAGAGATTTTTATGGATATTGGTATCACTTACGATTACGATGATAACCAGATATAGATAATACACATTAATAAAATGCAGCAGGAAAAAAATAAATAAAAATAAATGAACAAACCAGGTAAAAGTCAAAAGCATGGATGGAAAATCTTAGAAATATGGCTTTTTTGTCTGTTCCACAAAGCTCTGATGTGATCAGATTTTAGGAGACATGGACTTCCTTCTCTCCAAACCACAAACAGCCAGAAGCAATACATGTTACTTTCTGCAATCACCAAATGTCACATTGGATACAATTCTATATAGAGTAACCTTTGAACTAAAATGAGAAAAAAATCAGTCGTGATGAGAGATAAAATACATGGAATTAGTTGATGTAGATCAGGCACAATAGGGACAAATTTGGCCTCATGCAAATGGCAGGATTACATCTGTATGACGCTGAAATGGGGCCCTTATTCTGCTGCGCTGGGGTCTTTCCTGCTGTGATATGCTCCACTAGTGTGGTCACATGAGGAGACCGGTGGGGGACAAAGGGCTGAGAGTGGAGTAGTAGCAGCGGTCATAGAGGAAAGTGTAGATATATTTTTTAATGTATTAATCACTCTGGACCATAATAAAGACAGGAATGCCATTAGTGGACAACCCCTTTAAGGAATTGTCAGAGCCACTCTGCCATTATATTTGTAAACCAGGAAGATTAGGATGAGCACTGTTATCGATCCGTAAAGGGAACAGCTCTAATGTATCAATAGACAAATAAAATAGAGCAATGCACAACACAAGGATGATCTTTTCATACCTAATCCTGTTACAAAAAATAGCAGCATCCACAAGGATAGGATCATAGGATCATAGAAATAATTTTTTTACAGTGAGATTATGCAGTGATGAGGGGGATGGGATAAAGTATTTCAATATGGGCTTTAGTGTCTTTCTTGGAAAAAATAAAGTAAAATAAGTAATAATATTTTAAAGGGAACCCATCAGCAACACTACCCCTATGCAAGCAGATGTAGTGCAGGATAGGGCAGTGTATGAAAATATACCCCTACTGTGGTGCTAAAATTCAGCTTTTATTGACATGCAAATGAGATTGGCAAGTGCACTGGTAGGAAAATCAAAGCAGTTGCAGTTTCGCTTCTCCCAGCCTCCATTTCTTGATTGGCAGTGGAGAGCAGAGGTGGCGTTTTACAGCAGAGCCTTGGTCTTTTCTGTAAAATCAAGAAGCGGGGGGCAGCGGCGAGAAGCAAAGAGGAGCCATAGACTGAATGATCGTTTGTCTGACTGCTATTGCTTCTAGAAGCCCCATAAAAAGGCTGGGTGATCTGAACACCTCTACGAGAGAGCCGCTGCCATGCTCCTCTGGCAGCAGCTTATCTCTCGAAGAACAAATGGATCGGCTACTTGAATTCCAATGACCAAATTTCTATCTGCCATGGCCTCGTATGTTGGGGGATGGACAGTTTGGAGACCTCAAAATACATTAGGTGATCACTCACGTTTGGCCTACAGTGCATGGGGATTTTAAAAGAAATATTCAAACCAGTGCATATTTTCACCAGTTTGAGCTGTCGTCACGCGATGACAAGTATGCCATTTGCATACCTGCAGTCACATGCAGCCCAACTTCTCCGACGCTTTTCTCGAGAAAAGTGGATGAGAGGCTAGTCAGCACATTACGGGCAATGACAGAATTCAGCAAGCTGCAGAACTCACAGAAAAAAATCTGCACTAGATTAGACAACCCCTAGAAAAGTCTGTAAGTCCTCCCTCACCCAACATGATTTGTAATCGATAGATCAGAGAGGAACCCATACACGTTACCAGGTCATCCAACCACACTGTCTTAACTTAGCCTTAACTTTGCCAGGTTAATAAGTTGACCCCATGTCTTTTTTTTTTTCTTTTTTTTTTTAACCTAAAAGGACACAGGGAAATGTGACCTCCAACGAGGAGATAATTATTTTCAGTCTTCTGGTATAGCTCTTAGAATGCCAAATCCTATCAAATTAAACATATTTTCACCTACAATATTATCCTAGAGCATTTGCAAGTCAAATTGTGCAACTAAAGCATTTGGGACCTTGCGCATCCACTGTTACTGAAGTCACACCTCCCGCGGCACCCTGTCCCTTAGAACAGAGTCGCCTTACAACAGCTGGAGACCCGAAGCCTGTCCATCCCTGGTGTGCCTGCAACACAATAAAGCTCCCACTAATCTACGTGCTGCATTAGTCTGACATCAAACATCACTTCTGGCTGAACATCAGAGAGCAGCGGAGAAGAGGGAGAAACCCTGATGTAAGATAGACTTATCTGTTATGGTTTTAATATAATACAGGATTACGTTCCGAGATCAAACAATCTTACAAGTTACACTGGCCAGAGCACCGAGCTGTGACATTTGCCTAATTTCACAAGAGAGCACCAAGAATTGGTTATAAACACCCTAATCTCTGCGAGTCAGGCTGTAATTTCCATCTGTACGCTCCTTAGAATATTCATCAGGCGATATCCTCTCCCCAGTGCCATTAATGACCTTGTCGTCATCTCCACGGCACTAATTACTTTGCTCATCAGTGGTGGCACAGGCTGATTTGACCAGCCACCAAACATGTGCAATTAGGTTATGATCTATGGGTTTCATCACATAATTTTTCTGCCCAATTATGCAAAAGGCAAAAGCGAGAAACATGAACTGACAACGTAATTTACTCGTATGTCAGGATGGGAAAAATCTGAAATCTTTGCAAGTGTGACTTTCAGAAGACCAGCTGCGGCCATCCGATGAAGGTTCAGCAGATCGTTGACTCCAAACTAGCTACCAAGAAAGTTCTAAATGTCTTTAGCAAATAGGAATGCATTCTTTGTTACTAATGAAAACCAAATAGTGATCCGTATTCCTTTTTTTTTCAAGTTTTTATTTTTTTTTTAATTCCATGTTCTGTACATGATTATGGGGGCGGCCATCTGGACTGAGCTGCCGTTAATTGTATTCTGAGATTTACAGCAGCCAAATGGACCACAGGAAGCAATAGACAGGAGACGTTCATTGACTTTTATGGGTCAAGTGTCGTGGGTAGATCTGTGCAAATATCACTGAGCAGGTTGGTGGAGGAGGTGAGCTGTGACCATGACCTTTTGTGAATGATGGATTATGTCTTATCAATATATTGGTGTACTATGTCATTGTAATCCTGCCTGTGAGGTTAACGAGATGACTAATGAGACGTGATCTCTTCAAGTCACATCAACCTAATATTAGGCTCAGTGTCCAGAGGGAAAACATTTGACTTTTTCAAATACATATAGTAACATGATAAATTAGAAAAAAAAATTCAAAGTTTTTTAAAAAATATTTTAAAGGGTTTGTCCAATAGTGGCCATGCACTTAATATAGGGCTAGGAATTAAAAAAAAAAACAAAGCACAACACCCATATACTGGACTGGCGCCACTCCTCCACCAATTCTCTGGAATCAACATCAGACTTGTGAACATCACAAGAGCACTGCAGCCAATCAGAGACAGGTAATCGGCTGCAGCGTTCAAGACAGCCTCTGATTGGATGAAATGTGAACCCTGAAGCCTATCGGCAGCTGGATATTAATACCAAGGAACACAGCACCGAGTAAGGAGGAGTAGTGTCAGTCCAGAGAAGAGAGTATCATTTCTTAATCTCCCTAGGCCCATTAATGATGGGCTGTTCAAACCCTTTTAATTAAAAAAAACCCCAATATAAATAGCAAGTTATTTTCTGATAAAACATTCCCTTTTTAGTCTGCATTCAGTATGTAAACAGATTAAAAAAACACAACATGAAAAAACTAATCCAGATTAGTCCAACCCAATATTGAGGCGTACAGGTAGAAAAATATTCTAAAAATGCCAAATATGGACCATAGACATCACTGAGACCAAAACCATCCTCAATTGTTTAGAGGACATCTCTCTATGGACTCTAGTTGGCTTCCAGAAAAAAAAAACACCACAAATTATCTTGACCTTAGCACCTTTTATGAATCCAGTTGAAGGCATTTTAGCATTTGGAGCAAACATAGGACCCTGAACTGACGAATAGTGAATAGCTCAGTAGTTTTGGGGTTTGTGGACCTATTATGGATCCTAAAATACGGTTATGTGAAACTTGCTTATAAGGATCCCTTATAATGCATCTACAGCATACATGTCAAACTCTGGCCCGAGGAACAAAACTAGCCCGCAAGGTGGTTTTATTTGGCTCGTGACAGCAGAACCACCATCCCTATGTGGGGCTATTATTCTGTAAGGAAGGCTATGTAGGGCCCATAATATTGTATGGAGTACTATGTGCAGCCCATTATACTGTATACTGGTTGGCCTGCAACTTTGTCCAAGTTTTTAATTTTGACCCTCTGCTGTGTTTGAGTTTGACATCCCTGATCTAAAGCTAGCAAACAAAAAAGTGTTGTGTACAAATAATCTAAAACAAATGCAGACTGGCAGTTTACCCCAAACCGAACGGAACATAACATTAAGAATACATGAACGGCCATATATTATTTAACAGTAACATCACTGCCTCCTATTATACCCACTTGAGGAAAGACCTGAAAGTGATACATTAGGAAAACCCAAATATCCCACAGAAGTCCAGTTAAACTGCAGAAAACCTACACTTTTGCAGTATTGTTTCGAACAGCATCCTCTCATCTATTATTCTCTATACTGTTAAGTGCTTACTCTACAACTTCACTTAAATGCTCAGTGTTTAGCACTATAAGCTGCCTGTGCCTATGTGAAGAGTGCTGCTTAAATAATGGATTAATGCCCATGCATTATACATCAACAATTTCCATCAATGTAAGAGAGGAAGTTGGCCAACATTGCAACGGTAGACAATAAATGGCATTTCATCCACCTATTAATTATAAAGGAAAAGTTACAAAGTATGGTGACGCTAGCAAACAAGAGCCAAGAAAACTTTTGCATAAACACAAAACTTTGCAGTGCTGTTCGTAGCCGGGCAAAAGTCACCCTTCCCTCCAATTCACTAAAATCTCCACCTATAACTATATAACAGGAAAAATCCTAAACAAACTTTTTTACAATAATATTACATCAATGCTTCGTTTGTTTCATATGGCTACCGATGTGTTGTTCTCTTAATCGTTAAGATTCCACATAGGTCACTCCGATCTCTACACATTCAGTTCAGTGGGAGCTAACAGTTAACCAAAAATTACAAGAACCCCTTCCCAAGAACTTTCTGTGATACTTTATGCATAAGAAAGACAACGAAAAAGTGAAATCAGGCTTCTGAACATAATCATCATTTCTGTGAAGAACCAATTCCGGACATTTCATTGGAACTATTGATATAGTTGTGAAGAGTAGTCAACATTTTCATTCAAAACTGAAATATGACCTGATATTCAGATATATGTCAATTATTTTAAGAAAAATTGTTCTATCTTTTGGTTATGATTCGAGAAGAAATCCATAATGAAACAAATTAATTTCACCAAAATTTATAATTCTGGTGAATCCATTTATTTTGTGATTCGTTTTGCAGGAATCTAGTAAAAGGGGCAGCCAACCTTTTTGCCAGATTATTTTTAAGGCTGGGACAGAGTTAAGATACTGTAATAAAATAAATTGTATTCACTTGGCCTAGGCTCTTACGCAATCCCGTCTCCCTGATCTTCGGTTCTTCCTCTTTGACTTCGAGGCCACACAAAACCATGTGGGGAAGGTGATGCACATGACTGAGAACTGAAGATCGGCGAGAAGGACTAAGGAGCTGTGGAGGTGCACGACAGGTGAGTAGAATGAATTTTATTTATTTTTTTTAACCCCTCTACCTTTGCTCCATTTTTTATGCTTTAAGGCCTGAAGAGACTTCCGAGCATAAATTATGGCAATTGTATGTGAACCACAATTATTTGGACCGAATCACATTTGTCGTACGATGCAAAGAAACCTAGGCCAAAATGAATTTTGGAAGATGTAGTTACAACATACAATCACTTTGCGATTTGTAGGGCTCACCTGACTGATGGTGGGGAGTGATGCTCTGTAAAAAAGCCACACATGTAAATCGAGTACTGTAGTCTCTACATTTCAGGGACTGGTGGAGATTGTGGCAGTCAGACTCCCATCAGTCAGAAAGTGATAGCATCTCTTAGCAATACATCACCATTTTCTGAAATGTGCAGAGCCCCTTTAAAAGCAATTATTGATCAACTTTCAGCTTCCTAGTTTGTTGCCTAGCTCTACTAGTAAGATAATGACAAGGCTACCAACACTCTAGAATAAAAGTTTGTCAATACAAGCCCCTATGCAATATGTCCATTTGCCCCTGATCACAAACTATATATTTTATGAGCATATAGTGGATAAATAACCCATATGTGAGCTTCCATAGTCTGCGTTTTCTGAGGGTAAACAGCTCCTATATATAGTATAGAATGGTAATCCCTGGTGACCAAATTGTCAGGTCATTACATCTTGGATCCAGGAGTCAGATGTCGCCACTTCACCGAATGAGGATCTGAACATCTCTGAAAGTGGGAAAAAATATATGTGTTCAAAGAGGAACAAAGAGAGATATCCCCAGATCATTCATTACAAATGGACATCTGGCTGCCAACAGCTGAGGCCAAAGTCCATTACATGCAACATGAAAAAAAAAAGCTAATTCCCTAGAACAAGCTATTGGAAATTAATACGCCTGGAGAGGAAAAAAAAAGCTCAGTAAATGTTTATGTCCATCCAGGTCAATACTGATTAATGATGGCGCCAGGAGACAATAGACCTGGTACTGGGTTCATCTAGAAGTTACAGGCACTGATCAATTAATAATAAGTGATTTTCAAGCATTAATGCTGTAGCCACAGAATGTGTAATGGCACGATTCCTTCATGTATTTATGAGTAGCTAACAAATTCAGAACCATGGAATCCTCCTCCTGCTTATAGGCGTCATCAGAAGAATCTACATAAGTGACCTTAATGAATAGTAGAGCTGCCCGACTGCCATCTTTAGTATGACTTTGTCAAACACTGCCGACAAAAGGATGGAAATGACCATCTTGTGCCATCTTGTAGAGACTTTAAGATACCATCACATTAAGCGAAGCTGCAGCGATATAGACAACGAGCCGATCGCTGCAGCGTCGCTGTTTAGGTCGCTAGGAGACGTCAGACACCGGCAACAGCAGAACGATGCAGGAGCGATCCAGTGACGTACTTATCGTTCTCGCTGGTTGTTCGCTCCATGAAGAAACATTGCTGGCATCGTTGCTTTTGCTGTCAAACACGACGATACACGCCAATCTGACGACCAAATAAAGTTCTGGACTTCTAGCTCCGACCAGCGATATCACAGCGGGATCCAGATCGCTGCTGCGTGTCAAACACAACGAGATCGCTATCCAGAACGCTGCAACGTCACGGATCGTTGTCGTTCTCGTTGGAAAGTTGTTTAGTGTGAAGGTACCTTTACTCTATCCTAACCTTCTCCAAACATGTATTTTTTCAATTGTTATCTAACATGTCACGATTTCCAAAATTACAGGATTACTTTCAATTGAAAAACTGTAAATGCTACAAAAAAAAAAATACACAAAATTTTGATCCAGCGGATAAAGCCTATATGGTGGCACAGAGTCCCGGTTGTCACTGTATGGCAATATTGAGATATTCCATATAAAACTTTCTATGCTGCCATATAAAAGCAGAGATGTATAAAATACAGAGGAGGTATCCTGTAGGGTCATAGTTGAGAATGGCAGAGGCATCCATGTGCCTTCAGTGCTGTGAATGGCAGTGCTGGTACCAAGAAGTCACACTGCATTGGCCAGGCTATTTAGATATCGGGTGAACTGATGCTCTGTTCTAAGTGAAGGATAGTAGACTACTGAGACTTCCATCAATAGCCAGAACACAGACACACAAATCACCAATTTTGGTCTCATGGTGGAGGCCTCAACAATTAGACCCCTCAAGGGTTTACAATTTTTTTTTAGCGAAAGCCAAGAGTGGATCCATACAGGATGAAAAGCATCTATGGTACTCTGATCTGTGGCTCAAAAACCATACGTGTGATTCCAAAAAGGCTATACTTTTCAAGGAAGGAGGAGTATTAAACAGAGTAGTAATAGTGTAAGGCTACAGGACACAAAGCAAAGGCTATAGTTCTTCATTTAGAAAAAAAAAAGAAGAAATCGCTTGGTTTGCATTAAAAGGTTTTCTAATGGCCCTAAAACTCATAGCTCTATAAACTCATTACCAGAACAGAGTATTGAAGTCCATTTCCGAATAGGATGGATCAATGGAGAGGTCACTGTAACTAATTAAAAAAATGGCTTTGTAGGATAGACTGGCACTCAGGAGCAAAAGCAACTACGTTACAGAAAAGTATCAACAAGCATCGGAGGACAATCACAGTGGGTGAAACTACCCCATTTCTATACAAAATAGCCATCGGACTCCGATGAGCAGTTTACAAAAACAGCAGATGAGGGAGAAGACGTGATCACTGTCATGTCACCGGAATTAGCAATGTCAAGCTAGAATAGGATTTTGGCAACTTTTGTCCTCCAGCTAACCATCGACTGGTGCAAAAGTTGGATTTCAGATAAGGTTTGTCTGCAATTTTTGTTCCCTAAGGATCACCTAGGGGTCACATGCATAAGTCTCGTGACATCATTTTCCGGCTTACTACTGCTAATGTCTTATGAATGAAAGCCTCTTTATAGTCTCTTCTCCTAATGCCATCATACGAAGCTCATGATTCAAAATGTGTCATTAGCTGGAATCTCACAGCTAAACATTACTTTCAGTCTCCTAAATGAGCGGTAACACTTCCTCTGGACGCGCCCATCCTGTTGCAGCAGAACAGGGCAAGGACTTGTTTGCGTGAATTTTACATGGCTATTTGAGGTCTGCTGAACACCAATGTAACACAAAGACTCCTTTCTTCCGGGCCGGTATCGTAGCCATGTGACTGCTCATATGATCAAACCAGGAAATTGCAGAAATTTCAGCATAGTTTCTAGGCTTGGAATTCCACTGGATATTTTACCTAAGTGTGCAATGCATAAGAAAGTTCCTTGACCTGTCCCCATACTGTATTAGCAGACATTTGGCAAAACCTCTGTTATGTTCCCAGTGAGCTTGAATCAGATATGCAGAATTGGTTTATTAACCCCTAAAAATATTAAAATGGACAGCAACTGTGCGAGTCATCAAATCTGCAATGAACCTCTAATCAGGGCACCTTGGAGATCCATTTACAAAATCATTAGCCCAACTTTGATAGACCCCAATGGCCTACAAAATCTGGCATTTTGAAACATTTGTGGTTGAGGATCATAATTCCCAATTTTAAAAAATATCCAAAAAATATTGAATGTCCAAGGAAGGACAGATGCTACAGTTACCAATGGTCCATATGCACCTGAACATCGGTGATCTGTCAGATTTTCGAGAAAGAGGACAGTCCTACCTCAACGACCAAACTGTCTAACATTGGTACAGATTGGACGTACTACCAAACGTTAGCAGTGTGACTCGTTACAAGACAATCTGCAATACTTCAAGAGAATTCACCCGCTCCCTTTTTCTTTGACAGTTTCCTCACCTGGGGATTACAGGAAAAGAATGATATTCACTCCACCCCGAGTCTCTAGACATTGTTTTGTGTTGTCTACCATGGAAACCAATCCCATTAAGACTCAGGATTCCCCAGCGCACATGTTACAGTACATTGTCAGCAAAGCTTTTTCCCATGTTTATTCTCAAACTATACAGCCGGATTTACAGCATTCAACAATTCACAGGCAACTCCGACAATGGATGTGTGCAAAAGGAACAACATGAAGATTGTATCAACGTGGCCAAAATAATTCTGTACATCATATTCATTATCGATTAATGAAGTTCACTATAACTTAGGTTCAATGTTAATCCATCCCGTGGATGCTTCAGTGGCCATCTTTTTCAAATGACAATAATATATGACAATATTATATTTATAGGATTTCAAATATTTCCCCCCATTACTAATGTTTTAATGGAAAGTGTGAAAAGTCTGCATGAGTGCTCCATTGCCTAGGGATGTACCTGATCTGATATACATCTGGCAGCCCCCAGATACATTGCTGGAAGGTGCAGTACTGCGAGATCCCTTAATCCCCAGTTGTCATCATAACAGAATTATACTTAATGTTCCCAAAATATATTAAAAATAAAATTGCATAGACCGCACTCCACAGCAATCCTGCTGCACAAGAGCTAATGTGAAGTTCATACTAGTATTTGGTGTTCCGTTTTGTTGCACCACTGCACAGAAAAGCTATAACATACCGTAATCGAATTTGGGTTTCAATTGGACAGCCGTCATTTAAAGAAAAAAAAGTGAAAAAATAAAGGAACCTGGGAGGCAACAAAAGATCAAAATCTCAGCAAATCTGTGCATTACACATACAGCCTATTGATTTAGATGGAAACCGTGAAAGGTTATGTCCCCAGTGAGCAAAGTCAAAATCACTGTGAATACGGTGTTATTACACCGCGTATTTCATTATTGTGGGGTAACAAACAAACCAACGCTATGTATTAGAAATACTAAAAGGGAGGCAATACCATTTACACATCCACTCCTCCAAAACAGGTAAAATTCTGCATTGGGGAGCTATTGGACTACAAAGGGCCTATATAGTGTTCTTGCTCAGGGACCCGTTTCTGCCTGCGTTTGCCAGTGAAATACTCCGAATATCAATTTACGCTGCAGGTATTCCCAAGCGCGTGAAGATTTTCCAAAAATCTCATGCACTATACTGGTAATTGTGTAACACACCTGTCTCTGGACAGAAAATATCCTGCATGGGAACATGTCCTAATGCTCCAATTCACCTTTTTGTGATGCTACAGGGAAGGAAACACTTGCTTATGGGTTCCACCAAGTATTGTAGTGGATCACTGGAAGCCCAAGCAGCAAAACACCCATTCATTAGCTAATCATTGGGGAACCCTTCTTAAAAAAAAAAAAAAAAAAAAGAAAAAGGCACTGCCCAAAGCCAACAACCCAGCTGCTTTCCGTGGGCGAGAAGAACCACCAGTGATGGGGCTCATATGGACGTCTGTGCAAACTGGTCCAAACACGGATCACAATGCACGGACTGGCCGCCGCTCTCCCAACCAGAGACTGGCAGCTTGGTGTATTTCTAGGAGTCAGTCATGCTCCCGTTCATGGAGCTGCGACCAGTCCATGCTTTGCGGTCAGACCCTGCACCTATTTGTCATCTAAAGGAGCCTACAAACAGAATTTTTTTTTTTATACGATGAACCCACCCTCATCTACATATTTCTTTTAAACAGTAACTCTTGGAATCTGGAATTCCTACAATTTTGGGAATTACTCTAGAAGACCTAACATTTATGCAAACTAGGACAGAGTCCAACTTTAAAAAAAAAAAAAAAAAAGCATCGCAAATATAAGGGATTATATGCGATTGCGAAAAACATTACTTTTTTTTTAATACAAAAACTAAACCATATCGGTAAATGTGGCTAAATTGCAATTTTAGACAGAAAAGAATGGCGCCGGTTTCTGGCATAAAGCACCGTTTGTCACTTTATATTACCATGAAACGACGGCAGGAGATTATTGCCAAATTTGCCCCATTCTTCGGATTGAGCTCTAGTACAAGGATTGTATTATTGGAATGGCTGAGAATAAAACAGTCTTTTTTTTTTTTACGCTTTAATCATGATTTATTGAAGGAGAGGTATTGGTTGCTAGGTTTCCCACTCGCTCCTTACTGGTTTATTGTTAATCCCTTGAGACAATCTGCGCAATTGCTACAGGCTAGTGTGAGTAATGAGTTTCCCCTCAGTTAGGACTCTAATTAATTTGGTGCGGGGACTCGTTGAAATCTTCTTACAGCACCAAAAACACAGTTACTCCATCCATGCGGAGTTACAAGACAGATCTACTATAATCTCCATGGTAACAGACTTCCTGCTCCGAGCCCGGCCCACAAATTATAGGCACAGCTCCTCATCTAAGCATGAATGCCACAGGATGGTCGGAAACGTGCGAGAAGGAAAACGGCGGCTATAAAAATATAGAAATGATTAAAAAGCACAATTACAATGAAAACATGAACGGAACGTCAAAAGGAGCACAAACATCTGCAGGTCTCTCATCTAACCCAAGAACGGGGCACATACGTGTGTATATAATACTACAGTCCCTAAAATAAAAAGAGGAAAAAAATAAATAAATATTATAATAAACTCGCTTCTAAATCATTTAGATTTAAAAAGGGTAAAATGCCATTACCTAATAGGTCTGCTTGTACATTAGTCAAAAATAAAAAAACAAGTTCGCAATTTTTTTAAAATCACATTTTTCTGTATCTTTTATTCTAAAGAATTTTGATAGTTTCAATTTGTTTGTGTGCTAAATAAACGGAAAGAAAATGTTATTTTATAGTTTTCATTTACAAAATATACACTTTGATAGAGATTATATATATATATATATATATATATATATATATATATATATATATATATATATATATATATATATATATATACACACATATATACACACACACGCACACAAATAGAATACATAGAATGTGCATGTGCGGTACATATATATATATATATATATATATATATATATATATATATGCACACATACATACATACACACATACATACATATATACTCAAACACATCTATATATACATATGTGCACTCATATATACCAATACATAAATGGATATATATATGTATATATATTATACATACACACACATATATACATATACACTCACATTATATTCTCTGCAGCTATATGTTCAGCATATACTCTATATCTTAATGTTGCATCTAAATATCTACATATACACCTGGACAAGGTGGAGAATAACCTCCGCCTTCGCCTCTCCCAGCACGGTATACTAAGCAGTTAACATCTGCAGCATGGAATAATTACACCTCCCTTCCTCCTTACCTGTTCGGGGGACACCAGCCTACCACACCGGGTTACATTTCCATATCGCCCGTACGTAAATTGCCAATCCAAAAAAAAAGGAAAATACCAATAAAATCACCTGCAGGAATTATTCAGCCATTTCCCATTTTAAACGTCATCTCGTTTTAAGTCCAAAAAATAAATATAATAATAAAAAAAAAATAAAATCAGGGTAAGGTTTTGCCACCCCAGTCTTTTCGTCTTGCAGCGACACACGAAGTGACACAGCTGTGGCTGCTCATTGAAGCAATAGGGAATCCCTCCTCCCTATCTGAATAGCGCAGTCGTCATTGGATGGCCTCAGCTAACCAGCCCATGGAAGGAAAGCCTGCGGGGCTAGGGAGCCTGCATGATGTAGCTATGCAGATAGAGCTGGGACACTGGAGGTGGATGGAGAAATGCAAACATATGACAAGGCAGTTTTCTCCCAATCCCAACAACAGCCGTCTGCACTGGTTTCCATGCTTCAGATCAGTGCCAGAATTAGAACACATAGGGTATTTGCATACAATCTTCTAGTCAGGGTAAACACCTTCTTATACTAGGAAAAAAAGCCGTTTTCCACCTTAAGGTTTTTTTTTATTTTTATTTTATTTAAATACACGCTTTCGGGGCTAAAAATCAATTTTGCAATTATGTTACATTAAAAATTTGGCGCAGTTTGGCTTTTACAAGCTCTTAGTTCAACTCTGATGTGGTCTGATGTCCGTGGTCATTAATCTGCTAAGAGGAGCTCAGAGCAAGACAGATAAGAGTTACAAACTCTCCCAGTTAACACTAAGCTCACTGACTGATTCACAGTTAAAGGGAACCTGTCACCCCGTTTTTCAAGATGAGATAAAAATAGCGTTAAATAGGGGCAGAGCTGTGCTTTACATTAGTGTATTTTTTGTGCCTTTATTCCCCACCTATGCTGCCAAAATACCTTTGTAAAGTCGCCGTTTTGGGCTGTCACTCACGCTGGTCTGGTCATATGGGCGTGGTGACATCGCTGTTTCTCCCCCAGATCCTGCTCATCTTTCCGTTGGTGGCGTAGTGGTGTGCGCATGCCCAACAGGCGAATCCACTGCGCAGCTGAAGGAAAAGAGCGCGATCTGCGCTATTCAGCGGTTTATCGGTGGGCGCGGCCATCTTCCTGAGGCCGCGCGTGCGCAGACGGAGATCGCAGCGGCCATTTTCCTGAAGCCGAGTTCGCATCTCGGCTTCAGGAAAATGGCCGCCGCGATCTCCATCTGCGCGCGGCATCCCGCGGCCATTTTCCTGAAGCCCCGGGAAGCCGAGCACTACCATCTGCGCACACGCGGCCTCAGGAAGATGGCCGCGCCCACCGATAAACCGCTGAATAGCGCAGATCGCGCTCTTTTCCTTCAGCTGCGCAGTGGATTCGCCTGTTGGGCATGCGCACACCACTACGCCACCAACGGAAAGATGAGCAGGATCTGGGGGAGAATCAGAGATGTCACCACGCCCATATGACCAGACCAGCGTGAGTGACAGCCCAAAACGGCGACTTTACAAAGGTATTTCGGCAGCATAGGTGGGGAATAAAGGCACACAAAATACACTAATGTAAAGCACAGCTCTGCCCCTATTTAAAGGGAACCTGTCACCCCCCAAAATCGATGGTAAGGTAAGCTCACCGTCATCAGGGGCTTATCTACAGCATTCCGTAATGCTGTAGATAAGCCCCTGATGTTACCTGAAAGAGGAGAAAAAGAGGTTATAATATACTCACCTGGGCGGTCCCGCTGTGGTCCGTGGTCAAATGGGCGTCTCAGGTCCGCTCCGGTGCCTCCCATCTTCATTCCATGACGTCCTCTTCTGGTCTCCGCGCCGCGGCTTCGGCGCAGGCGTACTTTGTCTGCCCTGGTGAGGGCAGAGCAAAGTACTGCAGTGCGCAGGCGCCGGGCCTCTCTGACCTTACCGGCGCCTGCGCACTGCAGTACTTTGCTCTGCCCTCAACAGGGCAGACAAAGTACGCCTGCGCCGAAGCAGCGGCGCGAAGACCAGAAGAGGACGTCATGGAATGAAGATAGGAGGCGCCGGAGCAGACCTGAGACGCCCATCGGAGCGGGACCGCCCCTGGGTGAGTATAATCTAACGTCTTTTTCTCCTCTTTCAGGTAACATCGGCGGCTTATCTACAGCATTACAGAATGCTGTAGATAAGCCCCTGATGCCGGTGAGCATACCTCACCATCAATTTTGGGGGTGACAGGTTCGCTTTAACGCTATTTTTAGCTCATCTTGAAAAAAATGGGGTGACAGGTTCCCTTTAAAGGGGTTGGCCTGGCTTAGGGTTCATGTTTGCAGTCACTATGTGACCACAGACTTGTGAATCCTCACAACGCGTGAACTGTCTGGATTCTCCTGTGCCAGTGTCATTTCGCCACAAGTATGCAATTTGTGGTCACATGCCAACTAGTTGTGCACGGCCTCACTCAATACAAGTGAATTGACTGAGGTCAGACACGTCTAGTTGGAATGTGGCCGGACGTATGCAAATTGCATACTTGTGGTTATATGATCGCCCACTACTGGCAATTTCGGACAATATGTGCTGTGAGGACTCATAAATCTGCAGTCACAGAGTGACAGCTGTATTGAACTCCAAGCCTGGACAACCTATTAAACTAATTCTGCAGTCAGGACTAGACATTGCAATACAGATGCCACAGAGGAAAAACAGAGCAAAATTATTAATGAAACAATGGAAAAAAAAAAAGTTAGCTCCAAATACTTACATTTAAGTTTAAGTAAAAAAAAAAAAAAAAAGTTCTTAAAGTGGATAACATGGCAATATCTACCCAATCACAACATGCTGAATGTACCAGGAAGCCCCATCTATGTAGGGTTCTAGAATATACAATATAAACAATATTTTACATGTTAACGTGCAGAGCAATGAACTGGTCCAGCAGCACACCGCGTCCCTACGGAATCATATTACAGGCCCACAGGTTCCGTGTGTATGGGGACTTGCCGATGTGTTCTACTTCCCCAAGAAGCAATGCTTTTAGCTGAGAATACCTGCATAATTCAGTATGCATTTTTTTCTTGTGGATTCACAAATAGGTTGTGAGAAAAAACAAACTTATATTTTTCTCCATAGTATGTCCAGGTTGCATACCTGATTCCACGGGGGTGTAACTACAGTGTGTGCAGGGGATGCAGCCTAAGAGAGGCTCAAAAGTTTCCTTTAGGCCATACATGAAGACCAGTACTTGTGAAGGCCTGCAATAATTGGGGCCAACAAGCTTCAAGTTACACGACTGATGGTGCATCATGCATGGTTTTAGCCCCCCCCCCCCCCTCCAAGGTTTTCCTAGTATCAGAAACGATATATATGCTGATCCCTTAGTAAAATAAAGTCATTTTTTGTTCTTCTATTTGTATAGTGTTCTTCTTAGAATATCATCTGACAGATCTTCTTATACCACAAACCAAAGAACATATTCTGATATCAGAGCGAGCACATGAGAAATGACATAATCCTTTTAGACATGGCCATGGGTGGTTACCACAGATCACTTAAGGGCAGTCTGTCAGCATTGAATGACTGCCCAAATCAAGCAGAGACACGCGGTGCACCCTAGGTGTGGCCAAACATAACATTTAAGTTCACCTTCCCATCTACTTATTTTCCATCTATCTCTGCCACCATTCTCTGGCTCTCAATCAAAGAAGAGGTGGGGTGGAGATAGAGGAAAAACAAGTACGGTAGGTGGGGCGGTGCACGTAAATGTTTGGCCACACCAAAGGTGCACCAAAGAGCTGAGCTTGGTTTGAACAGTCATCCCACGCTGACAGATTCCCTTTTAATGACAAAAAGTAAGACTATGTGCACATGCCGCGGACTGGTGTGCGGATTTTTCCGCACTGATTTTGATAAATCCGCAGGGCAAAAACACTGTTTTTCCTGCGGATTTACCGTGGTTCCTGTGGTTTACCGTGGTTTTTGTGCGGATTCTACTGCGGTTTTACACCTGCGCTTTTCTATTATGGAGCAGGTGTCAAACCGCTGCGGATTCCGCACAAAGAATTGACATGCTGCGGAATGTAAACCGCTGCGTTTCCGTGCGTTTTTTTCCACAGCATGTGAACAGCGGTTTTTATTTTCCATAGGTTAACATGGTACTGTACAAAGCATGGAAAACTGCTGCGGATCCGCAGTGTCAAAAACGCTGAGGATCCGCAGTAAAAACCGCAACGTGTGCACATGGCCTTAGACTGAACAGAGTCAAAAAAAGACCTCAGCAGTAAAGACCCAGGCACTTGCTGCTGTACGGTGCCTCCATATGGCACCGCATTATGGAGATATTCTCCTCTAAAAGCATGAAAGAATAACCAGGTACAATGACACCCAAATGCTATACAAAAACCGCAGCACACAGATGTACAAAATATCACAGCTTCATAGAATCGGAGAATGCACAACTATAGGTATACCAAGAGTACCCCATACAGGTGTGTCTGAATTAAATCGCCACCTAGTTCCTCTACCTCCATAGGCCTCTGACTTCACGAGGAGGTCCTCTCTCGGATAACACGAGGAGTAACATCAAGTCATTCTGCAGGGATTTCCTGACTATTTGTCTGAGCAAAACTCAAGTTAAGCCCAACTCAAAACAATTCATCTTTCAGGGGCTCGTACATCACAAAATCCATACTAACCTGACGTTACCTCTAAATATGGACATGGCGCTTACACTGGTGGTTACAGGGAGCAGGCTATGCTCTTAGAAGGACATGGGGTGTTTTTTTCAGTTTTAAGTCCACATGGGAATGTTTACATTCTTCTCTGTATAGCCGAGGTACATTCTGTCACCACTATATAAAATCCCTTCAGCCTCTGCGTTCACATACCAGACCCCAGGTATTCACAGCTCACCCTCTAAACTAACAAATCCTCCATACATTCAGGATTAGACAGTTTTTCTGCAGCAAAAAAACATCCCAAACAACAACCCTAAGGACACATAAATAAGCTGGTTATAAAAATAAAATAAAAAAATGCGAAATTTAATACACGGCTGGTAAAATTCATTAGAAGTCGCTAATGAAAATTTTATTCTTTTTTTTGTGTTTTACAGTACAATCACACACACAAAAAAATCAGCCGTATGGCTTTTTTCTTTGACCATAAATGTCGGAGTGCAGAGATAGATGGAAAGTAAGTAGGTGGGAAAATATGCTAAACTGCTCGACCATGCCAAGGGTTCACAGAGAGCCGGGGTTTAGTTTGAATGATCATTTTGTGTTGACAGGCTCCCTTTAGAAAGGTGAAACATAACTAATTCCTTCCCTCTATTGCTTTCCTATATGAACAGCAATCACATTCTACATTGAAATAAATGTAAACCTTAAGTGAAAGCGGAAATTAAAAAAAAAAAAAAAAACAACTAAAAAAAAAAAATTAAGTAAAACAAAATAGCAACCTGAAGATTTTTACAGAAATACATACAGAGAACCAGAGGCAAGAAAGGATCCGTTTAACTCTATTAACAGTCTTTGTCTTGATGGATGAACTATCTGTAGGAAGACGGATCTTGTGCAAGCCTAGAAAGGTCCACCAAGGTCTTCTCCGCCGTTATTTTGATAGCATCAAGCCATTGGGTTGTTGGTCTTCGAGGCTCATGGAAATACCCCAGTGGTGCAGCTATATACAGTATATCATATACAAAATCTGGATTAAAGACAACCTGTCACCGGGTAAAAAGTGAACAGTTTCGCTCTTATTTCCACTGTTACCTTGGGTAAATATTAGCACTAACTAGAAAAGTTTCAGATGCTGCACATCTCGTATCTTCACAGCATAGACAATTGCCTTCAGGTGACCCCAGCATCTGAAACATCGGATACTGGAAGCCTGTGCTAGCATTTCTTCTGCGGTGTTGCTATCAATGTGTCAAGAGTGGGAGAAGAGGGTTGCACTGACAATCCAACACAATGGGCAGCACTTTGAACACATTTTATAAGTGGCCATAAATATGTAACTAACTCATAAAAGAATAAAGTTACATTAATACCAAGCACACCACTGTTTTTGTTGTGAAATTCTCAACAAGTTTGAAGTGCAACATCACCCTTGGATCCAAAATGGCCGACTTCAAAATGGCCGCCATGGTCACCACCCATCTTGAAAAGTTTTCCCCCTCGCATATACTAATGTGCCACAAACAGGAAGTTGGTATCACCAACCATTCCCACTTTATTCAGGTGTATCCATATAAATGGCCCACCCTGTATGTATGTATGTATGTATGTACGTACGTATGTATGTATGTAATACATCTATATATAATCCATCTATATAGAGAGAGAGTAAAGTGCTGCGGAATATGTTAACACTATATAAATATAAGATTCATAAAGTAGGAACAAAGACTGGTCACATTTCACCCGGTGACAGGTTCTCTTTATGGTGAGGAATTAAAAAGGTCGCAAAGGTAGAAAGCGAGCGGTGGTGCTGGTTACCATAGTAACCTACCTATATTATATCTCTCCATCCCAGTAACCCCCATGTGCTAGAACAGCTACATTTTTAGAATACAAGCAGAATAGAATAAATGATACAAAGAAAAGGTGTACTGCAACCCTGCTGATATAAAGAAAGCGCAACGCCCAAGTGACACCGGCTTTACGCAGCATATAATTGCCAATCATTGCTGCTTTTTAAGTGCCAAGTGCTATAAAAACTGCTATGTATGTCTAGTCTCAGTAATCCGCCTAATCCTGATGCATCTATAATCTGAATTCCTAGAAAGTCTGCAGTAATGTCCACTTATCGAATGAAAAAAAAAAAAAAAAAAAAAAAACAGGAGCACAGAATTCACAGACAGGATGTCCATCTGATGCATGTATCAAAGCAGCAGCACATAAGGTTTCCCCTATTCCGCAGGATGGTCCTTAATGGAAACATGTATAAAAAGTTTTGAATTGAGCATCCACTTTTTCACACTTTATTACTTTTAGGTCCAACAATCTGTGCTGAATCCTTATAACTTATCTATAGCCTGTTTTTAATTTTTCTACTTTCTGTCGCAACCACTAGGGGGAGCTTAGGAACATACTTTAAATTGTGTGTAGTATTCAAATTCTGCAGCGCCCTCTAGTGGCATATCTAGGTAGAAAAGTTTTTTTTTGCTTATATGCACAAGACACTCAGATAATTTTCCCTTCAGATCTGTAGATAGAAAATCTGTAGGGTATTACACAAATAAATTAATGGGGTTGCCTGGGTGTAGGGGACAAGTCTGCAGGCACAATGTGACTGCAGACCTGTGAATGCGCACAGCAGGCAGTCAGGATTCTACAGCGTCGGGAGCATGTATGCAATTTGCATATATGCAGTCAAGTGCCAACTAGACATGTGCGGACTCACTCAATACAAGTGAATTGAGCGAGGTCGGACACGTTTAGTGAGAATGTGGCCAGAAGAATACTTTGGTCTAGTGGCATAGTCTTTGGTTGGCTTTATAAACTATGATTTGTCCTAAACGCCGCAACGTATCAGCGTAAAATGTACACGGATGCAATGTTGCAGATGGTCTATGAGATTCATGAAGCCTGTGATTCAGATTTCCTTTAACATGCAGGATGGACCCACACAAATTTTACATTTTGCAGAGATTGCCCCGGAATTTACTGCAAAATCCGCAACAATTTTTTTTCTGGACAAATTACAGAATCTTTGATTGTGTCTGAACATTTTAGCGTAGGGTTTCAAACTTGATATACATAAGGCTGTATTCACACTTGTTAATCCATAAAGATTGTTCCAGCCCCATGTGCACACGTTCAGGATTTCTTGCAGAAATTTCCTGAGCAAAACCAGACATTTTCTGCAAGAAATCCGCATGCGGGTTTTTTTCGCGTTTTTCTCACTTTTTTGTGCGTATTTCGTTCATTTTTTTCGCGGTTTTTATTTCCCGGAGCTTCCCAATGCATTAAATAGCGGGGAAAAAACGATAAATCCGCAAAATTAATGAACATGCTGCGTTTTTTACCGCGATGGGTTTTTTCGCGGAAAAAACGCATCACGTGCACAAAAATTGCAGAATGCATTCTAAATGATGGGATACATAATGTATGTGTTTTTATGCGTTTTTATAGCGAAAAAAGGTGAAAAATCCGCAATGTGTGCACACAGCCAAAGGGTTAAAATAATGCTTGTTACTGATATCAATAAAACTTTAAAATGTAAATGAAAAAATAGAAAAAAAAAAAAAACTAACTACGGTAGATCCAGATTCAAACAAGCATACTTAATCGTGGCAATCGCGGTCACACTTCCGTTCCATTTTGGGGAACAGATAAATGGAATAATGGGGAAAATGGATTCGTATTTTAATGGACACAAACAGAAGCAGAGGCGTCCCTTTATTACTGGATCTCTGTGTCAGCTCTGCGATTTGTAGGAAAAAATAAAAATGGACACAGATCGGAAGCCAGACAGACCCATTACCAATCAATGAGATCTCGCTGCTACTGTTTGCATTAGTTATAAATTCAGATCAGTTTTGGTCTTTTCCTAAAAACAGGAAAAGACAAGCAGAATGTAAAAAATCTAAGTGTGAACTCAGCCCCAAGGAAACTACTGGAGAAAATAGTAAAAGAAAATGAAACCTTGTGTAATAGCTCCATTACCCATAATCATAAGAGAGCAGAGGACTCGGAGGGAGAGGGAGGATCGGTGCCTAAGCTAATTCATTTTTTTTTTTGAGGTTCCCTATGGAAAAACATGTTGTGTGAGAAGGAGTCATTTATTTTTACAACAGGAGCTCTTCAAACAGGGTGAATGTTACAGTGGATACAATGAAAAGCATGCCTGGGTCAACGGAAACTTCAAAAGGGGAACGAGACTTTAACAAGCAAACCTGAAATGCTAACCAGACACGACATTTCATCAGCGATCCACAGCAACATAGGGGGGGTCCCAGCATTGGTCTGCATTAGCACAGGAAAAGATTCATCAAGCAACCACCAGAGAGCTGAGAAATACCCCCGACGTTTAACCCTTGTGGAGAATCAAACTTCAGAGAGTCCAGGTATCAACACGGATTAATCTACTAATGAAAACAATTAATCTTTTCCAACAGCTCGACTGTCGTAAGAAACACTTGCATCCCTCTACAAAATAACATTTGCTTAGGTCTCCCAAATTGCACTATTCCTCTCTTATATCACCTGGAAATGTAAGAAAAATTGCCAATTAGATGTGGCATTCCCGGTGTTCCTATAGTCTGTCTTCACTCGAAGCAAGGATCACCAAGCTACGACTTGCTTACACATCATACGAAGAGCGCAATCACTGAAGAAGGACATCATGGTCGGAAGAATGGATGGAACAAGGTGAAGAGGAAGACCGGCAACCCGATGACTTGATACTATTAAGATAACGGTGGAGAAGACCCTGGTGGACCTTATCTAGGTTTGCACAAGGTCTACCTTCCTACAGAGCGTTAGTAATGAGCGCAAGTGCCCATTACTTGAGTTTGCTTAGGGTTCTCGGGTATTCACTGAGTATTGCGGGTGCTCGAGTGACATGTTCTAGTCCTCGTGCATGTTTCGCAGCTGACGGCCACAATACATGAGGGGATTGCCAATATTTGCTAGGCAATCTCCACATGTTTTCTGGCTATCTAACAGATGCCAAAAACTGTGGCCAAACATGTCACTTGAGCACCCGCAATACTTGGAGAATACCCGAGCACCCGATGCAAATTTGAGTAACGAGCACTTCTGCTTATCACTAGAGAACGTTCATCCATCAAGCCGCTTGAGCAGAAGGCTGATTAATAACAAAAAACAAAGGTACAAGATTGGACTGTGTAGGGATGTAACCCTTCAGCAATGGGAATTGTAACACACAGTTGTCAATATCTTCATCTTCTTTCCAATTGCAGAGGAAAAAGCAGGTGATTTGTTATTTTATGGAGAATATATGTATCTGCAAACGCAGAAACGTCAGGAGAAATGACAGCTACTCCTTAAAAGTAAGTCCGCCACCCCCTAAACTCAAATCAAACCACTTATACATTCATAGAGGGGACTTAGCCCCTATAAAAATGATACCAGTAATAACAGATTTCTTTAATTCCATTTTACATACAATGCACAGTTCTGCCCCCTCTCATCCTTTACATCTCTGTTTATGTTGACAGCGATCACTTTTGAGCGTTGGCTGAATTAAATCCTTGGCCCTGAGCCCACTGACACTGCAGCAGGCAAGAGCTCAGACAGTGTCTGTGTGCAGGTGGGCTCCTATATCCCCTCTCCTGTCTGCTGCGGCCACTTTCTGCACTCAGGATTACACAGCGGGCAGCTGATGTTGACAGGAAAGAGATGAGAGCGCGCTCTGACACTGTGTGCTCGCACTCGCTGGGCTCCTGCAGTGTTCGTGTGTGCTCGGGCTGTCATCTCATCGGCAGCCTCCGATACTTTGTGACCCTGTTTAAGTACAGGAATCTCATGTTTTAGAAGTGAGGGGCAATTCTAGTACTGAACTTTCAGGCAGTAGAAGACTACTTACTGTAGAGGCTCCTGACACCTTTGACCATTATTCAGGAACCTCTCACCCTACTGATCCATAATCTACAGTATGAGCGATTTTCACTTCTCCGCTAAAAATGACAATTAAAGACTTTGCAGTCACCTTTTCACACCAAGACTACTCTGAACAATAGCTTTCCTTGCACTGTGTAACTATTGTTAGGGAGTTTTAGACTGTGCCAATACATGGGAATTTTCATATCCCGGCTCTATGTAAGCGAGCTTTGTCTAAGGTTTAGCACATTTCTTCGATGGTAAATCTCATTAGCTGCCATAATAATAAGCTAAGGGGATGAAGTGCATAATACACAGCTACAATAGCGTCTGCTCCCAGCCATGACATTCTGGATGAAAGGACCAGGAAAGTGTTAGTAGACAACTCGGGGTTGTTCACTTACTCACCAAGTCTTCCTACTTTTCACAGTTTAGTGACAAGGTTCACGCGGGTGTCTGAAAGGAAAGAAATACAGTATTTACATTGGCCCCATAGTAACTGAGATGCATTTAAGATATAAAATTGTATTTTTATCTGGTGTAAATGCCACTGTTCTCCCGAATCTAACATGGTTTCACTTATGTTCCTGCGCCTCTCTGCTCCTGAGATATGGCTCTCTCTTCCCTGTATATAAATCTAGTCTTGTCGCCAACTGGGTGAGGTCCACAACTGGTCAATGGGAGTCGTCTTTGATGACCACACCCAGTTGTCTTCAAAAAGCCAAAAAGAGTGGCTTGGGAACAAAAGGAAAATGCCAGATTCAGGAGAAAAGGGGCATTTACATCAGGTAATAATTTTAGGTATTCATGGCAAGTGACGCTTTTAACAAGAACAGAATATATATTGTTCAATAAATCTTAAAAGGGTTGTCCAGAATCGTATAGCGAAAAGTTCTGAACAGTCCGAATATGCTTTGTGCCTCCACATTTTCACAATCTCTAAGCCAACGCAATTACAATTTGTAACCGCATCATCAGTTTAGGCTAGAATGTTGCAGCTAAAGACAGGAAACAAAAGTGTTATTTGGCTGGATTTAGGTACAGATAAAAAAAATTGTGCACCCCTGAGAACTTTTGGGGTGACAAATATTAGGGCACTACTTTTAGATAAATCTGCCACAGTCAACAATATTTAGACTTGGACTTGATGCAAATCTGAAGTTTTTCCCATCTCGCAGAAGAGAAGGGGCGTTATTAATATGTTGATGATGCTTTTTCGTCCCCACTATATTAAAAGGGTATTCCCATCTGAGTAAGTGATGATAAGTTAACAGGATAAGTCAACACACAGTGATAGTGTAGCCTGATCTCTGGATTCCCCTGAGAAAGAAGAAGTTGCAGCAATACTTTAGCACCAAGTCCTTTTATCAGTGTTTAATCTGCACTGGAGTGTTCCCAGCCACGTGATCCAGAACCGCTCCATCCAAATGAACGAGCTGGCTACAGTTTTCCTCACAAAAAAAATGAATGAGATGAAGCCCTGTAACAGCACTGCGATCTTTTTATTTAAAAGCAGTGGGCATATGAGAACTCCCCCTAATGATTGTTAAATGATAGCATATTTGTTAAGGCATGCCATCACTTACTAAAATGGCCCCAGACTAAGCTGTTGCGAAACGCGCGTCGGGTGGACAGTGGATGAGCCTGTGCACTCTTTTGCTGCCCTTCTGGGCATAGTGTGGAATCCTTTACTATCAGGGCATTATTGATTTTGTCCACAGGGACTCTTACTTTTCCTCCCTGGTTTATAATATCAGTTTAACACTATCTTTTCTGCACATGTATTTTGTATCTGATTCCGCAGTGTTACATTGTCATCCTCTCTACATATGTGCAATATACCTGTATATACACCTTTTTGGCTTACCCAATTTCTTGTTTCCCATGTCTGTGTATTTTTGGATTTTTTTTTATCTATATATATTTTTAAATGCGATTCAATAAAAATTTATATTTTACTGTGATTTTTTTGCATTCTGAATTTTCTTCTTTTCGGTTTAATTTGCCATATCAGTGAAGTGGGATAATTTAACCCCTGTCTTAGAGCCACTGCCCTCTGGCTTCCTCACTTACTAGATGGCAATATTCATTTAACACCAGAAAACTGATAGAAATACATGAAGAAATCTGCCCAATTTGTGAAACTGTGTGGTTAGCAAGGTCTGAAAATTGAGGCAAAAATTTTTTAACAAAATTTCAGAAAATTATAGAAAAAGAACAAAAAAAAAAAAACATTGTGTATACCCAACCTTATTTGCAATTCGGATCTGGTTTGAGTTGAAGTCTAAATGTTTCTAATTTTTTTTTAAAGAACATATTTTATATATCTTTCAAAACTAACCCAAATAATTGGGCTCTAGTACAGCATTTTCCACCTAGCTTCTACGTATATACGGTAATACATAATTTATGTAAATCAGGTGACACATTGTGTACGGACTGACCGGCTCCCAATACTAAACTTCCCTTTACATTGCCGGCAGAACAACCACATTCAACAAGTTCTCTTTTCTAGCACAAAAGGGATAAATTGGACTTTGAAATAAACCAGAAAACCAACATATAGCACTATAGAGTCAGCATCAACCAGCACAGAAGCTCATTTACCCAAAAACAGAAAAAAAAAAAAGAAAAGAAAAATAACATACAACTGACCCCCATAATATCCCTTTATACCAAATGTGACTAATCTATTTGGTAGAGTCTAGTAGACAAGAATGACCAGTTCTCCTGCATAGATGACACATATTTGTAATGTGCAAAATTGACATTCGGCATGGCTCACATTGTTTCAGCACACACGGTCCTCGTTGCAGACGTCACCCTACTCTGGGTGGATAAAGCAGTGGAAAGTTCCAATTTTTGTAAAATTCAAGGGAGGTAAACTTATTTCATGCTCAGAAGTGAATGCTCAAAAATGGGCAGCTCACTGCTTTAATGGTCAGTATCGGGGTCCTGGATGTAAATGGGTTTTCCACTACACGGATACTCTCGACCAACCCTTAGGACAAGTCATCGATGTAAGGTCGGTGGGGGTGCGACACTCCAACCAATCAGCTGTTAGCAGCACTGGCAGAGAATGGATGTAACTATTTTAATAGCGGTAAGTGCAGATCACCCCTCATACAAATGAACGGGAGCTGAGCTGCAGTACACACGAGTGGCCACTAAGCAGTGCCCAAGCTGTGGTCGCTATCTACATATGGCTGCTGCCGGAAACGGTAACAGTGGATTGGTGGGGGGATTCGGGTGTCGGACCCTCAATGATCTAATAGTAAAGACTTATCCCTAATATAAAAAATAGTGGACAATCCCTCTAAATCTGACCAAGACCATCTTTAAGGACTTTATGTTCAGTAACACGGGCCATTATTAGGCTGCCCATGGCAGTCATAAGCCAACAAATGAGCGCTTCTTTTATGCAGCCTAAAGCCATGTATAGGTAACTGTATGAGAAATTGTGTTATGGTGTTAGGAATTTCCCTTTATGCTATTTCTGTAGGTCATCCATAAGTCCTTGTCATTCCGTAAGACCATTTTTGACATCAATATACTATCCACTTTTTACAATCACTAAAGATGTATGCTGTACAGGTAGTATCCGTTTTTTTCTTTTTGCGAATCAATAAGTTCTTTGGGCAAGTTCCATCTGATAAATGGAAAAGACTAAAGAACGCTACCGTTATTCACACCGACACATGGACTGTGTAGAAAAATGCACATCTGATGTAGCCCATTCACTAACATGGATCCCCGTGCCATCCGTTTTAAAAGCACGATGGTCTGAACACATCCTAAAAAATAATCATTGTGGCAGCACACCCCATTGTGTAGAGAGTGGATTTGCTGAAGACATGTAAAATGTTTGGGGGGCCTGATCAATTTGACTAAAAAGGTGGTTGCATTTTTCTACCTTCAGAAGCGCACCCTCTCCAATCTTCCAGATTGCCAGGGTTTTCGGGTGTAGGTGGTGGCACTCCTGATGATTCACAGTTTGGATCAGAGGCATGGCTGTGCGGCTCAAATGAACAGTGCGCTCTCCTATGAGCACTGGCGTGAACATTGCGCTCTGCCATGAGCAGCTGGCATGAACAGTGGGCTCTGCCATGAGCCGCTGGCATGAACAGTGGGCTCTGCTATGAGCCACTGGCATGAACAGTACGTTCTGCCATAAGCCTCTGGCATGAACCTCTGGCATGAACAGTGCGCTCTGCCATAAGCCTCTGGCATGAACAGTGCGGTCTGCCATAAGCCTCTGGCATGAACAGTGCGCTCTGCCATAAGCCTCTGGCATTAACAGTGCGCTCTGCCATGAGCCTCTGGCATTAACAGTGCGCTCTGCCATGAGCCGCTGGCATGAACAGTGCACTCTGCCATGAGCTGCTGGCATGAACAGTGCACTTTCCCAAGCTGTGAGCAGAGATAACATTACCTCTACGCTAGAGGGGCACTGAGGTTGTCTGGATCCGGTAAGTTTCAAAACAGCACTTACAGGCTCTTTAGCAAATAGCTTGTAAGTGCACGCTCCTTGCCGAGGAAACAGGCCACTGCTAACAGACTGCAGAGGTGGCTGGTATTCCAGAAAATAAGGAGTAAACTATAAATTTTAAATTCCCTCCATTTTGGAGAACATAGAGGATTTTTAATAAGACGTAAATTATTGCAAAGTGTTTTTACAAGCAATTTTAGCAAGGGTATGGTCAAGGAGCCTTAAACAAGAGCCAATCAAGTTGATCGGGGCTCATTATGGGCAGAGATCTACCTGTGTAAACCTGCCTTTTGGCATGAGCATACGCATCCCAGATAGGGTCATTAGCTTCCTATTATAATGTCCTGCGTTTCTGATCGGGATTGTGAGCGCCATTACACAGGGCCAATCTCTGTACAGCGCTGTGGGTATTAAGAAATAGAGCAAACTAAAAAGGTGTTAAAACAGAGAATTGAGAGCAGACATAGCAGGAATGAAGGCCCTGAATGCTTTGATTGAAAAGCAGAGAGATTTGAGACCCGCACGGATTTTACTAGTTCCGTCTTGTCTGCCAGACACCACAAGGATTCTCTGACGAGAAAATGTTCTGACAGTCGACTCACAGTGTTATCTGCAAACACCTCAGAAAGGTCACGGACTACAAGTCTCAAGTTACCAGCCGTCAAACCTGTATACAGCAACTGAAAATTAAACAGCAAATGTCTCGTGCATGGATTAGTGGCAGATATACATCCTATAAATATCATTTAAAAAAAGTACACGAGTCAACAGACTAACCACTGGGCACAAGATGGCTTCTAGTGAAAGCCTCAGGCCTTCATTTATTAGACACTGCTGACATAACACAATCCTTTACTGTTCCAGACAATCAATTCACCGGATGAATCTTGATCCGCAAAGCTTCTAAAAAAAACTATTTAAAAAAAAAAAGATACAAATTTAACAACCTTCACTGTTGTAAAGTTTAGTGATCTGATTAAGCACAACTTTAGAGAATATACCTAGAAATTTAACATATAGCTAACTAATCTTAAAAAAGTACTCTTCCATTTCATAGAAAACGGGATTTCAATACAGGAAGTAATGACTATTCCGGGCATAAGAAATTGTGAAGGAAGATGAAGGAGGCGAGCTGTGACATCATCTATTGCGAATGGTAGATCCTGTGTTATCTACTGTATATAGAGGTGTTATCAGTCATTGTACAGGAGGAGGAGGTGAGCTGTGACATCACCTGTTGTATATGGTGGTTCCTGTGTTATCTACTGTATATAGAGATGTTATCAGTCATTGTACAGGAGGAGGAGGTGAGCTGTGATGTCACCTATTGTGAATGGTGGATACTGTGTTATTTACTGTATACAGAGGTGCTATTAGTCAATGTACAGGAGGAGGAGGAGGAGGTGAGCTGTGACATCACCTATTGTGAATGGTGGATCCTGTGTTATCTACTGTATATAGAGGTGTTATCAGTCATTGTACAGGAGGAGGAGGTGAGCTGTGACATCACCTATTGTGAATGGTGGATCCTGTGTTATCTACTGTATATAGAGGTGTTATCAGTCATTGTGCAGGAGGAGGTGAGCTGTGACATCACCTATTGTGAATGGTGGATCCTGTGTTATCTACTGTATATAGAGGTGTTATCAGTCATTGTACAGGAGGAGGAGGTGAGCTGTGATGTCACCTATTGTGAATGGTGGATACTGTGTTATTTACTGTATACAGAGGTGCTATTAGTCAATGTACAGGAGGAGGAGGAGGAGGTGAGCTGTGACATCACCTATTGTGAATGGTGGATCCTGTGTTATCTACTGTATATAGAGGTGTTATCAGTCATTGTACAGGAGGAGGAGGTGAGCTGTGACATCACCTATTGTGAATGGTGGATCCTGTGTTATCTACTGTATATAGAGGTGTTATCAGTCATTGTACAGGAGGAGGAGGTGAGCTGTGATGTCACCTATTGTGAATGGTGGATACTGTGTTATTTACTGTATACAGAGGTGCTATTAGTCAATGTACAGGAGGAGGAGGTGAGCTGTGACATCACCTATTGTGAATGGTGGATCCTGTGTTATCTACTGTATATAGAGGTGTTATCAGTCATTGTACAGGAGGAGGAGGAGAGCTGTGACATCACGTATTGTGAATGGTGGATCCTGTGTTATCTACTGTATATAGAGGTGTTATCAGTCATTGTACAGGAGGAGGTGAGCTGTGATATCATCTATTATGAGTGGTGGATTGTGTGCAGAGAGCTTAAATCTGTCATAGTAATCCTGTCTGTGATGATAATGAGACTGTGGAAAAGTCATCTGCGCAGAACAGAAAGTATCAGTCTATTATAAGATCTAATTGGCAATTCAAATATTATAATGATAAGAAAAATAATAAATTTAACATAACTTGACGCTTGTAAACATGGCTCCAATTAATTATCGTTCCCAAAATTTGAGGGATACATGTTCACATCTGTAAGTTGACGGGAAACTGGGTAACTGAGGATAACTGTTAATTTTCTCACTGCCCCCATCTATTTTTGGATTGTTCACACTGACGGCATCGTCTATACTAGATGTAACTTTACTTCGGGTGAACCCGGCACTAACCTCACCATTAATGGAGAGAAGTCTGGCAGCACCACTGATGTCATGTCTCGCTCTTACAATCAGCGATTACCCGCTGACAGGTATGAAATCAACCAACCTGTTATTTAATCAGGCGCACGGAAGAGATTGTAACTGCACTTTGCCTGTAGTAACCTGTGTCTGTGGACGTCTTGCGTGACCATCCCAAGTGCTACTTCCACTGCAGGTTGCTGAATGCATTTTTAACACTTCAATTACTGATAATTCCATACAACACACCTCCTGTCCTGGCTCTATGTGCAGTATCAGTGAAGCTTTCGAATGCGAAGAGTAAACTTGAGAAGTGAGTAGTCAATGGTCAAAAAGTAACTTGCAGTATGAACAACTTTGGAACAGAAACATAATACAAACGTTGTCAAAATAGAAAAATATGAAGTACGAGTTCTCAGATCTAATCCTTCATTTCAGTCATATCGTCACTGATTGTTACTGGCACAAAGTTTACCAAATATGAAGACATATTAGAACCATGAATACAGTAACAACAAGGTGAGACGAGGAAGTTTACACTATAAATACATGGGTAAGGTCCAAAGCCCAAGTCAAGACACGGCCTTGCAGCAGAGCTTGGGATTTCTTAGGCTATATGCACACATTGCGGATTCGCAGCGGATTTGACGCTGCGGATTTGCAGCAGTTTTCCATGCGTCGCACAGTACCATGTAAACCTATGGGAAACAAAATCCGCAGTGCACATGCTGCGGAAAAAAAAAGTGCGGAAACGCAGCGGTGTATTTTCCGCAGCATGTCAATTCTTTGTGCGGATTCCGCAGCGGTTTGCACCTGCTCCTCAATAGGAATCTGCAGGTGTAAAACTGCACGTGGAATCCGCACAAAATCCGCGGTAAATCCGTGGAAAATCTGCAGTGCAGTTTACCTGCGGATTTTGCAAAAACAGAGCGGAAAATTCCGCACACCAATCCGCAACGTGTGCACACAGCCTAACAGACGCGTGCTCACAGATACAGACACGAGTTAATATCATCTATTTTGGACACATCCAGTGCCGAAAATAAATAAAAGGGATCACCACTTCGGTGTTAAAGAGGGAAGTTTACTTTGGCCATTAATTGAAAAGATTCAGTAATTGAAACAAAAGCCAACCATGCAGTACACAAATGGGCTTGGTCCACCAGGGCAGCGGATTCTATAAAGGCCCCCATGTACATTAGATAAATACGGACTCATTAATAAGAATTTATCGGTCGTACGAACAAATGTTTCTCAATGACCCATAATACAGAGGAGACTACATTGGACAAAAAAAAAGCTGATGATGCAGCCAATGCTGATCGTTGACCAAAAAAAGAAAAATCCAACATATCCAACCGATGGTTTATTACTATAATGACTATTCAGTTCACAGAAATAGTAGATTAAAACTATCTGTTATGGTCGAAATCAGACCAATTGCACCATATCTTCTCCTATATACAAGTTGGCAGTACAAACGGATTTCAGCTATGATCTGCGATCTATCTAATGTGCATTGGGGCCTCCCCAATGGAGATGAGGACACGGCAATTTGGTTCAAGATCGTACAATTCATTTGCTCTATAGTCAGATAAGCTCTTCCCAAAGAAAACACAAACACCCGGTCAAGGTGAGCATACACGTGTTAAGGGGTGTGAGGAAGGATAGATGTTGGCCAACTGTTAACTAAAGAATGGGCAAAACCCATAGGCTATGTTCACATCTACACTGGTAGCTCTAGTTGAAGCCGTCGCAATGGCCACCAAAAAAAACTGATAAAAATAATTTACTCCAGGAAAGTGGTAGACTATCACAAAAACCCAGCAGACCCCATTATGATTAATTGGTGGAGCACAAGCCTCGATTTTTTTTTTCCTAAACCAAACTGGTTGGCATGACAAACTTTCCACTAGCCCAAACACTTTAGCGCCATTTAGATAGGCAGATCTCAGTCCTTTAATGAGCACGAATCGGCTACATACAAACTAAATTGGTGCTTGTTTGCTGGCCTGTTTACACGGTTGGCAGAATGATAGGTAACATGTAGTTGTATGCGGACAGAAGCATCGTATTGTCGGCAGCAAATTCCCGAATGTTGGCGTAAACATTCTGATCACTCAATGAATGAGGATTTTGCTACTTTGTCACATCATCGCCAGCATATTTATAAGAGCCGTTCGTAGGATTGCTCGTTCATCTATTCTTGAATATCTAAAGGCACCTCAGATGGACCATGTGGACGGGACGGTTCAAGCTGCTTAGCAACTTGTTGATAGCCGATAGTAATTTCTCATCAGCTACTGTCCTGTCTACAGAAGGATGGAGACAAAACAATAGTGAATATGATCATTCTGCCCCTATATGCAACACATTATCAGCAGCACTTTTTCTGTGTATATTCAATCACGTGCTGCTGATAATGATAATTTTTATGTGTGCATAAAAATTATCCCACCTGACAAATGCTTTACTTCTTGATGGGGCCACTGATTTGCCACCAAGAATCGGTATGATGGGAGCCATTCTGATCTTAATGTCGATTTCATTAAGAATCCAATCATTACCTGCTGCCCATAACACAAAATATGGCCGGCTACCTACACTAGTGGCACAATACAGACTACATCATGAGATACATCATGTAAAGATAAAAAGGGGGGGGGGGAATAGATTGCAAAACGTCCATGTGATCATCAGCTGGTGATGTGATAACGCTGGAATTGTCAAATGATTTCTTCACTGGCCACCTGACCTAGATTTCCACAATAACAGATATGTATTTACTTCCCAACAAGATTAAAGCACCTTTATGATCCTCCGGTTTATGACCGGCGGCCTGTGCCAAGCCGCGTCCACAGCAGCAGATCCCTCAATAAATTAGGTCTCCGCAATAAACAATCGGCATCCAAATATGAATATGTACAGTACATGATGGACACCAAAGAAGCAGCAGAGTTACAGCAGAGATTTACTTTCAAGTTTATATCCTCAGGAGACAGGGTTTATAGACTGCTTGGCCAGACATTTCCTCTTGGACCCAGGTGTACAGGATACATTCAGGTCCCAGTGTTTATTCAGTTCTGTTAGTTGTTTCCTATTTGGAAGGAACATGTTTGGGCTGTAGAGAATTCGACGACATCCAATGGACTATGATGGGAGTTATACAAGACAGAAATCTAAAGCCAAGTACACGTCGGGGCCGATATGTCCGAAAAAGACATATGAGAGTGAAAACTATCATACAGGCCAATGAACCTATATTACCTGGCTCCAATTAACCCGCTTTGTGATGGGCGAGTTTTTTTTTTTTAGTGCCTTCACCCTTCTTTCATGAGCCATAACCTTTTTTTTTTTTTTTTTTTAATTTTAATTTTCCACTGACAGCCATTAACAGGGATATGTATTTTTTTTTTTTTTTTGCGGGAGGAGTTTTATTATTGAATGACACCATTCATTTTACTATCTAATATACCTTAATTGAAAACAGGGAAAAAAATGTTTAAAAAAAATCCAAAATAGGTGAAAAGAAAACAACCCGCAATGCCACAGTTTTTTTTTTGTTTGTTTTTTAGGACATTCATTGTGAGGTACAAATTACTTTGCAATAGGATTCTTCAGGTCAGCATGATCAAACTTGTGTAGTTTTGTTTTATTTATTTTTTTCATTTAAGTTGTGAAAATAAATCATACATTTGCAAACTGAAAGTCATCAGTGTTTGATTTAAATTTCATACATTTTTTTTTTTTTTAAAGATGAGAAGCTCCAAAAAAAGAAAAATGTTTTTCCAGGCAGTGCAGAACTCAGCATGTTGGGGTCCTAATGACCATGGTCCCTCTGATCTATTTTAAAGGGATCTAAAACTACAAGTCTACAGTCACTCTATGTGACTACACCTGTGAATGTAGGCAGCAAGCGGTCATGTGAGCGGAAGTATGGAAATCGCATCCTTGCGGCCACATTACGACTAGATGTGTCCGAATACAGTCTAGTCTGGATGTGACTGTACGTATACAAATCACATATTTGCGGTCCCACCCTGGTAGGCCTGAAAGATCTTTTTTTTTTTAATCTCAATATCCATTAAAAGTTATATATTTTAATATCCTTGCTACATACACAACATATTCTTGGAGAGGACTGCAACACACTCCATTACCTACAGGATGTCAGTACATTTCTTGATTTCTTTGATTGGGTGCAGCGCTCACATGACATAATTCAGACACCGTGTTGACATCGATAGTACACCGCCAGCCCAAGAGAGGAGTATGATATATGCATGTTTAGATTTTACGTGGGGCCCTGATGCATTTAATGGTTGTCCTGATAGTGGACATTCCCTTTAAATCCAATACAAAACACACTGTATGTAATGCTTGTTTAGATCTCTCATTTTTTATACATCTATTATTTGCTGGACTGGAGCATTAATGGACTGAGGATGTCAGAAGCTTAAAAACACAAACTTATCCATTCGTTTTCCATCTGCCGGGCAGTGACTAATACAGGAAAACACTGCTATAAGCTAAACCTAGGACATAGATCTGATCATTACATAATATATGGCTGCACAGGACTGCAGATGGCTATGCCACAAGCTGGAGCAGATGGCTGTTCTTTTGCCTTATGCATAACCCATTGATAAATTTGCCTCTGATGAAAAGCAGGAAGAAAACAAAAAACAAAAAAAAACAAACCTAACGTTTTAGGTTCATCTGTCAAAAAGGCACAAAAGTGATCCAAGACACCAGCGTGAGGGGTAACGATTTCTCCGATACCCTCCGATAAATCTGATCAGGTCATTACAGAATACCCATTTTCAGCCCCTTGTTTAGGCTCAATTATCCTTTTCCCTTAAAGAAGACCTGCTCGCTCTCCTGACATCTGTGTATACCCCCAAAAGAAGAAAAAAAAAAATCACAAATATGTAGCATCTTTTGTTCGAACTCTGCATTGTTCCGTTCCTCTGTTATTCCTCCTAGAAATGTATGATTGACAAATGGGTGTTACCACTTCTCTGCAGTCTGATAAAGTCAGCACCGATTGGCCAGTGTCAGAGTAAGCAGGGATCCCCCTCACCCCACCCCCACCTCCTCCAACTAATATCAGGTGTAGGCGAGGGTCACACAACCGGAGGTCCCACACTCCGAGCCCTCCATCTTCTCCATTCTGTCAGTCCGGGAAAATCGCAATGCACTCGAATGTCATCTGAGTGCAGTCCGATGTTATCTATGGTCTCACTGACTTGCATGGTCGAGTGCGATTCATATAGCTAATGCAAATCATGCATGCTGTGATTTTTTTTTCCTCTGACGGACTCTGTCTGAGAAAAAAAATGGGGCATCTGCACGACCCCACAGAATAACACTAGTAAGAGTGTGATCCGATGTCTTGTCCGATTGCATTCGGACCAAAAATATAGTCATCTGCACAAACCTTTCTTTATACAGTTTTACGTAAAGGTGATGCAGTTATAAGTATGAGAAATACAGCAATTTACTAACCAGACATGCGCTTAGGCTTTTAATGGGGAGAGGGGAATAAGCCTCTGTCAGACCCCTCTGGTGGAGGCTCGTCCTGGTACAACAAAAATATCTGACAATGAAATGTAACAAGGAGATTTGGATGGCCCTAACACATGTTAGATGGGTGGCAGGCCACCTCACCAGAATCTCCTCTGTTTTAGGGCTGTCCCACACGTCCAGATAATTCCGGTACCGGAAACAATCGGTACCGGAATTATCCGTGTCCGTGTGCCCCTACGTTTCTTGTGTACATCAGTGTGTCACACTTGCGGCACACGTGTGCCGCCCGTGTTCCCACTGGGTACCACACGCACCGTGCTGGGTACCACACGTAGGAGCATCTGGTGCTGAAGCTGCGATTCATATGTTCCCTGCAGCAGCGTTTGCTGCAGAGAAGATATGAATAATAGTGTTTAAAATAAAGATCTATCTGTCCGCCGCCCCCCCACCCCCTGTGCGCCCCCCCGCTGGTCAGAAAATACTCACCCGCCTCCCTCGCTGCTTCCTGGTCTGGCCGCGGCTTCTAGTGTATGCGGTCACGTGGGGCCGCTCATTTACAGTCATGAATAGGCGGCTCCACCCCTATTGGAGGTGGAGCCACATATTCATGAGTGTAATCGGCGGCCCCACGTGACCGCATACAGTAGAGAAGCCGCGGCCAGACCAGGAAGAAGCTACAGCCAACGAGGGAAGCAGGTGAGTATTTTCAGAACAGCGGGGGGGGGGGGGGGGGGGGCGCACAGGGGGTGGGGGGGCGGCGGACACATAGATCTTTATTTTAAACACTATCATTCATATTTTCTCTGCAGCAAACGCTGCTGCAGGGAACATATGAATCGCGGATTCAGCACCAGTGGGGGGGACAGCGCTTACTGTAGCGCTGTCTCCTGCACGCCACACGGACTGCACACGGAGAAGGTCCGTGTGTGGTCCGTGTTTTACACGGACCCATTGACTTTAATGGGTCCGTGTAATCCGTGCGCTCCCACAAACACTGACATGTCTCCGTGTTTGGCACACGGAGACACGGTCCGCAAAAAATCAATGACATCTGCACAGATGCATTGATTTTAATGTGTCTACGTGTGTCAGTGTCTCCGGTACGTGAGGAAACTGTCACCTCACGTACCGGAGCCACTGACGTGTTAAACTGGCCTTAGATGGGGCCTTACACCTCACTACTCTTCACTATTGGCCCCGAGTCTGCAGAGCAATAATCTGACTTGTGGCTCTACAGCTGTTGCGCAACTACAAGTCCCAGCATGCCAAGACATGTATGGGCTGTCTGGGCATGCAGGGAGTGGCCACTGCACCACAGTTGTAGATCCACAGGTTGGGGACTAAGGTATATTCTTTTTTAAGCTTTGCAAGGGACAAATCCTTTAGACCAGAGTGACACTACAACGATCTGATGAATAATGGAGATGGTAAAAACAAACAAACCTGCAGCTTTATATCTGCAAACAGGGTTGTAAATGCAGCTTTGAGTGTGAATGGTGCAAACTGCACAAGAAATAATGCAAGTAAAACCTGCACACAACACCTTGGAATCAATGGATACAATAAGTTTCAAAAGTAGAAACTTAAAGATTCTATTTGGTTTCCTTGTGGTATAAAGAGCAATAATGTTTGGGCAAACGCCAGTCCTCCCAGCTGATTGCTTGCTTCCCACTGACAACCATCAGGAGAGCGGACACAAGAACTGCGCTGGATTCTGGCCGTCCCTCTGACATCAGTGCAGTTTGCATTTCAATCCTCCTGGGTTGTCAGTGCAACGTAGATAATAGAGTATTTGTAGCGTGATATGAGAATGTGTTCTGCACTGATGACAATATTTTATTGTTTAAAGCCATTTGTTATTTTCTCTTGGGAGTGAAGGTCGGGATCGTCTTTCCTGTTGAAACGAGAACAGACACATTGTTTAGTGTTTATAGAAGTATCTGAAAAAGTCAACGGAAAAGTGCTAAAGTTACAAGGGGAAAGCAAGACAAAAGGTTTTGAAAGTGAGACCCAGGGCAAGTATTAGGAGGCAGGGTGCTCTCCTGTATTTCCTGGTGGCCTAGGATAGCTTCCACAGAAAAAGGAAAAAGAACAGACTTCGGTGAAATTGTACAAGCTGACCAAGAAAATATTGGGACCGGAGAAGAGCAGGCAACTGAGAAAACCAGCTCCTTTCATTTCAGTAGGGTTGTTCTAGCAGTGAGCAGAGGAGTCTCCCCACTAATCACATGATGGGCCATCCAAAAAAAAAAAAAGGAGTGGTCAACCTCTTTAAGGCGAAATTCACACACTGTGCAGCTTTTCCAGACCTAAAATCAGCAGCATTTTATAGTATCAACAAAACGGATCCACATGTTGACATTTTGCATTAACTGTAGCATGTTCATTTCTGTTGTGGAAGATAACCTTTGTGGTGCATTTAACAAAGAAAAAAAAATGTAAAAAAAATAATCAAATATGCAGAAACTATGCATTTGTCAATTATACAAAATTTTCAACACATACATGATGTGTGAACCCAGCCAACAGTGGCATCCAACATTATAACACTATAAGGGTATGTGCACACGCTGCGGATCCACAGCAGGTTTCCCAAAGTTTACAGCACCATGTAAACCTATGGGAAAAAAAAAACGCTGTGCACATGCTGCGGAAAATTCAGCGCGGAAACGCAGCGGATTATTTTCCGCAGCATGTCAATTCTTTGTGCGGATTCCGCAGCGGTTTTCAACCAGCACCAATAGGAAAGTGCAGTTGAAAACCCACAGAGTAATCCGCAGAAGAAACTGCGAGAAAATCCGCAGTGAAAACCGCAGTGGTTTTGCACTGCGGATTTTCCAAATCCGCTGCGGAAAAATCCGCAGCAGAATCCGCAGCGTGTGCACAATCCCTAAGGCCATGTTCACACTTTGCGGTTTTTACCGCGGATCCGCGGCGATTTTGATGCTGCGGGTCCGCAGCAGTTTCCATAGCATTTACATTAACATGTAAACCCTATGGAAACCGCAAACCGCTGTGCACATGCTGCGGGAAAAACCGCGCAGAAACGCAGCGGTTTACAACCCGCAGCATGTCACTTCTTTGTGCAGAATCGCAGCGATTCTGCACCCATAGAAATGCATTGAACCCGCTTACTTCCCGCATGGGGCTGTGCCCACGATGCGGGAAGTAAGCGGATAATGTGCGGGTGGTACCCGGGGTGGAGGAGAGGAGACTCTCCTCCAGGCCCTGGGAACCATAAATAGTGTAAAAAAAAAAAGAATTAAAATAAAAAATGATGCTATACTCACCTCTCAGCGCTGCACGCGGCCGTCCGGTCTCAGTTGCTGTGCGAGCAGGGCCTGCGGTGACGTCGCGGTCACATGACCGTGACGTCACGAAGGTCCTTCTCGGCACAGCATCTTTGGAACCGGACCGCCGTGTGCAGAGCCGAGGAGATCAGGACATCAGAGGGTGAGTATAGCCAATTTTTATTATTTTTAACATTACTATTGATGCTGCATATTGCTGCATATGCGGCATCAATAGTATAGGAGTAATCCCGCAGCGGAAACTGCAAAACAAACCGCGGTAAATCTGCAGGGATAACCGCAGCGGTTTTGCTCGGCAGATTTATCAATTCCGCTGCGGGAGAACCCGCAGAGCACGCCGCAAAGTGTGCACATAGCCTAAGTCTGCAGTGGCTATATGAACACGTAGGAAATGTGGTGCAGAATTTTCTGCACTAAATCTGCATCTCCTGACAGAAAACGCAGGTGCAGATTTGATGCAGTTTCTGTGCAGTTTCTGTGCAGATTTTACTCGTGCAGATTTTTATCATGGAGGGGTGTAGAAAGGCTGCAGAACTGCACAAAAGAAGCAACATGCACTTCTTTGAAATCTGCAGCGTTTCTGCGCAGATTTTTCTGCACCATGTGCACAGCTTTTTTTTTTTTCACATTGATTTACATTGTACTAAATCACAGTGCAGTTCTGCACCAATTCTGCACTAAATCTGCATCGTGTGCACATACCCTTAATATCCATTGAACAGATGCAATAAAATAGCACAATATGCAAATACCTTCTTCAGAGAAGAAGAGGACTAGAACTCTAGCTATTGGAGGTAGCAACTCCAAAATTCAATATCGACCCTATAATAAGCCTTGCCACATAACTTAGGATAGCACTGCATGGCCTAAAAGTCTCCTTACGCCGGCTTGCCAAGCTCCACAGAAATAAACCTTTCCCCTTACATTCTGTCAACGGCCTCACACCCAGACAAATTAAACTTCTTGCTTTTCGCTGATGAGCAGCAAACACCCCAAAATGTGTGTGCAAATGGAGTTCTGGTTTGGCTTCTTATCCTAAATCATGAGCCAAGGCTAGTTAAAGGGTCAATGCTGACTTTCAGGATTGTTACTTCCAATAGGTCGCACTAAAGTTCTAATCCTCCTCTTCCCCAAATAGGCTATTTGCATATCTAAATTGCCAGAGGCGCAAATAATGGCCTAAAAAGTCTCCTTACACCGGCATGACACTCTACACAAGGAGAAACATTCCCCTATAGACTCCCTAAAATATCCCAATATATTCATTAAATGGATTATATAAACTAGCCTATGGGCCAACGATGGGGGGTTCTTGGTGCTGATCCAATACTTTGACGTATTGCCATTTTCTATTACATAACTCTAAGCATCTAGATCATCAAGTATTAGGATTATCTGGAGCCGCTCTCCACCCTCTTACTCAAATAATTTGCATGGTCCAGCTAAATACATGGTTTAAAGCAGTGTATAGCTAAACTGTACAGTCAGAGCTTCAGAATTCACAGTTGCGAAGGACACGGAAATGTATATCGCTCATTCACTGTGTCCTAACCTTGGCACTGTGCACAGTTAGATTTTGGCTTATAGATGATTTGTCACTTGTCAAAAAATGACGCTGTTGTTCTTATGAATCCGGCATAGTTTTGCTTTTGTTCCTGCGCCTCTCCGTTCCGGAAATATGACCGCCTCACCCTGTATGCAAATCCTGACTATTCAGCCAAGTGGGCGTACACCTCAACAATCCTCCCGGAAAGAAGAGGCTTTTTTTCTTTTGCTCCTGCGCTCCTCCATTTCAGAGATATGGCTCCATTTTCTCTGTATATACGGTAAATCGTCTTTCTTTTTCTTTTTTTTTTTTTTTTAGACAACTGGTCCTCAAGAAGGCGCCCACTGATTAGTTTTGGACCACTACGGCTTGTATTACAAGGCTAGATTTTTACACAGGGAAAAGGCGGCCATATCTTGGGAACGGAGAGGCGCAGGAGCGAAAAAAAAAACAACGCTGGTTTCAGGGAAAAAAAATGGCAACTACAACAGGGAGAAACAAACAAATAAAAAGTGACTGATCATCTGATCATTTTTAATACAATCCATTACAAATTACTGATGACAACATTTTTCCCTTTAGGGTATGTGCACACGATCAGGAATGTTCGCGTTTTTTCGCGATATAATACGCTATAAAAACGCATAAAAAACGCTTGGATATGCATCCTATCATTTAGAATGCATTCCGCAATTTTTGTGTACATGATGCGTTTTTTTTTTTCCGCAAAAAAAACGCATTGCGGGAAAAGAAGCATCATGTTCATTCTTTTTGTGGATTTTTTGCAGATTTCCCATTGTTTTGGAGTGTCAGGGAAAAAACGCAAAAAATCTGCATAAAATCCGCAAAAAATGCGTCAAATCCGCGCAAAAAACGCATGCAGAATTCCTGCGGAAAACCTCAGGTTTATGTCAGGAAAATTCTGCAAGCATTCCGGACGTGTGCACATACCCTTAGGAAATCAATGCAATAAAAGTGAGGAATTGCAAAAGATCCAGAGATAAATTGACCAACTACAAAGAGCAAATATTTGTTACTTGTACGGCCTTCAAAGAAAATCCAGCTAATTATCCTGATTACATTGAGCCGTCGTCTAGCTAGAGCCGGTATCTGCGGCTGCAGGGTTTAGAAAATTTGTCCCATAAAATGTTTCTTTGAAAAATCTGAAAATCGATTCCATTCAATGTGCAGATGAAGTCAGCGAATAATGTGTCCCATTACAGGATTTCTTGCTGCTTCTATCAGGGGGTGAGCTAAATTTAGGCTGGGACCGTTTATTAGATACGCAAAGATGTCAGATGTCCCATTTTAAACAATGGTAGCCCTGTGTATGTGGCATGCCGAGCGCGCTAGGGTATCACAATAAAGCCGAAGCTACACAAACACACAAGCTGCAGAGCTGCCTCCTACACAGGGCCGCTTTTATACAAACTGGGGCCTTGGGAAAAAGCTTAAAGTGGAGCTCCAAATGCTCACATATTGCCCCATCACACAGAAACATTGTGGTTGTATTTACATGCACGGAGTTCAGGCCACTAAACAAACATGATCAACAATACTGAAGTCATTTGATGCTTGTTTCTTCTTTACGCCGGCTGAGGAACAATGATGGGGACAGAACAATCACTAAAGTAAAGGTACCTTCACACGAAACGACATCGCTAGCGATCCGTGACGTTGCAGCGTCCTCGCTAGCGATATCGTTTCGTTTGACACGCAGCAGCGATCAGGATCCTGCTGTGATGTCGCTGGTCGCTGAATAAAGTCCAGAACTTTATTTGGTCGTCCGATCGCTGTGTATCGTTGTGTTTGAAAGCAAAAGCAACGATACCAGCGATGTTTTACACTGGTAACCAGGGTAAACATCGGGTTACCAAGCGCAAGTCCGCGCTTAGTAACCCGATGTTTACCCTGGTTACCAGCGTAAAAGTAAAAAAAACAAACAGTACATGCTCACCTGCGCGTCCCCCAGCGTCTGCTTCCTGACACTTACGGAGCACCGGCCCTAAAGTGAAAGTGAAAGCACAGCGGTGACGTCACCGCTGTGCTGTTAGGGCCGGAGCTCAGTCAGTGTCAGGAAGCAGACGCTGGAGGACGAGCAGGTGAGCATGTACTGTTTGTTTTTTTTACTTTTACGCTGGTAACCAGGGTAAACATCGGGTTACTAAGCGCGGCCCTGCGCTTAGCAACCCGATGTTTACCCTGGTTACCCGGGGACCTCGGCATCGTTGGTCGCTGGAGAGCGGTCTGTGTGACAGCTCTCCAGCGATCAAACAGCGACGCTGCAGCGATCGGCATCGTTGTCGCTATCGCTGCAGCGTCGCTTCGTGTGAAGGTACCTTAAGGGTACCGTCACACATTGAAATTTTCATCGCTGCGACGGCACGATCCGTGACGTCGCAGCGATCGTATGATCATCGCTCCAGCGTCGTAGACTGCGGTCACACGTTGCAATCACGGCGCTGGAGCGATGACGAAGTCCCCGGGTAACCAGGGTAAACATCGGGTAACTAAGCGCAGGGCCGCGCTTAGTAACCCGATGTTTACCCTGGTTACCAGCGTAAACGTAAAAAAACAAACAGTACATACTCACCCGTCGGTGTCCTTCAGGTCCCTTGCCGTCTGCTTCCTGCTCTGAGTGCAGCCGTACAGTGAGAGCAGAGCGCAGCACCGCTGTGATCTGCTCTCACTTTCCGGCCGGCACTCAGAGCAGGAAGCAGACGGCAAGGGACCTGAAGGACACCGACGGGTGAGTATGTACGGTTTGTTTTTTTACGTTTACGCTTGTAACCAGGGTAAACATCGGGTTACTAAGCGCGGCCCTGCGCTTAGTTACCCGATGTTTACCCTGGTTACAAGCGAAGACATCGCTGGATCGCTGTCACACACAACGATCCAGCGATGTCAGCGGGTGATCAAGCGACGAAAGAAAGTTCCAAACGATCTGCTACGACGTACGATTCTCAGCAGGGTGTCTGATCGCAGTAGCGTGTCAGACACTGCGATATCGTAACGATATCGCTAGAACGTCACGAATCGTAACGTCGTAGCGATGGAAATTTCAATGTGTGACGGTACCCTAACTCAATCTGTCCACACACAGTATCATCAGCAGCCCATCTACAGTTTACACCCAGCGATGTGCTGCTGAGAACAATGATTTTTATCCAGGCATAAACTATCCAATCACTCAATGAATAGGCAGCATTTTGCTGGTTTAGTATTATTTACCCCATAGTCCTCCACATAGTATAATGCACCACATAGTCCTCCATATTGAATAATGCACAGCCCATAGACCGCCATATAGTATAATACACTTCCCATAGCCCTCCATGCAGAATAATATACTACATGGAGGACTATAGGGAGTGTATTATACTACATGGAAGTCTATGGGAAGTGTATTATACTATATGGAGGGCTATGGGGAGTGTATTATACTACATGGAGGACTATGGGGAGTGTAATCCCTCATGTTTCTGTGTGTGGTGTATGGGATACATCATAGCAGCTAGCTTACACCCAGAAAGCCCAGAAAGAACTGACAAATAGAGACTGCAGAGGGGAAATCTGGTGAAAACTGAAGGATACAAGTCCTAACAACCAAAAAGAGTATCAATTCCTCATTTACACACACAGAACAACTGATTCTGAAAAGGTCACCTAAACCTACAGATAGTCCTGACATACAGTGGTGCTTGAACGTTTGTGAACCCTTCAAAATTTTCCAAAAGAAGCCCAAAATATCAGACTTGTGTTATTTTTAAAATGCTAAAAATAAGTGTCAAATGTATGTGAACCTTAGGATTGGAAAAATAATTTGAAAGTGAGCCTGGTGTTTTCCATCAATAGAATGACAATCAGGTGTGAGTGAACGACTTGTTTTTATTTTAGAACAGGGATCTACCAAAGTTTTATCTTAACACGTTTGTGGAAGTGTGTCATGGCAAAGTCAAATGTTTTGACTCATTTACTTAATTTTGCTCTTTATCTACTATTAGAACATGTGTGGAAATCGGATGTAATTTTAAGTCAAATTTATGCAGAAACTAAAAATGCTGAAGGATTCAGCCAGAGAGGCAGGCACAGACAATCTGCTGCAAGTTCTATGGAAATGACAGGCCTTTTGGAAGAAGCGCATAAGTGAAACGGCGGCATCGAGGTAGGAGTGTACGGCACTTAGGAACTTTTGCACCAGTCACCTTGTAAATACCGGTACTAGTTTTTGGGATTAAATTAAGTACCATCTTTTTTTCTCTGTTTAAACACAATGTTCCACTGTTGCAGATACTCTGCTATGGGTACAGAGAACGTATAAACAGAGAGATTGGGCCACTATTTATACTACATACCTCTTACTAAGTACCCTAAGTGATTTCTTTAATCCTTATGTTTGATCATTTTGCATTTGCACTTTATTTGGACCATTAAATAGTTCTTACATATTAGGACACTGAAAGTTTCAATGTACGTACTTTACTATTTGTTCATGATTTGGTATGTATCATATTTATACTGGGCATTAAGGATACTGTCATCTTAAAATTTATTTCCAGTGCACTACCTTTTTGTTACGTAAGGTTTGAATTTTTACATTTTTAATTTAAATATTTATTTTTAAAACAGAATTTTGCAATTTGAAGCCGCCTTTCCTCATATGATTATTTGAGGTTGTGTATTACTGCTTGAAATATAGAATGTATGAACCTGGGATTTTTATTTTCCCTACTGTCGTAGACCTGGCTTTCCTAGGAATAGTAGCAGCATGAGAAACGACAGAATTAACAGTCAGTACAGATGATATGGCTATGCCATGTCACTTCATACAACAAGAAGTTGCAAAAAGAAAAATATATAAAGATGGTCGATCATAAGACACCAAGTTTCATTTTCCAATAGAGTGTTCTGTACAGTCACAAATGTTGAAATCCATAGCCACATCATGTGATCGGATGAAAAGTAATAATGACAAAGTACACGTTTGCATGTCCCAGATTTTCCAATGACAAAAATTGGACGTTTTGTAAAAATTCCAAGTATCTTTGCATGTATTTATGACAGATTTATTGGTTTGGCTCAACAGAAGTTTACATGTCTGCGTCATATGCACATACTATGATCTGCACCCAACGTTCCATTGTCAAACAGGAGCCCCAAGGCTTTTTTTTTTTTTTCTGACAAGCAATAACTAACCACTTGCATGAATTCCAATGTATGACTTTTAGATGGAATTTCACCCTGGAGCACATGAACACATAGAAGTCATAAATAGTTGGTCAGCAGGCATCAACATATTGGATGGGGTAACCATAACCTTAATAATAATGTTTATTTTTATATAGCGCTAACATATTCCGCAGCGCTTTACAGTTTTGCACACATTATCATCCTTAGGAACAAAACAGATCGAAGAAGTGACAAAATGCAGATAATACGGCTGCTATTTGTAAAACACATAATGGGGGATTTATCAAGTGAGACGTGTTGTACCCCAGACGACTGAATGGCCCTGGCAGCCGACGGTCTGTGGTGTATTTGGGCGCCAACAGACTGATGGGCAGTGAGATGTCAATTGGACATGTCCTTCAGACTGCCGATGGCATTGCTCTCTCTGAGATAAGCCACTGACCAATGTGTCAGTCGTCTACTTTCCCATAGAGAAAACAAGAGCGTTTGGCCTAGTAAGCACTCCTGCGTGTGAGGGTGGGCTGAGGAGGCTGTCGAACTGAATGTGGGCCAAAGCATTGTACAGTCAGCAGCCATCTACTGTTCCCTCCTTAAGCCCTTTAATACACATTAGACTAACGTCGACTGAACGCACTGATAAATGGGTTTGGCCGACAGTAATGTGTATGGGGTCTTCCCAACTCTCACTAGACAACTGATGCTGGGAAGATAAGAATCCAGCATGTCTGATTTCGGATGGCTGATCCTTTTGTCTTCCCTGAATCGGGACATGGCTTGATGTCACCTTTGTATTGAAAGGTGACATCAAGCTCGGCTTAGTGATGGAGAGGTGTCAATAACGTGTCAAGCTGTGAGGGAGTGCAGCTTCAGTGATGGCACTGCTAGTCACTGAAGCTCCGCTCCCAGCATCTCATTCACCAGTAGTTTTCAGCCGGGGCGGCCGCATCTTGGCACTGTCCTGGTTGAAAACTGTATATACCCCAGATAAGAATTACGGCATGGGACAAAAAGATGGACAGCTATGGTATATTGTTGGTTTATTATTCTACTTTTTTTTTTTTTACAGGAGATCGAGGGCGTCGCATGGATTAGGAATAACAATAAAATGGTCAGTTTGTGTTGTGTTTTATTTCATTAAAAGACTTTAATCTGGCTGTTTATTTAACATGTACCAACTATAGGATTAGTAATACATTTGGCACATCTCTTGGGCTGTCTGGATTTTCCTGCGCACAATCTCATGGCTGGTGCAAATTTCATCAACAATGCACTGACTATATGTCATTTTAGTAAATTGTAGGAAATTTGCAATGTTGCAACAGAACACACCATTTGGTTATGCAGCGGCTCAGGGCAAAAGGTTGCATGAGATAGCACTTTTAATATCTATTTTTGGTGTAAAGGAAATTATAAATTCCCCCATAAACTTATGGAATGTGTACAAATTGCTAAAACAGGAAATTAAAAAGATTTTTCCAGGATTTTCAGATTCATCCTTGGGTGTATTTATAATTCCGCCAGTGAAGAGCCATGAATGAGCACCGACTGACTATACACAAGTCGTTCAGTGATCGACCAACAGACAGACCGATGAATAATGGAGGGGAGAGAACGATCGCCGAACTGATCATTCTGTTCCCACATAACACTATATTGTATAGGCAGGATGTGTCCTGGTTACATGGGCGATGTGCTACCAATAATTTTTTTCCCCAGCAAAAACAATTCACTCACTCACCTAATGAAGTAGAGTTTTGCCCTGTACAGTTATATGAAAAAGTTTGGGCACCCCTATTAATCTTAAGCTTAATGTTTTATAAAAATAGTTTTTTTTGCAACAGCTATTTCAGTTTCATATATGTAATAACTGTTGGACACAGTAATGTTTCTGCCTTGAAATGAGGTTTATTGTACCAACAGAAAATGTGCAATCTGCATTCAAACAAAATTTGACAGTATGGGCACCCTTATCATTTTCTTGTTTAAAATACTCCTACCTACTTTTTACTGACTTACTAAAGCACTTTTTTGGGTTTTGTATCCTCATTGAGCTTTGAACTTCATAGCCAGGAGTATGCAATCATGAGAAAAGCTACTTAAAGTGGCCACTTGCAAGTTGTTCTCCTGTTTGAATCTCCTCTGAAGAGTGGCATCATGGGCTCCTCAAAACAACTGTCAAATTATCTGAAAACAAAGATTATTCAACATAGTTGTTCAGGGGAAGGATACAAAAAGCTGTCTCAGAGATTTAACCTGTCAATTTCCTCTGTGAGGAACATAGTAAGGAAATGGAAGAACACAGGTACAGTTCTTGTTAAGGCCAGAAGTGGCAGGCCAAGAAAAACATCAGAAAGGCAGAGAAGAAGAATGGTGAGATCAGTCAAGGACAATCCTCAGACCACCTTCAGAGAGCTGCAGCATCAACTTGCTGCAGATGGTGTCACTGTGCAAGTGGCCACTTTAAGTAGCTTTTCTCATGATTGCATACACGTGGCTATGAAGTTCAAAGCTCAATGAGGTTACAAAACCAAACAAACTGCTTTAGTAAGTCAGTAAAAAGTAGGTAGGAGTATTTAAAACAAGAAAATGATAAGGGTGCCCATACTTATGCACCTGTCAAATTTTGTTTGAATGCAGATTGCACATTTTCTGTTAGTACAATAAACCTAATTTCAAGGCAGAAACATTACTGTGTCCAACAGTTATTAGATATATGAAACTGAAATAGCTGTTGAAAAAAAAAATAATTTTTATAAAACATTAAGCTTACGATTAATAGGGGTGCCCAAACTTTTTCATATAACTGTAGCAGGTGATTGCTAGCATGTAAGGCGATGGATAATCGGGAAAGAGTGTGCCTACAAAACGCTGATTATTTCCTGCTGTAAATGTACCATTAGGGTAGGCCATCAATGTCTGGCACCCATGATGAGGTTTGTTTTGCTAATCAGTGGAACCTCAAGGGTCCAACCTCAGTGGGTTACGTTTGTCTGAATAATCCCTTGGGTACATTATAAACTTGTATATGGGTGCAAGTTTCATCCCGAACGACAGCTTTATAGATTTCCATAAAGCTGACAGATCAGGGCTTTCGCCCTTGAGAATTGTCAATGTATTTTTCACCATTATAACCCATGTAAGCTTAAAAATGAAGAAAGCCACAAGAGCGCAAGACATGGAGTCTCTCCATAACTAAAGGGTTTCCCCCTCCTAATTCCCATTTACTAATGCTAAATAGTAATAAAAATGACTTACCCTTTGTTTAACATATGAAGCCAAAGATCATGCGACGCCCAGTTCTTCATAGTTGGCAAGAATCTAGCACGGACACAACGCTCATTAATTGTGTGTCACAATACAATCCGCAGAGTATGGGTTTCCCTCCGACGGCTGTATGGGGAGGCGGAGGGCGACAATGGTGCAGCCTGTGCCTTTATCTAGTCCATCTCAACCTCGTGTAGACTGGTGTAAAGAAAGTTATTGTAGTGATGAAAGGTTCTTTCAGACAAGGATAAGGAGTTCCTTTATTCTGATTAATTTTTATTTCCCTACAAGAATCTTTATCCTATAGAGACCACCTGCCTGACGGAAGGAGAAGACAACGCGGCACTAACACTGCACAGTGCACCGATACTCTAGATACAAGGCTCCGTGCATCACGATCAATGTGACGCTTACTCTATGCATGCTGGTATACGTTCCAGAATTTTTGGCGTTGCAATTTGCTGGTAATTTCCTGTCCCTCTGTGTGTCATATGTTGCACACATTCTGTGCCATGGCTCATCAGATGCCATATGGGCGGCGTAGAGGTCAGTAGACAGTACAGATATTTAATGGCGCCATGCAAAAACCTCGGTATACCCGCAAAATGGTTGACAGGGACATTTCTGACGAGAATACAATTGAAATGATATGATTATTATACAGCTCTTCTATGCTAAAAAAAAAATAAAATAACGGGTTTTCGAGGAATAAAAAATAATCCTAATTGGAGGAAATGTAAGAAATAAATATACGTAAACCCTAGTCACCTTAATGGTCCCTGTCCGATTTGTCCTAGGGTAATAAAATGCCTGCGGCCACATGTGCCATGTGTAAGATGTCACCAATGCAAAACAAGTCACTTAGACCGGCGGGTGAGAAACTAGTTGAGTAAGGATTTTTATTTTAATGATTTACAGTCATCAGCTTACATTTTCAATTCCTGGAAAACGCCTTTAAACTCTTCACGACATATGTCATATACATACAGTTAGGTCCATATATATTTGGACAGAGACAACATTTTTCTAGTTTTGGTTATAGACAATACCACAATGAATTTTAAACAAAACAATTCAGATGCAGTTGAAGTTCAGACTTTCAGCTTTCATTTGAGGGTATCCACATTAAAATCGGATGAAGGGTTTAAGAGTTTCAGCTCCTTAACATGTGCCACCCTGTTTTTAAAAGGACCAAAAGTAATTGGACAGATTCAATAATTTTAAATAAAATGTTCATTTTTAGTACTTGGTTGAAAACCCTTGGCTGGCAATGACTGCCTGAAGTCTTGAACTCATGGACATCACCAGACGCTGTGTTTCCTCCTTTTTGATGCTCTGCCAGGCCTTCACTGCGGTGGTTTTCAGTTGCTGTTTGTTTGTGGGCCTTTCTGTCTGAAGTTTAGTCTTTAACAAGTGAAATGCATGCTCAATTTGGTTGAGATCAGGTGACTGACTTGGCCATTCAAGAATATTCCACTTCTTTGCTTTAATAGACTCCTGGGTTGCTTTGGCTTCATGTTTTGGGTCATTGTCTATCTGTAGGATGAAACGACGACCAATCAGTTTGGCTGCATTTGGCTGGATCTGAGCACACAGTATGTCTCTGAATACCTCAGAATTCATTTGGCTGCTTCTGTCCTGTGTCACATCATCAATAAACACTAGTGACCCAGTGCCACTGGCAGCCATGCATGCCCAAGCCATCACACTGCCTCCGCCGTGTTTTACAGATGATGTGCTATGCTTTGGATCATGAGCTGTACCACGCCTGCGCCATACTTTTCTCTTTCCATCATTCTGGTAGAGGTTGATCTTGGTTTCATCTGTCCAAAGAATGTTCTTCCAGAACTGTGCTGACTTTTTTAGATGTTTTATAGCAAAGTCCAGTCTGGCCTTTTTATTCCTGATGCTTATGAGTGGCTTGCACCATGCAGTGAACCCTCTGTATTTACTTTCATGCAGTCTTCTCTTTATGGTAGATTTGGATATTGATACGCCGACCTCCTGGAGAGTGTTGGTCACTTGGTTGGCTGTTGTGAAGGGGTTTCTCTTCACCATGGAGATTATTCTGCGATCATCCACCACTGTTGTCTTCCGTGGGCGCCCAGGTCTTTTTGCATTGATGAGTTCACCAGTGCTTTCTTTCTTTCTCAGGATGTACCAAACTGTAGATTTTGCCACTCCTAATATTGTAGCAATTTCTCGGATGGGTTTTTTCTCTTTTCGCAGCTTAAGGATGGCTTGTTTCACTTGCATGGAGAGCTCCTTTGACCGCATGGTTACTTCACAGCAAAACCTTCCAAATGCAAGCACCACACCTCAAATCAACTCCAGGCCTTTTATCTGCTTAATTCAGAATGACATAATGAAGGGATTGCCCACAACTGTTCATGAAATAGCCTTGGAGTCAATTGTCCAATTACTTTTGGTCCCTTTAAAAACAGGGTCGCACATGTTAAGGAGCTGAAACTCCTAAACCCTTCATCCAATTTTATTGTGGATACCTCAAATGAAAGGTGAAAGTCTGAACTTCAACTGCATCTGAATTGTTTTGTTTAAAATTCATTGTGGCAATGTCTATAACCAAAATTAGAAAAATGTTGTCTCTGTCCAAATATATATGGACCTAACTGTACATGACATGTCATGTATCCCCCTGTGACGTTGGTTCTGGCGTTGAGCCCACATCTTTTATGACACATGACACCTGATTGGACACCTGAGTGCCCCTAACAGCAGCGGGATTAATCGCGATCCACCCACTGCTGTTAACATGATAGATACCACTGTGAATCTCTAACAAGGGCATTTAACATGTTCGCGCCAGAAAAGCATCACTAACCACGCCTATCAGCACTCCTGTCACATGATCGCGGCACGCCGATGGGGCTGTCACTGCAGATCTGCTACGAGCACCGCCCCGTGGTAGGAGTTCATAGCAGATGAGCATAGTTCTGCCACAGTGTAAAAAAAAAAAAAAAAAAAAAAGATTACATTCACATGCACTGGATGCAGAATATTAACGGAGCTGACGAATCTTGACATAAGTCAACTTGATTTGCTCACCAAGTAGAGTATGTTTTTGCTCATTTTCAGTTTCCTTTTTTTTTAAATCCGTTCTTATAAAGGAAGCTCCTCTTTAATGACACCGGAGATCATAGTCACTCGCACAGACATTGCCCCACTTCTCCTTTGGTCATCTCTGGACTATATGACTTCGTAGGCACGAACTATTGTCCGTGAAAACAATTGAGGAGGGAAGGGAGGGGCGGTAGGGGTGTACAAAGAAAAATAATAATAAAATAATTCAGGTCAGACTTTGCAGTGTAACATGGATAAAATCTGGGTCAGAGCGATTGCCTCTGGCTTGTCACAAATTATTTGATACAGAAGCGCATCACTAGGGTGCCAACTGGTTAGCAATCCCTAATCTGACGCGATGTAATGAGAGTGTCTGCAAGAAAAGAGCAGAGCGGCTAACTCTACATTTACTAGTAAAACCACGGAACTAATGACACTATAGAAACTGCTATTACGTCTCTGTTCACACTTGTAAGGGATCCAGAATTTAAAAAATGGGTTTGTTACAAACGAAGACACTATGGATGCAGACTTTCTTTTCCAATTTGCATCTTTTTCTGTTCAGTTTGCAACAAATCCGTTTTCTGTTTTCTATTTTTTACTTGAAGACTTTTAGGGCATGTGCACACATCAGGATTTCTTGCAGAAATTTCCTGAAGAAAACCGGAAATTTTCTGCAAGAAATCCGCATTTTTTTTTTTTTTGCGTTTTTTTCCCGGTTTTTTTAGCATTTTGCAAGCGAAATTAGCTTGCAGAATGCTAAAGTTTTGACTGACTGACAGGTTGGTCACACTTGTCAAACATAGTGTTTGACAAGTGTGACCAACTTTTTACTATAGATGCTGCCTATGCAGCATCAATAGTAAAAGATAGAATGTTTAAAAGTAATAAAAAAAATTTAAAAAAATGGTTATACTCACCTGCAGACAGCCGATCTCCTCAGCGGCGTCCGTTCCTATAGATGGTGTGTGCGCAGGACCTTCGATGACGTCGCGGTCACGTGAGCGATCACAAGACCGCGACGTCATCCCAGGTCCTTCATCACACACCAGCTATAGGAACCGAAGCCGCAGCGTGCACCTGAGAGGCGGGAAGACTCCGGAGGCCATCGAAGGTGAGTATATCACTATTTTTTATATTAATTCTTTTTTTTTTACCAATTATATGGTAATATACATATATATATGGTCTCCTCTCCTCCACCCTGGGTACCAACCGCACATAATCTGCTTACTTCCCGCATGGTGTGCACAGCCCCGTGCGGGAAGTAAGCAGATCAATGCATTCCTAGGTGTGCGGAACCCCACAATTCCGCTAATTTAATGAACATGTTGCTTTTTTTTTCCGCGATGCGATTTTTTCGCGGAAAAAAATGCAACATTTGCACAAAAAATGGGGAATACACTGAAAATAATGGGAGGCATATGTTAGCGTTTTTTCGCGTTTTTATCACGTTTTTATAGCGAAAAAACGCGAAAATACTGAACGTGTGCACATGGCCTTAGGATTTGAGCCATGCACAGTGCTTAAAAATAAAAAAAAAAAATAAAACCCATTAATAAAAATATGTATATATTTTTATAATTATATAATATATTAATGCATTATTAAAGATATTAAAGATATTTACTTATATATGTATTTCTATTGATATATATATATATATATATATATTTATTTTTATTTTTTATTTTTTTCTTCTTTTTAAATATACAAATAATCTTGAAGAAAAAGCAGAAGCTCTGAAGGTTTTGTTACATTTTTGCAGATGATTCCGCTACATAAATTACTTCTAAATGTGATGCAGCAGCAATCTGATGTACTGAAGACTTTATATGATTATTAGATTTTATATTATATTTTATATAATATTTAACTTTGCATTTAGGAAGCAATCGAACATTTAAAAAAATAAATAAAGTTCTGGGTGAAAGTGGACATGATTCTTCTATCACTGAACCAGTACGATTTTAAGGCTCATTCAGACGTCTGTGCAAATTGGTGAGAGGTCAGATCGCAATGCACGGACTGGCAGCGGCACCTTAATGGAAATATATGAAGCGGTCATGCTCGGGTCGGGAGAGCCGCCGGTCAGTCCGTGCTTGGACATCTGAATGAGTCCTTAGTATTTGCAATCTCCAGTGATCAGTACTTTGCAGAGGCCACTACAGGGGAATTAAAGTAATACAATCAGGAAAGGCGGGAGATGCTGATAATTAGCGGCTCTTTGCTCTGCCTCAAATGGGTTTCACAAGCAGAGGACATCTATAAGATCCATATGGGCTGTTAATAAGACGACCATAATATAGGACTTTGTGGAACTGTTACTGGAACTTGCCCATTACATCTCATCCATTAACATTCCACAAACAGAAGAAACAGATACACAAATTACACAGTAAAATGGATACATAGGGAGATCAAGCATGGGATGAAAGAGCTAAAATATCCACATTGTTACCCGTTTACTAGGCACACAGAAGACTATTGAACAAGCTGGCTATTCTTGGTTTCCATGGTCTTGAGGCGGTCACAGTCATGAGAACATATAGCCTTGAATCATTATAGACCTCCCTTGGAATTAATAGTTACCACCCGTCCAATGTAAATCTAAGAAACTCTACAACATCCAAACTACAAGGTATATAGGCCTCTTTCACACTTCCGTTTTTACAATCTGCACAGGATCCGGCAAAATGTTGAAATGACGGATCCTGTGCAGATTGTAAAAAACGGGTGCACTGGGCCCGTCTTTCTGATGGACCCGTCCAGGCTATGTGCACCTGCTGTGTATGCGTCTTCGCAGAGGTTTTCCGCTGCGAAAACGCATACACAACACAAAGCAGGTTAAAAAAAATAATCGCAGTATTCTCACCTACCGGTGTCCCGCGCAGCGATGCTCCGGGCAGCTAGCGTTCCTAGTAATGCATTGCAAAATCTCGCGAGAAGTTGCGATGTATTACTAGGAACGCTGGCTGCCGGGAGCAGCGGTGACGCTGCGCGGGACGTCGGTAGGTGAGAATACTGCAATTTTTTTTTTTTATTATTATTTTTAACATTATAGGCAGCATCAATAGTAAAAAGAGAAAGAAAGAAAGCGAGAGAGAATTTCCCTGATGGGAAATTCTTCCACGCATGCTCAGTTTGAAAAGGCGGGACCCGTCGCTGGATTCCTGCTTTTCACAGGCAGCGACGCATCCTGCGCCCATAGGCTTCCATTGTAACCAGTGACGGGCAGCGCAGGATGCGTCGCTGACCGATTTTCCGATGTGCAGAAAAAAACGTTCCTCTGAACGTTTTCTCTGCCCGACGGACCGTTTTTTTACGCAGGATCCAGAGCACGACGGATGAAAAGGATGGCCATCCATCACAATCCATCGCTAATACAAGTCTATGAGAAAATGCAGGATCCTGCATTCTCAAAAATTGATGAATTGTGATGGGAGCTGAAAGACGGAAGTGTGAAAGAGGTCTTACACCAAGGAATACACAGTAGACAAACCTTGTGGCAGACTCAGCCATCTGACCATCCTCCTTCCCAGTGAGGAAGAATGGAGATCTCACAGCATCAGCGGAAGACAGAGATCAGGAGAAACTTGGACTTAAAAGGAATACGGTAACTCATCTGAAAATTACCTATTGTTTAAATCAGGCTTTTAAATTTTTTCCCCCTTTAAATATAACCATCTGAATTAAAAATTAAAAAATAGAGGTCACACAATTTTTACACTGGTCACTGGAGCTATAGACTCCTATTTCATGAGCTTCACATGCGCATTGGCAGCAACAAACTGACTTCGACCCTATCTTTTGTATTGAAACATCTAATGAGTGTGTGCAATGGTAATTGTGAAGGAAATATGAACAGGAGAAGCTGGGCCGTCTATTGTAATTGGTGGATCCTGTGTTATAAGGTTTGTATAGAGAGGTTAGGCTTTTTTCACACTAGCGTCGGCTCGACGCGCGTTGTGAAATAAATGCCCGACGTGGGCAGCGGAAGCAGTCTTACGACGCATCCGCTGTCCCATTGTGATGTCGGGGGAGGAGGGGGCGGAGTTTCGAAAATGGCGGACACGACGCGCAATGTGTCGCTAATGAAAGTTCTATGGGTAAAAAACGCGTCCTGCAGACAACTTTGCAGGATGTGTTTTTTCTCATAAACGACGCATTGCAACGTATTACAAACTACGCTAGTGTGAAAGTAGCCTTACAGGTCATTGTAATCCTGCCTGGAATGAGAACAAATTTCATTAAAATCTTCCTGAAAGAGCAGGAATGAAGAGTATACAAAGTCCCAGTTCTCAGTGAGAAAATAGCAAGATATAACTTTATTATCTAATGCAGATCATACAAAAAAAAAAAAAACTATAACAGCCAAAGAAATTAAAAATAAATTTAACACAAAAACGTGATTAAAAAATAGGTTGGTTTCTCATGATATATTCTTTTTAATGGGACTTAACTTTCAACATTATGAAAAGGCCCAAAATAGATGTTTGTTTGCTGAACCGTTTCTAATACATGGATGTTAATTACCACATGCCCTTTTATATTTCGGAATTAACCTGGGGACACATTCAACTTAAGTTTATTTGTACCCCATCTGGGAACAGCATGATGTAGGGGCAGAACCACTGATTCTAAAGATATATCACTTACTGGGCTGTGTGTTGTATTTTTTTTTTTTTTTAAGAAAATCATTCTTTTCTCTGGTGAAGATCTAACAGATCTCTAAATGCTGAGCTCTCTATAACTCTGCCCACACAACTGATTGGCAGCTTTCTGTGCACACTCTGCATAGTCAGAAAGCTGCCAATCAGTGGTGAAGGCGGGGTTGGACTACATGGCAGCAGGTTTACTAGTCCTCTAGTGATAATCTTGTGCTAATAAAACTGTGATTTTATGTAAACTGCAACAAGCAGCCCAGTAAGTAAAACATTGCCGGAATCAGGGTCCCTGGCCCTACATAATAATCCTGTCAGATTAGGTGGCAAAATTCTGATGACAGATTTCCTTTAAAAAGGAGTCTCAGGACAAAATGACCATTCAAACTCTGTTTGGCCAAGCAGTCAGATGAAGAACAAGTAGATGAGAAGGTGCAACTATGTCTGCCCTCTTCTTCCTCCTGTAAGGCCCGAGCTATCAATCAAGGAGGAGAAACTTAAAAAAAAAAAGCAAGTAGGTGGGAAGGTGCACTGAAAGGTTAGGCCTTGCAGAGGGTGTACAGAGTGCCTATGATTGGTTTGAACAGTGATTTTTTGTTGACAGTCTCCCTTTTATGATCCCCCCCCCAGTTCACTGAACTATGTAGTGTCGAAATGTGAAAACTAAGAAACCAGCAAGTTCTAAATTATTAATGAAGAAATCTCTTGCTTAGAAGCGTTTCTATATTTTCTTCCTGTCTTCAACTGGCTCATATGGGGCCCATTACTGATAACTGCGTCATAAATCAACAGTCCGAACATATGAAAGCATTTACAAAATGAAGGTATTTAGCAATCCTTTTTCTTAATGTTTTAACTGTTGGGAAGGGATGAAATTCACGCGCTGCATCAAGAAGCCAACAGAAGAAAGGCCATATTTTAAAAAATCTATATATTTTTTTCACTATCCACTGGGGATTTTACAAGCATACTGTTTTTTTGGTTTTTTTTTTTAAATGGTCTTTGGCTCAATCTCGAACTATAGCGACTTGATGGATGAACGCTTTGTGGAAAGATCAATCTTGTGCAAGCCTAGATAGGTCCACCAGGGTCTTCTCCATCGTTATCTTGATAGTATCAAGCCATCGAGTTTCTGGTCTTCCTTCTCGCCTTGTTCCTATTATTGATCTGACCACAATGTCCTTCTCTAGTAATGGCTGTCTTCTTGTGAAGTGTCCAAAGTAGAGTTCAAGTCCTCTTTTTCTCTGAAGAAGCAATTTGCATATAACATTTCCCAGAGGAGCATTGCACGGCAAATAAGCCTCCTTACCTTGACAAGCCAGCTGGTATGTCACTCTCCATATGGAGAAACGTTACCCCTTAGACCCCAGTCCAGAGCCTCTCACCTAGCCAAATCAGTTCTCATGCTTCGCACTGACGAGAGCCAACAGCCCGAAACACCGTCTCTGCGAATTGAGATACTGATTTGGCTTTTATCCTAAGTCATATTGCACGACTCGTTAAAGGGTTGATTGTGACTTGTAGGATCGCTACTTCCAATAGGTGGCGCTATAGAGTTTAAGTTCTCCTTTTCTCTGAAGAGGCAATTTGCAAAGTAGTCAAGTGGTAGTTTGGAGATCCTTGCATAGAGTGACATTTCTGGCCTGATTTGTTCCTAAATTGATTTGTTTGTTCTTATGTTATTTACAGAAAGACTTTTCAGAAGTCTCATTATCATCACACGCAGGAAAAGTAACAACACCTTTGTACATAGCTGATAACTCAGGATCCACATTCACAATCATCGATATCCGTTCTCCTACTCTCCCTCCCTTCACAATAACGTCCGCACACGCTCATTAAATGCCGCAATAAAAAAAGATGGGGTCAGAGTCAGTTTATTGCAGCTAACATACATAAGTATTTCCTGAAAAAAAGTAATTAAAGCCTAGATTAACTCATGACACATTTCCTTTAATATTCGACTCCACAGAAAAGGCTTCCACTGAATGGAGCACTGGCCACCTCCACTAATTTTTGATACAGCTTAAAATAGTTATAACCTACATTTAAAGTTATTAACTATCCAGAGGATATGTGAAAACGTGAGTATCGGTGGGGTCCAATTCCTGAGATCCCCACTGATCTGAAAAGCCCCATTAGAATAGAGGGGTATCCATTGTAGCAAAGCCAGTTAGGCTAGCTAACTTTGACTAATAACCAGGGCCTGTGTTAACTAAAGGTGTGTCAGTCTGCTGAACGAAGCAGAGTCAAGTGTGAAGGTGGTGAGTGTCCAGCCAAAATGTGAGCTGTCATAGGAAAGCTGAGCAGTCATTGTGTGGAAGCTGCAGCCAGTTCAGTGTGAACTGTGCAGAGTTGAATACTTCTGTTTGGTGTTGGAGGCTGTTGGAGCTCAGGCTGAACGGGATACCAAGACTGGTGGAATCGTACCTCTTAGGCCGGCCTCACACTGGGCGTAAGACAATACGCCACGTATTATACGTCCGTACTACGGCCGTAATACGGAGAAATGTTCCCAAAATATTGATCCGTAGTCAGGGTGTGTCAGCGTATTTTGCGCATGGCATCCTCCGTATGTAATCCGTATGGCATCCGTACTGCGAGATTTTCGCGCAGGCTTGCAAAACCGACATCTAATGGATTTATGTGCTCAAATGTTCATTAAAACATATATACAGTGTATATATATATATATATATATATATATATATATATATATATGTCATTGAGACACATATATATATATTCTGTATTTATATTTACTACAGCGTGATATCTGTGAAAAGCCGGTAATTCAATTGCCGGCTTCTCATTTCTCCTGCACAAACCCGACAGGATATGAGACATGGTTTACATACAGTAAACCATCTCATATCTCCTTTTTTTTTGCATATTCCACACTACTAATGTTAGTAGTGTGTATGTGCAAAATTTCAGCGCTGTAGCTGCTGAAATAAAGGGTTAAATGGCGGAAAAAATTGGCGTGGGCTCCCGCGCAATTTTCTCCGCCAGAATGGTAAAGCCAGTGACCGAGGGCAGATATTAATAGCCAGGAGAGGGTCCGTGGTTATTGGCCCCCCCGTGGCTAAAAACATCTGCCCCCAGCCACCCCAGAAAAGGCACATCTGGAAGATGCGCCTATTCTGGCACTTGGCCACTCTCTTCCCCACTCCCTGTAGCGGTGGGATATGGGGTAATGAAGGGTTAATGCCACCTTGCTATTGTAAGGTGACATTAAGCCAGATTAATAATGGAGAGGCGTCAATTATGACACCTATCCATTATTAATCCAATTGTTGGAAAGGGTTAAAAAACACACACACACACATGATTTAAAAGTAGTTTAATGAAATAAACACAGCGGTTGTTGTGATAATTTATTGTTCTCTCAATCCATCAGGAACACCCTCGCTTGGAAAAATAATAAACGCACAAGATACATACCTTCTGGTGAACCGTCTCGTCCCACGAAGTAATCCATCTGAAGGGGTTAACTAATATTACAGGCAGGAGCCCTGCTAAATGCAGCTGTGCTCCGTGCCTGTAATCCCCGGCGAATGAATGAAATGTAGGTCATTGACCTACATTTCCTTCAGTCGCGGTGATGCGCCCCCTGGTGGATGTCCTCATATGACCTGGAGTGTGGGAAAAAGTTCCCAGGCTGCAGTTCATGAGAACATCCACCAGAGGGCGCCTCACCGCGACTGAAGGAAATGTAGGTCAATGACCTACATTTCATTCATTCGCTGGGGAATTACAAGCACGGAGCACAGCTGCATTTAGCAGGGCTCCTGCCTGTAATATTAGTTAACCCCTTCAGATGGATTACTTCGTGGGACGAGACGGTTCACCAGAGGGTATGTATCTTGTGCGTTTATTATTTTTCCAAGCGAGGGTGTTCCTGATGGATTGAGAGAACAATAAATTATTACCACAACCGCTGTGTTTATTTCATTAAAATACTTTTAAATCATGTGTGTGTGTGTGTTTTTTAACCCTTTCGTACTATTGGATTAATAATGGATAGGTGACATAATTGACGCCTCTCCATTATTAATCTGGCTTAATGTCACCTTCCAATAGCAAGGTGGCATTAACCCTTCATTACCCCATATCCCACCGCTACAGGGAGTGGGAAGAGAGTGGCCAAGTGCCAGAATAGGCGCATCTTCCAGATGTGCCTTTTCTGGGGTGGCTGGGGGCAGATGTTTTTAGCCACGGGGGGGCCAATAACCATGGACCCTCTCCTGACTATTAATATCTGCCCTCGGTCACTGGCTTTACCATTCTGGCGGAGAAAATTGCGCGGGAGCCCACGCCAATTTTTTCCGCCATTTAACCCTTTATTTCAGCAGCTACAGCGCAGAAATTTTGCACATACACACTACTAACATTAGTAGTGTGGAATATGCAAAAAAAAAGGGGATATGAGATGGTTTACTGTATGTAAACCATGTCTCATATCCTGTCGGGTTTGTGCAGGAGAAATGAAAAGCCGGCAATTGAATTACCGACTTTTCACTAACACCGCTGCGTATTTCTCGCACGTCACACTGCTGGTCAGTGTGGAATCCGTATTTTTCTCGCCCCCATAGACTTTCATTGGCGATTTTTTTGCGCAATACGGTGACAAACGCAGCATGCTGCGATTTTGTACGGCCGTAGAAAGCCGTATAATACTGAACCGTAATATACGGCTAATAGGAGCAGCCCCATTGAGAATAATTGTGCCGTTTATTTTGCGAGTTTTACGGATGTAGTTTATGCGCTCATACGTCCGTAAAACTCGCTAGTGTGAGGCCGGCCTTATTTGAATAAATTTACTCAGAAAAAAAGGACTAATCTGTTCGGGTCAGCCTGCACTGATACAAGTGTGTCTCATTAAATTAGAATATCATAAAAAAGTTTATTTATTTCAGTTCTTCAAAACAAAATAAGAAACTCATATTATATAAAGTCAATACAAACAGAGTGATCTATTTCAAGTGTTTATTTCTGTTAATGTTGATGATTATGGCTTACAGCCAATTTAAACTCAAAAGTCATTCTCTCAGTAAATTAGAATAATTAACAAAAAACACCTTCCTAAGCGTTTAAAATGGTCCCTTAGTCTGTTTCAGTAGGGTCCACAATCATGGGGAAGACTGCTGACTTGACAGATGTCCAGAAGGCAGTCATTGACACACTCCACAAGGAGGGTAAGCCACAAAAGGTCATTGCTAAAGATGCTGGCTGTTCACAGAGTGCTGTATCCAAGCATATTAATGGAAAGTTGAGTGGAAGGAAAAAGTGTGGTAGAAAAAGGTGCACAAGCAACCGGGATAACCAACATTGAAAGGATTGTTAATAAAAGGCCATTCAAAAATTTGGGGGAGATTCACAAGGAGTGGACTGCTGCTGTAGTCATTGCTTCAAGAGCCGCCACACACAGACGTATCCAGGACATGGGCTACAAGTGTCACATTCCTTGTGTCAAGCCACTTATGACCAATAGACAATGCCAGAAGGTCTTACCTGGGCCAAGGAGAAAAAGAACTAGACGGTGGTACAAGGTGTTGTTTTCAGATGAAAGTAAATTTTTCATTTCATTTGGAAATCAAGGTCCCAGAGTCTGGAGGAAGAGTGGAGAGGCCACAATCCAAGCTGCTTGAGGTTTAGTGTGAAGTTTCCACAATCAGTGATGGTTTGGGGAGCCACGTCATCTGCTGGTGTAGGTCCACTGTGTTTTATCAAGACCAAAGTCAGCACAGCCGTCTATATAATATATGAGTTTCACTTTTTGTATTAAAGATCTGAAATAAATTGACTTTTTGATGATATTCTAATTTCGTGAGAAGCACCTGTATGTATGTGCCTTCTAAATGAACTGTTTATGTGCTGTGATACCTTTGCACCCAAAAGAGGCTGTTTTTGGTTTTGAATCCCTCGGACTTTTATAAAAGAAATAAAACTGCATATTTAGACTAAACCACATTACCTGTGTGAACACTGCCTAATAGCTTGAAACCCTATACCATTAACGAGTGTCATTGCCGATTCCATTCTCTCTCTAATGGGATGCCATAGATGGCCAAGCATTGTGCATACACACTTGATCGGTGCTATATCTAAATTGGAAGGGGGGGATGGACAAGTCCTCTATTTTGGTGATCAGTGAGGGTCTTGGAAGTTGGGCTTCCCCTGATCTACTGTTTTTGCTGATTTTGTAGAAACAGAACATGGAGATGCCGGATCCCCGGCATGACCAATAAGAATGGTGCTCGATGGACCCAATGATATGAGGTCCATTAAACCATGTTGGAAGATCTCCCGACTCAACAAACATACCTCCAAAACTACTGTTTTATCTTGAAATTGCCCAGTGTAAAAATGGCATTAAGCCCCTTTGGGCCCTGTACACTGCAGCAGAGTAGGTAGACGTAGCTTAGTTCTAGTGATAGACCATGTATTCCAGGCAGCAAAAGGTCGTGTAAATCCAGTGTTCCTTCTACTAACGGCATAGTTTCCCCTTTTCACTGAACTAGCTGAACCTTTGTATCAGGGAAGCAGCCAACAAAAGTCCAGATTATAAATACAAATTATTTTCTTTCTGGCATTTACCATTATTTCAGAAATGTCAGTTTTTCTCCATTCTTATTCGTAATCTGCAATAAGCTAAACATCTAATTATCGGTAAAGTATCCGAAGAATGAGCCCTTCCGTAGTGACTACTAGATCAAAAGCCTAATATTCAGCACCCAGCAGCGTGGAACGGGGAACAATCCTGTGCCTCTATGACTGACTTACGGCATCGTTTTACCAGAGCAGTGAAATGCAACCATCCCACCATGCAAAGTTGTGGGGATTAAGCCACCTTTTGTTAGGTTCCCCCCTCCCCGCTGATACTTTCAGTCTAGTGACCATGCGTTCGGTCCTAATTCGGCATTCAGCAGAGGTGAGAAGATTTTTTTACCAAACGTACGCTACATTAAATTTTTTTTTTTTTTTTTTAATGTCAGCGTTTGACAGTGGCATTTAACGAGTTAATAGCCACGGGTGGATCGTGATTCCATCCCCGGCTGTTCCGGGAACTTGTCAGCTGTTCACAACTGCTGACATGTGCTGGGAATGATGTGGGCTCAGCGCCGGAGCCCACAGCAAAGGGAGAGAGTCTGACATCAGCGTAAATGTACGCTAAGTGATACAAACCCTCAAAAAAAAAAAGTGAAATTCCAGGTTGTGAGGTAGCAAAACATAATAATAATAATAATTATAATATATTTGTTTTTTTTCTATAACGCTAACATATTCCGCATCGCTTTACAGACATTATCTTCGGTGAACCCATTGGGGCTCACTATCTAAATTCCCTATCACTACGTCTTTGGAATGTGGGAGGAAACCAGAGAACTCGGAGGAAACCCACGCAAACACGGGGAGAACATACAGACTCCTTGCAGATGTTGTCCTTGGTGGGATTTGAACCCAGGACTCCAGCGCTGCAAGGCTGCTGTGCTAAACACTGAGCCACAGTGCTGCCCGTGACATGAAAAATGCCAAGGAGGGGAATACTTTCACAAGCCACTGTACAGATTTTGCTGGAGTGTTCTTTTAACATTCCCGGTTCAACAATATGTGTATGACTCTCAGGCCTAATGATTAAAAGGGAATCCGTCACCAGGTCTCCATCTGAGTGCAGCATAATGTAGGAGCATAGATCCGGACTTCAGTGATGTGTGACTTAGGCTAGGTTCACATTGCGTTAATGGGTGTCCACTAGCGGACTCCGTTACATGGCGCAATTGTCGCAATTAACGCTATGTAACGGGTCCGTTAGTGCACCCATTGACCGCAATGTGCTAACGGGTCGCTGACGCATGCCATTTTTGGCATGCGCTAGCGATGTCCCGTTATTTTCGAACGGACCTCGAACGCTGCTTGCAGCGTCCGAGGTCCGTTCCTCGCTAGCGCAGATCGGGCATCTGCGCTAGCGGGATCGCCAAACGTGATCCCTTTTGGGACATTGCGTTAGCGCAATCCGCTAGCCTTACTAGGCTTCTTGCTACAGTTTTGATCCAAAACTTTTTTCTCTTCTGCCAATCTACCAGCTCTGTGAATGCTGAGCCCAGCATAATACTGCCCACACCATTAATTGGCAGCCTTCTGTGTACACTGTGCATGGGCAGAAAGCTGCCAATCAGTGGGGGGGGGGGGGGGGCGTGGTTGGACTACCTGGCTGCAGGTTTACTAGTCCTCTAGTGAATCTCCTGCTGAAAAGAGTGACATTATGAAAAGTACAGCAAAGAGCCCAGTAGGCGACATCACTGGAATCGAGCTCTGTCCCTACATCATGCTGCACTCAGATCACATAGCAATAACCTGCCGGCAGATTACCTAGAAGGACAAGTTGTTATGCATGTGCTAACAATGATTGGCACAGGAGCTTCATTCTGTAAATTGGTTGAACTGCCATCTGTCAAACATGGACAGCCTTTTAAACGAATAGGTTAAGACCCAAACATTCCTTATGTTTTCTTACGTAATGGCTGCAAGTACTCCTATGGAACACTCAACATTTTTACAAACGAAGTACTCATTTACACTAGCCAATAACTGAGAATGAGAATTCCTAGGGATGCTTGTTTCCTGATTATAGACCTGTGCAATCACCTAATAAACTACTAAAATGCTTGTTCATCAGGTGAGAGCTTTAAAACAGTCACTCGGCAGCACATAGTACTATGTAAATGGATGTGCTGTACTATGTAAATGGATGTGCTGCCAGAGAAAATTATTTAAAGCACACAGAATGATCATATCAGTGATCGTTCTGTGTGCATGGAAAGTGCGGGTGCCCAGTTTAAACCGGCTACACAGAAGTTGGTAGTTTAATAGCCTATCAGTAGTGATTTGTGGCTGCGGGAAACAAACATAAGCAAGCCCTAATAATAGTAGAAGTGGAATACGTCCCTTATCCAACCCAGCTTAGTTATGAAGCTTAAAGAAGTGGTCTGGGAGTTTAACATTAATGGTCTATCCTTAGGAGAGGCCATCAATGTGTAACCGGCAGAGGTGTGACACCCAGGACCCCAGCCAGTCAGCCGCTCCCTATATAGGCGGAGGACCTAATTGACGTTGGTGCCTATGTTGCACCCCTATCAATCAGACATTTATGACCTATCTTAAAAATAGGCTATCAATGTTAAAGTCCTGGAAACCACTATTAAAGCTTTTTTTTTTTTTTTATACTGACCAGTTGGGTGATCAGTGGTCTTTTAGTGGCCTCTACCGGCCAGTGTAAATGCTGTCTAGCTGGGTCTCCAGGCAATGATGCTACAATGATTAGATGATCCATGACGGTCTAAACTCAAAGCACAGTTCCATTATCAAATGCCTTATACCACATTCACAAATTGTGGATTTTTTTGCAAATATTTTCCGCAAACTCCACAACAAACATTTGCAAATAAAAAAAACAAACTACAATACAAAGTTAGTGAATGATGGTTTCAAAATGTCATTTATATGAAGCAGAAAACCCCATGTAGTCAATCTGCTCACTAGGCTGCACACGGAGGTAGACACAGGTACACTGCAGCTTTAAGAACTTCCTTTGGTTTATTGTAGGCAGCATAAACCAAGGTGTGGTAAAGAAAATACAGCCCTCTGGGCAAAACAGGAAAACAAACCCAAAATGGCGGAAGAACAAACACAGTCCTTATGTAAGCGGGGTTCCTCCCACTCACGGCTGGCAGAACACATACTGTTCAGCTTCACAAGGCCAAGCAACACTTTCCTGGAGTGCTCCTTCTCCAGGCCCACATTGAACACTGAAAGCTCTGGCCTTCAGCCATTTAAGCTCAGACCTTGTGACTCCTCCATCATGTGACTGATCACATGATCTTGACATCACACAGGTCCTGTCAGGACACTGCATGTGGAGATACGGTGGACCCCCTCCCACCCCGCTCTATGGAGGTCCACTAAAACCAGCCCATAACATAACTCTCATTTCATCCTCTCAACACGGAGTGTACTGGAGGAAACTATTCTGGTTTTACATCACCGACGCCATCATGCGCAGTAACATGTATCTCCCCCTCTATCACTTCACCAGTGACTGTCACATCCAGTATGAATATATCAGAGAATATTGTGGATTTGGTCATGGAATCTGAACTGACAACCCCCCCCCCCCCCTTTCTTACCAAAATTAAATCATGGCTTCTCAGGTATTCAGACTTTCTGACTCTTCTGTGATGAAAAAAAAATCATAATATATAATTAAGCTGTCAGGGTAAAAGTGGACTGTAAGAGACGCTCGGCGATCATGGAGTTGTTTTGCATTCTTGGATTCTGTTACAGACAATGTTAACCCCTTTCTGACCTCGGACGGGATAGTACGTCCGAGGTCAGAAGCCCCGCTTTGATGCGGGCTCCGGCGGTGAGCCCGCATCACAACCGGGACAAGTCTGCTGTTTTGAACAGCTGACATGTGCCCGTAATAGGCGCGGGCAGAATCACGATCTGCCCGCTCCTATTAACTAGTTAAATGCCGCTGTCAAACGCAGACAGCGGCATTTAACTACCACTTCTGGCCGGGCGGCCGGAAATGATCGCATCGCCGACCCCCGTCACATGATCGGAGGTCGGCGATGCTTCAGAATAGTAACCATAGAGGTCCTTGAGACCTCTATGGTTACTGATCCCCGGCAGCTGTGAGCGCCACCCTGTGGTCGGCGCTCACAGCACACCTGCAATTCTGCTACATAGCGGCGAACATCATATCGCTGCTATGTAGCAGAGCCGATCGAGTGGTGCCTGCTTCTAGCCTCCTATGGAGGCTATTGAAGCATGGCAAAAGTAAAAAAAAAAAAAGTAAAAAAAATGTGAAAAAAATAAAAAAAAATATATTAAAGTTTAAATCACCCCCCTTTCGCCCCAATCAAAATAAATCAATAAAAAAAACTTCAAACCTACACATATTTGGTATTGCCGCGTTCAGAATCGCCCGATCTATCAGTAAAAAAAAAGCATTAACCTGATCGCTAAACGACGCAGCGGGGAAAAAAATTCGAAACGCCAGAATTACGTTTTTTTGGTCGCCGCGACATTGCATTAAAATGCAATAACGGGCGATCAAAAGAACGTATCTGCACCAAAATGCTATCATTAAAAACGCCAGCTCAGCACGCAAAATATAAGCCCTCAACCGACCCCAGATCATGGAAAATGGAGACGCTACGAGTGTCGGAAAATGGCGCAATTTTTTTATTTATTTTTTTAGCAAAGTTTGGAATTTTTTTTCACCGCTTAGATAAAAAGTAACCTAGTCATGTTAGGTGTCTATGAACTCATACTGACCTGAAGAATCACAATGGCAGGTCAGTTTTAGCATTTAGTGAACCTAGCAAAAAAGCCAAGCAAAAAACAAGTGTGGGATTGCACTTTTTTTGCAATTTCACCGCACTTGGAATTTTTTTCCTGTTTTCTAGTACACGACATGGTAAAACCAATGATGTTGTTCAAAAGTACAACTTGTCTCGCAAAAAATGAGCCCTCACATGGCCAAATTGAGGGAAAAATAAAAACGTTATGGCTCTGGGAAGGAGGGGAGCGAAAAACGAACACGGAAAAACGGAAAATCCCAAGGTCATGAAGGGGTTAAGAGTTGTCATTAGCATGAAAATAAGAAGTACAGATACACAGCGCCATTGGATCCATAACTGCAATTTCTGGATCTCCTCTTCAGGGGGAAGACTCAACGTTAAGAAGGAAACGTATAGGGAGAAAAAGACCTATTGGCTGAGTTTTAAAAGGAACTCCACATTCGATCCATGCTGCCCAAACTACGGGTAGCACAAATCAGAGCCTGGCTACTTGCTAGGACATGCCAGAAGAGAACCAGCTGGGAACTATAGGGAAAAACCTAACTAGTCTGGTTCCACCCCGGCCGACATCTCCCAGTGCTGCTCTAGTTGAATTATAAGGAGATACCTGTCAATCAACCGGAGTGGAGAAGTCAATCGTGGGGCAGCAACAGACTAGTCAGGTCTCTACTTATGGTTCCCCGACAGTTCTTCAAACTATGTTTCCTCTAAAATGATGGCCATGGTTGGGGCAGCAGGAATTTGGTAACCAATTCCTTTTAAAAGGGAATCTGTGGACAAGATCAACCTTCTTGCTCATATAAAAGCATGCAGGTATTATAAAGGTGTCATTGGGGTTACATTTCAATCTTCTATCTGTTACTGCATTCTCAAGAAAATAACATTTTAATTCTTTTGCAAAAGAGTGCTCTCGCTGTGACATGAGTTATTGTGACGGTTGGATCTGGTGCTACCTACTGTATATGAAGGTGTTACGTGTCATTGCACTCATGTCAGTGAAGATAATAAGACTGCTGAAAAGACTTCTCTACAGAACAGGAAGGGAGAGTCTAGTAATAGAGGTTCAGATCTTTAAAAACAGATAGTATCTGTCATATTACCAAGAAATTAAAAACACATTTACATATGAATAAAAATGCTAAGTGCTCTGGGTGTGACAGACCACTTCCCAAGCTCTGCCTCCCCAGGTTGTTTCCCTGAACAGCACCAGACTCTTTAGCTTGATTGATAGGTGCCAAACAAGGAAATAAGACAGTAATAGAGGAATGTACTGGGCAGGGAACCAACCTCAGGAGGCAGAGGCTCGGGAAGTGCTTTGTCACACCCAGAGTACTTAGCTTTTTAATTTATAAGTAAAAGAGATGTTAATTTCTCTGGAATAAAACAGATGTACATTTCAAAGCCATGTAAGCCTAAAACTAGACTCACACTCCTTGTTCTGTACAGATGACTTTTCAGCAGTCTCATCATCACAGACAGGATTGCAATGACATGTAACACCTATCTAAAGTAGATAACATGATCCACCAGTCACAATAGGTCATCTCACAGTGCATTCCTCCCCCTCCATGCACAATGCCCATTACCCAGATCAGAACATGCCAAGAGAAGCTGTCATGAATAACTCAATGGGTCAAAATTAATGTAAGGGTATGAGTTCATGGTATACCCACATCCCTTTTGCAACAGAAGATGCCGGCGGTGTTTTTTCAAAGAGTCTCTTCAGACATCTTTTGCGTTCTTTCCGCCGCCTACTTTTTTGTTGCTGTTGTTTTTTTTTTTACACATATATAACATAGTGGCGACTTTCAAGCAGAAAAATGATCAGGTCACTTCACGGCTTAGAAGTGGTTAAAAGAAGTGACAAGTGCGTTTTTCTTTTAGCACCTTTTCAGGTGGGTTCCAGGGAGAGTCCTCCTGAAAAAGATATCCTGTGCAGGTACCCCAAGGCAGCTCATGTCTATGTGGCGTCCAGCAAAAACAGGAAGGGTGAGTTTAGTTTAATATTTGGGGCCAGTGTTAAAAAAATGCAAGATTTATATTTTTTAACATATTGAAAAAAAAAAAAAGTGTTTTTAAATAATATAATTAACATAAAAACCTTATTTAAAACAACAGGTCATTGTATAAGTGTCATCATCACTTAAAAAAATAAAAAATATTTCTCGAGTCAGAGAATATCATTACAGCATTTAACAAGTAAGACGACTCTTGCTGATCACACTGAAATAACTGCGACCTACGTGTCGTCGCGCCAAACGTAATGGTCTGAAAAACCAACAAAAACGTTCTGCACTTTGTTTAGCCACAGGAAAACCTGTAAAGGGTGCGGCAGGGTGGAGACAGTACAAACATACAGATTTGTCCCTTGAAATATATCTCATTTTAGCCCAGAGGTATTGTACAATCCATCACATAGTCAGTGAAGTCTAGAAGTTAAGAAGCAGTTGAAAGATGGTGGACAAACGGTTTAATGGAAACATCACATTGGTGACCATCAATATTCAAGGTCAGGTCAGTGGGGGTCCAACACACCCACTGATTAGCACTGCCCAGCTCAATTCAGTATGTAGCAGCTGCTGCAGGGAGCTGCAGATCAGCTCTCATGCTTTTGCAGTATATCTTGCCACAGTCAGATCAAATAACAGCCAAAATGTGGGGGTACTGGATGTCGGACCACAACCAATCTGATATTGATGAATTATACTAAAGGATGGATCGCCAACACCACATGCCAGGAGAACCCCTTTAAAAAAGTAAAAAGTTTCATATGAAGACCTCAGTAGAAAATCAATGCTACAAGTCCTAAATCTGCACATACTTTTATTACAATGTCACTCCGTAAAGACAGAGAAAAGGAGGGACTAAAAATGAATGCAATGCGCCCTTTGGAATATTAACTTTCTGCTGGGTCAACACAAGCGCGGCCAGCTGTTATCAGAACATACTCAGCCTTGACATACTGGGAGAGAAAAATGAAAAGAACTTCACACCTTAGAAGCTGCCAATACTATCGATCTCGGAAGCAAATTCCAGATTTTTAGTTCCTATGGAAAAAGTTTGGGAAACCACCAGAATTATTATTACGGTATTTTTCTTTTTTTGGATATGAAAAAATGCCAAAAACAGACAGCGGGACCAAAAAAGGATGAAAATCAGACCCAGCACACTGATAAAAATTGATCCATTTTTAGCTTTAAAATCTCCCACCCATCCCCCCCCCAAAAAAAAACAACAAATGAAAGTTTGAATAAGACTGAGTTTAGAAGGGTGTATTTCATAGTCCACTAAGCCTGGACAGACTGTGGGACTCCTGACTGTAATTTACAGCCTCACGCGTCTATGAGGCTCTATATTGCTGTTGGGAGACCCATGGTCCGTCCAGTGTTTGCGGTCCAAATACGGACCGTGACACACACACTCATCTGAACAGGCCCCACAACTAGCGCAGGCCCCACAGCTAGCGCAGGCCCCCCACCAAGCGCAGGCCCCCCCACCAAGCGCAGGCCCCACACCAAGCGCAGGCCCCACACCAAGCGCAGGCCCCGCACCAAGCGCAGGCCCCGCACCAAGCGCAGGCCCCGCACCAAGCGCAGGCCCCGCACCAAGCGCAGGCCCCGCACCAAGCGCAGGCCCCGCACCAAGCGCAGGCCCCGCACCAAGCGCAGGCCCCGCACCAAGCGCAGGCCCCGCACCAAGCGCAGGCCCCACACCAAGCGCAGGCCCCACACCAAGCGCAGGCCCCACACCAAGCGCAGGCCCCACACCAAGCGCAGGCCCCACACCAAGCACAGGCGCCCCACCAAGCACAGGCCCCCCACCAAGCACAGGCCTGCGTAGGAAAACTACAGAAAGTACATGTGTTCTTTTGCAGCATTTTTTTTTCCAAACTCTGCTTTTTGTAAGCAGCTTCTTTACTGCAAAGATAGCAGGTTTTGCCTGCGGTAAAGAAAAAAAAAAAACATAAGAAAAAACACAACGTGTGGACATAGCCTTACAGCATTTCTGAGCGATTGTGGATCTTGATTCTTTTTTTTTTTTTTGCCGCTTGCATTATACAAGACTGTTCATGCTCACGTGTTAACAAGAGTTGACCTCTGCTGTCAGCGCTGCACATAGCGGACATGACCAAACTACAGCGACAGGGTAATAATTTCATTATCTATTCTAAATGAGACTTCAGCACCTGCTCACAGTGCAAATAAGAAGTTGTCCACATTTCCAATCCCCTTCTCAACATGCTCTTGCCAAGATGAATGTGCAAAGTGGATGTTATTAACTAGCGGACAGAGTGGCGCACCTCCCAGGTTATTAAGTCATTTTTTGCTGACGGGTAAAGGAACCATTACAGGTTAGGTTTTTTTTTGCTTTTGTAACAATTACTATAAATTATAATTATTATTCTGTTTATGGTAAAAGAAGAATAGTGATGCAAGAACCTCGTTCTTGTAAGCTAAATAAAACTTAAGAGATTGCACTCTGCTCTAGAATACAATTTAAAAAACTATTTGGAAAAGTATTTAAAAATGTAAAAATTAAAAAACAAAAAGCAATCTTCCCTTTAGGAAGAGTTTTCAGTAACTATTTATCATCAGAGGCAAGATTACAGTAACATTACAATGATAGAGGATCCCCAGTCACAAAGGATGTCACAGGCAACCCTTCTTCCCCTGCCTTTACAATAACCTTTGCACACACACTCAGTAGTCACTTCAATGGAAAAAGATAAGATTGGGATTAGACTATTATGAAAGTGCATGTGTTATTTCCTGAAACAATCGGATGTAAAAGTCTAAAAAAGCCCCAGTGTCCAGTGTGAGAACTGAAGATTTCAAATTTTTATTTTTAATACGTTGTGATAGGTTTAGAAAAACGTATATATATTTAGGTTTAGAAAAAAGTATATATATATTTATCCATTAGAGATTGACACCACCAGACAGAAGTTGTTCACAAGTTGAAGGGCAAAATGGTAATGTCAGAATACCGCTAAAGGGGTTCTCATTGATTTTGGAAAATGTGTCTAACAGCAGGCAATGTGCTAAAATACTAAAGTACCCATAACTCACCTTTCATATCCTCTGCCGATCCTGCAGTGATGATGCTCATGTGACCTCTGCACAGCTTGTGACTTCCAGCAATAACAATGGGAACCATTTAACCAGAGGCATTAAAAGGTAAAGGCCCATTTGCACAATCTGATCAATAAATGAGCATAACAAGAACCCTTGTTCCTGATCATCAGCCCGTTTAATGTACTGCTGATAGAGAAACATGCTTTCGGTCACCTAAATCAGATCATTTATATCTATGTAAAAATAACTTAACAGCCCCATGCAAACAGTGGATGAGAAGCAAACAACATGCATGGTGTATTGGGACATTATCATGGTAATAATCATTTGGTCCCAATTTTGTCAGCCCACGTAGATGATTAAGAGCCGATTGGTGATCAGTTATGGGCCAATATCAGCCAGTGCAAAATGAGCTTTGAAGGGGTTTTCTGTCCATACAGGCTATTAAGGTATTGCAAAGAAAATCAGAAATTAAGAAACGTAATGATTTATTTGCTCTTAAAATTTTGCTCTTTTCCCAAGGGTCACAAGCTCCTTACTTCCAGCTGCATTCTGTTCAAAGCCGAGAACACAAAGATGAGCTATCTGTGCTTTGTATTGCCCAGCCAGCAGCTCTGCAGTGTACTCTGAATAGGGGTGTAGCAAGTGATCTTCAGCAAGTTTACAGTGACTGCGGAGGTGTACAGGGAACAGAGCACACAAACATTCCAGGCTCCATACAGAACCTTTGACATTAGCCAGAGAAAGTGTTCCAGAGTGCTAGATTATATTAGATTAAATAAATCATTGCGCCCCCTACCGTACACTGAGCCCATGTAAATCCAGTGTAAGCATATGTTAACATTAATGACTGAGGGAGAGTGTCAAGGTAGCACATACTGGGTGAAGTGTGGGAATGTTAGGAGGGAGAAACTGTACAAGGATTCATCCATCTTGAGACTGTAAAGCAGAATTGGATAAAAAGATTCTGGTCGACCTTCCAAAATTTGGACTGCTCCAGGTAATGGAGAACTGCCCTGCGGACATCCAGGGTATGGACGTTTTCCTCCTTCTCGTTGTAAGGGTTTGGACAAAATGAGGGCAAAACCACATCCTGACCCCTATAAAAATCTGACACGACCTGGGGCATAAAGGCAGGGTCTAGTCGTAGGATTATGCTGTCAGAATTAATGGATAGAAAGGGTTCTTGAATTGACAAGGCCTGCAATTCTCCTAAGCGCCTAGCTGTGGTAATAGCGACTAGGAACACCGTTTTAAGTGTTAGGATTTTAAGGGGTAGGGAAACCAAGGGCTCAAAGGGTGGTTGAGTTAAACTATTGAGTACTAAATTTAGATCCCAAGGAGGATCCGACTAGGGAGACTAGGATGTAGTCTACTAGCTGAAGTTATGAATCGCTTGATCCAGCGGTGGCCAGCTAGATCCTGGTCAAAAAAAGGAACTGAGGGACGATACCTGAACTTTCAGAGTACTCGGGGAGAGCCCAAGATCTAAACCCTTCTGGAGGAAGTCTAAGATTTGAGAGATGTTGGGGTGGAAGGGATCCGGGACACTGGGAAGACACCAGGAAGAGAATTTCTTCCATACTTTGTTATAGATGGTGTTAGTCACCGGTTTCCTTTTGGAGAGTTTGGATAACCCTATCGGAGAGACCTCTGGCTTTTAGAATGTTGGTTTCAGTAGCCAGGCAGCTAGATTCAATTTTTTGAGATCTGGATAAAGGAGGGGACCTTGGAAGAGGAGATCAGATCTTTGAGGAAGAAGAATGGGTCCTTCCTTGGTCATTCCCCTCAACGTGCTGTACCAGCTCCGTCCTGGCCACAATGGGGCAATCAGGATTATTGTGACTCTGTCTGACCGGATTTTCTGCAGTGTCTTTGACAATATCGGAATTGGCGGAAAGGCGTAAGCCAAGTTGAAGGTCTATGGATGAATGAGAGCATCCATTCCCAGAGCACCCTGCACGGGGCTGAGGGAGAAATATGTTTCTGACTTTGCGTTTTGGGAATTCGCAAGTCGACCTCCGGGATTCCCCATATCGAGGTTAAGGATAGGAAAACCTCCTGATTCAGGCACCACTCTCCAGGATGTATGTCTTTCCTGCTGAGGAAGTCCGCTTTGGTGTTGTCTGAACCCTTCGGATGAACCGCGGAGATTGAAAGGAGGTGTTTCTCCACCCAGAGAAATATCCGAGCTGCCACTAGTTTCAGACTGGTATACTTTGTGCCCCCCTGATGACGAAGATAAGCCACAGTCGTCACATTGTTGGAGTAGACACGAATATGATGGCCTTGGACTAGAGGTGAGGCAGCTAGCAGCGCTTCCTCTACTGCCTTTCGTTCCCTCAGGTTGGAGGATCTGGAACTTATGTCTGTGGGCCATAGGCCATGAAAATATGTTTGATCCACCACGGCAACCCAACCTCTTCGGCTGGCATCTGTGTGGAGCACTTTCAGAGGGAGCTGATCCCAGCTTACCCCTCGCCGAAGGTTTCGGCCTTTTAGCCACCACGACAGGGCTGATTTCACATGTCCGGGAAGAGGGATTCTCCTGGACAGGGTGTTCTGATACCTCCAAGAATGTAGGAGAACGTGAGTCTGGAGGGTCCGAGTGTGTGCCAGGGCCCAAGATACTGCTTGAATGCACGAAGTTAAGGACCCTAGAATAGACATGGATTTCCTCAGGGTTGGGGATCTTTGTTGCTTGAATCTTGAGATTCTTTGGCAAAGGTCGCGCTGACGATCTTCGGGAAGGAAGGACATCCTTTTCTCTGAATCCAGGAGAATCCCCAGGAATTTCTTCCTCGTGGAAGGCTGTAGGTCCGACTTTAGGAGATTCGGGATCCAGCCCAGGGACTCGAGAATATCCAGAGTTTTTAATACGTCCTGATTCAGCTGAGATGTTGAAGGAGCCATAATAAGAAGATCGTCTAGGTAAGGGACCAGGCAGATTCCCTGATGATGGAGGAAGATGACTGTTTCTCTCATGATTTTTGAGAATACTCTCGGGGCCGAGGATACTCCGAAGGGAAGGAAGTTGAATTGGTAGTGAGAGATCTTGCGGTTGTGGGAGATTGCGAACCTGAGGAACTTCCTGTGATCCAGATGGATTGGAACGTGATAATAGGCGTTCCTCAGGTCTATCGTTGCCATCACCCAGTCTTGTCCAATTAGCGGGATTGCGGTTTTGACTGACTCCATCTTGAATCTCCGATACTTGATGACCTGGTTCAAGGGTTTCAGATTTATGATCAGCCTGCATTTCCCGGAGGGTTTCCTTATGAGGAAAAGGCGAGAGTAATGACCTCTGCCTAAATCCTGCTGGGGTACATGGGAGATCACTTTCTCTCGCAGAAGTTCCTGGATTTGAAGGAGAAAGGAGTTGAGGAGGTCTGGGGGTTGTTCTGTGTTAATTCTCAGGCAATGGGGGGGGCTCTCAAATTCCAATTTTAGTCTGAATTGTATCGTGTGAAGGATCCACTGGTTCGTGGATATGGACCGCCATTGGGTGAGAAACCATGAGAGCCGGCCCCCGACCGAAGAGTCACTGTTTCTCCTGAGGCACGAGGATGTTCTTGCCTCTACCCCCTTTTGGGTAGCTCCAACGAACCGTTTTTCCTTTTCCCCTAAAATCCTTCTGAGAGGACTGGTCCCGGGGGGAACGAAAAAACCGCTTTCTTGTAAGGTTTTGTTCAGGAAGCGATTTCTTCCTATCAGAAGCCTTATCCAGGATGTAATGTTTGGGGGTCTGAGGCCCAAGCATAAAAAAGGGTTCCCTATACACGAGAATGTTCAAAATCTCATTCTCCAAGAGTGGGCTTCCCCAGAGAAGGGTCTTAGTGTCCCTTCAGATTTTAAAAACCGGTTTCCCTTGGAGGGTGATAATTCTATTTGGGAGGTTCCCAAAGTGGACGTTCAGGTCTCTAAAGTCACCAAAAAAAGTCCCTCCCATTTGAGGACTCTTCTCAATTAAAAGATCCAATGGATCGAAAGATTGAGAGTCACCTAAAGAAATCCTGGGAGTCCTCTACGAATCTTCTTAAGGCAAATATTGCTTCTACTTGCGTCGCCAGAGCCCTGGTTCTCTGGCTTCGCAAATTAGAGGATCATCTCTCCCAGGGTACTTCCAGTGAGGAAATCCTGGATTCCCTTCCCCTTCTACAAAAGGCTTCGGGATTCTTAGCAGATGCTTCGGGAGAGTCCGTTCGTGTGGCCGCACGGTCCCTAGTCCTCTCAAATTCAGCCAGGAGAGCTCTTTGGCTGAAATCTTGGGGAGGCGATATTACCTCTAAGTCTACGTTCACATTTGCGGTCTGCGCCGGGCGCCGCAGCGTCGCCGCATGCGTCATGCGCCCCTATATTTAACATGGGGGCGCATGGACATGCGTCGCACTTGCGTTTTGCGCCGCATGCGTCACTGCGGCGCACGCGTCCGGGCGCAGAGGACGCAGCAAGTTGCATTTTTGCTGCGTCCAAAATCAGTCAAAAAAGGGACGCATGCGGCATAAAACGCAGCGTTGTGCATGCGTTTTTGTTTGCGTTGTGCGTTGCGTCGCCGACGCTGCGGCGCACAACGCAAATGTGAACGTAGCCTAAGACAAAACTCTGTGCCATCCCCTTTCAGGGTCACCATGTGTTCGGGCCAATACTGGATGATAACCTGTACGGAATGTTTTTCCTCTACTTCCTCAACCCCCATGGTGCTCCTTACTATGGAGACTAGCTCATCCATATCTTCAGAGGAAAAGTAGTATTTTTTCCCATCTGCTTTAGGGGTGGATGTGGAGCCCTCGTTCTCCCAATCATCTCCTGACTCAGAAGAATGGACCTCACCCAAATCAGTATCAGTATTAACTGGGGCCATCTTCCTCTATTTTTGGGGGGGTGGGGAGGATGCGATACTTGAGGTTGGGAGAAGGCCGCCATGGACGATTGTACCTCCTGTTTAATCAGGCTTTTTATGCTGTCCAGGAGGGAGGGCTGTTCAGCACGTATTAGGTCATCGATACAGGGTTGACATAGGGTCTTCTTATAGGCGGAGGGTAGCCGGGAGCCACAAACACCACACTTGCGGCTAGGTTTATTCTTTGGGGCAGAGACCTTTTCTCCCTAAAAGAGAGAGAGGTATACTAAGTAACCCTTCAAACATGTCAGAACAGTAAAGGGACCAGCCCAGCTACTCACGGCAGGAGGGTGAACGCTGGGATCTGCAGATGAAGCAGAGGGTTTGTCGCCGTCCATGGTCAGCTGCATACAGTCACAGAGAGACGGGTACAGCGCTTACCTGGAGGCCCAGACCAGGATATATAGGTAGGTAGGTAGATAGGTAGGTTCCCAGCGATATTGTGTGCTCCTCCCCCTTCGGTCCATAGGGAGGCTTGAACGACCATATCCGGTCGGCGATTCCCCCCGGTTGCCACCGACCTCGTGGAACGCCAGGCACAGCTTGCGTTCCAGCGTGCGTTCCAGTGCAGAGCCCCAGGCCGCGAACCGAAAGTACAATGATGTCACATCCGGCCGCGCGAACCCGGAACTCCACACAGACAATGGAGAGGGAGGACGCCGGGGAGCTCAGCGAGGACCCCGGCAGCACGTCACCGCCCCGCTTTGCCCCTGACAGAGCACGGGAGGGGCGGGAAGGAGGGCCCAAGTACACCGCAAGGGTGAAGATGGAGCACAGCCCATAGAGGAGGAGGAGAGGATCACCGCCCGACCTCGGCTGCCCGGTGGTAAGCAAATCCAGGTGCTCCGTTCACCGGCCACGACAGCACCTGAAGGACCTCTTCATGCCCCACTGGGGGACAGGAAAAACACTGGAGTTAGCAGGAAGGGGAGGGTTATTTAACCTCTTTGTGTTCCTGTCCCCCATTAGGGCGGGGAGACATCCTCCAAGGTGACTGTCATGGAAGGTGACTAGAGAAATGATACCTGAAGAAATCCGTCTTGTGGTTGTTTAATCTATGCTTGCAGTTTTAAGTTAATGAGATGCTCGTGCTTCGGGGCTGGACTGTGGGATACTCTTTTTGGTGCTCTGGTCTCATCATCATCATTCCGGGCTTTAATGACCGGTCACTGAACCATCAGTTACTTGCCTCCTATTTTAAATACTGTGCCTGGGCATTTAGTATTCTTGTCGTCTAAAAAAAAAAAAAAAAAAGTAGGGTCAACAAAATGGTGCCAGCGCATGCGCAATGCTTTCAATCTGCGCATGCGCCGCCCACTGTATTTCGGGGACCAGTGCGGGAGTATGTTCAGTGCTGACAATTTCTTCTTGTGAGCACTCCCACACTGATCCCCGGTACACAGAAGGTGGCGCGTGCACAGACTTGAAAGCATTGCTTGTTGATAGATGATACTGAGCATGCATCATAGCTATTTGTTAAACCAAAATGTTTTGTTTTGTTTTTAGACCAGAATATTAAATACGCAGGTGCAGAATTTAAAATAGGAGGAAGTCACTGAAGGTTCAGTGACCCATCATTTAAGCCCAGAAAGAGGACGATGAAGCCTGAGCACCAAAAAAAGCCCTGCTCACAGGCCCGCCCAGGAGCACGAGCATCTCATTAACTGAAAACTTCCAGCACTGATTACACAAGAACCACAAGACGGATCTCTTCACCCCAAGGTATCATTTTTATCAGTGTAACAATGCCAACATGACAATGTATTTAGTTTACTAAGCAAAATCATGATGACAGGTTCCCTTAAAGGGGAGTTAAAAATAAATAAAAGGTAACTGTAGTTTAGGAGTGGGGGAGGATGGGATTCCTTACCGGGATAGCCAGATCTTTATTGTTTACTTTTTTACTGCCCGTAAAACAGTTATTTTATTATATAGTGACATTGCCTGCTATTAGGCACATGTCAGAAATCCCATAAACACCCATATCCGTAAGTCAAAAGTTGCAGCCCGTCACAAATTCTCAATCATCATGAAGAACGGATTGGAGACTTTGACTGACCCTCTCTGTATTGTTAGGAAATATTATCTTACAGAAAAGGCAACATGTTGAGTAACACCAGAGGGATGAACAATAAGCTTAGTCATCCAAATAAACCTGAAGTTTTAGTGTAATTGTCCACCTTGCACTAGATAAGCTGAATAAAGGAGCAATCCAAGGTGCTTGTCAGTGCCGGCAACCCTTGACAGTAGTAGGAATGTCTGACACACAAGAAGTTAATTTTCACCACAAGCTTAAAAAGACGAGACACTGCAACTAGAAAACTCATTGATACAAAAATACCAACAAAACATGTCAAGGTTAGGACGGAGACAAAGCACGCTCAGAGCAAAAGGTGAGCGATGTGAAATAATGGGCAGTACTTGAGCTGGGAATGGCGCTCACCCCATCGGTTATAAAAAGAGTCTGGGCTGACCACATAGTGACCAGGCTGAACGATAGTTATGGTGGTCACTTAGTAAAGAGACCAAGATATAGGGCGGGGAAAAAATAGAATTATTCTTACCGTTAATTCGGTTTCTAGTAACCCACCACGACAGCACACCTGGAGGATGTTACCCCTTTCCTAATAGGGACAGGAAATGACAAGAGGTTAAATAACCCCTCCCTCATCCTCCCCTCAGTGTTATTATAAAGGACCACAGGAGAATGAATGCTTCAAATTATATTTATTCTTTTCAGAACGTATATTAAGCAAAGGGAGGGATTACTCCTGCTGTCGTGGTGGGTTACTAGAAACCGAATTAACGGTAAGAATAATTCTATTTTCTCTAGTAACCCCCCACGACAGCACACCTGGAGCAGTACCCAAGAGTAATTTTTAGGGAGGGACTACAGCACTAAGGACTTTTTCTCCGAAGGCTAAGTCTTCTTTTGACATCAGGTCAAGCCTGTAATGTTTGGAGAACGTGTGGACCGAGGACCACGTAGCCGCTCTGCAAATTTGCTCGATGGAAGCACTGGCTTTCTCGGCCCAGGAGACAGCTGTTGCTCTAGTAGAATGGGCTGTGAGCTTTCTTGGTGGTGGAAGGCCTTGAATTTGATAAGCCTCCAGGATTGCTCTTTTGATCCAATTTGCAATTGTGGATCTGGAAGTCTTCTTCCCTTTATTCTGGCCGAGGAGGTGAACAAACAGATTTTGATCCTTTCTAATCTTCTCTGATGCATGAAGATAATAGAGTACCATTCTTCGAACATCCAAGGTATGGAAATGTTCCTCTTCCTCATTCTTTGGTTCTTGATAGAATGATGGAAGAATTATCTCCTGTGATTTGTGGAAATCGGAGACTACCTTTGGGAGAAAGGATGGGTCTAATCGCAGGATAAGCCTGTCCTGAAGAATCTTCATGTAGGGCTCATTGATTGACAGGGCTTGTAGTTCACCCACTCTTCTGGCTGTTGTTATGGCTACCAGGAAGGTGGTTTTCCAAGCGAGTTTATCCATGGCTATGGAAGATAAGGGTTCAAACGGTGGCAGTGTAAGTCCTTTCAGGACTATATTCAGGTCCCAGGATGGAACTATATTTATAGGTCTTGGAGATATGCGGGATGCCGCCGTCATGAATCTTCTTACCCATCTATGTTCAGCTAAAGACTGGTCAAAATAAGAGCTCAAGGCTGCTACTTGTACCTTGAGGGTGCTAGGTTTGAGACCCTTCTCCAGCCCATCTTGTAGAAAATCCAGGATCTTGGCTAGGTTTGGCTTATCTGGGTTAGGTTGTTCAGGAGCACACCATGTGATGAACGTCTTCCAGATCTTATGGTAAATAGAATTAGTAACCGTTTTGCGGCTTTTTTGTAATGTTTTAATTACCCTCTTTGATAGTCCTCTAGTTCTCAAAATTGAGAATTCAGAAGCCAGGCGTTTAGGTGTAGCCTCTCGGGATCTGGATGCAGTACTGGCCCCTGGTAGAGAAGGTCTTTGACCGGTGGAAGTGCTATTGGCCCATCTATCTTCAGACTGATGAGGGCCCCAAACCAACCTCTTTTGGGCCAAAGTGGAGCCACTAGGATCACCTTGAGTTTTTCTGCCCTTATTTTCTGCAGGACTTTTGGTAGGACTGGCAATGGCGGGAAAGCGTATGCTAGCGTGAATGTCCATGGTTGGACCAATGCGTCCACAGCTAACCCCGGATTCATCGGATCTAGCGAGAAGAACTGGTCTACCTTTGTGTTCTGGCTGTTTGCGAACAAGTCCACTTCTGGCTGACCCCATCTTTTGACTAGTATCTGAAAGACTTCTGGGTTTAGGCTCCATTCTCCTGGATGGACCTCTGTTCTGCTCAAGAAGTCGGCTTGTACGTTTATCTCCCCTTTTATGTGTAGGGCGGATATGGAGAGAACATGTTCTTCGGCCCACGAAAATATTCTTGCTGATATGGTCTTTAGATCTTCATGTCTTGTACTTCCCTGGTGGCGAAGGTGGGCAACTGTTGTCATGTTGTCTGAGTATATTTTTATGTGGGAATTTTGTACAAGAATTACCGCTGCTTTGAGGACTTCTTCCACTGCCTTTAGCTCTTTGAAATTTGAGGATTTTTGTGCTATTTCGGCTGACCAGGATCCCTGGAATATGTGCTGGTCTACCGTGGCTCCCCAACCTTTTCCACTGGCATCTACTGTTATGGTCACTGCTGGGACCTGCAACCAGGGAACTCCTCTTATTAGGTTCTCTTTTTGTAGCCACCATGTTAATGAGGACTTTACATGCGGTGGTATCCGGATCTTTTTGTCTAGAGAACCTGGGGATCCGTCCCAGCTTGACAGAATATATGTCTGAAGTATCCTGGTGTGGGCTTGAGCCCATGCCACCATCTGGATGCAAGATGTCATGGTACCTAGAACCGACATGGCCCATCTTAGAGATACACACTTCTTGTCCCGTAATGTTCTTATCTTTGATGTAAGCAGGGATCGTTTTTGTTCGGGCAAGAAAGAGGTTTGTCTTTGGGAGTCTAATAAGACCCCTAAAAAGATCTTTGTTGTGGACGGAACCATATCCGATTTTTGGGGTTTATCACCCAACCCAGGGATGACAGGATCTGGACTGTTGTCTGAAGGTGTTCCTGTAGAATTGGAACCGTGGGGCCCACTACCAAGAGGTCGTCGAGGTATGGGATTATGCATATCTGCCGACTTCTGATGTACGCCATCACCTCGGACATGACCTTTGTGAAGATCCTTGGAGCTGCTGATAGTCCGAATGGGAGGACATTGAACTGGAAGTGGTCTATAACTTCTCCCCTGGTGACTGCAAACCTTAGGAATTTCCGATAGGTTGGATGGACTGGGACGTGGTAATATGCGTCCTGTAAATCGATGGTTGCCATGACGAAGTCTTGCCCTATTAAGGGTACTGTTGATCTGATGGACTCCATTCTGAATCTTCTGTAGGTTACATATTGATTCAGCGGTTTTAGATTGATTATCATCCGATGGGTTCCGTTTGGTTTCCTTATCAGAAATAGGCTGGAATAATGGCCCTTGTTTCTTTCGTTTTTTGGGACTGGGGAGATCACCTTGTTGATTAAGAGATCTTCTATCCCAGTTATCAGGGTGGACTGTAGCTTTGGTGTTGATAACGTTGTAGTTTTCATTCTTTTTTGGGGGTATGATGTAAACTCTATTTTCATCCCCTCTTTGACCAATTTTAAGGTCCACTGATCCACCCCGATCTTTTGCCAGACTGGGAGGAAGTTCGAAATCCGACCCCCCACTATGACGGCGTCATTGCTTTCTCTGGTTTTGGGGTTGTGAAAGAAAAAGATTCCTGTCCTTCCCTCCTTTCGGATAGCTCCAGCGACCTGTCTTACCCTTTCCCCTGTATTGAGGGGTATGCTCCTGCTGAGCGCGGAAGGGTTTTTTTCTTGGGTTTCTAGGTTCCAGTAAGGTCTTTTTCTTGTCTGAAGCTTTCTCCAAAAGATCATCCAAGGCTGGTCCAAACATATACTTTCCTTTAAATGGAATGGAACACAGCCTCATCTTGGAAGTCATATCCCCAGACCATGATCTTAGCCAGAGTGCACGCCTTACTGAGTTTGACAGTGCGGATGATCTCGCCGTCACTCTGACGGATTCTGCAGAAGCATCTGCTAAAAAGCCTGTTGCTTTCTGGAAGATAGGCAAGGAGGCCAGAATATCTTCTCTCGGAGTACCTGAGGATAAGTGCTCCTCTAGCTGCCCCAGCCAGCGATGCATAGATCTAGCTACGCAAGTGGATACTGAATTGATGTTCAGTAAAGATGCTGACGTTTCCCACGACTTCCTTAGTAGTCCGTCCATCTTACGTTCCAGAGGGTCTCTTAGTTGAGAGGCATCCTCGAACGGTAGCGTGGTCTTCTTGGCTACTCTGGCAATCTGGACGTCCACTTTTGGGATTTCTGACCAGCATGACGCTGTTTCGGCATCCACAGGAAATCTGTCTTTAATTTCTGCTGGAGTAGTCAGCTTCTTTTCTGGGGATTCCCACTCGTCCAGAACTAAATCTCGGATGTTTTGGTGAATAGGAAATACCTGACGCTTCCTAGAACGAAGTCCTCCAAACATCTCTTCTTGCACCGACTGGGCCGTCTTTTCTTCCTCAACCTCCATAGTTTTCCTTACAGCCGTAAGGAGTTCTTCTATATCAGATGAAGAGAAGTAGTATCTCTCTTGCTGGACAGTTTCAGAGTCCAGGGATAATTCACCTTCCTCTGGGGGTTCGTCCGACGTCTCTCCCTGAGAGTCCTCCTGCTCTTCCTCCTGTGGATTGAGTTTTCTTTTCTTAGTCTCAGGAGGGGCACTAGGAGATGGTGTAGGTTGGGAAAAAGTGGCCAGAGATGTTTTAATCTCCTGCTGGATTAAGGTTTTAATCTCCTCTATCAGGGATGGCCGTTCCTCGCTGACAATTTTGTCTGTGCATTCCTTGCACAATGATTTCTTGTATGAAGAGGATAGCTTCTTCATACAAACTGCGCATTTGCGGGCTTTTGTTTTACTTCCTGATGTGGATTCCCTGTCCCCCTAAAAAGGAAGGGGAGAAGGAATCATAAGACTACAACCCACATCAGGGAGTGGACAACCGGGGCCAGACTACTCACTGGGGCCGGGATGGTGCTGTGTTCTGCAGGTGCAGAGCGCGAGGAAGCAGACATTTCCATAGTCTTCACCACACAGTGGTCCTACCTGCGATGTCTTCCTGTCCAGGGCCTGAATATATAGGCGACCGGACGCAGCACCTGTCCTCCTGCATGAGGACCTCCTCCTCCGATGTCCGGAAGTACGTGGGGGGAAAACGCCGACGTCTTCCATGTAATCTGCCTAGCGTTCCTGGCTGGAACGCACGAGGAACTTCCTGATTCAGAGAAGCCGGCCGGCGTCTGACGTCATATCCGGCCGCCGGCTTCAGACCGGAAGTACCTACACGCGCGCGTGGTACGGAGGAGGAGAAGGGCTGGAGAGCTCAGAGAGGCCTCCAGCCGAAGAACGCCCCAGACCTTACCCGCAGGCGCGGAATGGCGGCGGAGAAGAGTCCCGAGTCGGAGGAGACGGGAGCAGCTCTGTATTCCCCCCGGTGACCGCTGCCGGCACAGTGCACCTGGGATGACCTCTTCATCCCTAGTAGGGACAGGAAAGAACACTGAGGGGAGGATGAGGGAGGGGTTATTTAACCTCTTGTCATTTCCTGTCCCTATTAGGAAAGGGGTAACATCCTCCAGGTGTGCTGTCGTGGGGGGTTACTAGAGAAATTTTTTTTAGACGGATCTGTCCCTATACAGAATATGTTCTCGGAAGCACATCACCCGTTAAAACTAAGCGATGTGCTGCATATAACGATATTTTTATGCATGGACAGTAAATCATACGGCAAACGGCACAGTCGCAGCGCTAGTGAAGCTTTGCCAACCCTTTGGCAGGCCAATACTTGAAAGATTTTGCAACAAGGTTATTCAGGAATTGGCATCGGGAGGAGTTTCAGCCACTTGCGGCGCACGATCTTGTTTTAGAATTATGTGGCCATTGCCTAGGTGAAGCTTTTGCCATCGTTTTCCTGAGGAGTATTTTGTTTCAGAAACTGAACTGATCTAAAAGCAGTTTGTTTGTTTTTTGTTTTGTTTAAGACTAACTTTTGATTGTTTCAGGAAACAATACACGCACAAGCACAATAGTTTGATCCGAACACTATCTTTTTATGGAAGTCTGTGAGCAAAAGTCATTGTAAAGGGAGTGGGAGCAGGGTCAGCTGTGATGCCTCATGATTGGTGGATCATGTGCTATCGTCGTTACCAGTCATTGTAGTCATGACTCTGATCATAAGGAAACTACAGAAAACTCTCCCTGAAAGTAGGAGTCTAAAATAAACCATGAAAATTGCGTGATTAGAAAAATTGATTCTGAACCAATAGTGAAATGTCCAATCATCTTCGTCATATTAAAATGACAATACTAGTTACATCTCATTTTGTGCACAAATCTTACATGCAATGCCACCGGACACTATTCTATTGGAGACATATACAGAGGATGGTGACTAGATGGAGAGAAGACGTGATATTAATAATCCGGTCACGATAGCAGTGCACACACACATTTATACACCTAAGGGGAAGGAGACTGTGCCGCTGTCAAGTTCCTTCCACTGAGATACGGTCAGATGCACAGAATATTCCTCAGCTCATCCTTGGACAGGAATGTCACCGGCAGGCGCGAGGAGGGGAGTAATGATGAACTCGGATGACACATCTAACCTGAGTGACATAGGAATACACCTTATAAAAAATAAAATCAGAAAGTAAAACAATTATCTTAGTCTCAAACTCTGCTGCAAGAACTATGTCCCCTTAAGAAGGGGTGTTGTGGAGGAATCTTTTTCTCTATGCAATTGATAATGTAACCATGACTGGATCAGGGGTCAGATTGTAATGGAAATTCTGACAAGTAACCACCCCGAGAGCACCGAATCTCTCCATTATAGATGTGGTGCAGCTATTTATAGGGAGTTAAACACCACAATTTCAGAACCCGACGTACCAATGACTCACCACAAAAATGCAAAATATAACCAGTTTTTAATTATAGACAATCCTATCATGCAGTGCCGACACATCAGGCGTGAATTTGATTGAGGCAATAAACCTTTCATATCTTACATAATTTTTAGGCCAAAAGGTAAAAAAAAAAAAAAAAAAAAAAAAAAAAGGGAAAAAAGTATCACTTGTAATAGTATTGGTTCAGTTCTGGTACAGATACATAGCAAAAGCCAATACTATGCCAGGTGACAATTTATACTTTTTTCTCTATTTTATATTCTGCACAGATAAAACTTCCTTTTTAAAGGGGTTACCCAAGTTTATTCATGTTCTCTGTACCACCGGTAGCAGGAATCAGATGCCACTTGCATTATTGCAGCTGTTTATGTATTATTCTGAAATACTGCAGCATTTCAGACAAAAGGGTCATTCCATGTTAGCTTACATTACAACACAATATAGATAACTTACCTTACCGCACAGTATAGTAACTTGCGTTACAAAGATGATGGTAACTTACCTTACATTAGGTTAATCCAATGGATGGTAACATATTGTAATGTAAGTTACCATCAGCTTAGTAACGAAAGTTACTATATGTGCGGTAAGGTAAGTTATCTATATTTCTTCTTGTAATAAAAACTGTTGCTTTTAACTTGAGAGGTTAAAATACATTTTTTAAAGTTGCTGAGACTATGGTGTTTTTATACAATAAATATAGTGCTTCTCCCCTGTTTACCAGAACAGAAAATTTGGCAGACTCATGAAGGACAATTGCCTTTTCTTTTTTTTGTAACGTACAGTACATACCAAAAGTTTGGACACACCTTCTCATTTAAAGGGAACCTGTCACCCCCAAAATCGAGGATGAGCTAAGCCCACCAGCATCAGGGGCTTATCTACAGCATTCTGGAATGCTGCAGATAAGCCCCCCATGCATCCTGAAAGATGAGAAAAAGAGGTTAGATTATACTCACCCAGGGGCGTTCCCGCTGTGCTCTGGTCCAATGGGTGTCGCGGTCCAGTCCGGGGCCTCCCATCTTCTTACGATGACGTCCTCTTCTTACCTTCACGCTTCGGCTCTGGCGCAGGTGTACTTTGTCTGCCCTGTAGAGGGCAGAGCAAAGTACTGCAGTGCGCATGCGCTGGGCCTCTCTGACCTTTCCCGGGACCTGCGCACTGCAGTACTTTGCTCTGCCCTCAACAGGGCAGACAAAGTACGCCTGCGTCAGAGCCGCAGCGTGAAGACAAGAAGAGGACATCATCCTATAGAGATGGGAGGCCCCGGACCGGACCGCGATGCCCACCGCAGCAGGACCGCCCCTGGGTGAGTAAAATCTAACCTCTTTTTCTCATCTTTCAGGTTAGATCGGGGGCTTATCTATAGCATTACAGAATGCTGTAGATAAGCCCCTGATGCCGGTGGGCTTAGCTCATCGTCGATTTTGGGGGTGACAGGTTCCTGTTATGAACTGGTGGTTTAGGAGCAACATGGGACGAGCTCTGGAGGAGGTGGTACCTGTACTGACCGCAGTTCCTGAGCTTAACGCAACACTAGAAGTAGCCATGGGATGTTCCTGTCACTCCCTAGACACCTCGTCACAGCCGGAGGACTAACTACCCCTAAAGATAGAAACAGGAAAGCTATCTTGCCTCAGAGAAAATCCCCAAAGGATAGACAGCCCCCCACAAATATTGACTGTGAGTGGAGAGGGAAATGACATACGCAGAAATGAAACCAGGATGAAGCAAAGGAGGCCACTCTAGCTAGATAGATAGAATAGGACAGAATACTGTGCGGTCAGTATTAAAAAACTAGAAAAATACACCACAGAGTTTACAAAAATCTCCACACCTGCTTCCCAGAGCTTCCAGCTAAACTGAATAAATCCATACTGACAAGCTGGACTAGAAAAAACATAGAAAGTGCTGAACGATAAAGTCCACAAAATGTGGACTGCAAAAGAACAAAGCAAGGACTTATCTTTGCTGAACTGGTCAGAACATCAGGGAAATCCAAGCAGAGATGTGAATCCAACCAGGAACCATTGACAACTGGCACTGGCTGAAGGATAGAGCCAGGCCTAAATAGCCGAGCAAGAATAGACGATCAGTGGAAGCAGCTGCTGACTGCTAAATCCAAGGAGCAGCCGTTCCACTTAAAACCACCGGAGGGAGCCCAAGAGCAGAACTCACAAAAGTGCCACTTACAACCACCGGAGGGAGCCCAAGAGCGGAATTCACAACAGGTTCCCTTTAAAGATTTTTCTGTATTTTCATGACTATGAAAATTGTACATTCACACTGAAGGCATCAAAACTATGAATTAACACATGTGGAATTATATACGTAACAAAAAAGTGTGAAACAACTGAAATTATGTCTTATATTCTAGGTTCTTCAAAGTAGCCACCTTTTGCTTTGATGACTGCTTTGCACACTCTTGGCATTTTCTTGATGAGATTCAAGAGGTAGTCACCGGGAATGGTCTTCCAACAATCTTGAAGGAGTTCCCAGAGATGCTTAGCACTTGTTGGCCCTTTTGCCTTAACTCTGCGGTCCAGCTCACCCCAAACCATCTCGATTGGGTTTAGGTCTGGTGACTGTGGAGGCCAGGTCATCTGGCGTAGCACCCCATCACTCTCCTTCTTGGTCAAATAGCCCTTACACAGCCTGGAGGTGTGTTTGGGGTCATTGTCCTATTGAAAAATAAATTATGGTAAATCTAAACGGAAACCTGATGGAATAGCATGCCGCTGCAAGATGCTGTGGTAGCCATGCTGGTTCAGTATGCCTTCAATTTTGAATAAATCCCCAACAGTGTCACCAGCAAAGCACCCCCACATCATCACACCACCTCCTCCATGCTTCACGGTGGGAACCAGGCATGTAGAGTCCATCCGTTCACCTTTTCTGTGTCACACAAAGACACGGTGGTTGGAACCAAAGATCTCAAATTTGGACTCATCAGACCAAAGCACAGATTTCCACTGGTCTAATGTCAATTCCTTGTGTTCTTTAGCCCAAACAAGTCTCTTCTGCTTGTTGCCTGTCCTTAGAAGTGGTTTCCTAGCAGCTTTTTTACCATGAAGGCCTGCTGCACAAAGTCTCCTCTTAACAGTTGTTGTAGAGATGTGTCTGCTGCTAGAACTCTGTGTGGCATTGACCTGGTCTCTAATCTGAGCTGCTGTTAACCTGCGATTTCTGAGGCTGGTGACTCGGATAAACTTATCCTCAGAAGCAGAGGTGACTCTTGGTCTTCCTTTCCTGGGGCGGTCCTCATGTGAGCCAGTTTCTTTGTAGCACTTGATGGTTTTTGCAACTGCACTTGGGGACACTTTCAAAGTTTTCCCAATTTTTCGGACTGACTGACCTTCATTTCTTAAAGTAATGATGGCCACTCATTTTTCTTTACTTAGAATTTTTATTATGGCAATAAAAAAGCAGCTAACAGTCTATTCAGTAGGACTGTCAGCTGTGTATTCACCAGACTTCTGCACAACACAACTGATGGTCCCAACCCCATTTATAAGGCAAGAAATCCCACTTATTAAACCTGACAGGACACACCTGTGAAGTGAAAACCATTCCCGGTGACTACCTTTTGAAGCTCATCAAGAGAATGCCAAGAGTGTGCACAGCAGTCATCAAAGCAAAAGGTGGCTACTTTGAAGAACCTAGAATATAAGACATATTTTCAGTTGTTTCACACTTTTTTGTTAAGTATATAATTCCACATGTGTTAATTCATAGTTTTGATGCCTTCAGTGTGAATGTACAATTTTCATAGTCATGAAAATAAAGAAAAATCTGTAAGTGAGAAGGTGTGTCCAAACTTTTGGTCTGTACTTTAAGTTACCAAGTAATAACACTGTATTTTGTAGTTCACTTTATTGTTGAAAAATCAAACTGTGTTGAAATCTATTGAGAATAGTTTAATGTACAATATACATTGACTCCTTTTTGTGCCTGCCTTCAAAGAACAGTCTGTAGCCAGTTTTTGGCTTGTGAATGTAACGTAAGTTACCATGGAATGACCCATAACATACTTTTGTTATACTTGCTTATATTGCACCATCATATTCCGCAGCACTTTACAGACACAAATTACCTATCTGCATGGCTTTGGAAAGTGGGAGGAAACCCACGCCAACACAGGGAGAACATACAGACTCCTTCCAAATGTTGTCCTTACTGGGATTTTAACCCAGGACCCCAGTGATGACCAATGAGCCAACTGTTAATGTTGATTATGCAACTAGTCCAAGGCAGGTCTCTGGAGGCTTCTTCCCACCCAGTTTCCCTTGACTAACAGATCTCTCCCAGATCACAAGCACAGGGAAAGTCATGTCAATTTAGGGAAGCAGGACAGGGAGAAGCCACCCTGGTCTTGGACTAGTCACCCTAGTTGCATCATCCCTACCGTGGATTAAGAAGTGTTTTCTATGAAACTTTCAGAGAAAAACACACTGGCTGATACAAAGAGTAATGGTCCCCTGTGCCAGAACAGTATATGGATCCTTTGCAGGTTTGGAGGTTGTAGTGTCCCCTTTACCTCTTGGGCCCCTGCAACTGCACAGGTCACACCAATGATATGTCCGCCCTTAGAAAAACATACCATGAATGCATTAATGGACCAGGTGTTAGATTTCTGTTGCCCATGAATCCAAAGACAATTTCCCGTTTCCTTGCATTGAGAACAGTGTGATCCCAATAATCTACACAGGCATCGCAAAGAACTAACAGCAAAAGCATAAAAACACAGTACACAAGGTGTATAGACAAAAAGGATCTCTGCTTAGGCTTTTTTCACACTTCCGTCGGTACTGATTTTCATAACTTGTTAACGAACTACCGGTGTCAATTAATATGGATGAATAAGGAGGATAGTATCTCAAACCGGGATACTATTTGAATCTTGTGATCTTTTATATATGTCCTTATTTATGTATGTACTGATTACGTCACATATGGATATGTTCTGTGCGTATCATATTGGAATTATGTATCTTCAAGGTGTATCGCTGGACTTATTGTCTTTATTATTTTGATATTATTAACTTTTGGATGCGGGCACCTGTCCCCTATGCCTCGGACATGTGGTGGTATGCTGCTATGGTGGATTTCTTCATTCGTGTGTGGCAGTGCCTGGTATTAGGATAAGGCTCTCACAACATGGCGACACACATGCGCACTGCGCCCAGGATCCGGCATTTTGTTGGAAGGCCTCTGATGCTATCGACAGTGCGGATATGACGTCATGGGGGATTTCCTCCCCGCACGTCGATTGAGAGTGCCGGAAACAGATGCGTCTGGAACCGGGGGCGGCGGTGCCATGTGCGACGCATCATTGGGGGGTGATTTACTTTGGATGCTATATAAACCGGGATTCTTTTGAGACATGACAGGCACAATTTCTCGTTCCCTTGATAAAGCGATACGCGAAACGCACGTCGGGACTCCAGCGATAGTGAGGACAGGCGGACAATATGGGTGTGTGTTGGGTGTTAATTTTGGACTAATCTTTTCATGCACTTTTTGCACTATGCACTTTAAAAGCTAATTTCGCTATGGCACTTCATGCATGTTTATATATTGACACCTCACATGGAACCCCAGAGCCTGAATATACCTATTTCCTCCATCCTGTTTGTGCACTTTGCGTGGGTAAAAATCCTTTCCTCTTAATTGATTTTCTATATATTTGATATGTGTATTAATTGTATTTCAATAAAAAATTGTTATCTTTTTATTCGTTCTCTTTGAGTGGTGTGTTAAGGTATTTGCTTGCCTGGTATACTGTAGGTCTCCTACAGAACAGAAGTGATCCGCACCCCTAAATTGAATTTGAGGAAAAGCCAAAACTATCCAAGCATTTAGCTGATCGCACCCTCTCTTTAGCACCAGCTTATATCCCACAAACACATGGACATGTTGAAATCCCACTGCCCAATCGTTCTCTCCCCCTCCGTTATTGGCCATTGGAGGGAGAAGAGTCAGGACAAGCCCACACATATCAGGTCTCATTCAGACGTCCGTTTTTCACTTGCGTGTCCCGTCCATGGCTTTCATGCACATGACATGTACCCACTATAGTTTCAGGAGCAGCTCAAATTTCAACAAAATTTGTGTCCAAATACAAAAATACAAAAATCAAACTTGGATGTCTGAATGAGGCTTTAGATGAATTAGGCAAAGCGCACATGTTGCACATATGGTCAGTTTCAATACGACTGGCTATTTGGCTGCCCATCTTGATGGCTCCTGCACTGGAGCAAGATGTGCCAAATCCATAAATTAATTACGGTAAGTTGGTAGATCTTTCAGGGCAGTGCCGCACCACCAGAAACGTATGCTAGTCAGGGGCCAGGGTACATTTATTGCCATAAATTACAATGCGTTTCTTGGCCACATTCAGCCACTCTCCTTCGTGTCTCATCTCTGCTCAATTATTAAAAAGGTGCCAGGATTGACGCAAAAATTTGCAAAAGTCAATACATATTTTTGCAACAAATTTGACAACATTTCAAACACTTTTATGCAAAAACTGGTGAAATGGTTTGATGAACTAGGGCACCTTCTATCGGGCACATAAAATCATGGGCAGCAAGGTGGCTCTGTGGTTAGCACTGTATGGTGGCTCAGTGCAGCACTGGAGTCCTGGGTTCAAATCCCACCAAGGACAACATCTGCAAGGTGTTTATATGTTCTCCCCGTGTGTGCATGTGTTTCCTCTGGGTTCACTGTTTTCCTCCCACATTCCAAAGACATACTGATAGGGAATGCAGATTGTGGTGATGATGATGTCTATTCAGCGCTGCGGAATATAATGGCACTATATAAGCAATGTATAATAAATGGCGCATACATTGGACAGTGGGCATGATCTTTGATCTTGAGGAACGACATTCTAATGGACGGTATACATTCAGTGGTGGTCCTCTATAGGTGAGCCCAATATATTGTATCCTGTCTGACATCACCACGCAGCAGCACACAGACTCCATGCATGAGACCTCTCCTGCTACAAAACCACCATGTACAAGAGGTCAAAAGGCGGCCATAAACCTTAGATTGCCTCAGCTATACAAACATTCAGTTAACTTCTCTGTTTTTAAGACTATTTATCTCCTATGAAAACAGAAGGATTGGGCATGGTGAAATCCACCTGCCTGATCCTTCTCTTCCCCAACATCGGCCACTGGGGTTAGAGTCAGGATGACCCCCATACTCATCGGATAAATTTGGCCAAATGTGCAGAATTTGTCCTCTACAAAATAAGATAAATTATTTAGTCAGCAAATGGTTAAAATTATATGAGACAACAGGAAAGATGGGGTGTTTTCCCAAATAATAAATGCGGATCTGCTACACGACACATTAGTTTCTTCTCCATAAAACATATAGATGCATACGATAAATGAGCAATGTATAGGAAAATGCATTGTAGGATCAATAATAGGGCTCATTTCATCCTTTTGCTGTCCCCCGATATGCTACACTCCAGACAGACCGACATAACTGCCTCTAGGACCACCTGACCTCTATAGAAACAGATAGGAATGCTCCAATGACAGGGGGAGTCGCTATGGCAACTGCAGACCCTCACCCTCCCTCCAAACTCTGCTAAACTGATAGGCAGTCAGCCAGATCGCTGCCTTTCAACAATCCCACCTCTGTGTCAGAATGCAAAGGCAACCTCTGCCAGCAATGACAAATCAGGGCACGGCTCAATTGTTCCTGATCTTCACCGTTTTTGGAAATAGTTTGATTTCAGGGCAGGCAATGACTTCTGCAGCCCAACCCCGACTGACACAAAATGCACTGCAGCCCGTAAGGTCAAATCCACACCATGCAGATTTTGGTGCCGACATATCTGAGATGGAAATCGGTTCGATTCATAGGAGTGGGGTTGTTTCAAATGAATGGGACAGTTGTAATATTTCCTCCAACAACATCCAATGTGAAAACGAAACATAAGAACATATCCTAAAGAAATGGGAGAAATGTAGATGATGGTGAGGGGCACAATTTGTAGTACTACAAGTGCTACCTTCTAAAGGGGCTCACAAACGGCAACCTACACGGTAGACCCACTCCTATTGCACGATGTTGCTGGTGACGAAATTTTGGTGCATCCAAATTCTGCAAGACACTGATTTCACACATACGACATTGACGACATCTGGACCTCATGCGCATAGATGAGGCTATTGAGTTTGGGTCAGAAAACTGGCCCCCCGACGGTCAGACCATCGGACATGGACTGAATGCCAGATTAGTGAAAGGTGGCCAGGTGACACCGATGCCAGAAAACAGACTGTCACTAATCTTTACAGCAGATATCTCCCTGTAACATGCAGATCCAGGTACTTAATCATAGTGAGTATAATATGGGTGCATTTTTAGTTACCGGAATATCACCTACTGGGCTACGTTCACATCACGTTTTAGTATGCGTTCAGTCACTCCATTGGTTTTGAGTGATAGGACCTAAATCCGTTAGGCTGGGATCACATCACATTTGCCCCTATATTCAGTCGCTTCATTGTGACATACGTCCGAACCCCAACAAAACGAGATTCGGATGTATGCACTGATGGGTCTATTGACTGTAATGATGCAGAGAGTCCGTGCGCTGTCGGCATAGTGTTTGGCCGGATATGCCTATTGGAGGCGGGCAGCAAAACTTGGTCAACTACATCTTGCTGCTCACCTCAACTATGCGTACAGCCAAAAATGACGTCCAACAGCGCGCACACTGACCCAGTCTGCATCATTATAGGCAACAGCCAACAGCACATACACATGAATCCCATTTTTGTGGGGGGTTCTGAAGTAAGCACTGATGGAGACACTGAACGGCTGGGCAAATGTGATGTGAACAAAGCCTATCGGACGTAGGTTCAATCACAGAGACAGAATTCAGATGCCCATAAAATATGGTCTGTTCACAGACTGACGTACATACTGACCATTGGTCTCCCGACACGACCCCAGCAACCTCCATATGTGCCTATGATGCTATCAAGTTCAGGTCAGGAGTCCTGTATGTCATTTTAGGCACAATCCGATTTTGAGCTGTGAAGCACAGACTGGCCTATAACTCCGGCCCTGAACATCACATCCACAGATACCTACAAGGCTGTTGAGTTCTGGTTGGAAGACCTGCAGCCGGTCCCCATCACACGGATGTGCGGACGCAGCCGGTCCCCATCACACGGATGTGCGGACGCAGCCGGTCCCCATCACACGGATGTGCGGACGCAGCCGGTCCCCATCACACGGATGTGCGGACGCAGCCGGTCCCCATCACACGGATGTGCGGACGCAGCCGGTCCCCATCACACGGATGTGCGGACGCAGCCGGTCCCCATCACACGGATGTGCGGACGCAGCCGGTCCCCATCACACGGATGTGCGGACGCAGCCGGTCCCCATCACACGGATGTGCGGACGCAGCCGGTCCCCATCACACGGATGTGCGGACGCAGCCGGTCCCCATCACACGGATGTGCGGACGCAGCCGGTCCCCATCACACGGATGTGCGGACGCAGCCGGTCCCCATCACACGGATGTGCGGACGCAGCCGGTCCCCATCACACGGATGTGTGGACGCAGCCGGTCCCCATCACACGGATGTGTGGACGCAGCCGGTCCCCATCACACGGATGTGTGGACGCAGCCGGTCCCCATCACACGGATGTGTGGACGCAGCCGGTCCCTATCACACGGATGTGTGGACGCAGCCGGTCCCTATCACACGGATGTGCGGATGCAGCGCTACCGAATCATAGGTCATTCATTTCATTGACCGGTCCTGCAGTGGGCCTGGGATTTGCAGCCGTAATACAGATTTAGAAATGCATCTATATAAAAAACTGGGCAAACAAAAAGTGCAGACGGTAATAGTCATCAGAAGCAATCGACCTAAAGAGAAGCAAAAGCTTGTGCTCTGATGAGTTGTTTTTTTTATACAGTGAAATCCAAGACTGTCTGTAGGGTTGTTCCAAGCAGATAATGATCATAGCCAGGGGTTAGGGAAGGGTTTAAACAAGAGAAGTTTATCACTTCTGTGAAAACCTGATTATCTAGTCTACACCAGTGAAAAGCATGCAAAAGGCAAGATCCCAAAAGATACCAAGGGGTAGAATATTGTTAATTATACTGCTGAGATTAGACGGCACAAATGGTCCCATGCCCTTATCTACTGATAATACCAGCATTCTGCATAGAGAACACACACTGGAAATAGTAACAATCTGCATTATGTGCCATTCATTGTGTAGGGGAGTGGTGAGTACACGTGGGCATGATTGGTCCCATAGATGTAAACTGAGCAGGGTCTCTGGGGATCACTGGGGTCTCTGGGGAGTGGTTGGACCCCTCTGATGATAAATGTATCACCAATTCTTATTGTTTGTTGGATAAACACATTAACAAATAACAACCCTAAAATTCCCATTAACCAGAAAACTAACTATTTCTTCACGATAGAGAAAAGCATCAGAAGTAAATGATCTTAGTCTTTGATGATAAAGAAAAAATAATAGTAATAATTATAATTTAAGGGAAAAGTGAATACAAAGCATTTTCAGCGTTGAACGGGGGGGGGGGATATGTTCCAAGGAGACAGATTATTATCTGCTAAAACAGCTTGCGGATTTCCATACACCGAAATGTTATTTTGCCGTTTAGTACAGGATTACAAGATCTACCTCATTTTATTTTTGAGCAGACGAAGACTAACGTGTGACATCTGGAAGGATCATGCAAGCTTTTGCACTATAAAAGGAGCAAAAGAAAAAAAAAAAAAAAAAAAAACAGCATCTTTTGATTTTGCACTAAATTTATCACATGGACCAAAAATGGATGTAGGATAATGCTGAAAACTGGGCCAAAGAAATAAAAAGACGTCTGAATGAGGCCTACGTGACAACACCGGAGGCGTGGCGGACGGCGGGGGGGACCGGTATACCTGACCGCCATTGGTGTACACACGGTGCGCTTAATCATACATGTGAATTTAGATGCACGGCCACTTGGCAGGCCACAGAGAATCTCTACACGATCAGAAAACAAACATAATAATAATAACAACAGTAACAACAGGCTATTTCGGTCTACAATGGCGACTGTCACCTTTGCTGATGTAACATATAGACGACATGTCTAGATCTCGCTCCGATCGGCTTCCTAGAAAACCGTGCAGATGGATAACAGGTACCAGCATGGCAACATATGCAGAAAATCAGGCATACGTGAGCGAGCGCCCAGTATTCTGAACATATATATTCATTTCCTATGGTAAGAAAGTGCACACTCACAGGTGACTCTGGCAGTGAGCGAACTTGTAAAACCCATCACTACTATAGCAGAATTATGCCATGGTAGCCACCGTGCTGCTCTGTACAACGCCACAGCCCACACCAGCGCCATATAAGCCCTATAGTCACTATAGTATAGTGAGAGCACTCCCCCAGCAGAGCCTGGCGCCCAGAACAATACACCGTGCAGACCCCCAGGACCCCCTCAGCCCCTGTGCTCACCTGCACGGCTCCATGCCTCACATTGCAGCAGGCTCCGGGCTCTATGGTAGCTCTCCCAGCCGCTGGGCAGCGCAGCTCGCAGGTGACATCATCCTCCTCGGTGTGATAGGACACAATTGTGACTCTCTCTGTGCCTGTGCGCAGGGGCAGCTGATAACGCGCACAGGATTCTGGGAGCTGTAGTTCCGGGCGGCTGTTGTCTGCTTTCAAACAAAGAGTTACTAAACTACAACCCCCACAATAGCTCCGGCTCCGCTCTGCTTCCCTGTGTGCGGCTCTTATCTGCAGGCGAAGAATAGGATTGCCTGCTGACAATAGGAGGAGTGCGGCTCTGCAGCACAAAGCTCAGCGTGCGGGGCTGACACCTGGCGGTCACTCCTGGGGATGCACCTGTGTAACATGGGGGAGGTGACTCGTGATGTATGGAATTTTTTTTTAATATTATTCATTTGTTCCCCTGGATTTTTTTTTTTTATTCTTATCATTTCTGTACTTTTTAATATATTTTTTAATGATTATTAACTATTAGACATTTGTATTATTATTGTTAGAATTATTATTACTAGTAGTATTATTATTTATTATTATAGCACCATTTACTCTATGACACTTTAAATGGTACAAGAGGAGAGAGGACCCTGCCTGCGATAATTGATAATAATAGTTAATTAATGTTTCTAACCGCTTGTGCAGACACATGCACATTTGTGGCCTGCTGGAGGTCATTTTGCAGGGCTCTCGCAGTGCTCCTCCTGTTCCTCCTTGCATAAAGGCTGAGGTAGCGTTCCTGCTGCTGGGGTGTTGCCCTCCTACGACCCCCTCCACGCCTCCTGGTGTACTGACCTGTCTCCTGGTAGTGCCTCCAGCCTCTGGACACTACGCTGACAGACACAGCAAACCTTCTTGCCACAGATCGCATTGATGTGCCATCCTGGATGAGCTGCACTACCTGAGCCACTTGTGTGGGTTGTAGAGTCCGTCTCATGCTACCACGATTGTGAAAGCACAACCAACATTCAAAAGTGACCAAAACATCAGCCAGAAAGCATTGGTACTGAGATGTGGTCTGTGGTCCCCACCTGCAGAACCACTCCTTTATTGAGGGTGTCTTGATAATTGCCAATAATTTCCATCTGTTGTCTATTCCATTTCCACAACAGCATGTGAAATTGATTGTCAAACATTGTTGCTTCCTAAGTGGACAGTTTGATTTCACAGAAGTTTGATTTACTTGGAGTTATATTCTGTTGTTTAAGTGTTCCCTTTATTTTTTTTGAGCAGTGCATTAATAAGCATCCATCGTAGGATGCAGACATACACTTAAAACTAATGTGGCATCAGAAAATTATGTTCTTAGAGGGAATCTGTCACCAGTTTTTTGCAACCTAATCTGAGAGCAGCATAATGTAGAGACAGAGGCCCTGATTCCAGCAATGTGTCACTGACTGGGCTGCTTGCTGTAGTTTTGATAAAATCACTGTTTATCAGCAGGAGTTTATCACTAGAGGACTAGTAATCCTGCTGCCAGGTAGTCCAACCACACCCCCAACACTGATTGGCAGTTTTCTGCCTATGCACGGTGAACACTGAAAGCAGCCAATAAGTGGTGTGGGCGGGGATATGCACAGCTCAGCATTCAGAGAACTGGTAGATCTACAGCAGAGAAAACACTGATTTTATCAAAACTGCAGGAAGCAGCTCAGTCAGTCATACATCGCTGGAGTCAGGGTCTCTGCCCCTATGTCATACTGTGCTCAGATGGGGTGGCAAAAACTTGTTGACACATCTGCTATTTTTTAAAAACATTATTATTTTTTTTTTCAAATCACTATTTATAGAAAAAACAGACATCAATTTTCACGCTGAACCATAGGCCTAATAATACACTCATACTTCCTATTTTTTCCAGCAGCCACATGGACATAGTGATTAATAGGCTGGCTCTGACCCATTGACATGGATAGAAGTATTTTGTAGGAGAGCTCCATCTGGGCAAATGTCACTGTGCAGGGAGGACAGAGGAGGTGATCTGTGACATCATCTATTGTGAATGGTGGATCCTGTGTTATCTACTGTATATAGAGGTGTTATCAGTCATTGTACAGGAGGGGGAGGTGAGCTGTGACATCACCTATTGTATATGGTGGTTCCTGTGTTATCTACTGTATATAGAGGTGTTATCAATTATTGTACAGGAGGAGGAGGTGAGCTGTGACATCACCTATTGTGAATGGTGGATCCTGTGTTATCTGCTATATATAGAGGTGTTATCAGTCATTGTACAGGAGGAGGAGGTGAGCTGTGACATCACCTATTGTATATGGTGGTTCCTGTGTTATCTACTGTATATAGAAGTGTTATCAGTCATTGTACAGGAGGAGGTGAGCTGTGACATCACCTATTGTGAATGGGGGATCCTGTGTTATCTACTGTATATAGAGTTGTTATCAGTCATTGTACAGGAGGAGGAGGTGAGCTGTGACATCACCTATTGTGAATGGTGGATCCTGTGTTATCTACTGTATATAGAAGTGTTATTAGTCATAGTAATCTTGACTGTGATGGTAATGGGCATGGGCGGACATACCGCCGGTTCAACCGGTGCAACCGCTCCGGGGCCCAGAGCGGGAGGGGGCCCCCGACGAACATACAAGGCATTGTTGTGAATGACAGCCGGCGGCAATTACTGCTAACAGGAGAAGCAGGAGGGCCCGCTCTGCTGCACGCATGTGATATGACAGTCAAACGGGCCCCCCTTCCTCACCTGTTAGCATTCATTATGCTGCTGGCCGGCCGGCTGTCACTTGTGCGGTCTGCGGTGAGGTGACGGGTGGCAGACGCTGAAACAGGAAGAGAGGACGGAGTGAGGGAGGGGGAGGGCCTCTCAGTGAGTCACTGACGCAGGCTCTGCTTGGGACTCACTGCTTTGCTGTGCGCATGCGCACTCTTCCCAGAGCCTCAGTGATCCGCGGGACTGGGTCCTTACATTACACATGAAAATATGGGGGGGGTGAGGGGAGGAATGAATGAAATGAATCACTGGTCTAGGTAGGGGAAGGGCCGGACCACCTGGAATAGAGGGATGCTGCCCTGGCTACAAAGCGCCCCCTGGTACATGTGTAAGGTAATATGGAGTGCACAGTGACATTTGTGCATGGTTACCTCTCAGCCAATCACAGACTTTGCCTTACAAGCATATCTGTGATTGGCTGACAGGAGATGGCTGACAGGAGATGATCTGCAAGTGTCTTCTGTGCACTGGAGCCGCAGCTAGGAGCGGGAAGCTGCTGCAGAGGACGAGTGTGGACCAGCCTGACAGGATCTTTGCTGCCTTCTTGACATTTTGCAAGCATACAATACAGTATTGTTTTGAAAAATAAAGAAACAACAATTTATATATGAACCAGCATGTTGGGAGTAGTGGTTACATTACTGGTCATGAGCGAGCATGTTTGGATAAGGTGGGTAGTTAGCAACTACCTGCCTATCAGTTCATAGGTTCATAGTTAAATAATAAAACAGTCCTGGACAACCCGTTTATGTTTTGAAAAAAATCAAATCCTCCTCACTACAGTATTATTTCCTCCAGTTTATAAAGTAATAACAGTCTGTGCTGCTTGATAAGTCATAGGCCACAATAAGCACATCCAGATTTGCCAGACATGACATCAATTGCATGACTGCTTTGTGTTATAGTCAGTTGTTAAATATGGAACTTAAAATTTATTATTTAGAGTTGATAGTTGTGTTCTAAACTGATAATAAATATTACAACCTATATGTTTACATAACTTTGTTGCGGTATGGGGGGGGGGGGGGGTGTCGGAAGATTTCTTGCACAGGGGCCCTCTGCAGTCTGTGTCCGCCCCTGGTAATGGGTCTGTAGAATATGAAGTATAAAAATCCCCATACAGGTAGATAGAACTCTGCTGAACACGCCGAGTGTTCCTGTGTATGGGGAAGTCAAAAGATAGTGGATGGCTGAATTATCTAATGTGTATTGCCAGTGTAGCTAAAGTTAGCAGCTAGTGTGAAAGTTGCAAGATTTCTGTGTTTGTTCCTTGTTTGTTTTTTTTAATATACGGTAGTTATTTTAAACTAGATGGTGGCCCGATTCTAACGCATCGGGTATTCTAGAATATGCATGTCCACATAGTATATTGCCCAGCCACGTAGTATATTGCCCAGTTACGTAGTATATTGCCCAGCCACGTAGTATATTGCCCAGTTACGTAGTATATTGCCCAGCCACGTAGTATATTGCCCAGTTATGTAGTATATTGCCCAGCCACGTAGTATATTGCCCAGTGACGTAATATACAGCACAGAGCCACGTAGTATATTGCCCAGTGATGTAGTATATAGCACAGAGCCACGTAGTATATTGCCCAGTGACGTAGTATACAGCACAGAACCACGTAGTATATTGCCCAGTGACGTAGTATACAGCACAGAGCCACGTAGTATATTGCCCAGCGACGTAGTATACAGCACAGAGCCACGTAGTATATTGCCCAGTGACGTAGTATACAGCACAGAGCCACGTAGTATATTGCCTAGCCACGTAGTATATTGGGCAGTCACGTATGTCACAGGTTAAAAAAATAAAAAATAAACACATACTCACCTTCCGCAGGCGCGTTGTAGCTCTGTCGCCTGTATGGGGTGCAGGCGGCTGCTTCCGGTCTCAGGGTGTGATGACGTCGCGGTCACGTGACGTCATGGCAGGTCCTTTTCGCGCAGGATCTGTGATGAAGTCGCGGTCACATGACCGCGACGTCATGGCAGGTCCTTCTGCCAGACCATCCTTGCCAACGGAACGTGCCGCTTGCATGGACCGGCCGGAGCATCGCGAGGAGCGAGAAAGGCGGCGGCGGAAGGTGAGTATCTAATGATTTTTTATTTTTTTTATTATTTTTAACATTAGATGTTTTTACTATTGACGCTGCGTCAATAGTAAAAACTTGGTCACACAGGGTTATTAGCGGCGGTAACGGAGTGCGTTACCCGAGGCATAACGCGGTCCGTTACCGCCGGCATTAACCCTGTGTGAGTGGTGACCGGAGGGGTGTATGCATGCGCCGGACACTGAGTGCGGGGAGTAAGGAGCGGCCATTTTCTTCCGGACTGTGCGCGTCGCTGATTGGTCGTGGGCGTTTTGCCACGACTAGGGTTGAGCGACCTTGACTTTTTTAGGGTGGAGCCATGTTTCGCGAAACCCGACTTTTGGAAAAGTCGAGTCGGGTGAAATCGGCCGATTACTGCGCAAAGTCGAGGATCGGCCGGAACACGAAACCCTATGCACGTCAATGGGGATTTTTTTTTTTTTTCTTCTCTCTCTCTCTCTCTCTCTCTCCCCTCCGTCCCAGAACAGAAAATTTCGTTTTGCACATTCCAAATCGCTACTGCGCACAAGCGATAAAATGGTGATAGGCGTGCACGCCCCTAACCCCTATGTCATCACTCTGCCCACGCTCCTTCATTGGCTGAAAAAATGGCGCTAAACGCGTCATACGAAACGCGACTTTGGCGCCAAGATCGCGTACCGCATGGCCGACCCCACACAGGGATCGGGTCGGGTTTCATGAGACGCTGACTTTACCAAAAGTCGGCGACTTATGAAAATGAACGATCCGTTTCGCTCAACCCTAGCCACGACCAATCAGCGACTTGGATTTCCATGACAGACAGAGGCCGCGACCAATGAATATCCGTGACAGAAAGACAGACAGAAGGACAGACGGAAGTGACCCTTAGACAGTTATATAGTAGATAAATGAGAAAAAAATCAAAACATTGTTTTCACAACACTGTACATTAATTTCTGATTTAAATAATAGGTCATTTTCTTCCGATGACACATGCTCTGATGGGACCACCAACGCCGTGTGTTCTCAGTCCACAGTAGTCGGACTATTCATAGCTCTCAATGGAGGCAAATTCACTCGGCTGACTGTTTTCGGATCATGGTGCTGCTTAGCAGGAGCAAATCCATTGCAATAAATTAGGAAATTATAGTTTATGGCTCGACTTTCAAGTTCCTTTGAACACTGCATGGGCATCATGAATAAAGAATAATATTTTATGACTTTATCAATGGACAATGACACAAGGAACACAGGATTTATGGTGGGGGTAATACAGAATGGTGGCTGGTGAAGTCAGTCATCTCCCTACCAGATGTAACTGTCATTCATAGGGATTTAGGAACACAAACACTGTACACAGGAGGATTGGGAAAACATTGTCTGGGCAAATGGTTCCTAGTTTTTCACTGTTTCTCACTGCTGGAAAGATCATGATCCATGCGTGGTCTACAGAACGCACTGGTGGAGGAAGTGCGATGGTAGGTGGTGTGTTTTTACAGCACATTCTGGGTCACTTCTTACAATCGGAGTCAGGTTTGTGTATGACAGGATGTTTAAACATTGATGATCACCATTTACATGTGTTGATGTCAAAGTACATCTGGGTGGGAGATAGAACTTCATGCCTTGAGGCTGCAGAGCACCTAGAATGGTTCAGGGAATACAGCAGGGCAGTTTGCATTGCACAGAGATAGAGATCTGCAAAAAAATGGGCACATCAAGCAGTGCCACAGAGGAAGGCAGGCCAGGCATGGAGGCAAAAAACGCGCCAAGGATATTCTGTATTCAAGTGAATGGCGCAGTGTTGCTGATCCCTGCACAGCCAGTAGGTGTAAGCTGCAGTGTGCAAGAAGACCTGTGATGGGAAAGCTATGCTGCGCACCCTTCCTCATCAGGATCTGCCGAGGTCCCAGCAGTCGGACCCCTGCTAATTAAAAAGCTAAGGCATATGCATAGCAATTTTCTTTCTTTCAATGTCGGACATGGAGCGCCCACCAGGGCCGTGGGGAGACTCTGTACCGGGCCAGAGATTCTTAAAGGGGAAGTGTCACGGCAGCAGTGACCCGGTCCGTGGCCCTGGGCGTCCAATAAAGGTGATGATAAAAGGGAATTAAAGTTTATGGGGGATAAGAGGAATTGTTCGTGACACCACCTGTGGTATTCGGCAAATAGGAGATGTTAGCCGACGCTGCAGTTCAGATCCTCTGAGGCAGATGGTGATGCAGCAGTGTTGTTACAGCTCTCCACAGGTAGAGCTACACCCAGAGGCGTAGCTAGGGTTTCAACTTAGGGGGGGGGGCGAAACATCTGAGTGGGCCCCTAACCAGCTAACCCCGATTACAGCTACGGTTGCGCACTCTAGTTGTGAATATAGGGGAACCTCAGAATATGACCCTACTGTTATTGAAAATAAATCTATATACAAAAACGAACATTGACTTTACCGCCATATTGTGACCATATGCAACTTTGATGGTCACAATACTCTGAGTGCCCCTATAACAATAATGCTTAAGTGCCCACTTAACATTTAATAATGTCCCCCAAGTTCCCCCATGTACTGCTCCATTATACACAGTATGATGAGCTTAAAGCTTCCCTATACACAGTCTAAGGCCCCCACAGCTCCCCTATACACAGTATGGTGATTCTATAACTCCCCTATACACCGTATGATGTTCCCACTGCTCCCCTATTTACACAAAATGATGTTCCCACTGCTCCCCTATAGATAATATGAGCCCAATGCTCCCCTATACACAGTATAATGCTGACAGAACTCCACTATACAAAGTATAATGCCCCCCCAGAGCTCCCCTATATACAGTGTAATGGGCCAACAGCTCCCATATGCACAATATGCCTTCACAGTTTCCTATACACAGTATGATGGGCCGACAGCTCCCGTCAAACAGTATGATGTCCCTCACCGTTCCCCTATACACAGTATGATGGGCCCACAGCTTCCTTATACACAGTATGATGAGCCCACAGCCCTTTATACACAGTATGATGGGCCCACAGCTTCCTTATACACAGTATGATGGGCCCGCAGCTTCCCTTATACACAGTATCATGGGCTCGCAGCTCCCTTATACACAGTATGATGGGCCCGCAGCTCCCTTATACACAGTATGATGGGCCCGCAGCTCCCTTATCACAGTATGATGAGCCCGCAGCTTCCTTATACACAGTATGATGGACCCACAGCTCCCATATACACAGTATGATGGACCCACAGCTCCCATATACACAGTATGATGTGTGCACAGCTTCCTTATACAGTGTATGATGGACTCGCAGCTCCCTTACACACAGTATGATGGGCCCGCAGCTCCCTTATCACAGTATGAGCCCGCAGCTTCCTTATACACAGTATGATGGGCCCGCAGCTCTCTTATACACAGTATGATGTGTGCACAGCTCCCTTATCACAGTATGATGGGCCCACAGCTCCCTTATCACAGTATGATGGGCCCGCAGCTCCCTTATCACAGTATGATGGGCCCACAGCTCCCTTATCACAGTATGATGGGCCCGCAGCTCCCTTATCACAGTATGATGGGCCCGCAGCGCCCTTATCACAGTATGATGGGCCTGCAGCTCCCTTATCACAGTATGATGGGCCCGCAGCTCCCTTATCACAGTATGATGGGCCCGCAGCTTCCTTATACACAGTATGATGGACCCGCAGCTCCCATATACACAGTATGATTGGCCCGCAGCTCCCTTATACACAGTGTGATGGGCCCGCAGCTCCCTTATACACAGTGTGATGGGCCCGCAGCTCCCATATACACTGTCTGATGGGCCTGCAGCTCCCGTACAAACAGTATGATGGACTCACAACTTCCTTATACATAGTATGATTGGCCCGCAGCTCCCGTATACACAGTATGATGGGCCCGCAGCTCCCATATACACAGTATGATGGATCCGCAGCTCCCTTATACACAGTATGATGGATCCGCAGCTCCCTTATACACAGTATGATGGACCCGCAGCTCCCTTATTCATAGTATGATTGGCCTGAAGCTCCCGTATACACAGTATGATGGGCCCGCAGCTCCCATATACACAGTATGATGGGCCTGCAGCTCCCGTATACACAGTATGATGGGCCTGCAGCTCCCGTATACACAGTATGATGGGACCCCCAGCTCCCTTTTACACAGTATGATGGGCCCGCAGATCCCTTATACACAGTATGATGGGCCCGCAGCTCCCTTATACACAGTATGATGGGCCTGCAGCTTCCTTATACACAGTATGATGGGCCCGCAGCTTCCTTATACACAGTATGATGGGCCCGCAGCTCTCTTATACACAGTATGATGTGTGCACAGCTCCCTTGTCACAGTATGATGGGCCCACAGCTCCCTTATCACAGTATGATGGGCCCGCAGCTCCCTTATCACAGTATGATGGGCCCGCAGCTCCCTTATCACAGTATGATGGGCCCGCAGCTTCCTTATACACAGTATGATGGACCCGCAGCTCCCATATACACAGTATGATTGGCCCGCAGCTCCCTTATACACAGTATGATTGGCCCGCAGCTCCCTTATACACAGTGTGATGGGCCCGCAGCTCCCTTATACACAGTATGATGGGACCCCCAGCTCCCTTTTACACAGTATGATGGGCCCACAGCTCCCTTATACACAGTATGATGGGCCCACAGCTCCCTTATACACAGTGTGATGGGCCTGCAGCTCCCTTATACATAGTATGATTGGCCTGCAGCTCCCGTATACACAGTATGATGGACCCCCAGCTCCCTTATACACAGTATGATGGGCTCGCAGATCCCTTATACACAGTATGATGGGCCCGCAGCTCCCGTATACACAGTATGATGGACGCCCAGCTCCCTTATACACAGTATGATGGGCCCACAGCTCCCTTATACACAGTATGATGGGCCCACAGCTCCCTTATACACAGTATGATGGACCCCCAGCTCCCTTATACACAGTATGATGAGCCCGCAGCTCCCTTATACACAGTATGATGGGCCCGCAGCTCCCGTATACACAGTATGATGGACCCCCAGCTCCCTTATACACAGTATGATGGGCCCGCAGATCCCTTATACACAGTATGATGGGCCCACAGCTCCCTTATACACAGTATGATGGGCCCGCAGCTCCCTTATAAACAGTATGATGGACCCCCAGCTCCCGTATACACAGTATGATGGGCCCACAGCTCCCTTATACACAGTATGATGGACCCCCAGCTCCCGTATACACAGTATGATGGGCCCACAGCTCCCTTATACACAGTATGATGGGCCCGCAGCTCCCGTATACACAGTATGATGGACTCACAGCTTCCTTATACACAGTATGATGTGTGCACAGCTTCCTTATACACAGTATGATGGGCCCGCAGATCCCTTATACACAGTATGATGGGCCCACAGCTCCCTTATACACAGTATGATGGGCCCACAGCTCACTTATACACAGTATGATGGACCCCCAGCTCCCTTATACACAGTATGATGAGCCCGCAGCTCCCTTATACACAGTATGATGGGCCCGCAGCTCCCGTATACACAGTATGATGGACCCCCAGCTCCCTTATACACAGTATGATGGGCCCGCAGATCCCTTATACACAGTATGATGGGCCCACAGCTCCCTTATACACAGTATGATGGGCCCGCAGCTCCCTTATACACAGTATGATGGACCCCCAGCTCCCGTATACACAGTATGATGGGCCCACAGCTCCCTTATACACAGTATGATGGACCCCCAGCTCCCGTATACACAGTATGATGGGCCCACAGCTCCCTTATACACAGTATGATGGGCCCGCAGCTCCCGTATACACAGTATGATGGACTCACAGCTTCCTTATACACAGTATGATGTGTGCACAGCTTCCTTATACACAGTATGATGGGCCCGCAGCTCCCATATACACAGTATGATGGACTCACAGCTCCCTGTCATGATTTGGATGCCCCGGTCATTTACTCATCCTCCGGCGTATTCACTATTTTGTGGCACTGCTGCAGTCCCACGGCTCAAACTTGTGAGCGCAGCTTCTGACTGGCCAGAAGTTAGAAGCTATGTCACAAGCGCTCAATGTAAGACTATGAGGCTATGTGCACTTGTTGCGGATTTGTGCGGATTTACTGCGGATTTCCTGTGTTTTTTGTGCAGATTTCACCTGCGTTTTACTACCTGCAGAATCCTATACAGGAGCAGGTGTAAAACGCTGCGGAATCCGCAAATAGAATTGACATGCTGCAGAAAATAAAACTCAGCGTTTCTGTGCAGTATTTCCCGCACCATGGGCACTGCGGATTTGGTTTTCCATAGGTTTAAATGGCACTGTAAACCAGATGGAAAACTGCTGTGAATCCGCAGCGGCCAATCCGCACTGTGTGCACATAGCCTGAGAGTGAGAAAGAGGCCAGAACGAGGCTCCTACAGACTCACATTGATTGGTGACCTCTGCACCGCTCCATGAAACACTGGAGCCTCGGACAGGCCACAAACTGCAGGAGACGGAGCCGAGCGGAGACAAAAACAGATGAAAACGCCAGAAGGTGAGTATCAGACAGGGGCAGGGCACGGGGATTTTCAGCACCGCTCCAGCAGTGAAATAAAAATAATGCTGGAGTGGTGCTGTAAATGTGATGCAGCTCTTGGTTACTGTATGCGGGCTCCTTATACTAACACTCATAAAAGGCCCAGGTGGTATGTTATCAAAAGCCCCCTACCCCCCATCTCCAGCCTCCCCAGACAGCAAATATTATGTGATGGATCACATATAATATCAGAACAAAACATTATAATATTCAGCCCCCAGTGACCTGTCCCCCCTCCCCCACTACAGCCTCAATACCCCCATCATCATACATCCACCCCTCAGTGCCCCGTCCCACCTCACCCACCACAACACCCCCATGGTCTCACATTTACCCCCCAGTGCCCTGTCTCCCCTTCTTCAGTATCCAATACCCCCATCAGCTCACATCCACTCCCTCAGTACCCTGTCTCCCCTCACCCACTTTCAGCCCCAATGCCCCCATCAACTCACATCCACCCCTCAGTGCCGTCCCACCTCACCCACCTTCTCCCCTCACAACACCCAAATGGTCTCACATTCACCCCCCAGTACCCTGTCACCCCTCCCCCACAACACCCCCAAGTGGTCTTACATTCACCCCCCAGTACCCTGTCTCCCCTCCCCCACAATACCCCCATGGTCTCACATTCACCCCCCAGTACCCTGTCTCCCCTCCCCCACAACACCCCCAAATGGTCTCACATTCACCCCAGTACCCTGTCTCCCCTCACCCACTTTCAGCACCCACAATACCCCAACGGTCTCACAGTGACATACCTGAATTTAGTAAACCTAATAAGGTCCATCCCCACTTACTGGTAAAGTTTGCAGGCAGGACCAGGAAGTGTGTATGTGAAATGCAAGGTGTGGGCACTAGGACCCAGTGTGCCTGAGCCAATCCCAGCGTGCACAGAGTGAAGAAAACTGCAGCGGGGAAAAGCTTCATGATCAGGTCAGACGGGCGAAACCATTCACTGCAGGGGGGAGACTGCAGCCGGCCAATGTGCTAGCAGCGTGCAGCTTGTCAGACAGGAGCAGACATTATACTGCTCTGCTCCTATGCTGTGTTCTGCCTCGGCACAGAGGTGGCCCTGCCCTGGCTCCCGGTGGGCCCCTTCATGTGACAGGGCCCGGGGCGATGGCCCCCTCTGCTCCCCCAGTAGCTACGCTACTGGCTACACCCCAGGGCAGTGATGGTGGTAAGGCTATGTGCACACGTTGCAGATTTGCCTGTGGAATTTTCTGTGCAGATTCTTCTCTTGCCAGAAAACACAGGTGAGGATTTGCTGCGTTTTTTTCATTCAAATTTGTATGCGTTTTTGAAATCTAAATAAAGATCTATTATTGAACAAAAAAAAATTGTGATTTGTGATGTCATTTCTGGTCCAACCTCCTCTTTAACATTTGTCCAACCCACACTCCATTACACCCACAGATAGATAGAAGGAATGAGATAGATAGATACAGTATATCTAAAAGATACATCAATAGATATATCTATATATACTGTATATAGATATATCTATCGATTGATCTATCTATAGATCTATCAATAGATCTAAAGCAAAAAGTGAGTGCAGCACAGAAAAAAACAAATTCTGGGTGCAAAGCCCCTCAGGCATGTACCAAACCTTAGGCTATGTTCACACGATCCTTTTTTCGCTGCGGATCCGCAGACGTTTTCCATGCAGGGTACAGTACAATGTTACCCTATGGAAAACGAAATCCGCTGTGCCCACTATCCTTTTTTCGGCTTGAAAATCAGCGCGGATTTTCAGCGGAAAAAAAGAAGTACCATGTCAATTCTGTCTGCGGATTCCGCAGCGGGATTCCACCTGCACCAATAGGAAAATGCAGCTGGAAACCCGCAGTGGAATCAGCAGGAGAAAAAGGACTGAAACCCGCAGTGAAAACCAACGCAGGTTTGGCACTGCGGGTTTCACAAATCAGGACCTGAAAAATCCGCAGCGAAAAAAGGATCGTGTGAACAAGGCCTTATAATGAGAGTCCAAAAAGTCAGAGGCAGCACACCATTGCAAATGAGTTCAAAAAGTGTTCAAGTTTAATAGCCCATCATGGCGACGTTTCAGCTCATGGAGAGCCTTTCTCAAGCAAGGTAATGGTGTACAAACATGGTATTTATCATACAGACAATTGAAGCATACTTAATAGTATTTGTGCAAAAAGGTTATAACAGCTCATGAGAGACAGTTTACATAAAGTGCAAATAATGGCCAAAGATAAGTGCAAGTGTAATAAAGTGCAGTGCAATAATATACAATCATGAGATAACATACAGTAAGGGTATGTGTCCACGTTCAGGATTGCATCAGGATTTGGTCAGGATTTTTCATCAGTATTTGTAAGCCAAAACCAGGAGTGGAACAATTAGAGGAAAAGTATAATAGAAACATATGCACCACTTCTGCATTTATCACCCACTCCTGGTTTTGGCCTACAAATACTGATGTAAAATCCTGACCAAATCCTGATGCAATCCTGAACGTGGACACATACCCTAAGGGTATGTGTCCACGTTCAGGAAACGCTGCGTTTTTGACGCTGCGTTTTTCTGCTGCGTCAAAAACGCAGCGTCCAGATGTTACAGCATAGTGGATGGGATTTTATGAAATCCAGACTCCACTATGCGTTTAAAAACGCATGCGTTTTTGCCGCGAAAACGCATGCGTTGTGCGTTTTTTCAAAACGCTGCATGTTGCTACTATGAGCAAAACACGCAGGTACACCACAGGTGACCTGCCAGTGACCTCAGGTGCAGTTTTGGTCAGGATTTTACTTGCATAAAATCCTGACCAAAGACTGATGCAATCCTGAACGTGGAAACATACCCTAAGGGTATGTCTCCACGTTCAGGATTGCATCAGGATTTGGTCAGGATTTTCCATCAGTATTTGTAAGCCAAAACCAGGAGTGGAACAATCAGAGGAAAAGTATAATAGAAACATCTGCTCCACTTCTGCATTTATCACCCACTCCTGGTTTTGGCTACAAATACTGATGGAAAATCCTGACCAAATCCTGATGCAATCCTGAACGTGGAGACTTACCCTTAAGGATTCAATGTTAATTAGCAATCTACACTCAGCTGCATTTCATGAATCATTTCATGGCTCACCCCATCCTGCAATCACATATGCATGCCGTATTCGGCATCCTGCTGCAAAAAGTGCACATGTCCAAAGGAAAAAAAAAACAGAACCACATAACAAAAAGCTCACACCCATCCGCACGTGTGCAGTAGACAGCTTACAGAGCCAGCGCCATCTTGGTTGCTGGAAAACCAATACCAAGACTACACCTGCTGTCAGGATGAATGGTAATCCACATATGGAGCATATGTTGTAACAGTGCCACCTTCTGGGCAATGTAGTTTAGAAGACAAAAGGAGTTTAAAACACTAAAAAGTATTTTAAAGGGGCATAAGCCATCATACACTCCTATTAGATGTCTCATATGGTATAGGTTCATAACCCAACAGTGCTGGGATGGCCAAAGTTAACCCATAATGGTGCGTACACCCCCCATTTGCTGGGGCTGGTCACATACCATAAAGGACCAAGGGAGACCAATGCCCTGTGACAGACATGATCGCATCCTCAGTTACCACTGGGAACATCAACCAGATCTCCAATAACCGTGAGAAAAGAGAACCACCATAAATGCCCACTCGGATTCCATTTTATTCACATATCCAATAAAACAAACATAACAAAAATAAATTTAATGAAAAAAGCATTCCAATAGTTGACTTCATGAATAGGATAAGCCATGAACCCTGATCTTCAGAGAAAAAAAAAATTATTCTTTCATACTTCTCAATATATCTAGAAAATAGAAAGCATAAAAAAAATTGTAATTAATACCATCACATTGCTATACCCATCAGAGAGGCAAGACCCCAAGTACAGATGAAAAGGAATATATACTGCAATTCCACTATAATGTTACTTGCAACTTGAAATCCACATTTAAACCATGTGGCTTCAATGTGTTTAGTCTTCGAATCCACTTAAGTTCTCTGATCTTTAAAAGTTTAACCCTGAACTTCAGATTTTTCTCTGTATGTCCACAATCCATAAAATGTTTAGAAACTGGTAAATCACACTTTTTCTTTCGTATGGTATACCTGTGGTGATTTATACGGGTTTTGAAATCCCACGTAGTTTCACCCACGTACCACAATTTACACGGGCATTCCAAAAGGTAAATTACATAATCACTTGAGCATGTCAAAAAGTGATTAATAGTAAATTTTTCATTGGTGCCCAGATGAAAAAAATGATCACCCTTCAACATGTTACTGCAATTGATGCAACTGAGACAAGGGTAGCAACCTACTCGCCTTTTTCCAGTAAGGGAAGGTTGGAGTGAGGATTTTCTAGGGTGATTTAGAGCGTGGGAATTTTTCTGAATATTTTCTCACGCTCAAGTTCTTATGAGTTTAAGCCAGCAGGGGGCGCAGCACCGCAAGTCTACGATGCTACATTCCCCTGCATTCCATTCATTCCCCACTTTTTACAGGCAGGAGCACAGCTGCATTAGCAGAGCTTCTGCTTGTAAAATTATTTAACCCCTTCTGATGGATTACATTGTGGGACTTCACTGTAACGCTGGAGAGGTATGGGATATTGTTGTTTTTTATTTTAACTTTGTTTCAGGTGACAAGGGTCTTAAATTTGATTGAGCGTTTAATAAACTATTACAACACCATGTGTATTTATTTCATTAAAATACTTTTTTCCTAATGTGTGTGTGTTTTTTTAACCCTTTATGAACATAGGATTAATAATGGATAGGTGTCTTATTGACACCTCTCCATTATTAACCTGGCTTAATGTCACCTTACAGTAGCAAGGTGACATTAACCCTTTATTACCCCATATCCCACCGCTACAGGGGAGTGGGAAGAGAGAGGCTAAGTGCGAGAATAGGCGCATCTTACAGATGTGCCTTTTCTGGGGTGGCTGGGGGCAGATGTTTTTAGCTGGGGGGGGGGGCAATAACCATGGTCCCTCTCTAGGCTATTAATATCTGCCCTCAGTCACTGGCTTTCCCACTCTGGCGGAGAAAATTGTGCTGGAACCAACGCCATTTTTTTCCGCGATTTAACCCTTTATTTTAACAGCTAGAGCCCCCCAAATTTTGCACACAGACACTTCTAACATTAGTAGTGAGGAATATGTAAAAAAACAAGGGATATGAAATAGTTTACTGTATGTAAACCATGTCTCATATCCTGTCGGGTTTGGGAAGGAGATAGCAAAAGCCGGCAATTGAATTACCGGCTTTTCTGCTATCTAGCGCTATATGAAATATAAATATATGTATATACTGTATATGAGACTCACTGACACACATATATATATATATATATATATATATATATATATATATATACCTATTCTATGTGTAGACATTTATTTTATCGACTAGATGGTGGCCTGATTCTAACGTATCGGGTATTCTAGAATATGTAGGTAGTATATAGCACAGGCTACGTACTATATTGCACAGTGACGTAGTATATAACACAACCGATGTAGTATATAACATAGCTACGTAGTATATAACAGAGCTACGTAGTATGTAACACAGCGTACGTAGTATATAGCAGAGCTACGTAGTATATAACACAGCCACGTAGTATATAACATAGTCATGTAGTGTATTGCACAGCAACGTAGTGTATTGCACAGGCACGTAGTATATTGGTCAGCCACATAGTATATAACAGAGACACGTAGTATATTACATAGCCACGTAGTATATTGTAGAGCCACATAGTATATTGCACAGCCACATAGTATATAACACAGTCACGTAGTGTATTGCACAGCTATGTAGTGTATTGCACAGCTATGTAGTATATTGGTCAGCGACGTAGTATATAGCAGAGCCACGTAGTGTATTGTAGAGGAACGTAGTATATTGCATACTACGTAGTATATTGCACAGCCACGTAGTATATAACAGAGCCACGTAGTATATTGCACAGTCGACGTAGTATAACAGAACCGACACAGCCACATAGTATATTGCACAACTACGTAGTATATAACACAGAGCATGTAGTATATTACACAGCCACGTAGTATATTGGACAGTCACATTGTATATTGCACAGTCACGTTGTATATTGCCCAGCTACATAGTATATAGCACAGAGATGTAGTATATAACAGAGCCCACGCAGTATGTAACAGCCCACGTAGTATATAGCAATGTGGGCACTATATGCGTGGTTAAAAAAGACTTAAAATAAAAAATAAACATATACTCTCCTTCCAAAGGCCCCTTGAAGTCCTGGCGCCTGTGTGCGGTGCACGCGGCAGCCTCCAGTCCCAGGGTTGGTATGAACGCAGGACCTGTGATGACGTCGCGGTCACATGACCATGACGTCATGGCAGGTCCTTCTCGCATAGCATCCTTGGCAGCGGAACCTGCCGCTTGCACTGCCGAAGACAGCGTGCGACGTCGGAAGGTGAGAATAACCTTTTTTTTTATTATTATTATTATTATTTGTAACATTAGATCCTTTTACTATTGATGCTGCATACGCAGCATCAATAGTAAAAAGTTGGTCACACATTGTTAATAGCTGCGTTAGCGGAGTGTGTTACACCGAGGCATAACGGGGTCCATTAACGCTGCCATTAACCCTGTGTGGGGCTGACTGGAGGGGATTATGGAGCGGGCACTCACTGCGGGGAGGAAGGAGTGGCCATTTTGCCGCCGGACTGCCCGTCGCTGATTGGTCGCGGCAAAACAGCCACGACCAATCATCGACTTGGGATTTCCGTTACAGACAGACAGACAGAAAGACGGAAGTGACCCTTAGACAATTAGATTCTATTCTAACATGTCAGTGTGATTTTACTGTACACCGCACTGAATTACCGGCTTTTCTATAGAACACCGGTGCGTATTTCTCACAAGTCACACTGATGGTTCGTGTGTAATCCGTTTTTTTCTCGCATCCATAGACTTGCATTGGCGATTCTCGGCCAAGATACGCTGACAATCGCAGCATGCTGCGATTTCACTCGGATCCTGAATACGGCCGAGAAAACAACGGATAATAGGAGCTGCCCCATAGATTAACATTGGGCTGAGTGCTATGCGATTTTTTTATCGCATTACACTCGTCCGTATTACGGTCTAGTGTGACTCTGGCCTTACTAGTACTCTAGTGATAATCTCCTGCTGATAAACAGTGATTTTATCAAAACTACAGCAAGCAGCCCAGTCAGTGACACATTGCTGGAATCAGTGTCTCTGTCTCTACAATCTGCTGCTCTCAGATTAGGTTGCAAAAACCTGGTGACAGATTCCCTCGAAGAACATCATTTTATGATGACATATTACTTTTAAGTGGATGTCTGCATGCTACGATGGATGCTTTTAATATACACTGCTCAAAAAGAATAAAGGGAACACTTAAACAACAGAATATAACTCCAAGTAAATCAAACTTCTGTGAAATCAAACTGTTCACTTAGGAAGCAACACTGATTGACAATCAATTTCAAATGCTGTTGTGCAAATGGAATAGACAATAGATGGAAATTATTAGCAATTATCGATACACCCTCAATAAAGGAGTGGTTCTGCTGGTGAGGACCACAGACCACATCTCAGTACCAATGCTTTCTGGCTGATGTTTTGGTCACTTTTGAATGTTGGTTGTGCTTTCACACTCGTAGTAGCATGAGACGGACTCTACAACCCACACAAGTGGCTCAGGTAGTGCAGCTCATCCAGGATGGCACATTAATGCGAGCTATGGCAAGAAGGTTTGCTATGTCTCAAACCCCCAACATAGGCCTTGAGCGTGGCTACAAGGCATAGCTGGTCTCCACGTTGGACCACTTATTAAGCCACTCCAGACGGTTTTTGTTCTGTAGTCTGTTTTAAAGAGATAGTGTGTGCTACTCACACTCTTAAAGGGATTATGTAAAACCAAGAAGGAGCACATTAAGATATGCAAACTATGTACAAGTAAGTTCTAATCACTCACTGTTCATGATCACATCATCTTTTCAACTTTTTCAACAATAGCTTTCAAACTTTATCCAACAGTCATTTTAACTTTCAGAAACAATCAGCATAGCTCTCTTACTTTTTCCTCCAAGGCAGGTCCTGAGGTCCATGGCCTCCTGGCCGGGGAAGTTCCTGCTCTGGGGTTACTCCAATTGGTTCATATAGGACTAGTCCCATCATCGGGGTTTGGGTGGCCTGTGTCCTCATGGAATGTTTGCTCACTGTTTCAGGAGCTCTGCACTTGCAGACATTGAGGGCATACCACCCCCTCTCTCCCTTGTGCCATGTGAAGGACACTTGATACCCCGGGTGTAGGTCCCGATATGGGTGCCCTTCCAGGAGATGTGACTCTACATCACCCGAGTCACAAAAAGGTCCTTAGCCATCCCGGGCTCCTTAATAAACCCCCAACCCTTATTAAGGTCAAAGGAGATCACAGTTCCCCGTCTCCTTGGGCCCCGATCAGTGAGTCTGATTTTGCAGACCCTGGCTTTAGTCGCCAGGTTGCATTCCTCCATCTCTTTCTGCCGGACTTCCCGCTCTTGTTCCTCTGCCTCCAGCTTTAGTAGCTGCTGCTGGCATATTTGCTCTTTGCTGAGGACCCCCTTTTGGGCTTCTCCCACCCGGGTCTGCTCTGCCAACTCCATCATGTCCACCTGTGATGTCGGTACAGGCAGCAGTGGGTCAGCTAGTTCCCTCTAATGTCTGCCATCCGGTCCCACACTATATAATTTAACCGCTGACCGGGTTTTGGGGCTGGTGGGAGTTTGAAGGGGTCTAGCAGGGTCTCCTCAGCTACTGGGGGGTGACTGTTCCTGATCTTCCGATACCGGTTGTCCTTGCTCCCGTCTCCGGAGTCGAGGCCACAGGATGCGAGGCTCACTGTTGTCCGGTCACTCTTTCAATCAAAGTCTCCTTCTATTTACTTACCGTCACAAGCTGCTGCCGCAGAAGTTGGCGGGTCATCTCCTCTACTTCTGCGCCGAGCAGCGCTTGGTCCACCGTAGGCGGCAGGTCTGGGTTTTCCTCACACAGGCCGGGGGAGCCCTCTACTTCCACCCCACACTCCTGCGCCCTGCGACGTTCCCCGGTTGCTTTGCTGCCATATCTGCAGCTCGCCTGCCTGCACGCCACTCCAGGTGCTGCTTTCGCTCCACAGGCCTCTTCCGTGGGTAGTCCCTCTTCTTCTTCCTATTCCCGCCATACAAGATTAGGAGGCGGATCTCTTTTTTTGATGGACACATCCTCATCGCATAGTAGTGCTAGCAGTGGGCTGGCATGGTCTTCGCGCCTCACAGCTGGATCCCGCCCACAATGACACGCCTTTCTTTTCCTGTCCGCCTCGTGGCACTGTAATGGCGGCAAGTTTTGCACAGTTCAATAAAGTCTATGGCGCACAGGACCCGATTTATTGGGTCAGTCCATCCTGTTTGTGACGCCATAAATATGGACTGCCCGCCAGGGCCGTGGGGATACACGGTACCGGGCCGGCAATTCTTAAAGGGGATGTGACCCGGTCCGTGGCCCTGGGCGTCCAATAAAAGTGATGATAAAAGAGAATTAAAATTTATGGGGGATAAGGGGAATTGTTTGTGACGCCACTTGTGGTATTTGGCAAATAGGAGATGTTAGCCAACGCTGCAGTTCAGATCCTCTGGGGCAGATGGTGATGCAGCAGTGTTGTTACAGTTCTCCACAGGTAGAGCTCCACCACAGGGCAGTGATGGTGTTAAAGGTGATGATGGTGGTTGTAGTGCAGGGCAGGATGGCGCAGTAAATAAGTGTGAGGACACAGCGAGGTGCAGTTTCCAATGCTTTACTCACAGTTCTTAGTTGCCCCAGCTGGGGTACTTTGTCCTCCGAGTAGGTGATCCAGCCAGCTCTCAAGCAATTTAGGTGCACTTTCCAGAACCCTCTTTAATATGTCCTTTTCTGGCCATCTCTACGCTGGCTTCACCTCTCCTGCCCTGCACCTGCCACACAGTGTCCCAAGCCAGCAGCCACGGATCTTGTCGGCCGGTGAGCTCTAAGTCCCCCTGGATCCTATGCGGCTGCCTTTCCAGCAAATGTGTGCAGATGTGGCCGTGCTTCTTGCAAAAGCCACAGCCTCCGGTTATCTAGCTGAGTCCTTAGTTTCTCCACAAGAATAGTGCCGGTCCCCTGACTGTGACCTGGTTCCTCCACCTGACTATGGTCAGCATGAATACAAGCCCCACGGGTGGACTTCTCACTACCCGTGCCTCTAGGACCCCTTCCTTCTCTTCTTTCTTTAGCTTCACCTTCCTTCAGCTCCCTCTCTCTGCAAACTCCTTTCTGTTTCCTTGCAGACTGGCTGTCTGCCTTCTCAGGCACTGCAGACTCACACATCTGCTCAGCTCCACTTCTCTCCTTCAACACCCTTTCCTATCCAGACTGGGATGAGGCCATCCTGCCTAAGGGTACGCCCAGGTGCCCTGACTGAAGTGTCTAGTGTTGGATGCAGGTGTTAGGGTTCTGTGCAGTGCCCCCTCCTTACCTGAGAGCGGAATACCACACCTCTGGGTGAAGTGCAGAACTCTGTGGCGACCCTCAGGGGCTCCACAGACATATATCCGATTCTATGGGGCTGTGCACATGTCCGATTTTTTGCTCAGAGAAAGTGGTCTGAGGAAAATAATCGGACATGTGCACAGTCCCGTAGAATTTCATGGGTACAAGTACTATCTGTAAGGCTACTTTCACACTAGCGTTTTTTGGAATCCGTCGCAATCCTTCGTTTTGGGTAAAAAACAGATCCTGCAAATGTGCCCGCAGGATGCGTTTTTTGCCCATAGACTTGTATTGCTGACGGATCGCGACGTATGGCCATACGTAGCGTCCGTCATGCACTGGATGCATCGTGTTTTGGCAGACCGCCGTCACGAAAAAACGTTCAAGGGAACATTTTTTGTACGTCGGGTCCGCCATTTCCTACAGAGCGTGCACGGCCGGAACTCCGCCCCCTCCTTCCCGTCACTTTACAATGGGCAGCGGATGCGTTGAAAAACTGCATCCGCTGCCCACGTTGTGCCGAAATTTCACAACGTGCGTCGGTACGGCGCGCCGACGCTTAGCGACGGTCCCGTACCGACGTATGTGTGAAAGAGGCCTAAAAAACACCTAACATTTTTTGGACTATAAGACACACCTTTTCCCCCAAATTTGGGGGGAAAATGCGGGGTGCGTATAGTCCGAATGTTGCTTACCGGGCAGAAGTTGCCGCGGCTGTGGAATGGGATCACAGGAGGCAGGGTCCCTTCCTCAGGAGGCCAGCTGCAGCAAAAGTGGTGCGATGATGTTGCCCCAGTGTCGGCAGTGAGGCAGAGCAGAATGCATTGCTTTCCTGGTGGCTATTTTCTTGAAGCTGTGGGCCGCCGGAGACGGCGCATGAGCAGACTGGGATCTTGGCCTGGCTATTTCCCTGAAGCTCCCAGCTTACAGCCCAGTGCGTATTATAGTCCGAAAAATACGGTATATAATAGGACCTGACACAAAATTTCTACGTTCCTGACCTTGATGCCCCATACTGGACAGTAACAACCGACCCATGCCTTCCAGAAAATTTCCCAGTATTTTTATCTTCCCATGATCTTGTGCTCTTCCTGATGTATAACATAATTTATTTCTCTAGTAATTCACATTTCCCTCTAAAAGTCTGCGGAATGTGGGTGATATAAATAACATGTGAAAACAAGTGCTTCTAAATGTATTCTCCAATATATCATGGCCAAGGGGAATTCTCTATTACATGTACGAGCAGTGTACAGCTGTACTGTGAGCTCATCTTTTAGTGTCAGGTCAACCAACAATCAATTATTATTTGAGTTTTTTTTTTTAACATAACCTGATTTGAACTTTTGGGTTTTGTCTAGAGGTATTCAGGATATTCAGTAGGACAAGGACAACAATAATGTTATCTCTAAAAATGAGAAGGAAGACTTGGTAAAGTCATTTTTTGAAATTTTCATTGCTGCTTTTTACCTCTATGTAGGGTGAAACCTTTTTTTGGGGTTCTGTTTGGGGCCATCTGTCCACTGTAGACAGTGTCGGACTAGGCTGACACAGCCGCCCACCAATAACTGACTCTGTTCAGCTTTATGCAAAAATGACCTGACCCTAATACGCAAATTGACTTTTGCTTCTATGTAATATTAATTTAACTAGCTTACCACACTATGCAATGTGAAGTCCTGGTTCAAAATGTTCCTTGAAGGTGCTAGTCCAGCCAGTGATTGCGGCAACGTAGAACAGGAGGGGAGGATGAAGCTCAGCACAAACTTCCAGTAAATAAAATTAAAAAATTAATAAGTGGAAAACATGATTAAAAACAAAACTTGACACGTTTCTGGCACGTCAGTGCCTTTAGTCATATGACTAAGCTGAGCTTCATCCTCCCCTCCTGTTGTAAATGAAGTGCAACAGCACTGCTCATCACCACTCCCTCACAGCGGCCTTCCAGAGGATTCTCCTGTTCTCCCTTTGGCCAGTCCGAGCCCGATTGTAGAGCTCTCCTGTCACATACGGCTGCCCCAGAGGAACCCGTGGAAAGGTTATGGTATAAACTTATTTTCCTGTGTAAACATTTGTACAAATGGGTCGACATACAGTCCAAGATCTCATGCAAAGCAGATTGTTACCCAGAAATCCATAAATATATAATCTCTTTATATATGTCACTGTTCTCCTTAATCTGTTTTTTTTTTTTCTTTTGCTCTTCTCTTTATTTCTAAGTTATGGCTGCCTCTTTCCTGTATGTAAATCTAGTCTGTTTTAGCCAAGTAGATGAATATTCTTGACGAGCAAGCTCCTTTGGATAAAAAAAAGACTACATTTATATGCAGGGAAGAGGAGGCCATATTTCAGGAATGGAGAGGAAGAAGGTAAAAAAGAAAAACAACAACGCAAGATTAAGAAAGACAGCGGTATTTACACCAGGTAATATAATAACATATTTAACCCCTTCATGCCATGGCTATTTTACGTTTTTTGTTCTCTCCTCCCCTTCTTCCATGAGACATAACTTTTTTATTTTTTCATCAATATAGATATACTAGCTGAAGAGCCCGGCGTTGCCTGGGCATAGTAAATATCTGTGGTTAGTTATAGCACCTCACTCTTATTTTCCCATCACGCCTCTCATTTTCCCCCACACATCTCTCATTTTCTCCCTTACACCTCTCATTTTCCCCCTCACTCCTCTTATTTTCCCTCTCACTCCTCTCATTCCCCCCTAACACTTGTCATTTCGACCTCACATCTGTCATTTTCCGATCACTCCACTATTTCCCCTCACTCCTCATTTTGCACTCACACCTTTTCATTTTCACCTCACACCCCTCATTTTCACCTCACACCTCTCATTTTCCCCTCAGTATATACATGTTTGTCATCTCCCTTATATATAGTATACACCTGTATGTCATGTCTTGTATATAGTATATACCTGTATGTCATCTCCCCTGTAAATAGTATATACCTGCTGTATGTCATCTCCTCCTGTATGTTGTATATACCTATGTGTCATCTCCTCCTGTATATAGTATATACCTGTATGTCATCTCTTCTGTATATACTATATACCTGTATGTCATCTCCTCCTATATATAGTATATACCTGTATGTCATCTCCCCTGTATATAGTATATACCTGCTGTATGTCATCTCCTCCTCTATATACCTATGTGTCATCTCCTCTTTTATATAGTATATACCTGTATATACCTGTATGTCATCTCCTCCTGTATATAGTATATACATGTGTCATCTCCTCCTGTATATAGTATATACCTGTAAGTCATCTCCTCCTGTATATAGTATATACCTGTGTGTCATCTCCTCCTGTATATAGTATATATCTGTGTGTCATCTCCCCTCTATATAGTATGTACCAGTATGTCATCTGCTCCTGTATATAGTATATATCTGTGTGTCATCTCCTCCTGTATATAGTATATATGTGTGTCATCTCCCCTGTATATAGTATATACCTGTGTGTTATCTCCTCCTGTATATAGTATATACCTGTGTGTCATCTTCTCCTGTATATAGTATATACCTGTGTGTCATCTCCTCCTGTATATAGTATATACCTGTGTGTCATCTTCTCCTGTATATAGTATATACCTGTGTGTCATCTCCTCCTGTATATAGTATATACCAGTGTATCATCTCCCCTGTATATAGTATGTACCTGTATGTCATCTCCCCTGTATATAGTGTATACCAGTGTGTCATCTCCTCTTGTATATAGTATATACCTGTGTGTCATCTCCCCTGTATATAGCATATATGTGTGTGTCATCTCCTCCTGTATATAGTATATACCTGTATGTCATCTCCTCCTGTATATAGTATATACCTGTGTGTCATCTGCTCCTGTATATAGTATATACCTGTGTGTCATCTCCTACTGTATATAGTATGTACCTGTATGTCATCTCCTCCTGTATATAGTCTTTACCTGTGTGTCATCTCCTCCTGTATATAGTATATACCTGTGTGTCATCTGCTCCTGTATATAGTATATATCTGTGTGTCATCTCCTCCTGTATATAGTATATATGTGTGTCATCTCCCCTGTATATAGTATATACCTGTGTGTAATCTACTCCTGTATATAGTATATACCTGTGTGTCATCTCCTCCTGTATATAGTATATATCTGTGTGTCATCTCCCCTCTATATAGTATGTACCTGTATATCATCTCCTCCTGTATATAGTATGTACCTGTATGTCATCTCCTCCTGTATATAGTATATACCTGTGTTGTCATCTCCTCCTGTATATAGTATATACCTGTGTGTCATCTACTCCTGTATATAGTATATACCTGTGTGTCATCTCCTCCTGTATATAGTATATACCAGTGTATCATCTCCCCTGTATATAGTATGTACCTGTATGTCATCTCCCCTGTATATAGTATATACCAGTGTGTCATCTCCTCCTGTATATAGTATATACCTGTGTGTCATCTCCCCTGTATATAGTATATATGTGTGTGTCATCTCCTCCTGTATATAGTATATACCTGTATGTCATCTCCCCTGTATATAGTATACTAGATGTTTCCAGCCAGCTAAAGCTCGGCATGCTCATTGCAATCTAATTAATGCTGCTGGTGATTAAACTAAAGTAAAAAGTGACAACATTCAATAGCGCTTACGCAGGTGGTAAATTAACTTAAAATCAAGTTAATAACAATAGTGTGGTGATGTGTTGGGGGCGGGATTATGTGTGGTGATGTGTTGGGGGCGGGATTATGGGTGGTGATGTGGTGGGGGTGGGATTATCTGTGGTAATGTGGGGGGGCGGGATTATGTGTAGTAATGTGGTGGGGTGGCGGGATTATGTGGTGATGTGTTGGGGGCGGATTATGGGTGGTGATGTGGTGGGGGTGGGATTATCTGTGGTAATGTGGGGGGTGGGATTATGTGTAGTAATGTGGTGGGGTGGCGGGATTATGTGGGGTGATGTGGTGGGGGGCGGGAATATGTGTGGTAATGGGGTGGGGGGCGGGATTATGTGTGGTGATGTGTTGGGGGGTGGCATTGTGTGGTGATGTGTTGGGGGGCGGGATTATGTGTGGTGATGTGTTGAAGGGGCGGGATTATGTGTGGTGATGTGGTGGGGAGGCGGGATTATGTGTAATGATATGGTGGGGGGCAGGATTTGTGGGGGGCGGGATTGTGTATGGTGATGTGGTGCGGATTGTGTGTGGTAATGTGGGGGCGGGATTATGTGTGGTAATGTGGTAGGGGCGGGATTATCTGTAGTAATGTGGTGGGGGGCGGGATTATGTGTGGCAATGTGATGGGGGGCGGGATTATGTGTGGTAATGTGGTGGGGGGTGGGATTATCTGTGGTAATGTGGGGGAGGATTATGTGTAGTTATGTGGTGGGGTGGCGGGATTATGTGTGTGATATAGTGGGGGGTGGCATCAGTGGCGTAATGCCTAGAATTAGGCATTCAGGACCTGAAAATTACGTCACGGCTTGTTGTGATTGGTCGCGTCGCGGTCACATGGGCGGCACGCGACCAATCAGAAGCCGTGACGTCACGGAAGGCAGTAAACGCGCGCATTTTAAGCAAACAAGGCTGCCGGTTTCCTCGGTAAGGTGTAGGCTGCGTCGGAGAGGTGAGTATAGCAATATTTTTTATTTTAATTCTTTATTTTACACATTATATCGATCCCGATACCGATTCCCGATACAACAAAAGTATCGGATCTCGGTATCGGAATTCCGATACCGCTAAGTATCGTCCGATACCCGATACTTGCGGTATCGGAATGCTCAACACTAGTTACAACGTGAAGACCCCGTCCCGCAACAGATGTGACAACCAACTTCTATGTAAAGGGGACCAGGTGACCTACACTCGGCATCGGAGTGCGCAAGGGTGGTGCGCTCGGAACGTACAACGATGCGAGCCTGCAGTAGCGCCACCTGCTGCCCTGACTACGACTAACCCGGACCTGACAAATTCTGCTACTATTACCACTGTGTGCATTATTGCTGCTACTGAACTTGCAACCAAAGCTGACATTCGAATCCAGACACCGAGTGACCTGACCGCGCCTGAGAGACGAACCACTGATACTGACACCGCATCAGCCGGGAACAAGGAACCGGAGCTTCCCCGGTCAGGAAGTGTTCGCTACCGAATGATGCCTTGCAACCTACTATGAGAATGAACCTGGGAACCACGAGTATGTAAATAGTTAACAGTGTGTTTTCCTGCTGTTTTGCTGCTTTGAACCCGACCAGGGTTAGTTCTTAAAGGGATCCCTTTGTTGACCCAGGATCCCTATTGTTTTATGTTTGTTATTGCACAAGTTCATCAGTGTTCTAAAAGACTGCCGAATCATGGACGGTGAATGATTCACAAACTGTCGCTGTATATAGTTTGCACCTTCTTAAAGGTGCCCCCTACTGGTTTTACAAAGAAAAGAGCTTTTTGAAGAGACTGTTCCTGGATACAGCGCAGAAGTTCTTGTTTACCGCAGACTTGCAAATTGATAGCTTGCACTACCTCAAAGAGACTTGAGATGTCCCTCTTAAAGGGAATGTTCATTGTTGCACTTAGCCAAAATATAATGTTGCCTTAAGAAAGTTAAATGGTAATAATGTTTACATAGGAATAGTATGTAGTTAGTAATAGGAAAATGTTTCACGATGTACTTTAGAGATTGAGGACAAAGGAAAGTTGAAAACTGAGTTTCAATAAAGTGAACCCGTAGGGGTTAGTGAGTCCTCTGGAAAGCCATAAGAAGATGGTTGGTGAATCTGTACTTAGGAAGATAAAGAAAAGTTAATTTGTACTATAGTGTTTTATAGTATGCCTTTAGTGGGTACCTGCCCGTACGCCCTTAAAGGAAGAGTTAGATTATTGTTCCGAATTTGCACTTAGTAGATAGAATGCCCGGCTGGGTAATGATAGTTATTTGTAGTCAGTTATTTAATAAGTGTTATTTAAAATCTTAAGCACAATGTAAATATGTTTTGTTTGTAACGTTCAAGTGTCCTCACCTCCCATAAAGGGAAGCACTGTTAAAATTTACTTGTTTACAGCATTTCAAAATTTTGTATGTCTTTTGCTAACATGTATTGTTGTTCTTCTTTTCCAGTCCGGGAGTACTGGATTTAACGGGGGGGAGTGCAGCGCCCCAGAGACCTGGTCATTGCAGTAACGTCGCTCTGCCGCTAAGGGGAGTGATGGTACGTCTGATTGCACTAAAAGAGTTCACCTGACCAGGTATCACAGTCACACATTACACTTCACACTCTGGCCACCAGGGGGAGCAAAAAGTTCTATGTATTAGGCCACTCCTCACACTCTGGTAAAACTGAGGGTTGGATAGGAAGTTAGGGAGAAGCTGACTGGGTTTTGCCCAGGTAACATCTAGTGAGAGAAGAGGTTACTTGGGAAGATTCAGGGGGGTCCCTGTCAGGGGTGGGATCCTGGCAGAGGCCTAGCAAAGGACAGATCGTTACGGAGCTGTGCCTGCACCTCATTGCGGCGGCATCTTAAGAAAGGACACGAAGCGAAGTATAATGTGGAGAAGTGAGAAACGAGATCACAGCACAAAGGCGATAGAACCAGTAGGAGTCGTGCCCCGAGATCGGCAACATCCTACTGAGGCGCGTAGCCGGCGGCCGGAACGCCGAGGAAGTAATAGACTCTACGCATTACTTTGAACCAACGGCAGGGCAGTTAACTTTAGGTTGGCTGTCTCACCTTTTTCACCTAATGAAGACAACGGAGGCAATTGTGGGAGAGGGGCATCTCTAGGGTCCCTATAAAATAACTCCAGGCCTACCCCGTCATATGGGTACGTCCTATCCATATCATCTGGGGGACGGAGAGAAAGAACAGAAACATACACGACAGTTGTGAGGACTATCCCATGGTGCTCAGCAGGGAAGTACTACAACACGCAGGCGCTAGTAGGTAGGCTACTGATTTCCACCTGCAAAGGGAACTCTGGATGTGCCTTCGGACCGGCCGGTCTCAGCCAGCCCTGTTAGCAGTGCTCTGGATTGTGGATGCCGAAGCCTTCAGTAAAGAGGTAAAGAGACTGCAACCCTGTGTCCTCATCATTTACTGCGACCCACACCGTCACCTACATCTTTAATTGGGCGCCCCTTAGCAGGGCCACGGACCGGGTCAGGCCACCGTGACATCCCCAGAACCGAGAGACCCGGTACCGAGTACCCCGCTGCCCTGCGTCTGGGGGCCGCTCCATATGTGAATGTGTGTGTGTATGTGAATGTGTGTGTGTGTGTGAATGTGTGTATGTGAATGTGTGTGTATATGAATGTGTGTATGTGTGTGTGAATGTGTGTGTGTATGTGAATGTGTGTGTATATGAATGTGTGTGTATGTGTGTGTGTGTGTGAATGTATGTGTGTATGTGAATGTATGTGTGTGAATGTATGTGTGTGTATGTGTGTGTGCGTATGTGAATGTGTGTATGTGTATGTGTGAATGTGTGTGTGTGTGAATGTGTGTGTATATGAATGTGTGTGTATGTGTGTGTGAATGTGTGTGTGTATGTGAATGTATGTGTGTGTGTGTGTATGTGAATGTGTGTGTATGTGCGAATGTGTGTGTATGTGAATGTGTGTGTGTGTGTATCGCGCTGCAGGGGAATGTGCAGAGAAGTGAATGGTGTGTGTGTGGGGGGGGGAGGAGAGGGCAATGATGGGGCTGATGGGGAGAGAGCAATGATGCGGATGGTGGAGGAGGAGAGGGCAATGATGGGGCTGACTGGGAGAGAGCAATGATGTGGATGGTGGAGGAGGAGAGGGCAATGATGGAGCTGACGGGGACAGGGCAATGATGGGGATGGTGGGGGAGGAGAGGGCAATGATGGGGCTGACGGGGGGCATATGTCCTTGGGGGGCATATGTCCTAGGGGGGCACCAAAATGAATTCTTGCCCTGGGTGCCATAAACCCTAGATACACCTCTGGGTGGGATTATGTGTGGTGATGGGTGGGGGGGCGGGATTATGTGTGGTGATGTGTTGGGGCGGGATTATGTGTGGTGATGTGTTGAAAGGGCGGGATTTGTGGGGGGCGGGATTGTGTGTGGTGATGTGCTGCGGATTGTGTGTGGTAATGTGGTGGGGGCGAGATTGTGTGTGGTAATGGGGTGAGGGGCAGGATTATGTGTGGTGATGTGGTGGGGGCGGAGCTACTGTGCAGGGGGCGGGATTAGCGAGTAATCACGATGCCTCTTATATATATAGATATCTGTGTGTCATCTCCCCTGTATATAGTATATATCTGTGTGTCATCTCCCCTCTATATAGTATATATCTGTATGTCATCTCCTCCTGTATTAGACTTCGTTCACACGTTATTTGGTCAGTATTTTTACCTCAGTATTTGTAAGCTAAATTGGCAGCCTGATAAATCCCCAGCCAACAGGAAGCCCTCCCCCCTGGCAGTATATATTAGCTCACACATACACATAATAGACAGGTCATGTGACTGACAGCTGCCCTATTTCCTATATGGTACAGTTGTTGCTCTTGTAGTTTGTCTGCTTATTAATCAGATTTTTATTTTTGAAGGATAATACCAGACTTGTGTGTGTTTTAGGGCGAGTTTCATGTGTCACGTTGTGTGTGTTGAGTTGCATTTGGCGACATGCATGTAGCGACTTTTGTGAGATGAGTTTTGTGTGGCGACATGTGTGTAGCAACTTTTTGTGTGTCGAGTTGCATGTGACAGGTTAGTGTAGCAAGTTGTGTGCAGCAAGTTTTGCGCATGGCGAGTTTTGCGCGTGGCGAGTTTTATGTGCGGTGCGTTTTGAGTATGTGCAAGTTTTGTGTGAGGCAACTTTTGCATGTGTTGCAACTTTTGTGCATGTGGCAATTTTTCCGAGTGTGCAAGTTTTGCGTGTGGCGAGGTTTCCATGAGGTGAGTTTTGCACGTGTGGAGAGTTTTGCGTGAGCCTAGTTTTGCATGTGGCGAGTTTTGCATGTGGCGAGTTTTGAGCAGCGACTTTTGTGTTTCGACTTTTATGTGGCGAGGTTGGTGTATGTGTGGTGAAATGTGTGCTGAGGGTGATATGTGTTCAAGCACGTGGTAGTATGTGGCGCATTTTGTGTGTGTGTTCATATCCCCGTGTGTGGTGAGTATCCCATGTCGGGGCCCCACCTTAGCAACTGTACGGTATATACTCTTTGGCGCCATCGCTCTCATTCTTTAAGTCCCCCTTGTTCACATCTGGCAGCTGTCAATTTGCCTCCAACACTTTTCCTTTCACTTTTTCCCCATTATGTAGATGGGGCAAAATTGTTTGGTGAATTGGAACGTGCGGGGTTAAAATTTCGCCTCACAACATAGCCTATAACGCTCTCGGTGTCCAGACGTGTGACTGTGCAAAATTTTGGCTGTAGCTGCGACGGTGCAGGTGCCAATCCCGGACATACACACATACACACATTCAGCTTTATATATTAGATGAGGGCTCGTTAGTTTTTTTCTTATGGGATGAGTTGTACTTTTGAATGACACCACTGATTTTACCATATAGTGTACTAGAAAACGGGAAAAAAATTCCACGTGTGGTGAAATTGCAAAAACAATGCAGTTCCACATTTATTTATTTTTTACCATGTTCACTATGTGGTACAACTGACCTGCCATTATGATTCTTCTGGTCAGTACGAGTGCAAAGATACTAAACATGTATGGTTTATTTGTTATTTAGAGGTGAAAATGTTTTTTCAAAACTTTGTATTAAAAAAGTTTTTGCCATTTTCTTAAACTTATATCGTCTTCAAGATCTGTGGCTGGGTGAGAGCTTATTTTTTGCGTCCCAAGCTGACGTTTTTATTGATACCATTTTGAGGTAAATACAATGTTTTGATCTCCTCGCATCGCATTTTATTGCGACGGCCAAAAAACATAATTCTGGCTTTTGTTTTTTTTCTCTTGTTACGCCATTTACCGATCAGATTAATTTACTTTATATTTTGATAGGACATTTGTGAACACAGCGATGCCAAATGTGTGCATTTTTTTATTTTTTTTTTCAATGGGGCAAAAAGGGGGTTATTTGAAATTATGTTTTTTTTATTTTTTTCGTATTTATACACTTTTTTTCCCCACTTTTTACCTTACTTAAATAGTCCCCTTAGAAGACTTGAAGCTGCAATCAACCCCCAATCTGTATTATTATCATTATTTATTATTATTATTTATTTATATAGCACCATTAATCCCATGGTGCTGTACATGTGAAAAGGGATTATATACAGGGTTATAGATATCGTTAACAGTAAACAAATTTACAGTGACAGACTAGTACAGAGGGGAGAGGACCCTGTCCTTGCGGACTTACATTCTTCGGGATAATGGGGAAGAGACAGGAGGTCGGTGTGCTGCGCAGCACTGGTGGTGGTGAGGCGGCAGCTCTGGTGGTGGTGAGGCGGCAACACTGGTGGTGGTGAGGTGGCAGCTTGGGTGGTTGGTGAGGCGGCAGCTCAGGTGGTTGGTGAGGCGGCAATCTGTACAAAGCAATGCTGAAGCCCAGCTATGTATAGAAAAAATCACAATCTCCTATGAATGCCGGCCATGAGCCGGTGTTCACAGGAGATTCACAATGACAGGCATGTGGGTCTTCTGCAAACTGTTGGCTGTCAAGACAACCCCCTCGATCAAGTGACAGGGGCAACACTGGGCGGGATTTGTGACGTGCTTTCGACTGGCGCGTGTTGAATACCGCTGTCACAGACTGACAGCATTAATGAACTGGTTAACATCTGCAGATGGAGCTCCGATTCATGCATAACAGCTAAATGGGGCTATGCTGCAGTTCCCTGAGTGGCTGGAAATTACTCTGTAGGACCAGATAGCAGATCAATCCAGGTTTCACTGACCAGTGCCACCATGCAATGTTTTATTTCCCTTGAGGTGGCACTGCCGAAGGAATTAACATTTTCTGTATTACCACTTTAAATCACTTAAAGGGGTTCTTAAAGGATAAAAAAATAACTGAAGGAAATGTCATTATAAATAGCAAAAAAATAGCAAATCACAATTGTTTTTTTTTTTTTCTAGAGAGGTAATCACTATAGAATAAAAATGTCCGTCACCTTGTTACACTGAGAGAAACCTGGACAGGAGCCTGTGAGCATGTGCAGTAGGAAGCACCGATGCTGTGACCTGGATATATTGACATTATTATTCAGAAAAACAGAGCACACAGCAGTATGAGTGGCCTCTTCTTACCTCACCTCTCGCATCTCCAGTAGTCTTAGTAGAGCACATCTTCCTACATATATAAAGAAGGACAGAGCTTCCTACTGCACACGCTCACAGGCTCTTGTCCTACTGCACATGCTCACAGGCTCCTATCCTAACATTCAGTACAGCTTTCTCTCAGTGAAACAAGGCGACAGCTACTTTAATTCTTTCATTCTATAGTGATTACTTCCCTAGACAAAATTATTGTGATTTACTAATTAAATGCATTTATACTGACATTTTCTTTTTTTTTTCTATTCTCTGAGAACCCCTTTAACTATTCTCTAATTTATTATGTTTGACCATTTAAACCATATCTCTATTTGGACACATGACAATAGCATGGCCTTGGACCTAGGCAGTAGCTTTCTTGCCTGTCTCTGCTAGCTATCATGCTGTAATCGACAGAACGAGTAAAAGGGTTTTCAATTGCCCTGCAGCACCCCGCAGGCTTATTAATGTATTAAGGTATGTGCCCACAGTCAGTACTCGGCAGCGCTTTGGACGCAGTACATGTCCGTTGCGACCACAGCATAACGGGCAATTGAATGCAGGTGATTCCGCATGTGATCATTGAACTGTGCAGAATCACCGCAACAAGATAAATTGACATGCTGCGGTCTGGAAAGACGCGCCGCATGTCCATCTCTGCAGGTGATCTGTGGACGTCGGTGCATGCATAGTGGGCATGGAATTCCTTGAAATCCCATCCACTATGCTGTAACATCTGACCGCTGTGGGTTGGACGCTGCGGATGTAGACAACGTCCAACCCGCAGCGTTCACTGACCGTGGGAACGTACCCTTACATGCTGGCTATGAAAATCAATGGGCCGGTGTAATGCAATGTACAAACAAGATGGATCCTACAGAAAGAGGGAGATGTTCTTTGCAGTTGCTCTGTTTCTTGGATAATTAGTTTCCATTTCGAAAAAGCGCCCCTCCACCAATTAAATAAAAATGTTCTAATACGGCAATAAAGTACTTAGCAACTTATCATACACCTGCAGCCTGGGTCCTGAGCCTTTTCATTGTATACCTTGCAGTAATTAATGCTTTGACTTCATAAACCGTCACATGTCTCTTAGCAAAGAAACCATTATAACCCCCTCCACACCTGAACCTTGTTAAAGGAAGTCCTGACCTAAACAAGTCGCTTCCTGCCTTCATCCATTTATCAGATCAGTGTTATTAGTTCTTTGCCCCGGTTTCTGTACATCCCATGTTCTGCTAATTCTCATATTCTGCTTCCATAAGGCCATGTGCACACGTTCAGTATTTTTCGCGTTTTTTTCGCGTTTTTTCGCTATAAAAACGTGATAAAAACGCGAAAAAAACGCTTACATATGCCTCCCATTATTTTCAGTGTATTCCGCATTTTTTGTGCAAATGTAGCCTTTTTTTCCGCGAAAAAATCGCATCGCGGAAAAAAAAGCAACATGTTCATTAAAATGCGGAATTGCAGGGGATTCCGCACACCTAGGGGTCCATTGATCTGCTTACTTCCCGCACGGGGCTGTGCACACCATGCGGGAAGTAAGCAGATTATGTGCGGTTGGTACCCAGGGTGGAGGAGAGGAGACTCTCCTCCACGCACTGGGCACCATATAATTGGTAAAAAAATAAGAATTAAAATAAAAAATAGTCCTATACTCACCCTCTGATGGCCCCGGAGTGTTCCCGCCTCTGTGCTGCACGCTGGTTTCGGTTCCTGTAGCTGGTGTGCGGTGAAGGACCTTGCCGAATGACGTCACTGTCCTGTGATTGGTCGAGACCGCTCACGTGACCGTGACGTCATGGAAGGCCCTGCGCGCACACATCAGCTATAGGAACGGACGCCGGTGAGGAGATCTGATGTCTGCGGGTGAGTATAAGCATTTTTTTATTTTTTTTATTATTTTTAAACGTTCTATCTTTTACTATAGATGCTGCAAAAGCAGCATCTATAGTAACAAGTTGGTCACACTTGTCAAACGCTATGTTTGACAAGTGTGACCAACTTGTCAGTCAGTTTTCCAAGCGATGCTACAGATCGCTTGGAAAACTTTAGCATTCTGCAAGCTAATTACGCTTGCAGAATGCTAAAAAAGACGCGAAAAAAACGGAAAAAAAACGCAAAAAAAAAATGCGGATTTCTTGCAGAGAATTTCCGGTTTTCTTCAGGAAATTTCTGCAAGAAATCCGCAACGTGTGCACATACCCTAACAATCTTGTGTTGACTTCTGATCCCGGACCTGATCCTCATCTTTCTTTTTTTTTCTTGACTTGGTTTCTGGGTGACCTTGATTGTGCACAGTTCTGATTATTTGTACTGACCCCTGGTGTTTCTCACTTCACTGTTTGCACCTTGTTCTGACCCTGCCATGTTTATTGGTTTTGATCCTGTCCTGCCCGCCTTGGTCCTATGTTTCCATGTGGAATCCCACAGCTGTCTTATCTCCTGCTGTAGTCGCCACCATGACCCATGTATAAGCACATACACATATATTGGGCCCGATTTATTATTGCACTTGTGCATTTTTTTCTCTAGTTTTTGGTGTTTTACATGTGTTACCTTATTTTTCCATCTCATGTGTTCACCCGTTTTTCTTTTTATATTCGTCATTGTTAGCTCGGTTTGGTGTGATATTTTCATTTGATGTATCAATTGCAACTTTTTAAAAAGTCGCACAATTTTTGTGCAGATGTGCTCTAGACCCATCCCTCCCCTCCTCCCTGGATTGAATTTGTGGACATCTGAAATCTTTGCACAGAATTTAAGACATTTTAGCAGAACATTCAACTTTTTGTCCTAAATAATGAGTTAAAAGAAGTTAAAGGGAGCCAGTCATGTAAAATAATGGGGTTAATCTGCAAGTTAATAACCTTCTGACACCGTGTGGCATCGTGAGAGCCCAGCTGCTGGGAGGAAATAAACTTTATTCCCTCTTGGCAGCTTTCGGCTTCCAGTCATATGGGTGACGCCGGCACGGAATCAGTCACCGCTCAGTGTACAGAGAGCAGTGACTGGAATCGCTTCCTGGCACTGATTGACAGCCGGCTCTAATGCTGAGATCTAATGATGAGCCTGCTGTCAGTCAGTGGCGGGGGCATGGTTACAGCCGGCGCTCTCTACATACAGAGTGTTGGCTTAAACCGTATCGGCACCGTCCATACGTCTGAAACGCAAATGCTGCCAGTAGGAATAAAGTTCATTTCCTTGCGGCAGTGAAGGTCTCAGTGCCGGTGTAAACAGGTTGCAGGATGCAGTGACAGACTGAGAGCAGAGCAAGGGTTAACAAATATAACAGTTTTAATTTAACAGGGGGTTAACTCCTCGTAGGGAGGTGCAGAGTTAAATGGGGAGAATAAGGCCAGGATCACACATGCGAGAAATATGGCCGAGTCTCACATGTTAATACCCGGCACTGCCACCAGCACTCAAGAGCGGAGTGTGCGGGCTCCATGTATTGCTATGTGGCCAAATTTCTGGCATGTGTGATCCCGGCCTAACAGTCCAATGGTAAAAGATATGCAGAGTTAAAGGGAATCTGTCACCTCAAATTGGTGGGATATGTAAATGCCTTTTTTACCTGTCCGATGGGCGGCGTTTCATCTTCATTTCTCCACCCCGTCCGTCCCTGTTGTCCGTAATATGTTTGAGAATTAGAGTACTTCTGTTCCATAGTTCGCGTGTGCGCAATGCAATCTTCGCTCGCGCACGCGCAGTATGCTTTGACCAACTGCGGGTAAAGCCGAAAAGCATTACTGCGCATGCGCCCGCGCACTATGTCCCAGAATGCAGCAAAATACTTCCAGGACATAGTGCGCGGGCGCCTGCGCAGTAATGCTTTTCGGCAGGGCCGGCGTCAGCACCCGGCGTACCCGGGCAAGTGCCGGGGCCCTGGCGAGACAGGGGGGCCCATTCAGGGCCGGCGTTAGGGGCAGGCAGCTGCCAGTGCCTAAGGCCCCCGCTCCCCCAGGGGCCCTCAGCTAGCGGCACATCACCCAGCTGTGATGGGGCCCTTGTGAGGCAGGGAGGCCCGCCTGTCGCAAGCGCCAACGACCCCACCGCCGCTTTGAACTTTACCGGCGTCTGCCGGTAAAGTTCAAAGCAAATGATGGAGGGGAGAGCGTCATCTGATGCTCCCTCTTCCATCATTCCCCACTCTGCCTCTGACACTGCCGCTGCGGGTGCGTGATGACGTCATTGCGCACTCGCTGTGTGTCAGGCCGTGCAGTGGCAGCCGCCGAGAACGGAGCAGGGAGGGAGCAGTACGGCGCGGGAACGTTGAGAGGTGAGGAGTGTTTTTTTTTCTTTTGTAACTATAACAATGAGTACTAGACTATGGGGCCATTCTTGGGGGGAGGGGGGCTGTGCTGTATACTACATGGCTGTGCTGTATACTATATGGCTCTGCTATATACTACATGGCTGTTCTATATACTACATGGCTGTTCTATATAATACATGGCTGTTCTATATACTACATGGCTGTGCTATATACTACGTGGGCCGTGTTATATACTACGTGGGCTGTTATATGCTACGTGGGCTGTGTTATATACTATGTGGTGGGCTGTTATATGCTACGTGGGCTGTGCTATATACTACATGGCTGTTCTATATACTACGTGGGCTGTGTTATATAATATGTGGCTGTGCTATATACTATATGGGCTGTTATATGCTACGTGGGCTGTGCTATATACTACATGGCTGTTCTATATACTACATGGGCTGTGTTATATAATATGTGGCTGTGCTATCTATATATATAATTGTCTAAGGGTTTAATTGTCTGTCTGTCCTGGAAATCCCACGTCTCTGATTGGTCGAGGCCGCCAGGCCTCGACCAATCAGCGACGGGCACAGTCTCTGATTGGTCGAGGCCAGCTGGCCTCGACCAATCAGCGACGGGCATTGTCCTCCACTGCTGTCAAGTGCCGCCATTGTGTTGTCTAAGGGTCTAATTGTCTGTCTGTCTCGGAAATCCCGCGTCTCTGATTGGTCGAAGCCAGCCGGCCTCGACCAATCAGTGACGGGCACAGTCTGCCGCAAATTCCGGAATCATCATTGTCCTCCACTGCTGTCAAGTGCCGCCATTGAGTAGGGTGCGTGCCTGCATCTCCCTGTGTGGGCGGCATCTCCCTGTGTTTCTATCTTAGAATGGGTCGTAAACAAAAATACGCCAATGAGGATGACAGAAAAGCAGCAGCAGCAGCAGCAAGAAAACGACAACATCGGGAACAGGAGACACCACAACAAACTGCCGCCAGACAAGCCCAGGATGTGGAATCTCACAGACAACGTCGCCAACAGGAGACACCACAACAAACTGCTGCCAGACAAGCCCAGGATGCGGAATCTCACAGACACCGTCGCCAACCGGAGACACCACAACAAACTGTTGTACGACAGGAACAACATGATCGCCAAATTCATAAAAAACTAATGCTCTACCAACTAAGGCACGACCAAGACAATATTCAACAACTTGCACATTACGTAACAGACAATGAAAGTACAATTCATGAACACTACTGTGGGAATATGAATGCAGTTTGCTCTAAATGCGACTCTCTGAATTTCATTGATGAAAAACCATCTGACAATCAGTTTACTCAATGCTGCCAAAAAGGAAAAGTTATGCTACCGAGACCTCACTACTCAGATCTGTTTGAGCAGTTAATGAAAGGAATGCATCAACACAGTAGAAATTTCATGGAAAATATCAGAAGCATCTATATACTACGTGGGCTGTGTGATATACTGCGGGGGCTTTGCTATACTACATGGGCAGTGTTATATACTACGTGAGGTGTGTGATATACTGCAGGGCTGTGCTATATACTACATGGGCAGTGTTATATACTACGTGTGCTGTGTGATATACTGCGGGGGTTGTGCTATATACTACATGGGTAGTGTTATATACTCACCCTCCGAAGGCCCATTGAAGTCCTGGTCCTGTGCGCGGTGCAGGCGGCAGCTTCGAGTCCCAGCGTGTGATGACATCGTGGTCACATGACCGTGACGACCGCAGGCGGCAGGTTCCAGTCCCAAGGATGGTATGCCAGAAGGACCTTCCATGGCGTCACGGTCATGTGACCGCGACGTGATCACAGGCCCTGCGAGAAGGACCTTCCATGACGTCACTGTCACATGACTGTGCATGGAGCGGTCACCGTAGGAGCGCGAAAGGCGGCGGATGGTGAGTATAGCAGGTTTTTTTTTTATTATTACTTTTAACATGACATATTTTTACTATTGATTCTGCATAGGCAGCGTCAATAGTAAATAGTTGAGGACACACAGGGTTAATAGCAGCGGTAATGGAGTGCGTTACACCGCGGCCCGTTACCGCTGCCATTAACCCTGTGTGAGCGGTGACTGGAGGGGAAGGGGATTATGGAGCGTGCGCCGGGCAGTGACTGCAGGGGAGTAGGGGAGGGACTAATCGGACTGTGTCCGTCGCTGATTGGTCGCGGCAGCCATGACAGGCAGCTGCCGAGACCAATCAGCGACTTGGATTCCATGACAGACAGAGGCCGCGACCAATGAATATCCGTGACAGAAAGAAAGACAGACAGAAGGACAGACAGAAGTGACCCTTAGACAATTGGTATTCTAGAATATGTATGTGTAGTATATTGCACAGCCCACGCAGTATATTGCACAGCCACGCAGTACATTGCGCAGCCCACGTAGTACATTGCGCAGCCCACGTAGTACATTGCGCAGCCCACGTAGTACATTGCACAGCCCACGCAGTACATTGCGCAGCCCACGCAGTACATTGAGCAGCCCACGCAGTACATTGCATGTCCACGTAGTATATTGCCCAGTCACGTAGTATTTTGCCCAGTCACGTAGTATAATGCTCCATGCAGTTATGGCCCCATAGATGCCCCATATAATGCTCCATGCAGTTCTTTATGGCCCCATAGATGCCCCATATAATGCTCCATGCAGTTATGGCCCCATAGATGCCCCATATAATGTTCCATGCAGTTCTTTATGGCCCCATAGATGCCCCATATAATGCCCCATATATTGCTCCATGCAGTTATGGCCCCATAGATGCTCTATATAATGCTCCATGCAGTTATGGCCCATAGATGGCCCATATAATGCTCCATGCAGTTATGGCCCCATAGATGGCCCATAGAATGCTCCATGCAGTTATGGCCCCATAGATGCCCCATGTAATGCTCCATGCAGTTCTTTATGGCCCCATAGACGCTCCATACAGCATTGTGCCACATGTAATGCTGCTGCTGAGGCAATAAAAACAAAATATCACATACTCACCTCTCGTCGCTGCTCCTCAGCATCCCGTCTCTCCGCACTGACTGTTCAGGCAGAGGGCGGCGCAGTTATATACTGTGTGGGCTGTGCTATATACTATGTGCCCTGTGTTATATACTGCGTGGCCTGTGTTATATACTGCGTGGCTGCTATATACTGCGTGGGCTGTGTTGTATAGTAAGTGGGCTGTGTTATATATAGTGCGTGGCCTGTATTAACGCATCTGGTATTCTAGAATATGTATGTATGTATATAGCAGCCACATAGTATATAGCACAGGCCACGTACTATTTGTCTGCTATATACTACATGCCTCCTATATACTAAGTATATAACAGTGCCCATGTAGTATATAGCACAGCCCCCACAGTATATCATACAGCACACGTAGTATATAACACTGCCCATGTAGTATATAGCACAGCCCTGCAGTATATCACACACCTCACATAGTATATAACACTGCCCATGTAGTATAGCACAGCCCCCGCAATATATCACACAGCCCACGTAGTATATAGATGCTTCTGATATTTTCCATGAAATTTCTACTGTGTTGATGCATTCCTTTCATTAACTGCTCAAACAGATCTGAGTAGTGAGGTCTCGGTAGCATAACTTTTCCTTTTTGGCAGCATTGAGTAAACTGATTGTCAGATGGTTTTTCATCAATGAAATTCAGAGAGTCACATTTAGAGCAATCTGCATTTATATTCCCACAGTAGTGTTCATGAATTGTACTTTCATTGTCTGTTACGTAATGTGCAAGTTGTTGAATATTGTCTTGGTCGTGCCTTAGTTGGTAGAGCATTCGTTTTTTATGAATTTGGCGATCATGTTGTTCCTGTCGTACAACAGTTTGTTGTGGTGTCTCCGGTTGGCGACGGTGTCTGTGAGATTCCGCATCCTGGGCTTGTCTGGCAGCAGTTTGTTGTGGTGTCTCCTGTTGGCGACGTTGTCTGTGAGATTCCACATCCTGGGCTTGTCTGGCGGCAGTTTGTTGTGGTGTCTCCTGTTCCCGATGTTGTCGCTTTCTTGCTGCTGCTGCTTTTTTTGCTTTCATTGGCGTATTTTCGTTTACGACCCATTCTAAGATAGAAACACAGGGAGGTGCCGCCCACACAGGGAGACGCAGGAACGCACCCTACACAATGGCGGCACTTGACAGCAGTGGAGGACAATGATGATTCCAGAATTCGCGGCAGACTGTGCCCGTCGCTGATTGGTCGAGGCCGGCTGGCCAACAGGAGACACCACAACAAACTGCTGCCAGACAAGCCCAGGATGCGGAATCTCACAGACACCGTCGCCAACCGGAGACACCACTCCCATTGCCTCCGAGCCGGCCGAACCACAGGACACCTGTACCTGGTACTCTGGACTGAGATGCACTACTACCTTCAGTAAACCAGGTAAAGACTTTAGGACACTGTGTCCTCCACTTATTTATCGGCAAACTACCATCTCTGCCATATACCTTGGGAGCCCTGGGGACCCAGCTTCACCTGTGGGAAGCGTTACCAACTAGCCACCATCTTATCACCCCAGGGGACCCCTTTAAGCGGCGTCGGTCCCCACTGACTGAACACCACAGGTGGCATCACGAACAATAGACTTTATTCTCAATTCCCCTTTAAAAGACCGTTCCCCTTTAATAGGGCCACGGACCGGGTCGCAGCCACCTTGACATCCCCTTTAAGTGTGACCAGACCTGGTGCCGAGTACCCCACGCCCAGGCAGGCGACCCATTTCTCCAAGAGGTTCTGCAGACCACAGTCCGACGACAAGGGCAGCAGCAAACAGTCCTGAACTCTGTCCTGGCTCTTAGGCTGGTGTGTGGTGCTTAGCTGAACAGGGCTCCCGACTCTTTCCTTAATACTGCGTTGGACTCCGGCAGCGTCCCGGCATCAGATTGGCCGCGTGTTGTTGTGCCCGGCTGCGTGCCCCTCGGAGTCCGATGCGAACGCACCTTGCCTCAGTCACTGCCAGTGGGAAACTGCCCGATGCTGCGTGCGCTGTTAGTTATAACCGCGCCCCCAGCTTCCGGGTCAGGGAACCTGTCTGGACCTTTTTTGCCTTCCCCTGGGCAACATGGGATGCATCCTCAGCAGTTCCGGACCCGGTCTTGCACAGGTACCGCAGTCCGGTCTTCCTCCTTACAACGGCATCACACAGTGTCGGCCCCATGTCTGCAGGTTAATAATAACGTTATTTTATATGACAGTCATTTTGAAGAATTTGGCACCAAAAAACTTTAGTGAATGCCAAAAGACAATAATCTAAAAGTTGTTAACATTTCTATAAAAACTTTGAAATCTAAACATACACTTGTAGGAAATGTTCCAAGAGTAGTTTATATAGGAAACAGCATTGTAGGACACTTATAAAAACATCAGAGATAGTTTTACATGTCATCATGTCATTGGATCTTCCATATTACAGACAGTGGAGCTATATGCATTATTCTGACTCCATAACTAGGCTGCGAGTGTGGGGCTCCTTGGACAGCGTTCCTATAGATCTCCGGATGAACCAGTACTCACACAAAGAACTTCGTCAGATAGCTTCAACTCAACTGCAGAGGCATGTGTGGAGATTCCAGAAGAAGTTTTAATCTCAAGCTGAATTCTTGTATTATGCACAATAGTAACAACATTAATAGCTGCAACAACTGCATTGGGGAAAAAGACAATTCTGAATATTTCTGAGATGCACAGAGGTAAACTTAGCAACATGGCTGACACACACCAACTGAGGAAGAAGGGAGGGGTTACTTACATCAGAGCTGGGCTACAGCGAGTGAGACAGGACAAACTTCTAAAAGGCAAACTGATTACATAGCAGTGTAACAGCACCAATATAAGTGTCACGTGTTTACCGTGACAGAGAGGAGCCAGTAGAACGCAACATCTAATTTCTCCTACTCCTGCACTGATTAGAAGCACTTAACCTTCTTATAAAACAGTGCAGGTTTCTTTTAGCAGTGCAGGAGTTAATTTGCTCAATGGAGAGCTCTTGGAAGCTTTCCTGCATTAAGGCTTTCAGCTGTTCACTGTTAGCCACTCCGCTGTCCTATATATTCTGGGCCCTGGCTAGCACTCATTGCCAGAGTCAGCTTATGCAGCATGGTTGGAGATTGTGGTTTGTGGTTGTAGTTTGAGGAGGCGATTGGTGGATTTATCTGAGACTGTTGCTAGGTTTTGGGTCTGTGCTAATCCCCTCCTTCTCCTACTTTGTTTTACCTCCATCCTCCACTCCCCAGTGCATACCTCTATTGTTTGTGAGAGTATATTTTTATGATTGTTATTTTCCTTTATCCCTGTTTGTATTACCTTGTTATTCTGGTTGGTGTATTACGGTACACTACTACTGCCCTCTTTCCTGGGTGAGGGAAGCGTACAGACTGAGGGTGGATACAGGAGTTAAAGTAAGGTACGTGGCCCCGATGTCTTCAATATCAGAAGCAATCCGGGAAATGCGGCAAGCGAGAGCGCCCTTAGCATTAGGGACAGAGAAGGATCCCCTGCTCCCGAGATACCCTACAACAGAGTCGTGGGACATGACACTCACGCTGTGGTTATATAAAGCCAATAGTATGTGATATTAACCATGCTATCATTACAAAGTTTTACTCACTTCAGGTTTACCTACAGACAGATGTTAGAGGATGTGGGATTAGTAGGAGGGTGAGTTACAAATGTTTACAGCACTACACAGTACACAGATACAGTACATGCTCCTTGTGCCAGATTAGATTGCAAACATTCAGTAAAGGAGAGAATAACTTTTTCATCTGCAGATGTTCATGACATTTGTTGAAGCTGGAAGAAAATATTACAGATATCTACGCTTTCCACATAAATTCAGAAACAAATACCTCCACTTTTTCCTTTTTAAAGAATTATGCCTATCACAGAGAAACAAGGTTGTAACTATTGAGGGGGCAGAGGCTATAGTCACCCCTGACCTTAAAGCCTGATCTTAAGCATGTTCACATTGCTCTAAGACCATACTTAAGAGCAGGGGGCACTCATTACTGGTAGAAGAAAGGCGATTCCGTCAGCTAAATAGGAAAGGTTCTTTACAGTTAGCGTAGTGAGAATGTGGAATGCCGACCACAACAGGTAGTAATGGCAGACACTATAACAGCTTTTAAAAAAGGGCTGGATGATTTCCTCAATACACATAACATTGTGGGTTACAGATAATTTAGTGACAAAATGAACAATTGTTGGAAAAAGGTTGAACTTGATGGACCTATGTCTTCTTTCAACCTATGTAACTTTCCATAGCCTCTTATTTACCCAAGAGACACCTTCCTTAGGCTAGTTTATGTTGGTATACCTTTTTTACCATATACTGTAGATAAGTGCAATCAACCATTTTTTACTATGCACAGTAGAGATTATTGAATTTCCCCAAACTCGTTGGGTGCAGATCTGCTTGAATCGGCCAGCAGATTAAATAAAAAAAATAATCCAGAACTGAAAGTGTCTCAAGAAGACATCAGTAAACCAAAGAGAGACAGTAAAGTGCCAAAAATTGGGACAACAGGACAGGTGGCAGGGTCCTAGAACAGGTGAGTATAATCCTTTATTATTTTTATTTAGCACCATCTCCAGCCTATAAAGATTCCAGCAAAATGTCAGCTGAAATTCTATTGGATTAGTAAATTTCATTAGCTCATCTCTAATGGAAAGGTATCCACAAACCTTATGTGTATCTTAGCCAGTACATGTTATGGCTCACCTGGTTAGGTGGGTTCTCTAAGGGGAGAAGCACGGATGAAAGACATTCACATAGGAAAGTTGGATAGGCCAGGAAGATACATGAACCGGCACTGGATCCAGGACAACTAAGTAACAACACAGTATGTTTTGGGAGCTTATGTAGGGGTATATGCAATAGGATAGGCGTACGTTAGGAAATGCTATAAATATATTACTCTGACATACACTGTGAATGCAATGAGAACAGAGCCTTACATCTCTATAGAGAACTGTACAGTCCATGATATAAAAACAGAACCAACGTGTTACGCTCACCTGGTGAGATGGATCCTCAAAGCCCAAGGTCTAGGCATCAATGCAGCAGGCAGTTAAAGCATGCAGAAAACAGGTTGCAGAGGTACTGGAAGCTGTAGGTGGATAGGAGAACGGACCATATCCCTGTATGGTCAGACACATACATTACACAATACACAGCAGGGGCATATTTATAAGAATATCTCAGCACACAAACATTTTATTTAAACACATCTAACTGTAGAATTTATTGTTATTCCATGGTCTATTGATTAAAATAAACGTTTGTTCATGGGAAAACCCCTTCAAGGTCAGATTTCCCTTGTTCATTCGTCCAGTGTCCGTTGCAAAGGGCCTGTGGAGTGAGCAAGAGCCATGTCACTTAGTAGTGGCTCAAAGACAGAAATGGGAACATCTTGAGAAGTGTGCTGCACCAGGTTACAGAGGGAAGACTGCCTCGGTAACTGACCCTGGTGTAGGAGACTGACCACACATAAAGGAGAGGAAGAGGCGATCACCCTGACAGATAGTGTCCCATTGGTAGGACATACAGGTGCTTCTCACAAAATTAGAACATCATCAAAAAGTTAATTTATTTCAGTTCTTCAATACAAAAAGCATAAGGGTTTCAGCTTTCTGGCTAAATGTCTGTATAATGTTTTGAATGTTTTTTATTGTCTGGTTAAGTTACCCACATAACTAAGTAAAATAATTACAGTGAGTGAACTGTGTAGGCGTTGGTTGTCTCCCCTGTGACGTATCCCGAAGAACGCTCCCTGGTACATGACTTACATGAGCCCAGGAACACCAAAACAGACCACAGAGTGGGAAAGAACTACATAAGTGATTTACGGGTGCTGATGTTTTAAACTTTAAGTATTGTGTCTCCATATCGGATGACTGTTACTTACTCCTGGTGGAACTGTTTCTATTTGGTTTCTTGTCGGGAGCCAGTGTACACCCGGCGCACACTACTGAGGGTTCAGTAACATGCGGTCTGGTTTGCCTCCTCCTCACACATACATGACAGAAGACCAAGGTAAAAAGACATGACGTGGAGCAATGGGCAAAGAACGGGGCTAAATAAAAATATAAACCTTATTCTTTTTTTCAGCGGCAGATATTATCTCAGTTGTAAAGACCCCAATACAGAATAATTTTGAAGTGACATAATTTACAATATAGCCTTTGGCGCAGAAGTGAATGCAATTTGAGGCCTGATTCAGACGTCTGTGTTTTTTTTTTTTTTTTCGACTGACTTTCATCGGCGTGCTGGATCACGTTTTCATCGGTGATTGGTCTGTGTGTCAGTTTTAGTGATTTTCTTACATGCCCCACATCCAATAAGAAAAATTGCTAAATTTGTCATAGTCATTACAATAGGTTAAAAACTTCATTTTTGTGCGGTTCATGATTATTACGGATCCACAGACTTGTTTGGGTGATTTAATTTGTGACTCGGATCAAAAACAGACATGTTTCTGGACTTTTTTGTGGTCTGCGAATAAACACAAACATGTGAACAGTTCCATAGACGAGAATGGATACGTGTACTATCCATAAAAAACGTGCACAAACATGTATAGTATGTGAAAAAATGTCTGTCTGAATGAGGCCTAAATCCGTATTTTCTTTACATGTCAATTTGGGTACTGAGATTGCACCATGCGTAAAGTTAGTGCAGGGCCGAATTTATATAATGTGAAGCATCACTGTGCATCTCTAAAATGGGGAAATTTGAGGGTGATATTGGCTTAGGGCTCATTTACACTGACCGATTGTCAGAACGAGCGTTCCTAGGTTCGTCCTGTCTAAAGACATGTCAAACGAGCAAAATGCTCATTTATTAGGTGAAATTATTTTTCAGCTTGCTTATAGATATTCTGGCATCAGCAAATCGACTATTAACCTGAATTAAATTAAAGACAATAACAATGGCATTTCTAGCTAAACTATACGTTTTGTGATTTTGCCAAAGTTATAGACTAAGTCCTCATACTCACTTGCAAGCAACTCGGATGAGTCTCGCACGGCAATACACCAGCCCTGCAGCAATACATGCGACCGCACGCTCCAATCTGAGTGCCAGGTGCAGTGTCGGGTATTGCCGTGCGAGACTCATCCGAGTTGCTCGCAAGTGAGTTTAAGCCCTAAAACTTTGCCTCCGTGTGTGCAAAGGGTTACTCTGAGTCATCGGGGAGGTACGGCATCCTGGCCGAGTCACCGAATCATCCTTGTAAATACCTTCATCACTATACCTCTGTCATGCTTGGTGAGGGTGAGGATAATACACCTTGGTTCCTTCATATGATAGAAGTTTTCTGAGCACGGGCCTTGAAAAAGCATGTGCGGGATTTCAGAGACGTCTCTGCTGACATCACCAGATTGCGGAGCAATCAATCAAAACAGAATGGGAGTATTTCTAAGGATGACTCGGCGCCTCGGCCAGGATGCTGTACCACCCTGTTGACTGAGGGTAACGCTTTTACACACAATTTTTAAGTTATAGCAATGGCAAAGACAACAAATTGTACAGCTTAGCTACAAGCACAAACGTTATTATCATTATCGCCTTCAGGAGCATAGGGTTAGATTAATAGTCAATTTGCTGATGTCAGGTTCTCTTTAAAAATCCTCATTCTCGGCAGCACATCATATCTGTGTAAGTAGGATATGTGCTGCCGAGAACAATCATATTCTATGCAGACACATATTTATGATCATTCTTTGAGCATAGGAGTATAGTTGACCTGTTTTGACAGGCTCCTACGTGAGAGCCAATTTTGGCTTCTGTGCAGCCGTGTGTCAACCAGTATTAATGCAGCCTTGGGTGAAACATTTGCAAGGGACTTTAAAGGAGTTGTCCGGTCTTAAGCTACAAGTCTGAAGTCACTCTATGTGACTGCAGACAAGCTCAGAACGTGTCTGGAGCGGCAGGTGCATGACTGCAATTCTGTGATTTTCATACATGCAGCCATGTGCCGACTAGATGTGTATTGAGAGAGGCCACAAATAAAGTCTACTATGAATGTGGCCGGATGTACGCATACTTGCGTTTCCATGACCGCCCTCTGCCGTTGCCGGAGAATCCAGACAATGCAATCAGTGAGGATTCACAAGTCTGCAGTCACACTGAGCGTCTGCAAACTTGTAGTTTAACGCCTTTAATATCCACAAAAATCTTTAAAACCTATTTTTTTTCTTTTTTGCAAACAGGACTTTTCTAAACCCAAATCTTTGTGCAGCGCCCCAGAGTCCTGGTCGTTGCAGTACTATGGCTCCGCCACTATGGGGAGCTATGGTGCGTCTGATGGCACTGAAGGAGTTCATCTGATCAGGTATCACAGACACCAACACATTTCACAGCTGGGCCTCCGGGGGGAGCTAAGGGTGCTATTCATTAGGCCACTCCCCACCATAGTGGGTAAACTGGGGGTCAGGCAGGAAGTTAGATCAGAAAGCTGACTGGGTTGGAACAAGGCAACACCTTGTGGCAGAGGGTGTTGTGGGGGAAGATACAGTAGGGTCTCTGTCAGGGGTGGGATCCTGACAGAGGCTTGGCAACTTGAACGAACGTAACGGGACCGTGCCTGCTCCGGGTAGCGGCGGTACCCAAGGAAGGATTAGAAGCGAGATAGATTGTGCTGAGTGAGAAACGAGATCACGCAAAGGCGAAATACCAGTAGGAGTCGTGCTGTAAGACCGAAGCAACATCCTACTGAGGCGCACTACCGGTGGCCGGAACGCCGAGGGAGTATCATAACATTCAGCTTCAAGCAATACTCCAAACAGCGGCAGGACAGTCAGTCTAAGGCGGGCTGTCTCACCTTAAATCACCTATGCAGTCTTGGGGGGCAACTTGTGGAGAGGGGCGACTCTAGGGTCCCGGAAGAGCTCCGAGCCTACCCGTCAAACGGGTGCCGTCCCAACCAGAACATCAGGGAGGGACGGAGGATTAGCAGAACATCATCTAATCGAGTTGTGAGGGAACTTAAGAAACAGACACAACAGTTGTGGGGGACTTTCCGTAAGCACAGCAGGGAAGGACCACAACACATAGCGCTAGAAGGAAGGCACCGATTTCCACCTGTGAAGAGAACTCTGGAGGTGCCATTGGATCGGCCGGACTTGCGCAGCCTGGTGAACCGTATTCCGGACTGAGGACCCAGAGATCTTCAGTAAAGAGGTAAAGAGACTGCAATCTGGTGTCCTCGTTATTTACTGCACTGCACCACCGCACCACCACCACCACTACGGCCTCATCATCATCATCTGTTGTACCTATTTCACTGTGCGCCCCACGGCAGGGTCACGGACCGGGGCCTAGCCTCCGTGACAACCCCAGAGCAGAGACTCACAGGCCCGGTACCGGGTACCCCTCGGCCCTGCGGCAGTGTGGGGCGCTACAACTTGGCGTCACGAACAGGATCTACTTAAGCCTGAAGAATCAGGTCATGTGTGCCTTGGAACTGTGATTTGTTGTGCTTGGACTGTACTTTATTGCAAAGACTGTGCTGCGCCATTTACCACCAAAATCTACCGCCCTTATAGCGCTGAGGAGAGCGCAGGAGAAGAGGAGGGGCGTGGAGTAGGCGGAGGCAAACTGGAGAGCGCGAACAACAATGGCCACCCAGTCTAAATATTTCTGTGTCCTGCGGACGTGTCCGTCAACAGCCGAGGTCCGCCTCCTGATCCTGTTTGGAGGGTGGAGACCATGGAGACGGGGCCGCCCACGAAAGAGACCGCGGGAAGAAGACATTGGAGAGGAGATAAAGATGGCGACGCCGGAAGCACCGCATGGGAATGATCGAACTCGGAGAGAGGCTGGACAGCCCGAGGTGGCCCAGGGTACGCCGTCACTGCGGGAGCTGACCCTTACAGAGCCAACGATGGGCCGACCTCCCCGGCCGCCATTGGAAGAGTGTATGGCCGCGGCCGAAGCCCGGCGGATCGCTGCCCGCCTGGAGGCCGATGCCCGCGTGATCGCTCGGCTGGGCCAGCCCACGGAGGTCTGCTTGTCTCCAGTGTCCCCTGCTCCTCCCAACCCGGTCGCGGCTGAAAGTGCGCTGCAGACACAAGGCCTGAAGCTCATGCCCGAGGCCGAACACCTGCGGCGCTTGATGGCTGCATGGCGAGCCCGACCACAACCGGTAACCCAGGTTGACCTAACCACCGTTGCGGAGGCCCCCTTGTCCCACTGGGGTGTAGTGGTCTCCTTCAACCCCCGACATGGACGCGGGGTTATACAGGAGATTGGGGAGCCGCTACAAGTCCACGTGGACCGGGAGGAGGTGGAGCCCTGCGGAGGAAGATTCCCTCGCGACCTGGAGCCAGGTGATGCGGTAACGTACACCAGATGGAGGAGGGCTACGGGAGAGGCTGGCTGGATGGCGCGGGGTGTCCAGCGGTGCGTCGCACTCCAAGCCGCTGCCAGAACATCAGAGGATAAATCTCCTACTGAAAAAACCGCAGAACCTGGCCCTGAAGAACAGCGGGGAACCCGGACTTACCATGTACCTTGGGGGCGTGCCGGAGCCTCGGTGAAAAGAACATCCCGGCGAGGGATCCTGTCGTTGTTGGGGCGGGACCCGATCCTTGAACCGGCAGGACGACCCGTTGGTCTGGTGAGGCCCGGGAGGAAACCACCTTCTTCCCCGAAGAACGAGTAAGCATGACTGCTTTAAATATGTACATAGTTCTTAACTGTTGGTTTGTTGATTCCTGATCTTTGCTGCTACAACCCGTTCAGGGTTAACTCTTTAGGGGATCCTTCTGTTGACTCGGGATCCCTATTGTTTTGTTTTTTTTGTTTGTTTTCCAAAGTTTTTACACAAGTTTCTAGTTGAAAAAGAACTGCTGAAATCATGAACAGTGCATGATCCGAACTTCTTGTAAATAGTTTGCACCTTATTAAAGGCGCTCCCTACTGGTTTTACTTAAAGAAGGACTCTTTGCGAAGATACCACACTGGAACCTTTGCTGAGTATGGACTGGTAGCTTGAGAAGGCGTGCTACCTCATAGAGACTTGGTCCCCTCTTAAAGGGGATGTTCATTTGTTACGCTTAAACTGTGATATTGCTTTAAGACTGGAAGCAGTAATGTCTTGACCAAAGAACGCGATGATAATGTTTACATGAGAAAGTTATATGTATTTGACTAGTTAAATTGTGAAGAAATACTGATGATGTTCTCTAAGAAGAAAAAGTGAAAGATAGAAGGAGGATGCAGTGGGCCCGTAGGGATAGACGTGGTGTCCAGCATGCATGATAGAAAGATAATGAGAAGGCTTAATGTTCAATAGAAAATGTTTTTGATAATGTTGATAGATAGTTAGGATAGAAGGTAAACCCTGAGTCCTCATAGGAGTCATGTAGAGATGGCTCAGTGCTCTTAAACTGAAAGTAATGTTATGTTCTATACTGTGTATAGTAGTTGAAAAGGCAGTAGGCCCTGGCTGAACGGGGCGGTCCTGTAACTGAAAGGAGAGGCAGAAGGTCTGGTGCCGATAGGACAGGCGGTCCTGCAGATCTAAAGAAGGAGAATGAAAAAGTTAAATTACCTTATAATGTGATTATAGGAAGGTCTTTAGTGGATTCAGAGTGTATGTCCTTAAAGGCAATGTTAAATTATTGTTCAACAATTTTGCACTTAGTAGAATACCCGGTTGGGTAAGAAGAGTTATGTATAGCATGTTGCTATGATATTTAACCATGTTTGTAACGTTCAAGTGTCCTTACCTCCCATAAAGGGAAGCCTGTTCAAGTATACTTATTGTTATTACACTCAACAAAACTGTATGTCTTTTTGCTAACTTGTATTGTTGTTTTCTTCCCAGTCCCGGAGTACTGTGTTTAACCAGGGGGGAGTGCAGCGCCCCAGAGTCCTGGTCGTTGCAGTACTGTGGCTCCGCCACTATGGGGAGCTATGGTGCGTCTGATGGCACTGAAGGAGTTCATCTGATCAGGTATCACAGACACCAATACATTTCACAGCTGGGCCTCCGGGGGGAGCTAAGGGTGCTATTCATTAGGCCACTCCCCACCATAGTGGGTAAACTGGGGGTCAGGCAGGAAGTTAGATCAGAAAGCTGACTGGGTTGGAACCAGGCAACACCTTGTGGCAGAGGGTGTTGTGGGGGAAGATACAGTAGGGTCTCTGTCAGGGGTGGGATCCTGACAGAGGCTTGGCAACTTGAACGAACGTAACGGGACCGTGCCTGCTCCGGGTAGCGGCGGTACCCAAGGAAGGATTAGAAGCGAGATAGATTGTGCTGAGTGAGAAACGAGATCACGCAAAGGCGAAATACCAGTAGGAGTCGTGCTGTAAGACCGAAGCAACATCCTACTGAGGCGCACTACCGGTGGCCGGAACGCCGAGGGAGTATCATAACATTCAGCTTCAAGCAATACTCCAAACAGCGGCAGGACAGTCAGTCTAAGGCGGGCTGTCTCACCTTAAATCACCTATGCAGTCTTGGGGGGCAACTTGTGGAGAGGGGCGACACTAGGGTCCCGGAAGAGCTCCGAGCCTACCCGTCAAACGGGTGCCGTCCCAACCAGAACATCAGGGAGGGACGGAGGATTAGCAGAACATCATCTAATCGAGTTGTGAGGGAACTTAAGAAACAGACACAACAGTTGTGGGGGACTTTCCGTAAGCACAGCAGGGAAGGACCACAACACATAGCGCTAGAAGGAAGGCACCGATTTCCACCTGTGAAGAGAACTCTGGAGGTGCCATTGGATCGGCCGGACTTGCGCAGCCTGGTGAACCGTATTCCGGACTGAGGACCCAGAGATCTTCAGTAAAGAGGTAAAGAGACTGCAACCTGGTGTCCTCGTTATTTACTGCACTGCACCACCGCACCACCACCACCACTACGGCCTCATCATCATCATCTGTTGTACCTATTTCACTGTGCGCCCCACGGCAGGGTCACGGACCGGGGCCTAGCCGCCGTGACAACCCCAGAGCAGAGACTCACAGGCCCGGTACCGGGTACCCCTCGGCCCTGCGGCAGTGGGGGCGCTACATTTGCACTCTCTGTACATATTGATGTGAATTCCTTGTTGCGGAATCTGTGCCAAAAAGTGGCGAAAATACTCTGTATAACAGGCAGACACATTAGGCTATGTCTCCACGCTCAGGATGGCCGGCGGCATCGCCGCAGCGGCGAAGCCGCTCGGCGCTAAGCCCCGCCCCCTTTCTGGGACGCGATGGTGCCGGATGTGTACAGTACACATCCGGGATCATCGCACCCCTCGCCATAGGGCCCTGTGATATGCCTTGCGGGGATGCTGCGTCCCCGCAAGGTGTACGGACATGCTGCGATCTGAAAAGACGCGCAGCATGTCCGGAGTCGCAGGGCCGCCGCGTGCGGGTTTCCACGCATAGTGGAGACGGGATTTCATAAAATCCCCTCCACTATGCTGGAACATCTGGACGCTGCTTGTTTGACGCTGCAGCGTCAAACAAGCAGCGTTTACTTACCGTGGAAACATACCCTAAAGGTGTTGGTATTAGGATTTTCCTCTGCAGCTATAGTGAAAATCTTCACTAAGATTGAAATGTTGCATAAAAACTCTTCAGTTATAGTATAAAGGGTGTAAAAATAACTGGACCCTGGTGCCTACAGGGGTCCTCTACCACTGCCCCATGTATATGTTATAATAGAAACACTCACGGATAACATTTTCTGGTTTGTTTTACTTTTTATCTTTTTAATGATGCACTTCCTTGACAGCAACTCATAAAAAAGTGCTAAACGTAGGAAGACAAGTATCTGCTGGTGTGCTGGGATTTATCAGAGCCCCATCAGTGAATGGAACATGATTCATTTACCATCTCATCTCACAGAAAAAAAAAAATTGCTGTCTTTGCAATTGAGTCTGATTCCTGTTCTAGTGAATAAGTTATGTCTGTTCAGGGGAAAACTATGTAAGAAAAAAAACACTTGATAATAACAGAAAGTAAACTTTGCCAGAGGCAAGTCAGACCCCTGATGTATATTATTGTGTTATGTTGGTCTTCTGTTTAGTATGAAACCCATAGAAACCGTTCATCTGCAGTAAATCATCTTATAGCACAGGAGGTGGTGAACGTTTGGTCGGCAGCTGCTCGTGACATGTCGGGAATCGTTCCATAGTATGGCTTTTATGTCACATCTGTTTTATTTTCAAGATGCAAAGTGGATTTACTAATGGGGAATGTCTGGTCATATACAATTAAAGTAGATCTGTCCCCAGATTTCACAATACAAGCTGAATAAAAAAGATATCAAGCTCCGATCACAACAGTTTACCCCCTTAGATGCTGCTCTCAATAGTGACAGCGGCATTTAGGAGGTTGGAAATTGAGGAGTTTTCCTTCTGATGCCATAATTGCTGGCAACATAATTGTGAAAGCCGATTGTGTTGTCATTGCAGCCACGGGCCTACTGAACACCCCTGTGTCTGTGATATTAGTACAGCACAGACTGGACTTCAGTGGAGATCGGTCATTTTACTAAACAGTGCAATACAGTATTGGAGTGCTTTGTACAAGTGATAGTAGGCTTTAATTCGAAGGACTAATACAAAAAATGTCAAAATTAATGTAAAAAAACCCTTAAAAAAATAAATATATAAATATATTAACCCCTTAAGGACCAAACCACTTTGTAGGTTAATGACCAGGCCTTAATTTTGAAATCTGACCACTGTCACTTTATCTGGAATGCTTCAACAGATCCTGGTGATTCTGAGATTGTTTTTTCATGACATATTGTACTTTATGGTAGTGGTAAAATTTCTTCAAAATTTCTTGTGTATATTTGTGAAAAAAATGTAAATTTGATAAAAATTTTGAAAATTTCACAACTTTCAAACTTTTAATTTTTATGCCCCTAAATCAGAGCGGTATGTCACACAAAATAGTTAACAAATAACATTTCCCACATGTCTGCTTTACGTCAGCACAATTTTTGAAACATAATTTTTTGGTCAGGAAGTTATAAGGGTTAACAGTTGACCAGCGATTTCTAATTTTTCCAACAACATTTATAAAACCATTTTATTTAGGGACCACGTCACATTTGAAGTGACTTTGGGGGCCTATATGACAGAAAATACCCAAAAGTGACACCATCTAAAAACTGCACCCCTCAAGGTGCTCAAAACCACATTCAAGAAGTTTATTAACCCTTCAGGTGCTTTACAAGAATTAAAGCAATGTGGGAGGAAAAAATGAACATTATACTTTTTTTCACACAAATTTTACTTCGGACACAATTTTTTTTATTTTCTCAAGGGTTTTCAAGAGAAAATGAACCTAAATATTTGTTGTGCAATTTCTCCTGAGTTCACCGATACCCCATGTGTGGAGGAAGACCACTGATTGGGTGCACGGAAGGGCTCAGAAGGAAAGGAACATGTTTCATGTTTGAACGCAAAATTGTCTGGAATTGAGATTGGACACCATGTCACATTTGGAGAGCCCGTGATGTGCCTAAACAGTAGAAACCCCCCACAAGTGACCCCAAGTGTTTGGTGGGCGCCTTGAACCCCTAGGTGCTTCACATAAGTTTATAACGTAGAGCCATGAAAATTAAAAATCACATTATTTCCACAAAAATCATCTTTTAGCACCAAATTTTGTATTTTAACAAAGGTAGCAGGAGAAAATAGACCCCAAAAATTGTTGTGCAATTTCTCCTGAGTACACCAATAACCCATGTGTGGAGGAAGAATCCTGTTTCGGCGCTCGCAGGACCCGGAAGTGAAGGAGAAAGGTTTGACTTTTTGAATACAAAATTAGAGCGGATGTTATGTCACTTTTGGAGAGCACCTGAGGTGCCTAAACAGTGGAAACCCCCCACAAGTGATACCATTTTGGAAACTAGACCCCTCAAGAAACCTATCTAGATGTGTGGTGAGCATATTGAATCACCAGTTGCTTTACAGAAGTTTAGAACTAAGAACATTTTAGAAAATGCATTCTTCCAGCAAAATTTTTCTTTTAGCCCCAATGTTTTTATTTTCTCAAGATTAATAGGAGAAAATGGACCTCAGAATTTGTTGTGCAATTTCTCCTGAGTGTGCCAATACCCCATGTGTAGGTGAAAACTACTTTTGAGGCACAGTGCAAAGCTCAAAAAGTAAGGCGTGCCATATTATACTGCAGATTTTACTATTATGGTTTGAGGGTGCCATGACCCACTGGGAGAGCCCCTGAAGTGACAGAACAGTAGAACACCCATAAGTGACCCCATTTTATAAACTATACCTCTCAATTAATTAAGGCTGTGACTAGGATTGAGACAAACGGATCGGACAAATTAAAAAATCGCTGACTTTCGGCAAAGTCGGGTTTCATGAAACCCGACCCGATGCTAGTGTGGGATTGGCCATGCGGTCGGCGATCTTCGCGCCAAAGTCGCGTTTCGTATGACGCGTTCAGCACCATTTCTCAGCCAATGAAGGAGGATGCAGAGTGTGGGCAGCGTGATGACATAGGTCTCGGTCCCCACCATCTTAGAGAAGGGCATGACAGTGATTGCCTTGCTTTCAGCGGCCTCACAGGGGGTATAAAGGGGCGTGCACGTCGACCGCCATCTTACTTCTGCCGATCTTAGCATAGGGAGAGATTGCTGCAGCTTCATCAGAAGAAGGGATATAGTTAGGGAGGGAAGATTAACCCCCAAACTGCTTGTGCTGTAGCGATTTCCACTGTCCAACACCACCTTTGTTTTGCAGGGACAGTGGAGGCTAGATTTCTGTGCATCAGCTCTGTAGCTTATTAGGCTGCCTTATAAGGCATAATAGCTGCATTGCTGTTTGCACGCTGCTGTGCAAACCAACTGCTTTTTTAAAAGCAAAAATCCTGTTGCTCCTTTCTGCAGTTATCTTGTTTATTTGTCCACACTTTTGTGTGCAGCAGTCCTTTTTGTTGCTGCCATACTTGTCTACTTGTCCTGAGATCATTGTAGGGAGATTGAAATTGTACTACAGTCCTTGGATTTTTTCAGATATCTTCCAGCCACCTTCTGCCACTTACATTGTTGTTATGATCCTTAGTGGTTGAGGATCACAAAATACTCCAGCTAAGTAACAAAACATAGGACAAGCTTTAGGGAGGTGGTAAACTGGACTGACTGCAAATCTGAACCTATCCAACACACTAGAGGTAGCCGGTGAACGTGACTAAAATCCTAGACGTCTCGAGCCAGCCTGAGGAACTAACTACCCCTAGAGAGAAAGAAAGACCTCACTTGCCTCCAGAGAAATAATCCCCAAAGATATAGAAGCCCCCAACAAATAATAACGGTGAGGTAAGAGGAAGGCACATACACAGGGGTGAAAGCAGATTCAGCAAATGAGGCCCACTAATACTAAATAGCAGAAAATAGAAAAGGGGTCTGTGCGGTCAGTAAAAAACCCTTACAAAATATCCACACTGAGATTTCAAGAACCCCCGCACCAACTAACGGTGTGGGGGGAGAAACTCAGTCCCCTAGAGCAACCAGCAAGCGAGGAAATCACATTTTAGCAAGCTGGACAAGAAACATGATGAATGCTGATAATCAAAAAATAAACAAACAAAAACTTAGCTTGTCTTGGAGAGACTGGGAGCAAGGTAGTCACAAGGAATCTGAAGAGCACTGAATACATTGAGAGCAGGCAAGGAACTGAGTATCCAGGTGAGCTAAATAGGAAACCAACCAAGGATAACGAACCAGCTGATGCTGCCAACCTGCAGAAAGACAACACTACACAGTACCGCTTGTGACCACTAGAGGGAGCCCAAAAATAGAGTTCACAACACATTGTGTTGTCTTATACACTGGGCCTGAGCTGCGGTGCAGTCTCCCCCCAAAAAAAGGGAGATTCAAATTGTCACAAAGTGGATATACGTCAGTCCTGTTAGTTTATCGTATATCAGCCAGCCTTGTTCTGCCACTTACATTGTGTTGTGTTATACACTGGGCCTGAGTTGTGGTGCAGTCTCCCCTGTTGTGAATTTGCTTTTTGGCTCCCTCTAGTGGTTACTAGTGATTTGACTCTGGGTATGTCAGTCATCCCTTGTATGCTCACCTGGGCCGTTAGTTCAGGGGTGTTGCTATATAAGCTCCCTGGACCTTCAGTTCTATGCCTGGCATCGTTGTAATCAGAGCTAATCTGTTGTGCTCTTGTCTACTGATCCTGGTTCCTGCTAGATTAAGCTAAGTCTGCTTTCTTGCTTTTTGCTATTTGTTTTTAACAACCACAAAAAATTGAAGTATAAACAAGCTCATAAAAGATGTTAATTTAGTCAAAAAAGTAAGTTTATTAGATAAAATACAAAAATATACACAACAAATTAATGAAACATATAAGGAGAATAATCCGCTACAGAGTGCTTGGAATATTGGGTGCAGGTGCACCAAAAGAACACGCTACGTGTCACAACCTGGAGAGGGAAAGAAAAGAAGGGGATAAAGTCACATGAATACCACAGCTGGGTCACAACTAATTTTAGTCCATATGACAATTTATAACACTAAAGTGAACCACTACTGCACTAGCGCTAATCATAAACCGACATAGCGATACAGTGACCAAATTTCCCAAGTGCAGGAGGAACACTACGTCTCAAGTTTCTTACCCTTCTCCCTCTCCATGGTGCAGACACACGCCCCTACGCGCGTTTCGCCCACCGCTTCGTCTGGAGGCTAGCACGGTCCCCTGTTGTGAATTTGCTTTTTGGCTCCCTCTAGTGGTTACTAGTGATTTGACTCTGGGTATGTCAGTCATCCCTTGTATGCTCACCTGGGCCGTTAGTTCAGGGGTGTTGCTATATAAGCTCCCTGGACCTTCAGTTCTATGCCTGGCATCGTTGTAATCAGAGCTAATCTGTTGTGCTCTTGTCTACTGATCCTGGTTCCTGCTAGATTAAGCTAAGTCTGCTTTCTTGCTTTTTGCTATTTGTTTTTGTTTGCATTTTTGTCCAGCTTGTACTTAATCTGTATCCTGTCCTTGCTGGAAGCTCTAGGGAGCTGGTGTTCTCCCCCCGGGCCGTTAGACGGTTCGGGGGTTCTTGAATTTCCAGCGTGGATGTTTGATAGGGTTTTTGTTGACCATATAAGTTATCTTACTACATTCTGCTATTAGTAAGCGGGCCTCTCTTTGCTAAACCTAGTTCATTTCTATGTTTGTCATTTCCTCTTACCTCACCGTTATTATTTGTGGGGGGCTTGTATCCTACTTTTGGGGTCCTTCCTCTGGAGGCAAGAGAGGTCTTTGTTTTCCTCTTCTAGGGGTAGTTAGTTCTCCGGCTGGCGCGAGACATCTAGCGACCAACGTAGGCATGTTCCCCGGCTACTTCTAGTGTTGGCGTTAGGAGTAGATATATGGTCAACCCAGTTACCACTGCCCTATGAGCTGGATTTTTGTACTTCGCAGACTTACCTATTTCTCTGAGACCCTCGCCATTGGGGTCATAACAGTTTGCCAGGCCCGTATTAAATGTTAAATGCATTGCAGAAGCGGGATTATAAGAAAGAAAATTCTGAGTTGTTTTTTTTTCCTCTCTCTCATTTTTTTTTTTCTTTTTCCCTTTACCTCTGAGTGGCTCAAGCTTGCTGTAGACATGAATGTCCAGACCTTGATTACAAGTGTGGACCAGCTTGCTGCTCGTGTGCAGGGCATACAAGATTATGTTACCAGAAATCCTATGTCAGAACCTAAGATACCGATTCCTGAATTGTTTTTCGGAGACCGATTTAAGTTTAGAAATTTCAGGAATAATTGTAAATTATTTTTGTCCCTGAGACCCTGTTCATCTGGAGACTCCGCTCAGCAAGTGAAAATTGTTATTTCTTTTTTACGGGGCGACCCTCAGGATTGGGCCTTCTCGCTGGCGCCAGGAGATCCGGCATTGGCGGATATTGATGCGTTTTTTCTGGCGCTCGGTTTACTTTATGAGGAACCCAATCTTGAGATTCAGGCAGAAAAAGCCTTGCTGGCTATGTCTCAGGGCCAGGACGAGGCTGAAGTGTATTGCCAAAAATTTCGGAAATGGTCCGTGCTGACTCAGTGGAACGAGTGTGCACTGGCCGCAAATTTTAGAAATGGCCTTTCTGAAGCCATTAAGAATGTGATGGTGGGTTTCCCTATTCCCACAGGTCTAAATGATTCCATGGCCCTGGCTATTCAAATTGACCGGCGGTTGCGGGAGCGCAAAACCGCAAATTCCCTTATGGTGTTGTCTGAACAGGCACCTGATTTAAGGCAATGTGATAGAAAAACCGCAAATTCACCTATGGTGCTGTCTGAACAAACACCTGATTTAATGCAATGTGATAGAATCCTGACTAGAAATGAGCGGAAAATTCATAGACGCCAGAATGGCTTGTGTTACTACTGTGGTGATTCTACACATGTTATCTCAGCATGCTCTAAACGTCTAACTAAGGTTGTTAGTCCTGTCACCGTTGGTAATTTGCAACCTAAATTTATTCTATCTGTAACTTTGATTTGTTCACTGTCATCTTATCCTGCCATGGCGTTTGTAGATTCAGGTGCTGCCCTGAGTCTTATGGATCTGTCATTTGCCAAGCGCTGTGGTTTTGTTCTTGAGCCATTAGAAAATCCTATCCCTCTTAGGGGTATTGATGCTACGCCGTTGGCAGAAAATAAACCGCAGTTTTGGACACAGGTTACCATGTGTATGACTCCTGAACATCGGGAGGTTATACGTTTTCTTGTTTTGCATAAAATGCATGATTTGGTTGTTTTGGGGTTGCCATGGTTGCAGACCCATAATCCAGTCTTGGATTGGAAGGCCATGTCAGTGTCAAGTTGGGGATGCCGTGGAAATCATGGGGATTCCCTGCCCGTGTCTATTGCTTCTTCTACGCCTTCGGAAGTTCCGGAGTATTTGTCTGATTATCAGGATGTTTTCAGCGAGTCCAGGTCCAGTGCACTGCCTCCTCATAGGGAGTGTGACTGCGCAATAGAGTTGATTCCAGGCAGTAAGTTTCCTAAGGGAAGATTATTTAACCTGTCGGTACCTGAACATACCGCTATGCGTTCATATATTAGAGAGTCTCTGGAGAAGGGGCATATCCGTCCTTCTTCTTCCCCTCTTGGTGCGGGATTCTTTTTTGTGGCCAAAAAGGACGGATCTTTGAGGCCTTGTATTGACTATCGGCTCTTAAATAAGATCACTGTCAAATTTCAGTATCCTTTGCCGCTGTTGTCAGACTTGTTTGCCCGGATTAAAGGTGCCAAGTGGTTCACCAAGATAGATCTTCGTGGTGCGTACAACCTTGTGCGCATTAAGCAAGGAGATGAATGGAAAACCACATTCAATACGCCCGAAGGTCATTTTGAGTACTTGGTGATGCCTTTTGGGCTCTCTAATGCGCCTTCAGTTTTTCAGTCCTTTATGCATGACATTTTCCGGAAGTATCTGGATAAATTTTTGATCGTTTATCTGGACGATATTCTGGTTTTTTCTGATGATTGGGACTCGCATGTAGAACAGGTCAGGATGGTTTTCAAGATTTTGCGTGAAAATTCTTTGTTTGTTAAAGGCTCAAAGTGTCTCTTTGGTGTACAGAAGGTTCCCTTTTTGGGGTTCATTTTTTCCCCTTCTGCTGTGGAGATGGACCCAGTCAAGGTCCGAGCTATTCATGATTGGACTCAGCCCTCGTCAGTTAAGAGTCTTCAGAAGTTCTTGGGTTTTGCTAACTTTTACCGTCGTTTTATCGCTAATTTTTCTAGCGTTGTTAAACCTTTGACGGATATGACCAAGAAAGGCTCTGATGTAGCTAACTGGGCTCCTGCTGCCGTGGAGGCTTTCCAGGAGTTGAAACGCCGGTTTACTTCGGCGCCTGTTTTGTGCCAGCCTGATGTCTCACTGCCCTTTCAGGTTGAGGTGGATGCTTCGGAGATTGGGGCAGGGGCCGTTTTGTCTCAGAGAGGTCCTGGTTGCTCTACTATGAAACCTTGTGCCTTTTTCTCTAGGAAGTTTTCGCCTGCAGAGCGAAATTATGATGTGGGCAATCGGGAGTTGTTGGCCATGAAGTGGGCATTTGAGGAGTGGCGTCATTGGCTCGAGGGTGCTAAGCATCGTGTGGTGGTTTTGACTGATCACAAAAATCTGATGTATCTCGAGTCTGCTAAACGCCTGAATCCTAGACAGGCCCGCTGGTCATTGTTTTTCTCCCGTTTTGACTTTGTGGTCTCGTATTTGCCAGGTTCGAAGAATGTGAAGGCCGATGCTCTGTCTAGGAGCTTTGTGCCTGATGCTCCTGGAGTCGCTGAACCTGTGGGTATTCTTAAGGAAGGAGTTATCTTGTCAGCTATTTCTCCGGATCTGCGACGTGTGTTGCAGAGATTTCAGGCTGGTAGGCCTGACTCTTGTCCACCTGACAGATTGTTTGTGCCTGCTAGGTGGACCAGTAGAGTTATTTCCGAGGTTCATTCCTCGGTGTTGGCAGGGCACCCGGGAATTTTTGGCACCAGGGATCTGGTGGCCAGGTCCTTTTGGTGGCCGTCCTTGTCAAGGGATGTGCGGTCTTTTGTGCAGTCCTGTGGGACTTGTGCTCGAGCTAAGCCTTGCTGTTCTCGTGCCAGCGGGTTGCTCTTGCCCTTGCCTGTCCCGAAGAGACCTTGGACACACATCTCTATGGATTTCATTTCTGATCTTCCGGTGTCTCGGGGCATGTCTGTCATCTGGGTGATATGTGATCGTTTCTCCAAGATGGTCCATTTGGTTCCTTTGCCTAAGCTGCCTTCCTCTTCCGATCTGGTTCCTGTGTTCCTCCAGAACGTGGTCCGTTTACACGGCATTCCTGAGAATATTGTGTCGGACAGAGGATCCCAGTTTGTTTCCAGGTTCTGGCGATCCTTTTGTCAAGGTGAAAATGTATTTTCTTATATACCTTTGTACTTTTATATATCTTTATACTCTTTTTGTACTGTTATACTCTTATACTGTGAAACAATAAGTTTTCCCCTGCTAATGCAAATGTAATTGTATTTAAAGATGGCCGCCAGAGCTTAGTTTCGTTTTAGGTTTTAGTGTCCGAAGCCTAAGATTCATTTCCTCAGAAACGAAACTAAAGGAATGAGCAGAAGAGGAGGAATTCACCAGGAGACGTTCGACGAATCAGAGAGACTAAGCACTAGATGTATGCTGCTTAAACCCCACCCATTGCATTCCCTTTTTAGTACTATGTATTGGAAAATAAAGCACAGTTGCTGCTCGGCTACCCACTGAGCTGAACGCCAGAGCATCAGCAAAGATTGAATCAGCTACGTGTCTGAATCATTTCTTTTCCGGTACCAGATGTTCTGCGCTCACATTACAATTTGGAATGACTGGTGAAGGAAGGGTAATTGTCGTTTTACGGCCCCGACAATTTTGGCGCGACCAACGGGGGGCGTGGCCAGCGATCCGAGACCCTCTGGACCCATGCCTGGATGTCTGTGGATGATACCCGTAGTGGCTGACCTCGAGGACTGATCACCCTCCGTACACGGTAAGTGGCGATCATGTACACTGTATATGTCACACTTGCTAGTGTCTCAGCCGTTATTGGTTTGTCTGTAGTCTCCTTGGGTCCGGGAGGTGAATGATCGAGTGGTGAGATCAAACGTGATCCTGTGCCACGCTCTGAACCAGCAACTGAGAGACTCGCATCCTGTGCGACCTCTGTACACCACACCTCCTTTACCGGTCATTGTACTCCGTTCAACCACCCTACCCGTGACTATTGTCCAGTAGTGAAGTGGACTGAAAAATTGAGCCAGTTGTAGATTGTGGGGCGGCTTAGAGAAGGGATAGGAGACGCAGCCTCTGTGATATTGTACCAACTAGGTAATTAAGACGTCCCGGAGGGGGACCACCTGTATTTCTGTGGAGGGCTCTCACTAGGAGACCGCCTCCCGACTGTTTGGGATATCGTGGCAGGATAGTCTGTTAATCACTGTGTTCAGGTTAGGGACAGAGAATATTGAGCGCGAGGCTCTTTTTCTTATACGTTGAGCGAGAGGCTCCGTGTTTTTAGAACGTCAGTGTTGAAGATCGCTGCCAGTGGCCTACTGCAGGAGGCCATAGTATCCTGGGAGCCAAGCTGCGTATCTTAAAGTAGAAGTCCGTGCCCCACAAGTTAGATGAGGATTCCGTGGAAGTCAAGACAGTGGTCACGGGAGGGCAAGAGACAGTCAAGAAGCTTATCTGCGAGTTGCGCGAGGCTTAAAGAACAAAGGATGAGAATAGGTTGATGGAGGGGAGGATCAGATAATGTAGAGCCCGTATTTGGTTATAAAATGCCTTTGAACTGTGATTTTACAGATTGTAAAATGGCCGCCGTGCCACTGATGATGAAAATGCAGTCTCAGCCAGTGCCCTGTAATGGCGGCGGAAAGAGATCTCCAGAAGTGTAGGTGTGTCCTGTTTGTGTTGTGCAGAATCCAACCTGGGTGGAGACCTGCCTTGTGTGTGTGTACGGACCGTCCTTGGGGCTCCGCCCAGACCACGGAGGATTATAGGAAAGTTTTGTAGAAATTAGGTCTGAAAACTGCTGTAATTTGTGACTGTAGAAGATACGGAGCTTTGTATCAGTGCTGTGTACTGTGGGGGAGGGGCTGAGCAGATCGCTGCGAGCTTCTCTTTTCTCCTTATCTGCGCTACGTGCTGGAGTAAGGGGGGCTAAGGGCTGGGTTTTTGTGCTCTCCCTTCAGCGCTGTGGAATGCAGTGATTTTTTCTTATCTCCGTGTTACTAGATGGGAGGGGCTGAGTGAGCCCCTGCGCTATTTGCTTGCAATTTTTCCCCTCGGCGCTGTGGGCTACGGGGGAGGGGGGGGCCATGTATTGCATTCTAAGTTTTCTCTGTCCTTGGTACAATACACACTGAGAGATTTATGTTTACAGCAATAAGTACTGTATGAAATTGAAAGTGAAATAGACCTGCCTAGTCCTAGATGAAAACTTGTAAGTAATTGAAAGATTGGTAAAAGGCACCAATATATCCTGGATTGCCGAGAAGTTCTATGGGCGTCTTATGGTAGTGTTTGAAGATCTGGGATTCCCATTGTAATAAAAAGCCCATTCATACCTTTTTGTAGTAGACCCGATATTGAGATTTCCACTCCGGATGATGCATTGCAAATAGTAAAAGGTTTTCAAAAGAATTTAGTCCAGCAAGAAAGGCAGGGGTTAAATCAGCAGCGCTTCTTACTGTCTATGTAACAGACTCTAGTTCCCCTGGATCCAAAGGGGGGAGGAGTAGGTGACATGAAGGTGACATGAAAAAGGACACTCTTTTTCTTTCTAAAATTGATCCAGAGGAACAAGATTAGGTTTCCAAACCACATGATTGTCTAGAATTGATGTCTCAGGAAACGGCTGGTCTCTAGTGTGCCCATTCTAATGCTGATTTTGAGCTTTTTGTAGATGGATCCCGTCACCAAGATGACCGAGGATGCTACTGTACCAGATATGCTGTGGTCTCAGAACATGAGGTAATCAAGGCAGAGTTAATGCCAGCTCATATGTCTGCACAAGAAGCATGCAAACTAGCAGAAGGTAAGACTGTAAATATCTACACTGATTTCAGGTATGCTTTTGGCATTGCACACGGTTATGGGCCTATCTGGAGAGCCAGGGCTTTCCTGACAGCAAAAGGCCACCCCTTTAAACATGCTGAGGCAGTCCAGCAACTTATGAATGCACTACAGCTTCTCACCCAAGCAGGCATCATAAAGGTAAAGGCACATACCAAAGGCACTGATGGATGGACAAAGGGTAAGCACTGGCAGACCAGGCTGCGAAGAAAGCAGCAAGCACTCCTGTGGCCTCTAAAGTACATCACCTAGACACCCCACCATCTCCACTTGTGTTGAAAGACATCTTAGCCCGCTTACAAGAACAGGCAAGTAAGGAGGAGAAAAATAGGTGGCAAAGGATAGGGGCTTGCTCTGATACCGTTACCGGACTATGGGGGAGGGGTGAAAAGGTCTGCCTACCACAGGTACTGTACCCAATGATGGCACAGGTTCTGCACGGGAATGTGCACCACTCGAAGACGGCCATGTGTGACACCCTACAGAGACAATGGATTGCCCCCGGGTTTTCCACCTGCGCAGAAAGGCAGGTACAGAGCTGCATGATATGTGCCACACATAATCAGGGTAGGACAGTGAAAACCTCATCCAAACACACTCCCCGGCCCCTTTAACCAATTCCAGAGACTGCAGATTGATTATATTCAGTTACCCAGGGTAGGGACGTATGAGTATGTGTTGGTCTGCATTGATTTATTTTCAGGTTGGCCAGAAGCCTACCCAGTTGACAAAGCTGCGGCTAAGACAACGGCGAAGACACTGATGGCTGAGATCATATGCAGGTATGGAGTTCCTGAAGTCATTGAAAGCGATCGGAGTTCCCATTTTACTGGAGAGATCATGTCAGAGGTAATGGCAGCACTGGGGGTAAGTCAAGCATTGCATACTCCATTCGCAGAGTAGTGGAAGAGTGGAGAGACTAAATGGAACTCTTAAGCTTAAAATCCAGAAGGCAATGACAGAGACTGGTTAACCATGGACAGAATGCCTTCCTCTAGCTTTGTTTTCAGTAAGATATACCCCAAACAGGAAGACAGGACAGTCACCGTATGAGATTCTGTTTGGCAGGAGCCCCAATCTTGAATGTTTCTTTCCACAACAGTTGTAGCTCAAGTACCAGGACTTGACTAGCTATGTGCAGGCCTTACATGGCCACCTTGCCAAAGTGCATTTAACTGTCTTCAGTTCTCTTCCAGACCCAGACAAGGTTCCTGGACACCATCCCTTTGTGCCAGGAGACCTGGTGTATGTGAAAAAGTTTGTGCGTAGAGATTGTCTCCAGCCGAGATTTGAAGGACTTCACACGGTGATCCTGGTCACCCCCACTGCAGTAAAACTTGAAGGAAAGAGCACTTGGATCCACGCCTCATATTGTAAAAGAGACCGAACCAGTGTTTAGTCACAGAAGTGACTGAAGGGAAATGTTGCTGTTGTTTTTGATCCTGGAACTGAGGGCCATCCTCGCCCCTACCTCTTCGGCCCCTATTGTAAATAAGAATTCTGGCCCCACTATTCTCTGGGTTAACCTGACAGCCCCGGTGAATATCTGGCGATTTGATTTCTGTGATGTAGTCAAGTGCCTTGAGACTGAACGGATAGTAGGGGGAACTATCCAGTTTTATATGTGTGTTACCAGACAATACAATGATAATTGTCATTATTGGACAGATGCTGCCTGGAATACGGGAGATGATTGGGGATATAAACCTAGCGAAGCCATGTTCCCTAAGGATAGGACGGGTAGGAGTCTTCGTGAGAGAATGCATCTAACAGCCCTTCTGCAACCACTTAGGGGCTGTAAATGGGGTAAAAGTTGTCACCCCCTCCTCCTGAATCTTGAAAACGCCCAATCTGCTGACCTGCAGACATTTGTACTGGGAAGGCATTATAATTATGTATTTAGTGCTGGACCCCATGCGTATTTAGGCCATATACAGCTCCAGGATATTAGCTCTAGACCAACCAAGGCCCCTGTTACCAGTATACCTAAAACAGGTCCAAGTGAGCGTTTGCAAAGTGTAGTTAATGAAGTGATACCCATTCCAGGTCTCAGGTGGCAAGAGGTTTTCTCCATAGAAACACAAACAGCCCCAAGGAAAAACCTATGGTTAGAATGGGTAAGATACAATGTAAAAGTCCAGAACATCTCTGTAGGATGTATTGCTTGTGCTGCTGCGAATACACATCTATACACACATGCATTGCTTTTTCCTGATGACACACTGCCTGTGTCATGAATCTGTTGAAAGGTTTGAAGTCCACTGATTGCCCAGATTACGTCCCACTGATTCATAAGGAACCCAGACTAAAGGTCCCAGGAGAAGTAACCGTATTAGCTGACAATTACACCTGCTACAATTACAGGTACACCAGTAGGGATCTTCGAGACAGGTTTCTGCAGGGAGAACAGTTCTCTAGATACTGATTTGCTAATTAAACATACACAATATATGTACACCAAAGATACCTGATGAACCTACCAGAAAGAGGAGAAGTTTTGATCAGCTCCACATGAGTTATGAAGAAGATCCACTAATATATATATTGATGCCATTGGAGTGCCAAGGGGGGTGCCTGACCAGTTTAAAGCCCAGAACCAGATTTATGCCGGCATTGCTTCTATAATCCCACAGGTGCAGATTAATAAAAATGTTGAATGGATCAAATATATATATTACAGTGAACAAAGATTTGTCAATTATAGCTGTGATGCCTTTTAGGGTATAGTTGAGGATTTGGGCCCTAACACTTGTATGACCCGTGCTGCAACCCGACCTAAGAGAATTACACTGAATCCTGTCCAGACAAGATCACATGCAGTGATATAAGAAGCTGACACAGGATTGTGGTTGGTGGATAGTGGGGACATTAACTTTTAGGAGTAGGCTGACAGTAATCCTTTTGGGAAGGAGCTGGAGACCAGCATGTCATGTCGCCCCCACCACCAGAGAACCAACCACATCAGGTAGGGTAAGACAGATACAGGAGTATTATCCCTGGAGGCCCTCTGACTAGCTAGCTACGCAAAAGCAATTGGCTGACCCTGAAAACCAACCTTTCTCATTCTACAGACAAATAATGACAATATGATGGACGTAGTAAGTGCACCTAGGCAGGCCTAGGTAGTTAGTGAGCACAAAAACAGGTGACGTGCTAGAACGCAAATTAAGACTTTTTGCAGATGTGACAAAAGGAGAGAGTGTAGAGCTATACTTTGGACAGTTACAGCTGAAATGGGAAGACATGGGGTACAGTCCCATAAACCCACTTGATGTTAAAGTATTGGTAAATACATTCATTGACGGTATGACCAAAGACATACGAGACGAAATATAGACAGCCAGATCTGAATGGCGAAATGTAGATCCGAAAGACCTGAAGGTTTCTAAAGAAGTTGAACAAATTAGGACAATAAGACGACGTGTCATGTATGCTGGAATAGACACATCTTTCTTCTCCAGTTGGTTAGGTGGGATCAAGAGATTCCTTCAATAAGTTTGTTTGGTACTAATTGCCCTCCTTATAGTTGAATCGATAATTCTCTGTTGTGTTATTCCCTTGTATAAAAAGGTTATTGTCAAAGCAACTCCGACTGGTACCTTCCTCAATCAAGAAGTAGATCCACCAGAGTACAATGGTACTGATCCAGGGGAGATCCCGAAGTATATTCCTCTCAAGAGAGTAGACAAAACCCCCCATTCTCAGATGATGCTAAGAGATTTAGTTTAGGGACAGTGGGAGAACTCCATGTGAGGTTAGTGAAGGGTTCAGCTGCCTGAAGGCCTCTCGCTAGGGGAGAGTTTCTGAGGTGTCTGGATGAAGAAATCCACCTCCCCTTTTCCCATCACATGGACAGTCTCGAAGGATCTTTCTTTAAGGGAAAAACTTAGTGTTTAGGGGGGATTGTCAAGGTGAAAATGTATTTTCTTATATACCTTTGTACTTTTATATATCTTTATACTCTTTTTGTACTGTTATACTCTTATACTGTGAAACAATAAGTTTTCCCCTGCTAATGCAAATGTAATTGTATTTAAAGATGGCCGCCAGAGCTTAGTTTCGTTTTAGGTTTTAGTGTCCGAAGCCTAAGATTCATTTCCTCAGAAACGAAACTAAAGGAATGAGCAGAAGAGGAGGAATTCACCAGGAGACGTTCGACGAATCAGAGAGACTAAACACTAGATGTATGCTGCTTAAACCCCACCCATTGCATTCCCTTTTTAGTACTATGTATTGGAAAATAAAGCACAGTTGCTGCTCGGCTACCCACTGAGCTGAACGCCAGAGCATCAGCAAAGATTGAATCAGCTACGTGTCTGAATAATTTCTTTTCCGGTACCAGATGTTCTGCGCTCACATTACAATTTGGAATGACTGGTGAAGGAAGGGTAATTGTCGTTTTACGGCCCCGACACTTTTGTGGTAGGATGGGCATTGATTTGTCGTTTTCGTCCGCTTTTCATCCACAGACTAATGGACAAACGGAGCGAACTAATCAGACTCTGGAGGCTTATTTGAGGTGTTTTGTCTCTTCTGATCAGGATGATTGGGTGACCTTCTTGCCGTTGGCTGAATTTGCCCTTAATAATCGGGCTAGTTCCGCCACCTTGGTTTCGCCATTTTTCTGCAACTCTGGTTTCCATCCTCGTTTTTCCTCGGGACATGTGGAGCCTTCTGACTGTCCTGGGGTGGATTCTGTGGTAGATAGGTTGCAGCAGATCTGGAATCATGTGGTGGACAACTTGAAGTTGTCACAGGAGAAGGCTCAGCGTTTTGCCAACCGCCGCCGCGGTGTGGGTCCCCGACTTCGTGTTGGGGATTTGGTATGGCTGTCTTCTCGATTTGTTCCTATGAAGGTCTCCTCTCCCAAATTTAAGCCTCGCTTCATTGGTCCGTACAGGATATTGGAAATCCTTAATCCTGTGTCCTTTCGCCTGGATCTTCCGGTGTCGTTTGCCATTCACAACGTATTTCATAGGTCCTTGTTGCGGCGGTACGTTGTGCCTGTGGTTCCTTCTGCTGAGCCTCCTGCTCCGGTGTTGGTTGAGGGCGAGTTGGAGTACGTGGTGGAGAAGATCTTAGATTCTCGTCTCTCCAGGTGGAGGCTTCAGTACCTGGTCAAGTGGAAGGGCTATGGTCAGGAGGATAATTCCTGGGTGGTCGCCTCTGATGTGCATGCGGCCGATTTAGTTCGGGCCTTTCACGCCGCTCATCCTGATCGCCCTGGTGGTCTTGGTGAGGGTTCGGTGACCCCTCACTAAGGGGGGGGTACTGTTGTGAATTTGCTTTTTGGCTCCCTCTAGTGGTTACTAGTGATTTGACTCTGGGTATGTCAGTCATCCCTTGTATGCTCACCTGGGCCGTTAGTTCAGGGGTGTTGCTATATAAGCTCCCTGGACCTTCAGTTCTATGCCTGGCATCGTTGTAATCAGAGCTAATCTGTTGTGCTCTTGTCTACTGATCCTGGTTCCTGCTAGATTAAGCTAAGTCTGCTTTCTTGCTTTTTGCTATTTGTTTTTGTTTGCATTTTTGTCCAGCTTGTACTTAATCTGTATCCTGTCCTTGCTGGAAGCTCTAGGGAGCTGGTGTTCTCCCCCCGGGCCGTTAGACGGTTCGGGGGTTCTTGAATTTCCAGCGTGGATGTTTGATAGGGTTTTTGTTGACCATATAAGTTATCTTACTACATTCTGCTATTAGTAAGCCGGCCTCTCTTTGCTAAACCTAGTTCATTTCTATGTTTGTCATTTCCTCTTACCTCACCGTTATTATTTGTGGGGGGCTTGTATCCTACTTTTGGGGTCCTTCCTCTGGAGGCAAGAGAGGTCTTTGTTTTCCTCTTCTAGGGGTAGTTAGTTCTCCGGCTGGCGCGAGACATCTAGCGACCAACGTAGGCATGTTCCCCGGCTACTTCTAGTGTTGGCGTTAGGAGTAGATATATGGTCAACCCAGTTACCACTGCCCTATGAGCTGGATTTTTGTACTTCTCAGACTTACCTATTTCTCTGAGACCCTCGCCATTGGGGTCATAACACTCCCCCCCAAAAAAGGGAGATTCAAATTGTCACAAAGTGGATATACACTAGATTCCTTGATAGGGCGTTGATCCGGGGAACTAGTCTGATTGCCGTATGTGGAGTCGGGAAGGAATTTTTTTCCCCAATGTGGAGCTTACTCTTTGCCACATGGGTTTTTTTTGCCTTCCTCTGGAGCAACATGTTAGGGCATGTTAGGTTAGGCTATGGGTTGAACTAGATGGACTTAAAGTCTTCCTTCAACCTTAAAGACTATGTAACTATGTACGTCAGTTCTGTTCGTTTGTCGTATATCATCCAGCCACGTTCTGCCACTTACATTGTGTTGTGTTCTACACTGGGCCTGAGTTTTGGTGCAGTGTCCCCCAAAAAAAGGGTGTTTCAAATTATCACAAAGTGGATATACGTCAGTTCTGTTAGTTCATCGTATATCAGCCAGCCACGTTCAGCCACTTACATTGTGCTGTGTTATACACTGGGCCTGAGTTGTGGTGCAGTCTCCCCAAAATAAAAAGGGAGATTTAAATTTTCAACAAGTTTATATACACCTTCTACCTTGTTTTACAGTACCATATAACGGTTGTTATTTTGGTAACATTTTCCCCAAAATGAGGAAGTCTGGTGGAAGAGGCTGTGGGCAGTCGTTGCCAGCTGGTACTGATGGTGGTGGTGGAGCATCTGGTCGTAGTGGGAAAAGCAAAATAGCACCTAAGGCTGGAGGTGTTGAGCCAGCGTCATCATCTGGCTACACAAGGCCTCGAAGGCTCCCTTATCTTGGAGTAGGAAAACCGCTTTCAAAGCCGGAGCAGCAGGAAAAAGTTTTGGCTTTCCTTGCTGACTCAGCCTCTAGCTCTTTCACTCCTCTTCAGAAAGTTCAAAATATAAAAGCAGCGAGTCGTCAGTGGATGCTCCCGGTCAGGAACAAGATGTTTCCTTGTGTCCTTCACCCAAACCAAAAGTGAAGGATGTGTCAGGTGACACTACAGGTTACTCCATGGAGCTCTTTACACATACCGTGCCTGGGTTAGAAAGGGAAATTGTTAACTGCCCTTCATTACAAGATGAATCGGACATGGAGTGCACTGATGCACAGCCACAGCTAGATTATTATGCTGTTCTATTGACTCAGATCACTAAATTGTCCTCGCAGTGTACTCAGCCAGAATCTGACCCTGATGAGACTATGGTGCCCCGTCCTGAACGCTATAGCACCTTACACGGTGACACAGAGGAAGGTGCACATGACATTGAAGAGGAGGTGATAGATGACCCAGTTGTTGACCCAGATTGGCAGCCACTGGGGGAAGAGGGTGTTGTGAATTCTGCTCTTGGGCTCCCTCCGGTGGTTGTAAGTGGTAGCGCTGCTGTCTCTGAATCGCAGCATTTATCAGGTGTGTTCACTTTTTGCAATTTTGACTGGGCTATTTAGTCTTGCTTCACCCTTTAGTCAGTGCCAGTTGCCCATTGTTCCTGGAGGATTCACATCCCTGCCTGGTCTCTTCTGCTTTGCAGTTCATTTCAACAAAGATAAGTTCTGGCCTTGATTTTTGCTGTCCACATGCTGTGACCTTATTGTTCAGTTCTTTTCCATGTTTTTGTCTTGTCCAGCTTGGTCTGTATAAGGATTTGTTTAGCCAAGCTGGTATCTCTGGAGATGCAGATATACCCTCCATATCTTTAGTTAGCTGTGGAGATTTTGTATTTTCTGTGGTGGATATTTTCTAGTGTTTTAATACTGACCGGATAGAACTCTGTCCTATCCTTTCTATTTAGCTAGAAGTGGCCTCCTTTGCTAAATTCTCATTTCAGTCTGTATATGTTTTTTCCCTCTCCTCTCACAGTCAATATTTGTGGGGGGATGTCTGTCCTTTGGGGATTTTCTCTGAGGCAAGATAGTTTTCCCTTTTCTATCTCTAGGGGTAATTAGTCCTCCGGCTGTGTTGAGATGTCTAGGGAGCACTAGGTACATTCCACGGCTACTTCTAGTTGCGGTGTTAAGTTCAGGGTCTGCGGTCAGTACAGGTACCACCTTCTCCAGAGTACGTCTCATGCTGCTCTTAGGCCACCAGATCATAACAGAGGGTGCCGCTGCCAGTAGCTCAGAAGCGGAGGAGGATGATCTGCAGCAGCCATCTACATCTCAACAGCTGTCATCTGGCAGGCCCGTATCAGGCCAAAAACGTGTGTCAAAAACAAAAACAGTTTTGGGACAGCGTGGCCATCCGGTGAAAGTAGCACAGCGTGCAATGCCTGAAAAGGTATTCGATAGTAGGAAGAGTGCAGTGTGGCAATTTTTTAACCAAGATCCGAATGATCAGTCAAAAGTTATCTGTAAGAAATGCTCAAAGACCTTTAGCAGAGGGAAGAATCTTCAAAATTTAAATACAACGTGCATGCGTAGACATTTAACCAGTATGCACTTGCAAGCCTGGACTAATCACCAAACGTCCCGTACCGTTGGTGCACCTGCTCAGAATGAAGGTACTCAGCAACGCTACATTGCTTCCCTAACTGTAAGCCCACCGGTTAGGACACCACCAGCAGCAAATGAGGAGGTATCGTTGCAAGGCCAAAGCAGTCAGGGAATCACAAGGTTTTTGGTAGGAAACATTGTATGTGGGCCAACATCAAGAATACCATCACCAACCCTCTCTCAATCCGCCATGTTCACCACCACCACCACCGCTAGTTCCACCATATGCAGCTCTCCAGTCCAGCTCACCCTACAAGAGACTCTTGATAGGAAAAGAAAGTACTCATCCTCTCATCCGCATACACAGGGTTTGAACGCCCACATTGCTATACTAATCTCGTTAGAGATGATACCCTACCGGTTGGTTGAAAGCGAAGCTTTCAAAGACCTGATGGCCTACGCAGTACCACACTATGACCTACCCAGTCGGCACTTCTTTGCGAGAAAAGCCATCCCAGCCCTCCACCAGCATGTCAAAGACTGTATTGTCCATGCACTGAGGCAATCAGTCAGTGGAAAGGTACACCTCACAACAGATGCATGGACCAGTATGCATGGCCAGGGACGTTACGTGTCCATCACGGCGCACTGGGTTAATGTGGTGGATGCAGGGTCCACAGAGGACAGCCATAGTGGGACAGTTCTGCCTAGCCCACGGTCTAGGAAACAGTTGGCTGTAGGTGTTCGCCACCCCTCCTCCTCCTCCTCCTCCTCCTCCAGAAGCGAAAACTCGTCCACAGAGCACAGTTGCACAACCACTCCATCCGCAGTTGCCAGTGTTGCACACGAGGTGTCCCATTATTGAACAGCTAGTGGTAAGCATCAGCAGGCTGTGTTACAAATGAAGTGTTTGGGCGACAACAGACACACCGCGGAAGTACTGGCCGAGTACTTGCAGCAAGAAACTCAGTCATGGCTGGGCAGTGTACATCTTGAGGCAGGCAAGGTAGTCAGTGATAACGGAAGGAATTTTATGGCTGCCATAGCCCTTTCAGAACTGAAACACATACCTTGCCTGGCTCACACCTTGAACCTGGTGGTGCAGTGCTTCCTGAAAAATTATCTGGGGTTACCAGCCCTGCTCCTGAAGGTGCGAAGACTTTGCTCGCACATCCGCCGGTCGCCCGTACACTGCAGCCGTATGCTGAACCATCAGCGATCGCTGAATCTTCCCTAGCACCGCCTAATAATCAACGTTGCAACAAGGTGGAACTCCACACTGCACATGCTTCAGAGGCTGTGCGAACAGAGGCGTGCTGTAATTTATTTGTGGGAGGATACACATACACGGGCAGGCACTTGGATGGCAGACATGGAGTTGTCTGGTGTGCAGTGGTCGAAGCTACAAGAGCTCTGTCAAGTCCTTCAGTGTTTTGAGGAATGCACATGGCTGGTAAGTGCAGACGACGCCATCATAAGCATGAGCATCCCACTAATGCGTCTGCTGATGCAAAGTTTGACACACATTAAGGAGCAGGCATCTGCAGCCGAGGAGGAGGGAAGCCTTGATGACAGTCAGCCATTGTCTGCTCAGGGAACTCTCCTGGACGAGGTGGCGGATGAAGAGGAGGAGGAGGAGGAGGATGGGGATGAATATTTATGGGAGGAGGATGCTTCTCAGGGGGCAATAGAAACTGGTGGCATTGCAAGATCAGGTACAGGGTTTTTGCGGGACACAAGTGATGTTGATTTGCAAGAAAGTGCTCCTCAACCCAGCACAAGCAGTGAATTGACACCTGGAACATTGGCCCACATGGCTGAGTATGCCTTGCGTATCCTAAAAAGGGACCCCCGCATTATGAAAATGATGACCGATGACGATTACTGGTTGGCCTGCCTCCTGGATCCACGATATAAAGGAAAATTACAAAATATCATGCCACATGAGAACCTTGAGCAAATATTGGCTACCAAACAAGCTCTTGTAGACCGTTTGGTTCAGGCATTCCCAGCACACAGCGGCGGAGATGGTTCTCACACGAGCCGTAGGGGGCAACATGGCAGAGGTGTTAGAGGTGCACAAATCTGAAGTGGCGTTGGACAGAGGGGTTTTATGACCAGGTTGTGGAGTGATTTCGCAATGACCGCTGACACGACAGGTACTGTTGCATCGATTCAAAGTGACAGGAGACAGCATTTTTCCAGTATGGTTACGAACTACTTTTCTTCCCTCATCGATATTCTCCCTCACAGGTCATTCCCCTTTGATTACTGGGCATCTAAAATAGACACCTGGCCTGAATTGGCAGAATATGCATTACAGGAGCTCGCTTGCCCTGCTGCTAGTGTGCTATCCGAAAGAGTTTTCAGTGCTGCTGGTTCAATACTGACCGAAAAAAGGACACGTCTGGCTACCCGAAATGTCAATGATCTAACCTTCATTAAAATGAACCAATCATGGATTTCAAATTATTTGGCCCCACCTTCCCCTGCTGACACGTAGCTTGCCTGAAAAATGTCTTGCTTTTGGCCTCCTCTTACTGACTGCTTCAATTCCTCCATTTGCAGCTGCTGAATGTCCACCATAGGCCATTTTTATACCTCCCTAAGTGGGCTGACTCCCCCCACAGGGCCGTGGTCACCACCTGGCGCAAGCACCCGTGCGAGTGCTGTTTGCCTGGACAAGCGGGTGTGCCCACTCTTGGCGACGGCACTGGCACAGGGTCCCTCATAGTACAATTAAGTGTCTCTGACGGTGGTGGTGCACAACCAACGTCAGACACACCATCGTAATATGAGGGGCCCTGTGCCAGTACCGCCGCCCACGAGAGAGTGTTCCCCCCAGCTGGAACAGTGCTTTACCACTTGCAATACTTACCTCTCCCTGCTCCATCACTGTGTAGTCTGTGCTGTTAAATCCTTAAATGGCACTGCCAATACAAATTTGTTGAAATGATAGATAATAGTTAAAATATACAGGGGCCCTGGCCTCCATTTAGACCAGTTAATACTTTGCACCTACTATCACTGTCTGCTACTCAGCAGAGGAGCCCACCCCTGTACCTAGCTATGCCACCTGTTTATTTATGAACATTTTTTTGGCAGATTTTAGCCTACTTAATTATTTGGGCCTACTAACTGTGTCAGCCTCTCATTACAGTTGTCCTCCGCTGAACAAAGCAATGCCGCCAGTTTAGTCCTGTTACCAATTTTGAACTGCATTTAGCCTACTTACTTATTTGGGCCTACTCACTGTGTCAGCCTCTCCTTACAGTTGTCCTCCACTGAACAAAGCAATGCCGCCTGGTTAGTCCTGTTACCAATTTTGAACTGCATTTAGCCTACTTACTTATTTGGGCCTACTCACTGTGTCAGCCTCTCATTACAGTTGTCCTCCGCTGAACAAAGCAATGCCGCCTGGTTAGTCCTGTTACCAATTTTGAACTGCATTTAGCCCACTTTATTATTTGGGCCTATATCTGTGTTTCCTCCTCATCCTGCCCATTGCCCAGCCACTGCTAGATGAGTCTGCTGGTACATTAACCCAGACCACTACATTCCCCTTGCACTCTACACAGCCAGAATCTGACCCTGCTGAAAGTCAGGTTCCCCTTCCCGCATACTATACCACCTTAGGCCGGTTTCACACGTCAATGGCTCCGGTACGTGAGGTGTCAGTTTTCTCACGTACCAGAGACACTGACTCACGTTGACACATTAAAATCAATGTGTCTCTGCACATGTCAGCGTGTTTTCACGGACCGTGTGTCCGTTAGAAAAACACGGAGACATGCCAGTGTTCGTGGGAGCGCACGGATCACACAGACCCATTAAAGTCAATGGGTCCGTGTAAAACACGTACCGCACACGGATGCTGTCCGTGTGCAGTCTGTGTGCCGTGCGGGAGACAGCGCTACAGTAAGCGCTGTCGCCCCAGCGTGGTGCTGAAGCCGCCATTCATTTCTTCTCTCCAGCAGCGTTCGCTGGAGGGAAGATATGAAAAATCTCTTTTTTTTTGGTGTTTAAAATAAAGATCCCTGTCACCACCACCCTCTCACCCCCTGTGCGCCCGCCCACTGGAAAAAAAATACTCACCCGGCTCCCTCGATGCGTCCTCTCCGCGCCGCAGCTTCTCCTGTATGAGCGGTCACGTGGTGCCGCCCATTACAGTGATGAATATGCGGCTCCACCTCCCATATCTCCAGTAGTTAAAAATAAAAAGACTGCAGCTTTGTGTGTCTTTAGTATACAGATATGAGGTGGGCCAAAAAATATTACATGTATTTCCATAATCTCTTTTTGTCTGTGCCTAGTGTGGCAGTCTGAAGAGAAAATGGTGGAAATACAGTCCAGACCTCTACTGAACAGATCAGGTGACAATAAACTCATTAGTTATGACACCTGACCTGTTGAGTAGAGAACTGCCTTGTATAACCACCATTTTCTCTTCTTTATACATAATCTATTACACACAAATTGAGGGACAATGGTGGTCACACACTACATATCTATGCTCACCTGCACAGGTGTCAGAAATAGTAAATTCATGAGCCTGTATATGTTTATCATGAATTCATTATTTCTGACACCTGACTTGATGAGTATAGATAGTGTGACAGTGATTGTCTCTTCAGTTTGTGTCCAATGGATACAGGAGAAGAGAATCATGATGCAATGACGTCAACAAGCTTACCAATAAAGCAACATGGCTGCCATTACTAGCAGTATGTGGCCAGTGTTTTATATCAGTATTTGTAAGCCAAAACAAGGAGTGGAACAATTAGAGGTAAATTATGATATTAACATAATAACTAGCACCTCTGCTTTTATCACCCACTCTTGTTTTTGGATTACAAAAACTGATATTAAATACAGATCAAATACTGCCAGTTTTAGGACAGCCTTGGTTTGGAGAGGAAAAAGATAGGAGACACGGTCAACACAACCAAAAGTAAAGTTTATTAATGAGAAATATTATTATCATTGTAGAAAATTACTGGTACAGATGTAATTACAACAGGACATTTACACAACATTGTCCTGCCATGACACACGTCCAATATCTGAATCAAAAAAGGCAGCAAATTTGTCCCGCATGTGACCAACGGCTGCAGTTGACCGCAGCGGGTGATGCTGGAAATCTGGCAGTGGGTGTGCAACTGGTTCATCCAGTTCAATGTTGGGTTGCTCCTTAACCATCATATAATTGTGCAGAACCACACAGGCTTTGACCACCTCGTCGACTGTTTCCACTTTTAGATTAATGGCTGATGCAAGAATGCGCCATTTAGCGACCAGAATGCCAAAGGTACACTCTACTGTTCTTCGGGCCCTGGTCAGTCTGTAGTTAAAGATCCTTCTAGTGTGGTTCAAGTCCCGACTGGAATAGGGCTTCAGTAGGTTTTCACACATCTGAAAGGCCTCATCCCCAACCATAACAAATGGCATCGGTGGACCTTGAGTGTTGGGGAGAGGTTGTGGTGGGGGAAAATTGAAATTGTTGCCATACACACGGCGACCCATATCCGAGTTCTTGAAAGTCTGGGAATCGTTGCCACGGCCAAAAGCTCCAATGTCCACGGCGATGATGCGACAGTTCGCATCGGCTATTGCCATGAGCACAACAGAAAAATATTTTTTGTAATTGAAGTACTCCGATCCTGTTCTGGCTGGTTTGATAATGCGAATGTGCTTTCCATCCTCCGCTCCTAAACAGTTGGGGAAATCACTTCCCCTGACGAAGCTGTCTTGAACAGCGATACGCGTTGGGCTCTCCCTCCATTGCCCTTCACTTGCTGGCTGCCCAGTTCTTGCTACATTTTCTCCATATTCTGTGAGCTTTCTGTCTGGATCACCTTCTAGCTGCTGCAGCATGTTCCCCTCTTATGCTCAGGACGGGTGACAACCGTGCTCCCTCTTCCTATTTGGGGTAATTATTTGGCCGCATTTGCTTGTGCCCTACCCATTACATACCAGGAGGACTATTTGCTGGGGGTAAGCTGCAGCCTGACAGAGTTTTGCTATCGACAGATATATCTTTTGCTGATCAGGACAGGGCGGCTTTTGCCAGTAATTATTTATATGTGTATACTATTTGATTATCTGCCATATTTGATGTATGAATATTGTGTATTGGGCAGTGTTGGGCACACGTATATGGAGGGAGTTTTGTATGTATGGTTTTAATTGTTTTTATATATGTTACCAATAAAGCTTGTTTGATTCATTATAATTTCTGGTGGTGTGCATACAGTATAATGGCTTTCTTTTTCTTGTTTATTATCTGCTCTGCATATTAGCCATTGTTTTGCACCCCCAGTATATATTTATTTGATATCATTGTGGTGCGCCAACCTATTTTTTCTATGATGCACAGTTGGGGAAATCACACACACTCCAGAATTTTTCCGCAATTTCAAGCCATGTCCAAGGTGGGTAGGGGTATAAACTCATCCCGGAGTACATTCCACAAAGCCCGGCAGGTGTCCACAACTATTCCGGACAGGGTGGATATTCCAAGGCGGTATTGGAAGTGGAGGGATGATAAACTCTCTCCGGTTGCAAGAAATCTGGAAGAAAAACAAACACAAAAAACATTACAATCTATTCTTTTTATGGTGTGGTTACGCTAAAGAAAGAAAGGAAAATACCCAAAAAATACATATCAGAAAACACTAAATTTGGACTGTCATTGGTTTAGATTTTGAACGTACCTTAATGTAACCAGCAGACGTTCCTCCGGTGGAATCGCTCTACGGAGCTGGGTGTCCTGTCGCCATATGGCTCCTTGGACACGAGAAAGCAAATCCCGGAACGAGTCTTGCGACATGCTTGTGTATTCCTGGAATTTCTCCGGGTTGGCATTAAGCTCGCCATACAGCGTGTTATAGGCTCCACGGCTCTCACGTAGTTCGATAATGGGGTGCCTCCAAAAACGCCTATGTTGTCTCCTTCTCCATCTTTCGCGATTTCTGTCTTGCTCCCAAGCAAAAGCACAGGCAAGAAACAGCTTGAAGCTTAAATCCAGGTTGAAATAAAAGCTCTCCATGCGAAGATCCATCATGACACAGGATACAGTAGCAAACTGTTAAAATTTCAGTAGCCCTAGGGTCTATATATAGAGAGCCCATAATACACGCCCTCTGTAGTCCCATTGGCGGTGTCTGGTTATCTTGATTTTTCTCTTGTGAAATTTCTCATCATGCGCACCAAAAACGCAAATGCAGGAAAAAACGCATATAAACGCGTAATAACGCGGTGTTTTTTTAACCGCATGCGACAACGCATGCGTCTAAAAAACGCCGCGTTTTTACGCGTTTATATGCGTTTTTTCCACCACTTGTGGATGCGTTTTAAACGCTGCGGATTTAAACGCTAATGTGAAACTAGCCTTACTGGGTTTTTTGGACACTCTGCTCCTCAAATAAATGAAAAACAGAAATAAATTAATTGGAGGATCAGTTGGTATGCATGCAACGTGTAGGAACATATTCACACTGGTCAATAAACAGACAAAACCTACGATAGAAACTAAATGAGCATATACCTTGTTATAAGTAAGTAAAAAGCAATAGTGCATATAAATAACATAGGGTGCTTAGTAAACACTGTTTTTGATCAAAAAAGCTTAAACGCCATCCCACCAGCACCAAGGTCTACCATGTCGGGACAATAAACATAAGGATGAATGACCTCGGGGAGATCAAAACATGGTCTACCATGTCGGGACAGTCTTAACCTCTAGTATTAAAACCTTACCATGTGTCAAAAATTATATCAATGTGAATAAGTGCTGGGCAGGACCGGGACCCGACTATGGACACCCGGCAATGGGAAGCTGTTATGATCCCAATGGCGGAGGATCTCAGAGATTTCAGCAAAGTCTGCAAACATAAATACCAGCTCATAGGGAAGTGGTAACTAGGCTGACCGTATATCTGATCCTAGCACAACCAACTAACAGTAGCCGGGGAACGTACCTACGTTGATCCTAGACGTCTCGCACCAGCCGGAGAACTAACTAACCCTGTCAGGGAAAATAAGACCTCTCTTGCCTCAAGAAGAAAGACCCCAAAGTTATAGTACAAGCCCCCAACAAATAATAACGGTGAGGTAAGAAGAAAAGACAAACATAAGAATGAACTAGATTTTAGCAAAGAGAGGCCCACTGACTAATAGCAGAAGATAGTAAGATGACTTATACGGTCAGCAAAAAACCCTACAAAATATCCACGCTGAATATCCAAGAACCCCCGAACCGACTAACGGTGAGGGGGGAGAATATCAGCCCCCTAGAGCTTCCAGCGAAATCAGGAATCACATTTTGTACAAGCTGGACAAAAATAAGAACAATGCAAATAAACAAAAATAAGAAAGCAGGACTTAGCTTATCTTGCAAGGAACCAGGACCTGAAGACAGGAGCAAACAGAAATGAACTGATTACAACGATGCCAGGCACTGGACTGAGAATCCAGGAAGTTTAAATAGCAACACCCCAGGCCTAACGAACCAGGTGAGTACAAACCTGGGGAAAGACAATCCAAGTGCCAACCACTAGTGACCACAAGAGGGAGCCAAGAAGTATAGTTCACAACAGTACCCCCCCTTTAAGGAGGGGTCACCGAACCCTCACCAAGACCACCAGGGCGATCAGGATGAGCAGCGTGGAAGGCACGAACCAAATCGGCCGCATGAACATCAGAAGCGACCACCCAGGAATTATCCTCCTGACCATAGCCCTTCCATTTGACCAGATACTGAAGCCTCCGTCTAGAGAGACGAGAATCCAAGATCTTCTCCACCACGTACTCCAACTCGCCCTCAACCAACACCGGAGCAGGAGGCTCAACAGCAGGAACCACAGGCACAACGTACCGCCGCAACAAAGACCTATGGAACACGTTGTGAATGGCAAACGACACCGGAAGATCCAAACGAAATGATACTGGATTAAGAACTTCCAAAATTTTATAAGGACCAATAAAGCGAGGCTTAAACTTAGGAGAGGAAACCTTCAGAGGGACATACCGAGAAGACAACCAAACCAACTCCCCCACACGAAGTCGGGGACCCACACCGCGGCGGCGGTTGGCAAAACGCTGAGCCTTCTCCTGTGACAACTTCAAGTTGTCCACCACATGATTCCAAATCCGCTGCAACCTATCCACCACGGAATCCACCCCAGGACAGTCAGAAGGCTCAACATGACCCGAGGAAAAACGAGGATGAAAACCAGAGTTGCAGAAAAATGGTGAAACCAAAGTAGCGGAACTAGCCCGATTATTAAGGGCAAACTCAGCCAATGGCAAGAAGGTCACCCAATCATCCTGGTCCGCAGAAACAAAACATCTCAAATAAGCCTCCAGTGTCTGATTAGTTCGCTCCATTTGGCCATTAGTCTGAGGATGAAAGGCAGATGAAAACGATAAATCAATGCCCATTTTAGCACAAAAAGATCGCCAGAATCTGGACACAAACTGGGATCCTCTGTCGGACACGATATTCTCAGGAATGCCGTGTAAACGAACCACATTCTGAAAAAACAAAGGAACCAGATCGGAAGAGGAAGGCAACTTAGGCAAGGGCACCAAATGGACCATCTTGGAAAAACGATCACACACCACCCAGATGACAGACATTCCTTGAGACACCGGAAGATCAGAAATGAAATCCATGGAAATGTGTGTCCAAGGCCTCTTCGGGACGGGCAAGGGCAAAAGCAACCCGCTAGCACGAGAACAACAAGGCTTAGCCCGAGCACAAGTCCCACAGGACTGCACAAATGACCGCACATCCCGTGACAAGGAAGGCCACCAAAAGGACCTGGCCACCAAATCTCGGGTACCAAAAATCCCCGGATGCCCTGCCAACACCGAGGAATGAACCTCGGAAACAACTCTGCTGGTCCATCTATCAGGAACAAACAGTCTGTCGGGTGGACAAGAGTCAGGTCTACCAGCCTGAAATCTCTGCAACACACGTCGCAAATCAGGAGATATAGCCGACACGATTACTCCCTCTTTAAGAATACCAGCTGGCTCCGAGACTCCAGGAGAGTCAGGCACAAAGCTCCTAGAAAGAGCATCAGCCTTCACATTCTTCGACCCAGGCAGGTACGAGACCACAAAGTCAAAACGAGAGAAAAACAATGACCAACGAGCCTGTCTAGGATTCAGGCGCTTAGCAGACTCGAGATACATCAGATTTTTGTGATCAGTCAAGACCACCACACGATGCTTAGCACCCTCAAGCAAATGACGCCACTCCTCAAATGCCCACTTCATGGCCAACAACTCCCGATTACCAACATCATAGTTCCGCTCAGCAGGCGAAAACTTCCTAGAGAAAAAAGCACATGGTCTCATCACAGAGCAACCAGAGCCTCTCTGCGACAAAACAGCCCCAGCACCGATCTCAGAAGCATCCACTTCAACCTGAAAGGGAAGTGAGACATCAGGCTGGCACAAAACAGGCGCCGAAGTAAACCGGCGCTTCAGCTCCTGGAAGGCCTCCACGGCTGCAGGAGCCCAATTAGCCACATCAGAACCTTTCTTGGTCATATCCGTCAAAGGTTTAACAACGCTAGAAAAATTAGCGATAAAACGACGGTAGAAATTAGCAAACCCCAAGAACTTCTGAAGACTCTTAACAGACGTGGGTTGAGTCCAATCATGAATAGCTCGGACCTTAACTGGGTCCATCTCCACAGCAGAAGGGGAGAAAATAAAACCCAAAAAGGAAACCTTCTGCACTCCAAAGAGACACTTTGAGCCCTTCACAAACAAAGCATTATCACGCAAAACCTGAAACACCATCCTGACCTGCTTTACATGAGAATCCCAATCATCAGAAAAAAACAGAATATCATCCAGATAAACAATCATAAATTTATCTAGATACTTCCGGAAGATATCATGCATAAAGGACTGAAATACTGAAGGAGCATTAGAGAGCCCAAAGGGCATCACCAAGTACTCGAAATGACCTTCGGGCGTATTAAATGCAGTTTTCCATTCATCTCCCTGCCTAATGCGCACAAGGTTGTACGCACCACGAAGATCTATCTTGGTGAACCACTTGGCACCCTTAATCCGAGCAAACAAGTCCGACAATAGTGGCAAAGGATACTGAAATTTAACAGTGATTTTATTCAGAAGCCGATAGTCTATACAAGGTCTCAAAGACCCGTTTTTCTTGGCCACAAAAAAGAATCCCGCACCAAGAGGGGAAGAGGATGGACGAATATGCCCCTTCTCCAAAGACTCCTTGACATAAGAACGCATTGCGGCATGCTCGGGTACAGACAAATTAAATAATCGTCCCTTAGGAAATTTACTACCAGGAATCAAATCTATAGCGCAGTCACAGTCCCTATGAGGAGGAAGAGCACTGGACCTGGACTCACTGAATACATCCTGATAGTCACACAAATACTCAGGAACTTCTGAAGGAGTAGAGGAAGCAATAGACACCGGCAGAGAATCGCAATGAATTCCCTGACAACCCCAACTCGACACAGACATAGCCTTCCAATCCAAAACTGGATTATGGGTCTGTAACCATGGCAGACCTAAAACGACCAAATCATTCATTTTATGCAGAACAAGAAAACGAATCACCTCCCGATGTTCAGGAGTCATGCACATGGTCACTTGTGTCCAATACTGCGGTTTATTTTCCGCCAGTGGCGTAGCATCAATTCCTCTAAGAGGAATAGGAATTTTTAAAGGCTCCAGGACAAAACCACAGCGCTTCGCAAATGACAAGTCCATAAGACTCAGGGCAGCACCTGAATCCACAAACACCATAACAGGGTAGGAAGACAATGAGCAAATTAAGGTCACAGACAAAATAAATTTAGGCTGCAAATTACCAATGGTGACAGGACTGACAACCTTAGTTAGGCGTTTAGAGCATGCTGATATAACATGTGTAGAATCACCACAGTAAAAACACAGCCCATTCTGACGTCTATGATTTTGTCGTTCAGTTCTAGTCAGGATTCTATCACATTGCATTGAGACAGGTGTCTGTTCAGACAACACCGCCAGAGGATTAGCGGATTTGCGCTCCCGCAAACGCCGATCAATCTGAATAGCCAGCGCCACAGAATCATTCAGACTTGTAGGAATGGAGAAACCCACCATCACATTCTTAATAGCTTCAGAAAGGCCATTTCTGAAATTTGCGGCCAGAGCACACTCATTCCATTGAGTAAGCACGGACCATTTCCGAAATTTTTGGCAATACACTTCAGCTTCATCTTGGCCCTGAGAGATAGCCAGTAAAGCTTTTTCTGCCTGAATTTCAAGATTAGGCTCCTCATAAAGCAATCCGAGCGCCAGAAAAAACGCATCAATATTTGCCAATGCCGGATCTCCTGGCGCCAATGAGAAAGCCCAATCCTGAGGGTCGCCACGCAAGAAGGAGATAACAATTTTAACTTGCTGAGCTGAATCTCCAGACGAACGAGGTTTCAAAGATAGAAACAATTTACAATTATTCCTAAAATTCCTGAATTTAAATCTCCAGAGAACAGCTCAGGAATAGGTATCTTAGGCTCTGACTAGTGTTGAGCATTCCGATACCGCAAGTATCGGGTATCGGCCGATATTTGCTGTATCGGAATTCCGATACCGAGATCCGATACTTTTGTGGTATCGGGTATCGGTATCGAAACAACATTAATGTAAAAATGTGTAAAAGAGAGAATTAAAATAAAAAATATTGCTATACTCACCTCTCCGACGCAGCCTGCACCTTACCGAGGGAAGTGGCAGCGTTCTTTGTTTAAAATTCGCGCTTTTCTTTCCTTACGTGAAGTCCCGGCTTTGTGATTGGTTGCGTCGCAGTCACATGGGCGACGCAACCAATCACAGCAAGCCGTGACGTAATTTCAGGTCCTTAAGGATTTTAAAATTACGTCCCGGCTTTGTGATTGGTTGCGTCGCAGTCACATGGGCGACGCAACCAATCACAAGCCGTGACGTCACGGGAGGCTGGACACGCACGCATTTTAAAATGCGCGCTTGTCCAGCCTCCCGTGACGTCCCGGCTGTTGATTGGTTGCGTCGCGATCAACCAATCACAAGCCGGGAGGCTGGACACGCGCGCATTTTAAAATGCGCGCTTGTCCAACCTCCCGTGACGTCCCGGCTTGTGATTGGTTGCTTCGCGATCAACCAATCACAAGCCGGGAGGCTGGACACGCGCGCATTTTAAAATGCGCGCGTGTCCAGCCTCCCGGCTTGTGATTGGTTGACCGCGAAGCAACCAATCACAAGCCGGGACGTCACGGGAGGTTGGACAAGCGCGCATTTTAAAATGCGCGCGTGTCCAGCCTCCCGGCTTGTGATTGGTTGACCGCGAAGCAACCAATCACAAGCCGGGACGTCACGGGAGGTTGGACAAGCGCGCATTTTAAAATGCGCGCGTGTCCAGCCTCCCGGCTTGTGATTGGTTGACCGCGAAGCAACCAATCACAAGCCGGGACGTCACGGGAGGTTGGACAAGCGCGCATTTTAAAATGCGCGCGTGTCCAGCCTTCCGGCTTGTGATTGGTTGATCGCGACGCAACCAATCACAAGCCGGGACGTCACGGGAGGCTGGACAAGCGCGCATTTTAAAATGCGCGCGTGTCCAGCCTCCCGTGACGTCACGGCTTGTGATTGGTTGCGTCGCCCATGTGACTGCGATGCAACCAATCACAAAGCCGGGACGTAATTTTAAAATCCTTAAGGACCTGAAATTACGTCACGGCTTGCTGTGATTGGTTGCGTCGCCCATGTGACTGCGACGCAACCAATCACAAAGCCGGGACTTCACGTAAGGAAAGAAAAGCGCGAATTTTAAACAAAGAACGCTGCCGCTTCCCTCGGTAAGGTGCAGGCTGCGTCGGAGAGGTGAGTATAGCAATATTTTTTATTTTAATTCTCTCTTTTACACATTAATATGGATCCCAGGGCCTGAAGGAGAGTTTCCTCTCCTTCAGACCCTGAGAACCATCAGGAATACCGTCCGATACTTGAGTCCCATTGACTTGTATTGGTATCGGGTATCGGTATCGGATTGGATCCGATACTTTGCCGGTATCGGCCGATACTTTCCGATACCGATACTTTCAAGTATCGGACGGTATCGCTCAACACTAGCTCTGACATAGGACTGCTAACAACAAAATCCTGAATGCCCTGCACTCGTGCAGCAAGCTGATCCACACTAGTAATCAAGGTCTGAACATTCATGTCTGCAGCAAAGCTTCAAGCCACTCAGAGAAAAAGGGGAAGGAAAAAAAAAAACTCAGAACTTCTTTTCTTTTAATCCCGCTTCTGCAATGCATTAACAATTCACTTGGCCTGGCATACTGTTATGATCCCAATGGCGGAGGATCTCAGAGATTTCAGCAAAGTCTGCAAACATAAATACCAGCTCATAGGGAAGTGGTAACTAGGCTGACCGTATATCTGATCCTAGCACAACCAACTAACAGTAGCCGGGGAACGTACCTACGTTGATCCTAGACGTCTCGCGCCAGCCGGAGAACTAACTAACCCTGTCAGGGAAAATAAGACCTCTCTTGCCTCAAGAAGAAAGACCCCAAAGTTATAGTACAAGCCCCCAACAAATAATAACGGTGAGGTAAGAAGAAAAGACAAACGTAAGAATGAACTAGATTTTAGCAAAGAGAGGCCCACTGACTAATAGCAGAAGATAGTAAGATGACTTATACGGTTAGCAAAAAACCCTACAAAATATCCACGCTGAATATCCAAGAACCCCCGAACCGACTAACGGTGAGGGGGGAGAATATCAGCCCCCTAGAGCTTCCAGCGAAATCAGGAATCACATTTTGTACAAGCTGGACAAAAATAAGAACAATGCAAATAAACAAAAATAAGAAAGCAGGACTTAGCTTATCTTGCAAGGAACCAGGACCTGAAGACAGGAGCAAACAGAAATGAACTGATTACAATGATGCCAGGCACTGGACTGAGAATCCAGGAAGTTTAAATAGCAACACCCCAGGCCTAACGAACCAGGTGAGTACAAACCTGGGGAAAGACAATCCAAGTGCCAACCACTAGTGACCACAAGAGGGAGCCAAGAAGTATAGTTCACAACAGGAAGCTTTGTAAATGTAATGCCTGCTCAAAAAAATTCCTGAGTGCAAAAACCTAAGTTGGTATATATGCAATGTGTCCTAACTAATGTTGAGCGATACCGTCCGATACTTGAAAGTATCGGTATCGGATAGTATCGGCCGATACCCGAAAAGTATCGGATATCGCCGATACCGATACCCGATACCAATACAAGTCAATGGGACACCAAGTATCGGAAGGTATCCTGATGGTTCCCAGGGTCTGAAGGAGAGGAAACTCTCCTTCAGGCCCTGGGATCCATATTAATGTGTAAAATAAAGAATTAAAATAAAAAATATTGATATACTCACCCGTCCAGAGGCCCCTGCACCTTACCGCTGTTAACCGGCAGCCTGCTTTGCTTAAAATGAGCGCGTTCAGCACCTTCCATGACGTCACGGCTTCTGATTGGTCGCGTGCCGCTCATGTGACCTGTTATGGTTCCCAATGGCAGGGGAACATCAGAAGCATAGAAAAAACGGACAAGCTCTCGGGTGATGGAAACTAGAGCTGACCGCGATGCTAAACCTATACACACAACTAATAGTAGCCAGGGAACGTACCTACGTTTTCGCTAGACGTCTCGCACCAGCCGGAGAGCTAACTACCCCTAGTAGATGAAACACAGTCCTGGCTTGCCTCCAGAGGAAAATCCCCCACAGGAGATAGTAGCCCCCCACATATAATATCGGTGAGTTAAGATGAAAAGACAAACGTAGTATGAAAGCAGATTTAGCACAGCGAGGCCCACTAACTAGATAGCAGAAGGATACAATAGTGGACTTCGCAGTCAGCTACAAAACCCTATCAAATACCATCCTGAAATTACCTTAAACTCATGTGCCAACTCATGGCACCGGAGTGGCAATTTCAGCCCACAAGAGCTTCCAGCTGCAGAGAATCACATAAGTGCAAACTGGACAAAAGATACAAAAATAGACAAAGGACAGAAATGTCCAACTTAGCTGGTCAGCAGACTGGGAGCAGGTACATGCAACAGAAAGACTCTGGTTACATTGATGGCCGGCATTGGAATGACTGAGGAACAAGGCTAAATAGGAAACTCCCACATCCTGATAGAAACAGGTGAAAAGCTCAAAGACACCAGTACCACAAGCGACCACTGGGGGAGCCAAATAACCGAATCACAACAGTACCCCCCCCTTAAGGAGGGGGCACCGAACCCTCACAAGAACCACCAGGGCGATCTGGATGAGCCCTATGAAAGGCACGGACCAAATCAGAGGCATGAACATCTGAAGCTGAAACCCAAGAATTATCCTCCTGACCGTAGCCTTTCCACTTAACTAGATATTGAAGTCTCTGTCTGGAAACACGGGAGTCCAAGATTTTCTCCACCACGTACTCCAATTCACCCTCAACCAGCACAGGAGCAGGAGGCTCAACAGAAGGCACAACTGGCACCTCATACCTCCGCAATAACGACCGATGGAAAACATTATGGATAGCAAAGGATGCTGGGAGGTCCAAACGAAAAGACACAGGGTTAAGAATTTCTAAAATCCTATAAAGACCGATGAACCGAGGCTTAAACTTAGGAGAAGAGACCCTCATAGGGACAAAACGGGAAGACAACCACACCAAGTCCCCAACACGAAGACGAGGACCAACACGACGATGGCGATTAGCAAAATGCTGAGTCCTCTCCTGGGACAACTTCAAATTGTCCACCACCTGCCCCCAAATACGATGCAACCTGTCCACCATAGTATCCACTCCAGGACAATCCGAAGATTCCACCTGACCAGATGAAAAACGAGGATGGAACCCTGAATTGCAAAAGAAAGGGGAAACCAAAGTGGCAGAACTGGCCCGATTATTAAGGGCAAACTCTGCCAACGGCAAAAAGGTGACCCAGTCATCCTGATCAGCAGACACAAAACACCTCAAATAAGTCTCCAAGGTCTGATTAGTACGCTCCGTCTGGCCATTCGTCTGAGGATGAAATGCAGACGAAAAAGACAAATCAATGCCCATCCTGGCACAAAACGCCCGACAAAATCTGGACACAAACTGAGATCCCCTGTCAGAAACTATATTCTCCGGGATACCATGCAACCGAACCACATTCTGAAAAAACAGAGGCACCAACTCAGGTGAGGAAGGCAACTTGGGCAAAGGTACCAAATGAACCATCTTAGAAAAACGGTCACACACCACCCAGATGACAGACATTTTCTGAGAAACAGGGAGATCAGAAATAAAATCCATAGAGATGTGTGTCCAAGGCCTCTTAGGAATAGGCAAGGACAACAACAATCCACTAGCCCGAGAACAACAAGGCTTGGCCCGAGCACAAACATCACAAGACTGCACAAAAGTACGCACGTCCCGAGACAGGGAAGGCCACCAGAAGGACCTAGCCACCAAATCCCTGGTACCAAAAATTCCCGGATGACCTGCCAACGCAGAAGAATGAACCTCCGAGATGACTCTACTGGTCCACTCATCCGGCACAAACAATCTACCAGGCGGACAACGATCAGGCCGATCCGCCTGAAACTCTTGTAAAGCACGTCGCAGGTCAGGGGAGACAGCAGACAATATCACCCCATCCTTAAGGATACCCGTAGGTTTAGAATCACCAGGGAAATCAGGTTCAAAACTCCTAGAAAGGGCATCTGCCTTCACATTTTTAGAACCTGGCAGATACGAGACCACAAAATTAAACCGAGAGAAAAACAACGACCAGCGCGCCTGTCTAGGATTCAGACGTCTGGCCGACTCAAGATAAATCAAATTCTTGTGATCAGTCAAGACCACCACCTGATGTCTAGCACCCTCAAGCCAATGACGCCACTCCTCGAATGCCCATTTCATCGCCAAAAGCTCCCGATTACCAACATCATAGTTTCGCTCGGCGGGCGAAAATTTTCGAGAAAAGAACGCACAAGGTCTCATCACTGAACCATCTGAACTTTTCTGTGACAAAACCGCCCCCGCTCCAATCTCGGAAGCATCAACTTCCACCTGAAAAGGAAGTGAAACATCAGGCTGGCGCAACACAGGGGCAGAAGAAAAGCGGCGCTTAAGCTCTCGAAAGGCCTCCAGAGCAGCAGGAGACCAATCGGCAACATCAGCACCTTTTTTAGTCAAATCAGTCAAAGGCTTGACCACGCTAGAAAAACCAGTTACGAATCGACGATAAAAATTAGCAAAGCCCAAAAATTTCTGAAGGCTCTTAAGAGAAGTCGGCTGCGTCCAGTCACAAATTGCCCGAACCTTAACAGGATCCATCTCAATAGAAGAAGGGGAAAAAATGTACCCCAGAAAAGAAATCTTCTGAACCCCAAATACGCACTTTGAACCCTTTACAAACAGAGAATTGGTCCGCAAAACCTGAAAAACCTTCCTAACCTGTTGAACATGAGACTCCCAGTCATCCGAAAAAATCAAAACGTCATCCAGATACACAACCATGAATTTATCCAGATATTCACGGAAAATATTGTGCATAAAGGACTGAAAGACCGAAGGAGCATTTGACAAACCAAAAGGCATTACCAAATACTCAAAATGGCCCTCGGGCGTATTAAATGCGGTTTTCCACTCATCCCCCTGCTTAATTCGCACCAAATTATACGCACCACGAAGATCAATCTTAGAGAACCACTTAGCTCCCTTAATGCGAGCAAATAAATCTGTCAGCAATGGCAAAGGATACTGATATTTGACTGTGATCTTATTTAAGAGTCTATAATCAATACAAGGTCTCAAAGAACCATCTCTTTTGGCTACAAAAAAGAACCCTGCTCCTAAAGGAGACGAAGAAGGACGAATATGTCCTTTTTCCAAGGACTCCCTAATATACTCTCGCATAGCAGCATGTTCAGGTACAGACAGATTGAATAAACGACCCTTAGGAAATTTACTGCCAGGAATCAGATCTATGGCGCAATCACAATCTCTGTGAGGGGGAAGAGAATTAAGAGTAGACTCCTCAAAAACATCACAATAATCAGACAAAAAAGCCGGGATCTCAGAGGGAATAGATGAAGCAATGGAAACCAAAGGTGCGCCCCCATGATTTCCCTGACATCCCCAGCTTAGTACAGACATTGTTTTCCAGTGAAGGACTGGGTTATGGGTTTGCAACCATGGCAATCCCAGCACTAATACATCATGTAGATTAAACAACACAAGGAAGCGAATCACCTCCTGATGGTCTGGAGTCATACGCATAGTCACTTGTGTCCAGTATTGTGGTTTATTACTAGCCAATGGTGTAGAATCAATACCCTTTAAAGGTATAGGGACTTCCAGAGGCTCTAGATCAAACCCACAGCGCCTGGCAAAGGACCAATCCATAAGACTCAAAGCGGCACCAGAATCCACATAAGCATCCGCGACAATAGAAGATAACGAACAAATTAAAGTCACAGACAAAATAAACTTGGACTGCAAAGTGCCAATAGCAGAGGATTTAGCAACTTTGTTTGTTCGTTTTGAGCATGCTGATATAACATGAGTTGAATTCCCACAATAGAAGCACAACCCATTTTTGCGTCTATAATTCTGTCGTTCGCTTCTGGACAGAAAACTGTCACATTGCATACTCTCTGGTGCTTTCTCAGAAGACACCGCCAAATGGTGCACAGGTTTGCGTTCCCGTAAACGCCGATCAATCTGAATAGCCATTGTCATGGACTCATTCAGACCCGTAGGCATAGGAAACCCCACCATGACGTCTTTTACGGCATCAGAGAACCCTTCTCTGAAATTTGCCACCAGAGCGCACTCATTCCACTGAGTAAGCACAGACCATTTTCGAAATTTCTGGCAATATATTTCGGCTTCATCTTGCCCCGAGAGAGGGCTATCAAGGCCTTTTCAGCCTGAATCTCTAAATTAGGTTCCTCATAAAGTAACCCTAAGGCCAGAAAAAACGCATCCACATTGAGCAACGCAGGATCCCCTGGTGCCAATGAAAATGCCCAATTTTGAGGGTCACCCCGCAATAATGAAATCACAATTTTAACCTGCTGTGCAGGATCTCCAGTAGAGTGAGATCTCAGAGAAAGAAACAATTTACAATTGTATTTAAAATTCAGAAAACAAGATCGATCTCCGGAGAAAAACTCTGGTATAGGAATTTTAGGTTCAGACCGAGGAGTGTCATGATCTCCATGGCCAGAGAACTAGCATAAGCCTCAATAGGAACAAGCTCTTGGAAGATGTAACTATACTGACCATGAACTAAACCTACCGCATCATCTAGAAGTAGCCAGGTAGCATGTCCTACTTTTTATCCCTATATGCCCAGCGCCGGCCGGAGAACTAAATAATGCTAGCAGAGGGAAATATAAGACCTGACTCACCTCTAGAGAAATGCCCAAAAAGGAGACAGAAGCCCCCCACATATATTGGCGGTGATATGAGATGAAACAACAAACGCAGCAGGAAAATAGTTTTAGCAAATTTGAGGTCCGCTTTCTAGATAGCAGAAGACAGAAAGCATACTTTCATGGTCAGTAGAAAACCCTAACAAAACACATCCAGAAATTACTTTAGGACTCTGGCATTAACTCATAATACCAGAGTGGCAATTCCTGATCAACAAGAGCTTTCCAGACACAGTAACGAAACTGCAGCTGTGAACTGGAACCAAAATACAAAAACAAAACATGGACGAATGTCCAACTTATCTAGTAGATGTCTGGGAGCAGGAACAAGCACAGAGAGGCTTCTGATAACATTGTTGACCGGCAAGCATCTAACAGAGAAGCCAGGTTATATAGCGACACCCAGATCTAATCAGAACAGGTGAACAGGGAAGATGATGTCACAAGTTCAATTCCACCAGTAGCCACCGGGGGAGCCCAGAATCCAAATTCACAACAGTACCCCCCCCTCAAGGAGGGGGCACCGAACCCTCACCAGAACCACCAGGGCGATCAGGATGGGCCCTATGAAAGGCACGAACCAGATCAGAGGCATGAACATCAGATGCAGTGACCCAAGAATTATCCTCCTGGCCGTATCCCTTCCACTTGACCAGATACTGGAGTCTCCGTCTGGAAACACGGGAGTCTAGGATTTTTTCCACAACGTACTCCAACTCACCCTCAACCAACACCGGAGCAGGAGGCTCAACGGAAGGCACAACCGGTGCCTCATACCTGCGCAATAACGACCGATGAAAAACGTTATGAATAGAAAAGGATGCAGGGAGGTCCAAACGGAAGGAAACAGGGTTAAGAATCTCCAATATTTTATACGGACCGATGAACCGAGGCTTAAACTTAGGAGATGAGACCCTCATAGGGACAAAACGAGAAGACAACCACACCAAATCTCCAACACAAAGCCGAGGACCAACACGACGGTGACGGTTGGCAAAAAGCTGAGTCTTCTCCTGGGACAACTTTAAATTGTCCATCACCTGCCCCCAGATATGATGCAATCTCTCCACCACCGCATCCACTCCAGGACAATCCGAGGATTCCATCTGACCGGAGGAAAATCAAGGGTGGAACCCCGAATTACAGAAAAACGGGGACACCAAAGTGGCAGAGCTGGCCCGATTATTGAGGGCGAACTCCGCCAATGGCAAAAAAGCAACCCAATCATCCTGGTCAGCAGACACAAAACACCTCAGATATGTCTCCAGGGTCTGATTAGTCCGCTCGGTCTGGCCATTAGTCTGAGGGTGAAAAGCAGACGAAAAAGACAAATCTATGCCCATCCTAGCACAGAATGCCCGCCAAAATCTAGACACAAATTGGGTTCCTCTGTCAGAAACGATATTCTCAGGAATACCATGCAAACGAACAACATTTTGAAAAAACAGGGGCACCAACTCGGAAGAAGAAGGCAATTTGGGCAGGGGAACCAAATGGACCATCTTAGAAAAACGGTCACACACCACCCAGATGACAGACATCTTCTGAGAAACAGGCAGATCTGAAATAAAATCCATCGAGATGTGTGTCCAAGGCCTCTTAGGAATAGGCAAGGGCAACAATAATCCACTAGCCCGAGAACAACAAGGCTTGGCCCGAGCACAAACGTCACAAGACTGCACAAAGCCTCGCACATCTCGTGACAGGGAAGGCCACCAGAAGGATCTTGCCACCAAATCCCTGGTACCAAAAATTCCAGGATGACCTGCCAATGCAGAAGAATGTACCTCAGAGATGACTCTACTGGTCCAATCATCAGGAACAAACAACCTATCAGGCGGACAACGATCCGGTCTATCCGCCTGAAACTCCTGCAAGGCCCGCCGCAGGTCTGGAGAAACGGCTGACAAGATAACTCCCTCCTTAAGAATACCTGTGGGGTCAGAGTTGCCGGGTGAATCAGGCTCAAAACTCCTAGAAAGGGCATCCGCCCTAACATTCTTAGAACCCGGTAGGTACGATACCACAAAATTAAACCGAGAGAAAAATAATGACCAGCGCGCCTGTCTAGGATTCAGGCGCCTGGCGGTCTCAAGATAGATCAAATTTTTGTGGTCAGTCAATACCACCACCTGATGTCTGGCCCCCTCGAGCCAATGGCGCCACTCCTCAAACGCCCACTTCATGGCCAAAAGCTCCCGATTCCCAACATCATAATTCCGCTCAGCAGGCGAAAATTTACGGGAAAAGAAGGCACAAGGCCTCATCACGGCGCAGTCAGAACTTTTCTGCGACAACACTGCCCCAGCCCCGATCTCAGAAGCGTCGACCTCAACCTGAAAAGGAAGAGTCACATCAGGCTGACGCAACACAGGGGCAGAAGAAAAACGGCGCTTAAGCTCCTGAAAGGCCTCCACAGCATCAGGGGACCAATTAGCAACATCAGCACCCTGTCTAGTCAAATCGGTCAATGGCTTAACGACATCCGAAAAACCAGAAATAAATCGACGATAAAAGTTGGCAAAGCCCAAAAATTTCTGAAGACTTTTAAGAGAAGAGGGCTGCGTCCAATCACAAATAGCTTGAACCTTGACAGGATCCATCTCAATGGAAGAGGGAGAAAAAATATATCCCAAAAAGGAAATTCTCTGAACCCCAAAAACGCACTTAGAACCCTTGACACACAGAGAATTAGACCGCAAAACCTGAAAAACCCTCTTAACTTGCCGGACATGAGAGTCCCAATCATCCGAAAAAATCAGAATATCATCCAGATACACTATCATAAATTTATCCAAAAAATCGCGGAAAATATCATGTATAAAGGACTGGAAGACTGAAGGGGCATTAGAAAGACCAAAAGGCATCACCAAATACTCAAAGTGGCCCTCGGGCGTATTAAATGCGGTTTTCCACTCATCCCCCTGCCTGATCCGCACCAAATTATACGCCCCACGGAGATCAATCTTAGAGAACCACTTGGCCCCCTTTATGCGAGCAAACAAATCAGTCAGCAACGGCAATGGGTATTGATATTTAACCGTGATTTTATTCAAAAGCCGATAATCAATACATGGTCTCAAAGAGCCGTCTTTTTTTGACACAAAGAAAAAACCGGCTCCTAAGGGAGATGACGATGGACGAATATGTCCCTTTTCCAAGGACTCCTTTATATATTCTCGCATAGCAGTATGTTCAGGCACAGACAGATTAAATAAACGACCCTTTGGGTATTTACTACCCGGAATTAAATCTATAGCACAATCGCACTCACGGTGCGGAGGTAGTGAACCCAGCTTGGGTTCTTCAAAGACGTCACGATAATCAGACAGGAACTCAGGGATTTCAGAGGGAATAGATGATGAAATGGACACCAAAGGTACGTCCCCATGAGTCCCCTTACATCCCCAGCTCAACACAGACATAGCTCTCCAGTCAAGGACTGGGTTGTGAGACTGCAGCCATGGCAATCCCAGCACCAAATCATCATGTAGATTATACAGCACCAGAAAACGAATAGTCTCCTGGTGATCCGGATTAATACACATAGTCACTTGTGTCCAGTATTGTGGTTTATTATTAGCCAATGGGGTGGAGTCAATCCCCTTCAGAGGAATAAGAGTCTCCAAAGGCTCTAAATCATACCCACAACGATTGGCAAAGGACCAATCCATAAGACTCAAAGCGGCGCCAGAGTCGATATAGGCGTCCGTAGTAATAGATGACAAAGAGCAAATCAGGGTCACAGACAAAATAAACTTAGACTGTAAAGTGCCAATGGGAACGGATTTATCAAGCTTTTTAGTACGCTTAAAGCATGCTGATATAACATGAGTAGAATCCCCACAATAGAAACACAACCCATTTTTCCGTCTAAAATTCTGCCGCTCGCTTCTGGACAGAATTCTATCACACTGCATGTTTTCTGGCGTCTTCTCAGTGGACACCGCCAGATGGTGCACTGGTTTGCGCTCCCGCAGACGCCTATCGATCTGAATGGCCATTGTCATGGACTCATTCAGACCCGCAGGCACAGGGAACCCCACCATAACATCCTTAATGGCATCAGAGAGACCCTCTCTGAAAGTAGCCGCCAAGGCACACTCATTCCACTGAGTAAGCACAGACCATTTACGGAATTTTTGGCAGTAAATTTCAGCTTCATCTTGCCCCTGCGATAGGGACATCAAAGTTTTTTCTGCCTGAAGTTCCAAATGAGGTTCCTCATACAGCAAGCCCAAGGCCAGAAAAAACGCATCCACATTGAGCAACGCAGGATCCCCTGGTGCCAATGCAAAAGCCCAATCTTGAGGGTCGCCGCGGAGCAAGGAAATCACAATCCCAACCTGCTGTGCAGGGTCTCCAGCAGAACGAGATTTCAGGGACAAAAATAACTTACAATTATTTCTAAAATTCTGAAAGCTAGATCTATTCCCTGAGAAGAATTCCGGCAAAGGAATTCTCGGCTCTGATACCGGAGCATGAACAACAAAATCTTGCAAACTTTGTACTTTCGTGGCGAGATTATTCAAACCTGCAGTTACACTCTGTAGATCCATTATAGACAGGTGAACATAGAGCCATTCAAAGATTAGAAGGAGAGAGAAAAAAAAGAAAGACTGCAGCATAGACAGACTGGCAAGTGATCCAATTAAGAGCACACTAACTACTAGAGAAAAAAAAAAAAAAAATTTCAGCAGACTTCTTATTTCTCTCCTTTCTCAGCCAAGGATTTTAACCCTTTAGTGGCCGGTCAAACTGTCATGATCTCCATGGCCAGAGAACTAGCATAAGCCTCAATAGGAACAAGCTCTTGGAAGATGTAACTATACTGACCATGAACTAAACCTACCGCATCATCTAGAAGTAGCCAGGTAGCATGTCCTACTTTTTATCCCTATATGCCCAGCGCCGGCCGGAGAACTAAATAATGCTAGCAGAGGGAAATATAAGACCTGACTCACCTCTAGAGAAATGCCCAAAAAGGAGACAGAAGCCCCCCACATATATTGGCGGTGATATGAGATGAAACAACAAACGCAGCAGGAAAATAGTTTTAGCAAATTTGAGGTCCGCTTTCTAGATAGCAGAAGACAGAAAGCATACTTTCATGGTCAGTAGAAAACCCTAACAAAACACATCCAGAAATTACTTTAGGACTCTGGCATTAACTCATAATACCAGAGTGGCAATTCCTGATCAACAAGAGCTTTCCAGACACAGTAACGAAACTGCAGCTGTGAACTGGAACCAAAATACAAAAACAAAACATGGACGAATGTCCAACTTATCTAGTAGATGTCTGGGAGCAGGAACAAGCACAGAGAGGCTTCTGATAACATTGTTGACCGGCAAGCATCTAACAGAGAAGCCAGGTTATATAGCGACACCCAGATCTAATCAGAACAGGTGAACAGGGAAGATGATGTCACAAGTTCAATTCCACCAGTAGCCACCGGGGGAGCCCAGAATCCAAATTCACAACAGAGGAGCATGTATAACAAAATCTTGTATATTCTGAACTTTAGCAGCAAGATTATTCAAATTTGTAGCCAGACTCTGGAGATCCATATTTCAACAGATAAAATCTGAGCCATTCAGGGGTTAAGAGGAGAGGAAAGCAGGAGACTGCAATTAGAGCTGGAGTGCAACTTCAGAGGGAGGAAAAAAAAAAAAAAAAATTTCACACAGTTCCTTTTCTCTCCTGCTTCAGCCCATAGATTAAACATGTTGGCCGGCCATACTGTTATGGTTCCCAATGGCAGGGGAACATCAGAAGCATAGAAAAAACGGACAAGCTCTCGGGTGATGGAAACTAGAGCTGACCGCGATGCTAAACCTATACACACAACTAATAGTAGCCAGGGAACGTACCTACGTTTTCGCTAGACGTCTCGCACCAGCCGGAGAGCTAACTACCCCTAGTAGATGAAACACAGTCCTGGCTTGCCTCCAGAGGAAAATCCCCCACAGGAGATAGTAGCCCCCCACATATAATAACGGTGAGTTAAGATGAAAAGACAAACGTAGTATGAAAGCAGATTTAGCACAGCGAGGCCCACTAACTAGATAGCAGAAGGATACAATAGTGGACTTCGCAGTCAGCTACAAAACCCTATCAAATACCATCCTGAAATTACCTTAAACTCATGTGCCAACTCATGGCACCGGAGTGGCAATTTCAGCCCACAAGAGCTTCCAGCTGCAGAGAATCACATAAGTGCAAACTGGACAAAAGATACAAAAATAGAGAAAGGACAGAAATGTCCAACTTAGCTGGTCAGCAGACTGGGAGCAGGTACATGCAACAGAAAGACTCTGGTTACATTGATGGCCGGCATTGGAATGACTGAGGAACAAGGCTAAATAGGAAACTCCCACATCCTGATAGAAACAGGTGAAAAGCTCAAAGACACCAGTACCACAAGCGACCACTGGGGGAGCCAAATAACCGAATCACAACAGTGACCGCCACGCGACCAATCACAAGCCGCGACGTCATTCTCAGGTCCTAAATTCCTAGAATGAGGAGTTTAGGGCCTGAGAATGACATCGCGGCTTGTGATCGGTCGCGTGGCGTTCACATGAGCGGCACGCGACCAATCAGAAGCCGTGACGTCATGGAAGGTGCTGAACGCGCTCATTTTAAGCAAAGCAGGCTGCCGGTTACTACCAGGGCGCGTCAGAGGGTGAGTATATCCCTATTTTTTATTTGAATTCTTTATTTTTTACATGGATATGGATCCCAGGGCCTGAAGGAGAGTTTCCTCTCCTTCAGACCCTGGGAACCATACACTGGGAACTTCCGATTCCGATTCCCGATACCACAAAAGTATCGGATCTCGGTATCGGAATTCCGATACCGCAAGTATCGGCCGATACCCGATACTTGCGGTATCGGAATGCTCAACACTAGTCCTAACACGTTCTTAACCTCTATTATTGTGTATGTTCATTTTGTTTCTATCTTAGGTTTTGTCTGTTTAATGGCCAGTGTAAACATGCTCGTACATTGCATGTATACCAACTTATATTCCAGTTAATTTCATTTAGTTTTGCTTTAGGGTCTTACACTCCGTGCACACAAGGGCATGACCTCCCTTTCTTTGAGCTGGGCATTATGTTTATATAGCCCCAACTATTGCAAATCCTTTTTTTTTAACTCAAATAAATTTTATTTAGGATTACATGGCAATTAACTTGTTACATTCTTATATTTCAATACAGAGTTTTCACCCCAAAAACAGACCCCCCATTCCCAACTTAATCCACCCCCTCCCAAACAGACAGCCCACCTCTTTTAATAGCTTAACCATCAGGATTATAGAGTTACTATCATCTCATGTAGATCTGTATGCCTCATACTATACACCCTTCTTTTATAATGAACCTATCCCATGGCGAGCCACGAAGACCACAATTTATCGAAGGTTTCTATTTTCCCTCTTCTTGTAGACTCCTTTTTCTAATATCAGGCCCTGTTTTACATACTGAAGGAATTCCCTTTTTGTAGGTGGCTCATCCATAATCCAATTTCGCGCTATCACCTTTCAAGCCATATACAGTAATCTGGCAATGGCTGTCTTCAGATTGTTATCCAATCCAATCTCATCCACGCATCCCAACAAGCACACTATCGGGTCTCTTGGCACAGTGCATTTGTACGCACCTTCCACTGCAAATCTTTAATAATAATGGTCTTTTCATATTGGCCAAAGGGACATTTAGAGCCCCCTAGGCTTCAGGGATCGGGTTCGGTTGCAATCCTTGCACCTTTTATCAGGGCCGGCTCCAGGTTTTTGAGGGCCCCGGGCGAAAGAGTCTCAGTGGGCCCCCCCCCCTTTTAACACATACCACGATTCATGATGCCCAGATACAGCAGAGAAATATAGATAGAGTACAATGCCAGATTTCACTTCTTACATGAATGATAGCTATTGTAAATTCTGCAGTGTATATATACAGGACAGGAGGAGTGGTACTGTGCGGTGTATATATACAGGGGAGAGGTACTGTGTGGAGTATATATAGAGGGGAGTGGTACTGTGCAGTGTATATATACAGGGGAGAGGTACTGTGCGGTGTATATATACAGGAGGAGTGGTACTGTGCAGTGTATATATACAGGAGGAGTGGTACTGTGCGGTATATATATACAGGGGAGAGGTACTGTGCAGTGTATATATACAGGGGAGAGGTACTGTGCGGTGTATAAATACAGGGGAGAGGTACTGTGCAGTGTATATATACAGGGGAGAGGTACTGTGCGGTGTATATATACAGGGGAGAGGTACTGTGCGGTGTATATACTTCAACAGCCGCCCAGCCCAGGCCCCCAGCACCTGTCCTGTATATATATTATATACACTGTATCTATACAGGCTGTGCTGGGGGCCCATGGCCGCCCCAGGTCACCCAGACTGTCAGAATATACAGCGATATAGCATGGCACTCACTCAGGTGCCGGTAGCAGCTCCTCCAGTCCGGAATCTGCCTGTGCCTGATTAGTTCAGCACTGCACAGTGCACACAGCCAGGAGAGCAGAGCAGGAGAACTCTCCGCCCACAATGTCACGCTGGCTGTGTCCTTAACCCCTATGTGCCTGGCCCTGCACTGACTGAGAAGATGCTTGTGCCAGGCAGGGCAAATTGAAAGGGTAGAAAGGGTTAAAGCGGCCAGATGGATGTATGACTGCGTGAGTGGGCCCCTCTGTCTTGTCAGGGCCCCGGCACTTGCCCGGGTGCGCCGGGTGCTGACGCCGGCCCTGCCTTTTATATTTACACTCGTGTTAGTGGGATTAATTGACAACCGTATATACTTGTGTAAAAGCCTAGTTTTTCAGCACATTTTTTGTGCTGAAAACACCCCCCTCGGCTTATACACGGGTCATTGTCCCAGAAACCGGCAGGGGAGGGGGGAGCAGTGGCGCAGTGGGTCACAGGAGGCAGGAGCTGGCGGCTGGGGCTGTAACTATGCCCACTGCTAAAGAGAAATGAATATTCATTGCACTGGCAATGACTATTTATTTCTCTTAGGGCGTGCACAGTTACAGCTGCAGCCGCGGCTTCCAGCAGCTGTAAAAATCCCCCTCCTACTTACCTTCCTTGCGCGCCCTCGCAGCATCCTGTTCCGGTTTTCAGCAGCTCCGGGCAATCACGTGTCCCCGGTGAGTGGAGAGAGGTGAATATTCATTACCTTAATGAGCAGGTTCACGTGATCGTTCGGCCGCAAGAGCTGCTGGAAGCCCGAACAAGATGCTGCGATGGTGCCCAGGGAAGGTAACTAGGAGAGGTTTTTTTATGCTTTTCCCATGGGGGGTCATGTATTCAAGGATAGGGATGAGGAGCCATGCATACCAAGACAGGGATGAGGAGCCATGCAGACAAGGATGGTGATAAGGAGCCATGCATATGCAGCGCCCCAGAGTCCTGGTCGTTGCAGTAATGTCGCTCTTCCACCAGGGGGAGTGATGTTACGTCTGATGGTTCTAAAGGAGTTCACCTTGCCAGGTATCACAGTCACACACTACACTTTACACTCCAGTCCACCAGGGGGAGCAAAGCTTCTATCTACTAGGGCACTCCTCACACACGGGTAAAACTGGTGGGTTGGATAGGAAGTTAGAGAGAGAAGCAGACTGGGCTTCGACCAGATAACATCAAGGGTGAAGCAGCCTGGGTTTGACCCAGAGAGGTCCTGTCAGGGGTGGGATCCTGACAGAGGCCTAGCAAGAGATAGAACGTTACGGAGCTGCGCCTGCACATCATTGCGGCAGCATCC